>NW_026916158.1:0-706250 GCF_034315485.1 Pezoporus occidentalis
CACCACTTCGAGCCACCCAACCCCCCTCTTTTCTCCCTCACAATCCTGTGCAATAATACAACTGACCTCCCCCCCCATAACTTACGGAGTACAACAGGTACAGAATCAAAAAGGAATATTGTTTCACATAACGACAGCCACAGAGAGCCTCCCTCCCCCCAAACTTCTTGATGAACAAATCCCACACATTACAAAATGAGTAGGGGTATTTCTCCCCAAACAACCACCACAGCTCCCAGAGACCACTCCTCAAAATTCACAGCACCTGCGCCATGGCCTTATCTGTCCAAATTACCACATGCATGAGAATTGGTGGTCATTTCCTGGAATTAAAGAATATGTATATAATGAAGATATATAAGCTGTCTCTTCTGGGTGTGTGTGATAGGTGGAGTGATCCCCCACACCTGGTACTGTCATAAAGTGATGTCAGCTTTCTAACCTGTCGTTGGAGAGTTTGTTTCCCAGGTTTCGGTGACACTGCATCAGTAGTCATGGACAGACTCCTGGCTAAACCTTCACCCTGAAGACAGCTACTGGAAGAGTGACACACGCCATCGGACCATCTCCCCACACAGCTGGGGAGGGTTTTGACCTCCTCTCTGAACTCCTGGCCTTCCTGCCCACCTCACCCTCTCCTTTTGCTTCCTTTTGCTTCTTCTGGAAGATCCCACTTCATGCTCCACTGACAAATGTGGTTGCTAGTGCAGGCCCTGCTCCGTCCTGTTGCTCGCAGGGCACTAGGTGTCAGGAATTGGTGGATTTCGTTGAATAGATTGCCCAGAGAAGCTGTGGCTCCCCCATCCCTGGCAGTGTTCAAGGCCAGGTTGGACAGGGCTTGAAGCAACCTGGTCTCGTGGAAAGTGTCCCTGCCCGTGACAGGAGGGTTGGGACTGGATGATCTTTAAGGTCCCTTACAACCCAAACCATTCAACGATTCTATGATATAAAGGTTTCACTAATTTCTGTGTATCTACTGTCTTTTCCTTATTATCTCAACCTCAGCATCTTCCACAAATGTTGAAACCCATAAAAGCACAGGAATGCAAGTCCCCTGGTTATGATCTCTAGTTAAGCAATGGTAATAAAGTTGCTGTTGTGCTATCAAACCCGACAATGAATGATTTGATATGCTGTCATAAAATCATACTCTGATTTGGGTTGAAAGGGACCTTGAAGATCATCTAGTTCCAAGCAGATGACCAGGTATTTATGCCTGGGCTTTTCTTGATTTGATGTCACGTTTTGATGATGTTCAAACCACTATTCCTTCTGTGTCACTTCACTAGATGTTCAGGGGCGAGTCTTGCCTCCAAGCTGTATTGCCGCGCGTCTGCTCGGTGCCTGTGGACATGGACCGGGGGTGAGGAGAGCTGTGCACAACATCGGTGTGACCCTGTGCCCGTCGCGGGGTGCAGCACATGCGGGCAGTGCCCTGTGTCTGTATTACGACCCACGCGTGAGGGTTTCTCTCGCGGAACCCTGGGTCCTTCACACAGAGAAGAGTCGGTAGCTGGTGCCTCCTCAGAGCAGAGCGCTCAGCCCCAGGCCGGCGGTCTATGAGTGCCTACGACCATTACGCCGGCGGCCGCTGTGCAAATTCGGGCAGATCGGCGACTTCACCGCGGCTCTCCTCTCGCGCCGTGAGAACACAAGGACATGCAGGGAAACACACGCACCCGCGGCGAGCCGCACAGGAGAGGGCACACGGCCAGGCCCCGCCCCGGCGGGCGGAGGCCGCTTCATCGGTGTCTCGGCCGTCGGCTTCCCGCCCTCCGCTCACGGGTTCGGTGGGATCGACGATCGCTTCCTCACTGCCAGGGCTGAGCGAAGGGAGAGGCAAGATGGCGGACAAGGCGCCCAGCAGCTCGCAGAAAGCCAGTGGGAAGGTGAGGCCGTTCTCGGGGCCGCCCGCGGGCCTGTTCCAACAATGGGGGGTACAGGTGTCGCCTGTTGTCGCGGCGGTGAGGTCCGGGAGTGGCAGGGCGGTGAGGTGCGGGTGGCGCGGCCTGCTCTGTCCCCGCTCTTTGCCCGGGGTGACTGCGGGCCTCGGGAAGGGGGCGGCGCGGCGGGGCCGGCGGGCCCGGGCCTCTCACCGAGTATCCCCGTTTCCCGAGACCGCCCTTGGCACGTCTGTCTGATGGGTCGGCCGCAGCGGCCTGCTCGCGTCCCCATGCCCCGGCGGAGGGCCGTGGGGGCGGGTGCGCGCTGCGCGCTGTAACGGCAGGCGTGAGCCGTCCTACTCCAACCGGCGCGCCCGGCGTCGGGTGCGGACGGTTCCCTAATGCCCGAGCCGTGAGCCGGTACATGTTTCGTCCCTTTCGTACCTGCTGTCCTTATACCCTGCTGCCTGGAGCCCGGGGGGCGTTAGTTTCCAACTTTCGAGTGTAAAGGAAAACGCAGATTTTTGGTCGAGGGTCGTCTTTTGATTTGCGATCCAGTTACGTATTTCCCAAAGCCACCGTGGCATTCCCCGCTCTTTTCCCTGTACCGGCTCGTACTTCCTGTAATTATTGTTGGTTGGATTCGTGGACCAGCAGTCCAGGTAGCGCAGGAGTTACGGCAGACTTGTGCAGGGCTGCGGGCTGAAGCCAGTGACTGGCTAACAGCGGCTGGGAGCAGCCTGTGCCCCTCAACACCGCTTTTGCTAGGAGAGCAGTTTTGGGGGATGCAGTGGCAGTAGATTGAGCACTCCTTTTCACTGAGCTCTGTTGCAGATACAGGCCAGAATCATAGAAGCCTTCCAGGTTTTTTTTTTTTGTAGTGTGTTTTTTTTTTTTTTGGTGTATGTAAATCGCCAAGGGAGAAGCCACGTTTTGGCTCAGGAATTTCCAGTGATATACAGATTAATATTTTTTACCTATTTTCATATTCAGCTAAAACAGGGTTTATTTTTTCTTTTTTTGGCTGCTAGGAAACTAGCGGAAATGTAGTTACCGAGAGCCTTTGCATATTTACTCGGTGTTATTACAGTAGGAGAGGTTTATTTTTGTTTCCCTTTTTTGAACTATTTCAGATACTGGTAGGAAACATATTTGGGTCTTGCCTTTGGCTTGGAACTGTAAGGAAGAGCTGGACAGAAAACTTTAATAGTGAAGTAGGTCTTAAGTTATAGAGAATGGCTTCCAGGGAATAAGACATTGTGGGATTTCATATATACTTAGACATAGAATTGTGATTTAATTATTGATTCCTGTAACCGATAACATGACAAACAAAACCAACCCAGATGCGATCCCTTTCTTTACATCATAGGCTTTTCTGTGTTGTTGTTTACTATTTCTGTACTGATAATTCTTTTTTAATATATAATAATTAATTTATAAGAATTGCTTTCTGTCCTAGATCTCAGTTCTCATACTCAGAGGTATGTGCAGACACTTAATTCTTCATACCAAGTCATCTATTGCATTAAAGTCAGTGGGGCTACTAAAGAATGTGAAATCAGTTAATATGTGATAATCTGTTGAGGCCACTTGAGGAAGTCCTGTGTCCCCTTGCTCCTCAGTCTCCTGTTAGTCTAGACATATGTGCTGTGTTTCCAGTAGTCTTTTCCCCATGCTTAACATTATAAATTCTGCTTGTTTTGTATTGTCAGTAGTATTTCATGTGCCAGAGAAAATAGTGACTGCATATATCTGGATCCGTGAAAATGTTTCTGTTGAGAAATGAAATAAAATCAGACATGCTTAGCTCTTGGGGCATTAGCTGTGTGATTTACTATTTGAAATCCTTCATTGGAGATGGTGCAGGTCCAGGAGCACCCGTTGCCTCTTTTGTTGTGGTGGTAGCTGCTTTTTAGGATATCGTCAGCTTCTAAATAAGTTTGAGAATTTCCAATGTGAAGTGTGTTGCAAAAGCATCATCTGTTCCTTTGTCCCTTTGAGATTGGTGTAGCAAGATATGTGCTTGAATTTTCCAGAAATCTAAGTAGGAAACAAGGACAAAATTAAGGAAGCAAAAATAGAGTTTGCCCAAGACTGCACAGGATATGAGTGTAGGGTATGATTCTGAGATGGCAGATACTGATTATGTTCAATTATTGTCTTGACACAGTGAAATATTAGCTGCTGAATGACTCTTCCAATTATTTATCTTCTGAGAACAGTGATTTTATTGCTTGTCGAATATAGTTACATTGCATGTCCACTGCTCTTACATGTAATATGTTGTACACATTGGGTACGATGAGGCAGAAGAGATTATCCACTTGTACCAAACTGTAGGTTTCCCTTTTTCATTCTAAAAATATGTTTTAGCAATATTCCTTAATTATAAAAGCATTTCTTGGGCTTTTAAGTAAGTTATGTATTAAATTAAATACTGAAGAACAGTGATCGCTTGCTTATGAATGGACAGCTTTTTCTGACAAGTTGAAGTGTACGTAGACCAGCAATGTAAAATCTGTACGTGTGGTGAATTCCGGTTAGATGCAGCATTCTGCAGGATGGTGAAACTTATCTTTAACTTTCTCCATATTGTTGTTCAGCTGTTTCAGTAAATGTAAAGAATAAATGGATTAGATATGAAATAATTTTCAGGTATTTGCAAGCTTTTGTTTTCTATATAGTTTGATAGAGAAAAGAAGAATGAAAAAGACAAGTTGAGCTGGAAACCTCCCTGCCTTTGCTGCATTTTAACATCTTAATTTAAGTGGTGATTCCATTTGGTTTTCCTTGGTATTAGTGCAGACACAAGCCAGTCGTCCTCACCTTAGCTGCGTTTCCCCACCCAGAGATTATCCTCTTTAGTTGATTTGTCATGACTGGAAGAGTTTGGTGTGGATTGGAAGCTGGTTTAGCTGGACTTGCCAACTCTCTCTTTTATAGGTGATCAGTTAGGTTGGGAAAAGTAATCTACTTCAGTGTGCTCAATATGAGGGCAGAATCAATGGAAGGTGTTGAAACAGGGCAAGAGTGTCTCACACTAGTTTCTCATAAACACTACCTGAAGCTGTTAGTTTTTGCAAGGGCAGGGCTTTTATTTATGTTTTAAATTGTAGCCATTACAGTTGTAAAAATAACATTCAGCATTTGGAAGGCCATGGATTGTCTTCTGGGTTTTGTTGGCAGCTTTTGTGCTTTTGTTGCTCTTTACTGTTTTACTGAAATGACTCCAGTGTTAGTAAAAACAAAACAAAAATCCACAAACAAACAAACAAAACCCCAAACAAACCAAGTTTACTTACTGAATACAGCTTAAATATTTGTGAAATAACATAATCATGCCAGTTTTACTGAGTGATCATTAAATTTGGAGAAACTAGGAAGAGCTGGATTTGTGGGCACTTGCACTGCTGGCAGGAAGGAAAATTTGGGAGAGCAGTCACCTCTTCTCTGTTTTCTTTGGAAGCTGCCATGAAGCTGGAAAAAAATTTAAACACCAGAATCTGAGAGAGGGCTCTTTGCTTTGGCTTACTAATAGAAATTAATCACAAGTCTCGTTTGTATGGTCCTTTGAAGATTTTTTTTTTGTGTGGGGGGGTGTGTGTGTGTGTATTTGTTTCCTTTTGAAAACCTTTCTTTTGAAGGTTGAGTGAACTTGGCTATACTCAGTAATGGAGCTTTGAGTGACCTGAAGTCCAAAGCTGCGGTTTGACAGGGCCGTATTTTACTGGAATGCCATTTCGGCAGCTTGCAGCGCTACTTAAGTTATGCTGGCACGATTCTTTGAGAGACCTGTGTAGGGAAAGTGATCCAGCTGGAAAATAGTATGGTTTGGGGCGGAGGAGAAGGTTTCATATAGAGTAGTAGAGACAATGAACTAGGAATAAGAGAATGTTTGTGATTGTTTATGCTGGCAATGACTGAAAGATGGACTCACTGCATTTTTTCTGTTAATGTTTGGAACATGAAGGAGCTACCCTCACATCTTGGACATCATCAAGTGCAGGACAGAGCTTTGGGTATGTTTCTTTTAACAGTTAGTTTAGTTGAGCTACTTAACATGATGACAAGAGGAATAAATAATGTTGGTCTGGGTTTCAAAACAAGTGGGCAACTGAAATGCTCCCCTCTGTTAATGTTAGAAGGACGCTGAGTTTGCTGAGTCAACTCAGGTGGTATAACTCCTAAGGAAACAAAATTACCCCTTTGTCAAGGGGTGCAATGTGCAGTGCTGTGTAGGCTAGGTTTTTTTCTTTTTTTAGTAATTGCTTGTTAGAAGCTGGCAGATGGCAATCCATAATTTTGTCAAGAATTATTTCATCTTGTTCTTCATGGGTAAAGCTGCTTGTATGGTCAGAAGCAGTACCAACGGTATGAACTATATGTATAGATGGGAAAAGAAGACCTACATGAGAAGGAAAATAATGTGGCTCTGCAAAGCTGCTAGTTTTGTGGAATAAAGTTGGTCTAAAAGCTAGAACTCCTTTTTGAGGTTTTCAGAGCACACCTTAGTAGAATTTCTGTTGCTTGGCTGATGTTGGAGTGTGTTGGTGGGTTGTGGAGCACTGCTGTACTTCTAGCTCAGTGGCTTCCAGACTTTTTTTGATCACTGGTCTGCTTTTTTGCAGGTAGCCCGCAGAATCTCTATGTGCTACCATGCATTGAAAACCTTCCCAAGTAGTATCATCTCCTCTGTTGCTGGAGAAACAGATTTAGTGTCTGTTACTTTTATGTTCTTACTTCAGGATATTGTGTTGTGTCATTGTACCGAGCGTTGGTACAGTTTGTTACCGTGTGGTGCCTTGTTAGTTGTTCTTCCTGTAAGCAGTTTCAGCACCAGTCCCTGTTCAAAGGTGTTGCTTTTCAAAACTTCTGTAAATGAAACAGATGTGGAGAACTGAGAAATGGTAAGTTCATTCTGCTGTTGCCAAACAACCTCCTTCCCCCAAGCAGTGCTAGGTCTCGAATCTGCCAGTACACTAAGGCAGATGGCACTGTATCATCCCACCTTTGAGATTTATCTTTTTAACTACAGGTCTGAAAATGCTTTTTTTTTTTTTTTTTTTAAGGATGGAATTGTAACTGATGTGTTGGTTGCCCCAGGGTGGCAGCTGGCAGTGGGAAGAATGCTATTTTCAAGCCCTGAAATTCTTTAGCACAGTGTCTTTTTTTCATCTGTGATGTTGTGCTGTACAATGATAAGCTCTCGGAGGGAAGACAGGTTTCCTTAAGCTACATTTTTGGAGTGCGTAGAACTGTGTATAACACATTACTGATTAGAGTGCTATAGGCAGTTGTGAATCACAAAAAAATTCCGCGCCAAATACAGAGAAGTTTGCAGGAAGTGCTGTTAGCAAAAGATGCTTTTGATATTTGCTCTCATGTACATTTTAATGAACTACTACTGGTATATGTGAACTAAATTTACTAACTTTTGTGCAAATATGTGCCTTGTGATTAATGTGTAGTGTTGCAGGTAGGTGGATTTGGCAGGTCTGACAGTAAGACGCAGTTAGGTTTTTTTGGTGTGGTTCCCCACTGCCCCTTTCTCTTTCTCAAAAAAAAAAACCAAACAAATTCCTATGAGCCTTTTACTTCTCCTTATTAAGGGTTGTATCTTTGTGTGTCTCTTTACCTTTGTGTTCATATTTTTGGTTGTTGAAGTGCTGTCTGCCATTTTTTTTTTCTAAATTGATGTGACAGTTAAAGATAGGAATAAACTTGTGCAAAGATAAATGCCTCTTAGTTGATGAAAAAGCATGATGCAAAATGAAAACCAAGTCTAGTAAATTGCTGTCTAGAGTAGCGTTCGGTGCTTGTCTCTTTTGGAAGACTGGAGATGAGCACTCTTGTATTACTATTTCTGGTGGAAAGTATAAGTTGCTGGTAATAAGGAGAAGTGTTAAGGTTCTGTAACTAATGAACAGATTTCGGCTAATAGAACTGTTTTATTTTTACTTTGATTTCAGTGTAGGTATGACTTGTGCATCAGAGTTATGTCATAATAGTTGATGTTATGTCAGTGAGGTTTTCTGGAATGTAGGTATTACAGAATTAAAAAATGTGTTCAGTCCTGTTTGTTGGAGTGTTCTCCATCACTTTAACTCATTTAAAAAACGGATTAAAAAAATAATCATATGCAGATTTTGTATGTACACTGGTTTACATGTTAATATTCAGTTACAGTTTAATAATGTTAATTAGTACATATGTACAAATGAGACTTAAATTAGTGCTCCTGAGGTGGCCAGTTTCCATCTGTGCACAGCATACTAAGAGCAGTTTTGGAAATTATTTTTTAGTAAGGCAAATATAATCAAGCGCTTCATGTAAACTTTAACAGCTTTTAATGATAACTCTTGCAGATTCGGTGTAACAAACATTTGTTGTGTCTTTTGAGCTTGCAGTAGTGTTGGTTGTGTATTTATAAAATCCAGCTGTGGAAATTTACATGTTTTGAATTGTAGCAAGAACAGTCTGTCTTCAATCCCTTACTTGCCTTGTACGATGTTGTTTATGCTGCGACCCTGTTCAGATATGTCATTAAAATACATTACATTAAAATACATGTATCTTTGTTCTTGTGTATGTGGATGTTGAAGTTGAAATGAAAATCACATTCAGAGAACTGAATTAATAAAACAGAGGTTGTTTGTTTCTTTTTCCCTGTCTCACTCTTCATTCTCTCTTCAGGTCAGGGCTCCAGATGCAGTACACACCACTGGATCTGCTGATTCACATGTAAGTCCAAAATAATGAAAAAGACAAAAACTTAATCCAAAAACCCCCAGCACAAACTCTAAAAAAAAAAAAAAATAATTACCAAACCCTCAAATTCAGAATAAGGCCTGTTTTCCACAGAAAACCACTTGCTGTAGGCAGACTCTGGTGCATTGGTTATCTCGTCTGTATGTGTTTGTAAGTCAAGCATTGATTTTGATTTTTAAAAGCATTCCTTGAAGCTTTCAACCAACCACTAGCATACAGATCTCTGCTTCATGATATTACATATTCATAATAGATACTTGAATAGGAAGAAGCTGTGAGGGTGCTGTACACACTTCTCTCGTACAGAGGAATAGTTCAAAATACTAGGGGATTAATTGTAAGGGTCATTATATATTAAAGTGTCTTCTTGTATATGGTTGGCTTCTCAAAAATGAGATAGTGTAGCCCTACCTTCATAATTTCTTTTTCTTTCTAATAGCATATACTTCAAGCGAAAATTAGGAATTATTACCTAGTCTCCTGCCACCCTGCAGGAACCTTATTTGGTCATATGGTTGGTATGTTGTTTGAAGGCCTACCTATTTCTGAGCTAAAATGAAAACAGGCAGCAAGTGCCAAACAGGGTGCTAATACCAGACAATTCATTCTGTGGTTTGGATTTTCTTCAAGATTTCAATTTGATTTTCTAGATGAAAAAGTCAATTACCAGCTGTTAAATTGCTTGTAAGATAACATTATTGAAGTTGTGATAGCAGAAACTTTTCGTAAAGAAAGGTCCTTTTATTGATTTTGCTTTACTTGCTACAATTTGGAAAATTACTCTTAAATCTCTTTTGCATTGTTGATGGAACTGGGACTTAAGTACTTTGTGCCTTCTTAAAGTCAGTGCAGTGTTACATTTGATGGGATTTTGCTTTCCTACAGTGATTTGATTACTCAGTCAGAAGTTTTCTCTTTGTTTCCATCTTTTGCTTTACCCTTTTCACTGTATTATTTTCCATTTTTTGAAGGAGGAAGGCTTTCATGTTTTGTATAGCAGTATTGTTTGGAATTCTGTGAAACTGCACGTGGTTAATAATAATCTAGTTGCCTACTGGAATGTAACTAGCAGACATAAATTAGTTTCATCCTATTAACTTCATATTACTCCAGCCACTTTGAAGGTGTTGTGTGTTTTGTTTGTTTTTTTTTCTTGAGACCCTGTCTAAACTGAGGAGATCTTAGTGCCAGAACTCTCATTATCTTGCAGCTTCTTCTCTTATGTCACTGGAACATACACTCATGGCTGATCTGCAGGTATACTGTAAAATCACTGTGAGAGATTATTTCTTGATGACAGGATAAGCCTTTAGTCTCCAGTGCTGTGCCATAGCAATATGCCTGTGTTTTTACAAGGTTATATATAGTTATACTGAAATACAAGCTGTCATTCAGGGAACAGGAAAACTGATCTTAACTTCAAAAACACAGATGCATTTGAAGCTCATGATAAACCTGTCACAGCATCTCTTGATGACAAACATTGTCATAAACCAGGTAACTCTCCAGACAACCTTGCATTAATTTGTAACTGATAGTTTTCCTTTTAATGATGAAGTAGGGAACATTTGTCGAAGAAATTTGAGATATTTTGGTTATATGCTTGGTACAGATCTAGTAGGTGTTTGTGGTATGAAAAAAGGATTATGAACAGAAGCTGATACTGGAAATAAAACTTTTTACATAGAAGGTTATTCCTAACGAAAACTCTCCTGTGCTGTTGGCAATTTTTAAATAATATGATAGGTAAGTCATTCACCTTATTTGTCTTGATGTTTTATTAGATTCAGCTGATTGTTTTTTGAAGAGTGGTCATAGCAGAAGTGGTGGTTTTAAGCATCACTGTGCAGTGTAAGAGTATTACAGAATTTTTGAAAATAAAGGTTAATTGCTTATGTTTTGTTCTCCTGGGGCTTATTTCATGTTCTTGTGCTGATTCTTTATGAATTACTATATTAAGTTAGGAGTTCCCAGAGAAGTTTCTTATCTTTTGTTTCCCTCCCATTGCCTCTGTCTTTGGAACGTGGCCTTCATCCTGTTGTCTGTACTCTCTCAATGCTTTACTGTCTGTTAACTACCTAAATATAATCCTAAGAATTCTAATTTCATACTCTCCAGACATGACTGTTACATGGAGTCCTTCCTTCATCAAGGTGTCAAGAAGGAAGGAAGGAATGGAGATTAAGTTAGAAAGAATGTAAGAGCTAAATACAAGGTCTTTTCTTTAGTAGTTTAAAACCTCAAGAAGGCATTTTCTTCTTCAAGACAAAAAATTGCATTTAACCTTGAAGTACAGCTGAAATTTAGCATCCCTTTTGTTCTTCAGTTATACCTGTTCAGCCTTGTGCAAACATTCTTCTGGCCAAAATAGTCAGGAAAAGCTTTTGGAACTTTTCTTTTTCTTTCTTTTCTTGGAAATTGCGATGATCAAAAAGGAACTGTAGTGCAGAGTCTGTGTTTCCAAAGCTATAGAAACTCTGTATTGTGCAGTGATTAGATCTCCAGGCTCTTACAGCAAGTACCCATCATACTTCAGCTGTGTTTGAAGACTGTATTACAGTCTTTCTCATTAAATGGAGGATGATTTGTTTTTAAAAACCCTAGATTTAAGTTTTTTTGGTTGTATTAGATAATGGCAAGTTCAGAGAGAACTACAGGAAGCCTTTGTTTTGTTTGGGTTAAGTCACTTCAGGTGGAAAGTTTTTGGTCTAGACCACATGAAGAGTAACATTTCATTTATTTTGTGAAAAGCTAAATGTTTTCTTATTTCTTTTGCAGCCTCTAATGGAAAGCAAACTTAAAGCATTCAGTATTGGCAAAATGAGCACTGCCAAACGGACTCTGAGCAAGAAGGAGCAAGAAGAATTAAAAAAGAAGGTGATGGTGTACAGTGGAAATTTTATTTTGTATGCAGAGCTGAAATAAGGTTGCTTTTAGATTGCATTCAGCTTTACCACCAGATTTCTTTCTTTTGATAATTGTAGCTCTCTAAGAACAAAAGTGAATTATATTTTACATGTTAGATTTGTTCTTAGCATCCATGGTGTATATATATAATTACAGAGAGAGAGGCTTGCTTCTCTTCCCTTCTGTGGGAGAATCAAAGTTCTGGCTACCTGAACTACTGAATTACAGCAATTCATTGGTTGTTGTATTGCTCAAAACGAAGACAAGCATCACCTTAGGGTATTTTCTGTTCCTTGTTGCTCCGTATCACTGGATTTGAGTAATTAGACTACTGTTATCTCTGAAACTGTTTCTGTACACATCTTTGTTATTCTGTGAAACCTGTTTTTGTGTAATTACTTCATTTGGAATGAATGAAAACATTGAAATTTGGTACTGAATTTTAGGATACTCAGGAGTGTCCGAATATTAGGGAATCTGTAGCCTATAGTTGGTAAGGTGGAAGTTCTGAAAATGTTGGACTTTGAACTTTAGACACGTTACTGTTATTATGTTTCAGTGGGATAGCTCCTCCTGGGTTGTTTGAAATATGAGCCTAAAGTAACATGGTAGTACTAAATTTAGTGTTACACTTGGCTTTATTAAGTCATTGAATTAACTTCTCTGTGAAATATGTAAAGGTGATTGTTGTTAATTTCCTTCAGTCACATGGGTTGATTGTAATGGCCAAGATGGAACATGTGCTGTTCCCTGATGCTTTGGTCAACAAAGCTTCAGTCTCATAGTGCTGGTCTTTGATATTTTCTGTTTGTTATCTTTTGAATGTTAAATTGCCATGTAAACTCTTGTAAATGAACAGTCACATTTGAGCATACAGGCCTTATTTGCTTTATGTATTATGTGCTGTGTTTTCCCCACATACCTCTCAAATTTGAATTCTGTCTAAAATTGAAACTTACGTGATACAGTTTGTAGCATGAACTCTAGAAAATAAAAAGGAATGTCACATAGCTAATTTAAGAATAGCTGTCTAGTGAAGGTTATTCTGTGGTGATAGTAAATAGATTAACATTTGTTATGTAGGAGGATGAGAAGGCTGCTGCAGAAATTTATGAAGAATTCCTTGCTGCCTTTGAAGGAGGTGATGGTAATAAAGTGAAAACATTTGTAAGAGGAGGAATCGTTAATGCATCTAAAGGTATAACTAATGTTTTTTTGGGGGGGGCGGGGAATCATTTGTCTTTGAGTAAAGATGAAGATTTGCTTTGAATTGTGTTTTAAAATCAGTGTTACATTAGAAGTAGCAAAGGAGACTTGATCTAAAGTAGCTAAAATCTGATTTATGCTTTGACTCACTAGGTAGGTAGTCGTATGACGTGTTTAAAACTTCAGAGGAAGAAATGTTTTGTTTTAAAAACCTAATCTTCTTTATATTAAAAGGTGCTAAGTTAGGGGAGTTTGTATTATCACTTTTTAAAATGAAATAATATATTGAATGAACAAGACTAAAGGACAATAGTATTCTTTCTAATGAACAGTATTGTGCAACATTAATTAATACAATTTGGTTTTAATTTGCCTTTAATTGCAGAGGAGCATGAAACAGATGAAAAACGGGGTAAAATCTATAAGCCTTCATCACGATTTTCAGATCAAAAAAATCAACCAAACCAGCCATCTAATGAGAAGCCTCCGTCTCTCTTAATGATAGAAACCAAAAAGCCTGTAAGTTTCTTATTTAAATATTAAACCCATACTTAGGAAATATTTAGAAGCGTTTTAAAAAAAGTCTGTGAGATCTCACAGAGTAGTTTGATCTGCATTTATCATATATTGAAAGGTGAACCTTTTGATTTGCTTAATACCATAGCAAATAACAAGATGATGAAATGCAGAGGTCCATTAGCCCTGTATCCGTGATATTCCTAGTGCTGCACTTTGATTTTTCACCTGTGTTTACTGTGTTCCTGCTAAGATAGACTTCTCATGAATACAGATGCAGTGACTTGCAAAGTAACAGGATCTCCAATCCCAAGAATTTGTGAAGTTTTAGAAGCAATTCTTCTTGCTGCCATCTCTTTTTTGCTTTTTATAACTTAAAAAAAAAAGGACCTTTGAAAAGGACCTTTGCAATGATTAAGTTTTCCTTGGTGAGGTTTTTGAAATTTTATTTAAGCTGGTGTTTGAGAAGTTCCTTTGCTTTTTGAGTTGTACCACATTGGTTATAGAACTTGCACATTTTTGAAGCTGAGCACCTTGTTTTTATTTAATTTATTTTGACTTCTGTCAAAAGCATGGTGTGATTTTTTTTTTTTTTTTTTTTTTTTCTTTTTCAACTGAGATTTTATCATAAAAAGTAATGGAAATACGAACAAACTTAGTTGTGGAGTGGTAGTTACCTATGGTTACTATTACTACTGTATGTGTAATGTGTAATTAATGTCTTGAATGTCTTTCAAAAGTATTTTAATAGAGCTCACTACAGTTTTTAAGCTTCAGTGAAACACACGTGATACTGCCTGTAAGGGTGGGAAATGAGATGTAATGTGATAATTATGAGTAATGCCATCCCTCCAACTCTAAACAAAACTCAGATTTTTGACTACTGTGGTAATACTGGATGGCAGTTGTGATTTTCATTATATGTAAAACTCTACAGTTACAGAAATGAATTGTAGCATTTTTTTATTATGCTGAGCTCTGTTATGTCATATGCAAGTGTTTGTACTGTGAGAATATTACTGCTTTTCACATTTGTCATAAAATACTTATCAAGTAATGCAATCAGTTTACTCACTTGCCCTGTCCAATGGTGATTGAAGATAATGAGGTAAAAATGATTTTATTTATTTGGCAGACCATCCCCAAAAACAAAAACAAACAAACAACTATGCCTGGGGTGAGTAGGAAGTCCAGTTTTTCCAAAGCTGTAGTGTGTAACACAATAAATATTTTGTATGTCTGCCTATTGGAAACGTTTTCATTTAAATTCGGTTATATGAAAGCAATGTTGTTGAAGATGAAAGTTCACAAGTTAGTCAAGGTACACATTACAGTAAAAAAAAATTACAGTATCCATATTTGTCATTCCAGAGTGTTGGTTTTGTTTTTTTTTTTTTTCTGATCATCTTGTACTGTTTAGAATAACTGTTTCTTCAGACCTGTATTTATATCTGAAAGGAAGCAAGAGAAGAAATTCTTTTCATGTAGAATGTTAGCCTGTGAAAAAAATAGTTGAATATATGTATGTAAATTAATTTACATATATATGCACACACATAATTAGAGCATGATGGTTTGCTAGGGGTGGAGTCAGCTTCTAAGTTCCTAAGTGGAACAAACTCACAAAATAAATCATGGATATTTTAAATTTGTATGTTGAAGAGAGAGTGATCACACATGCTGCATTGTAGCAATGACAAGTAGTCAAGTTTCGCTTAAGCTGTATTTAATTTTATATTTTCTAGCTTTGTGTTTGATAGTGCTCAGTCTTAATGTTTTCAAGTCTTGTTTTTTGTGGTGTTTTTTTTTTTTTCCCCCCCCTCTCCTGTAGTTTTCTTGATTTGAAAGCTGTGGGTAAAATATGCATGGAAATTATCTAAATATTTGTTATATACATGTAGTTTTTATTTTTGTTCATCTTATCTGCTGAAGTGTTGGCTGATATATCTTTAATTTTAGCCTTTGAAGAAAGGAGAGAAAGAAAAGAAAAAGAGTAATTTGGAACTTTTCAAAGAAGAATTAAAGCAGTAAGTTTGACTTTTTATTGTAAATAAGGAAGATACAAGGTTTTTGCCTTCTTTTCACAGACAATATTTAGGATCATTCTTGCTAAGCTGTTTCTCTAAGTTTCTTTCCCAGATGCTTGTGGAGTGGCATAATTTAATTAACAATGGCAATGATAAACAGAGTTCGAACTTTGTATATGAGTGTTGGTGATTTGGATAATCAGTTGCCATCTAATTAGCACATGATGTTCCATGGTAGTTCTCCCCTTATGCTGATTGGCGATAGGAAGTGTTTACCACTGTTGCTCAATTGACTAGAGTCTATAAAGTGATCAAAAGTAAACCAAAAAAGTCTCTTATGTTAGCTTAAATATTTATCTATTGGAATGAATGGATTTCCCTGCACATCAGAGGTGTTTGATTTGAAACCCTTTGGTACTCCCTTCCAAAGTAGAATAATATCTGGAGCAATTAACTAAAAAAAATTACTTTTAAATGCATAAGTATTTCAGAGATCCCAGTAAGTGACTGTTGGTTTCCAGTGCTACCTAAGATGATTTTTGGGTCAGGTGTTAAGAGAAGCTATGTTGATTGAATCAACCAGCCATCTACCAGGATAAAAATTGAACACCTGTGTTTGTTTCTCTGACAGCTGCTGTCAGTTTGTTACTACTTACAAGCTGACCTTGGGATGCAACTCTGTTACAGATTAGCAAGTGTGAGCTTGTAAATGAGATCATGAGTTAACACGATCTCATTCTTTGTTAAGTGATGATACAGCAAGACAAGTTGGTACTGAAATAGATAAGGATGTTCAGGTTTTGGATGTTCTTTTTTCCCTGATGGGGAAATTGAAATGTGTATCAGACTAGGGAAGAGTAAGACCTTTTGTCAGTGTCTCTCAAACTATACCCAGAGGAACTTCAGTATGATGTTGAGCTTTTGTGTTAATGCAGAAAAAAGACATGGAATTAAAATCTAGAGATATGCTTCAGCTTGCCTAATTTTAAAAGCAAGTTGAATAATACTCAAAGATTCTTTCACTTTCGAATGTATAATACAACAGATGGAGCAGCACATCTATTGAGTGTAATGTGCCATACATTTTCCCTGATGTTAGAGATAGAAACCAAAATAACTTGTATGCATTAGTAAACAATAGGTACTGCGTTATGAATCCATAAATGGCCAAGTAGTTATTTTGTGAGTACTATCCTCAGAGGCATAAAATGAGATCCTGTATGTTGTGGAAGTAGTCATGTGGGGCTGTCCATCACCCTACGAGATGGCCTACAGGCTTAGGAAAGGTAGAAGGTGAAATAGATGCTAAAGAGCTGTGTGCATTTTAAAATGTCATCTGAATGGTCAGTGGATCTCTGGCAGCTGGATGTTGAATTTGGGTCACTTTCAGAGCACAGTTCTTATTTCTGGTCTTGTAAACTGCTTCTCAAACCAAGTAAATTTTGTTTGAGATTGAAACACCTTGACAGTATGAATGAGGAAGCATGCAGCTGGAATAATTCTCGGAGATATATTCCGGTTGATTAAGCAGAACTTAAAAAATAATGGCAATTTGAAATCTTCAAGAAACCTATTGTTCAATATTAAAAATTCTCATAATTGTAAAGTAAAATTTAAAATTATAGAACAACCCCCTCAAAACAGTATTAAGTTGTTAATTACATTAAATGTTTGTAGAATACAAGAGGAACGTGATGAAAGACATAAAACAAAAGGTAGATTGAGTCGTTTTGAACCACCCCAGTCAGATTCAGATGGCCAGCGTCGCTCAAGTAAGTAGATACTATTTTTTTATGTTTGTTTGGGCTATATGATTTGTAGACTAAATGATACATGTGTTTTTTCTTCTCTTTATTCAGTGGATGCGCCTTCAAGAAGAAACAGATCATCTGGTGGTAATAGAGATTCTTTTCTCATTCAGTCTAATGTTGCCACTTAAATGTGTAGCAAAAATTATGACTTTTTTTTTTTTCCTTTTCTTTCCTCCATCATTGTAGTACTGGATGATTATGCACCAGGGTCACATGATGTTGGAGATCCAAGCACAACAAATTTGTATCTTGGAAATATTAATCCCCAGGTAAGTTTGGAGTCATGGAATGCACTGTTGGCATGTTTGGTTCCAGATGAATTTTTTTCCATTGGCAGTTTTCCCCTTTTTTACTTTAAACCATTTGCATATGTTTAAACCCATATACTAGGTACAGTTGGTGACCGTAGAGGCAGTGTTCATTTGAATAAGTGCTCTGCACATGATGACGCAAAAGTTAACGTTTAGACTGTTGATTACTAGATGGAAAAATACTCAGTTAAAATTATTTTTCCATGGGTATCTTCATGCAAGGTGGATCAGATCTCAAAAATTTGAGTGTGCTCAGTTTAAAATGCTGTTCTAAAAATTATTATTTTTGCAGTATATCACACTGGGGAGGTGTCAGTAAAGTGCTGTTTTCCAGGAAACTCAGAAAATTAAAATCTCTACATTTGGACAATAATAAGGATGAGAATCTTAGAAATACAGTGGCAAGATGATAATTTTTACCTTTTTTTCATGTAGATGAATGAAGAGATGTTATGTCAAGAATTTGGACGCTTTGGACCATTAGCAAGTGTTAAAATTATGTGGCCAAGAACTGATGAAGAGAGAGCGAGAGAAAGAAATTGTGGCTTTGTTGCCTTTATGAACAGGAGAGATGCTGAAAGAGCATTAAAGAATTTAAATGGTAAACAGATTTCTCATTTTGGAATTCTAATTATTTTTGTAGGAATACTGAGGAGTAACTACGTCTTCAAGTTGTTTTATCTAGTAGGCTAGTAGGTAGGCATGCTGTAACTTGAATAGATATCGCACTGGCAGTGATTTTAGTTCACACTGTTGTACTGGCAGCTGAATGTTGTCAAACTACAGCATACACATAGGGCTGGTAGCTTTTGTTGTGGGTAAAGATGTAATGTTTCCAACTGTTTTGAAGATGTGAGCCGGAGGTAATGTTTGATAACCTCTGCTCTAAACAGGCTATTTTAAGAAGCAATCTGTTGTAGTTGTTTCACAACAATTTTTTTTTTTTTGGTGAATAAATTTAACTAGAATACAGACTATGATAAATATTTGGTGACAGATATGTTCTGTTCTTCTGGCTAAATTCCTAATACTGAAGAGGTAACTACTACACTGGATGTGTAATTTTGCATATAAGAAATGAAGAAACCTGTGTCCTTACAGTTCAGGAAGAGCCTGGAAATAAAAGAAAAATCAGCATCCAAGACAAAAAGAATAAAAACTGCAAGGTTGCCCTTGCACAGTTTAGTCAAAGTGGTTCCTTTACTAGGACCATTAGTAAGACTTACACTATGTAGGAGTTCTTACATTTGGTTTTGATAGCATAATTTCAAGTTTGTTACTATGAGCAAAACATTTTGGTGAATTGGAGAAACAGTATGATTAAAAAGTTGTTCATTCTCATGTGCTGAATATCAAATTTTTAAAATTCTTTTTTCCCCAACAAGTCAAATAATTTGTACTGTAGCCTCCTGAAAATGTGCTTTGGGGGAGGATTAATTAAACATTACATGCAATAGGCTTTCATTTGCATGATGTAGCCTGATAGATGTGATACACTAATCGGCAGTTAAGCAAAAAGTAAACCATGGCAGACAAATCTAAATGCTGTGCTTACATGGAGAAATCTCGAGCAATGCAGAACCAATTTATAGCATAATGGAGTTTTTGTTTTATTTACTTTCACTTTTTCAGGCAAGATGATTATGTCGTTTGAAATGAAGTTAGGCTGGGGCAAAGCTGTACCTATACCGCCGCATCCAATATACATCCCACCTTCTATGATGGAGCATACCCTCCCACCTCCTCCATCAGGACTGCCTTTTAATGCCCAGCCTAGGGAAAGATTGAAAAATCCTAATGCTCCAATGTTACCACCTCCAAAAAACAAGGAAGATTTTGAGAAGGTAATTTACAGTACCCTGGGCCATATCTCAATGATAAATACTACACTTGTGACAGTATTTCAGTGGCTTCATAGATTTGCATTGTTCAGGCTGACTTTGGCGGCACTTAGTGTACAAACTCAATGGCTCCCTGCTGTAGCCCAAGGGAACCTACTTAATTTCTGAAGTTCTATTTCATGTCTTTGTTAGGGAACAGTATGTTTGGTCTTGATTTATTTTAGTGCTGCTTTAAATTTGGCTATCATTTTCCCCCTCCAGGCTCCCTGGATTTTTTTCTCCTACGTCCCCCCCTTTTGTTGGCTGCCAAATTGCAGGATCTAAATTGTTTTATTTAGAGAAAATACTACATTTTAATTTGGGTAGCATTATTTTTACACTATTTTAGTGGAGTTGATATATTTTATGTAGAAGGTAATTAATCTGGACATTGAGTAAGTATTTTATGCTACTTACGGAGTCAGTTTTCAAACTTTTTTTCTGGACTATTAGCTGATAAAAGGGTAAGTATCTTGTAATCACAAACCAACTTGATTTACATTTGTCAGAATTTGTTGGTTCTTTGAACGACACTTAAATGTTAGGGCTGTTTTTTGTAAGACTTGGGAATAAAGTAATAACAACGTGATTCAAGTCAAATACTTTAGAATCATTTCATAAACTTAAGAACTCCTTTCTTAATTTTATCAGCATAGTACCTATTCAGTGCATCAATGTACATTCTGACAGGAATGTTCTGATACTTTGCAATTAGTGAACCTTTATGGTTCACTGACAACCATTTGCATTTTGTGTTATTGCTTAGTTATAACTTCACAGCAGTGATTGCCTGCAAAACTTGTGATAGATGTGTAGTATTTTCATTGCATATGTATATTTTTGCTTGTTACTTGTTAACAATACTCACATATTCTATGTTTATTATCTGATGTGACTTCATATACAGACTCTGTCGCAAGCCATAGTCAAAGTGGTTATCCCAACAGAAAGGTACATGTTTTTCTTTATTATTACTGATCTAAATATAGAAAATTTCCCCTTCGGAATTTTAAAGAAAAATGGTGATGTTGAGGAAAAGGTAATGGCTTGACTGAGCAATGGTTGCTTCATGACACTTGTGAGAAATGTGTGTGTTTTACGGTCTTATTATCTTAAATAATTTTTTTTTTCTTGTGAAGAGAGGTTTAGGTTATTACCTTCTTGCATTTAATTTGAGTACTAGAAATAGTTGCAGGGTAATTTTGTGAGTGAACACTAGGGTGAAATAGCTTGTCTTAGAGATGCTAAGTCCTGACATCAGTCTCTGTGTACTTTGTAGCTAAGAGGCAGCTGTCTCCAGTGTGGTGGTATGGGATTTTTTTCCCCCTTTTTTCTTTCTTTCTATTTGTTTTTAATATTTTTTAATCTTTTATTTTATTTTTTAATGTCTGCTTTTTTTTTTTTATGTGCAGCAGTTAATAATCATGGATGCTGAGAAAGTTAGTTCTATATTTCAAGGGTATTTTTACAGTTTGGCCCCCATCAGTGCTCCTACCTTCTCACTAGCATAGGTATACTCTTGCTCAGTTAAGCTAAGACCTTTTCCCAAACATAGGAAGACAACACTGTTTTAAAAGTAAATAAGCACAAAAGATTACCAAATTCTCTTTGACATTGGCCTTGGTGAGCAACACCAGCTGAACTGTCTGCGGCAGCGGGGGACCAGGAAAACATCATGGGATGGATTGGGAAAGTATACAGTTTTTGACCAGACATTGGTACGATCGGCTCCAATAAATGTGGTTTTATTATAACTGAAAAAGTTTTTTTTGTTGGCCAACTTTAAGCTAAATGACATTTTAAAATAATGTACTTAAAACTATCATCTTTTTTTACTACACTGTTTTAATTGTCACAAAGTCCCTTTTTTCTTTTTTTTTGCCTGTGTGTGGGGGGAGAAAGAGGTTTGTGAAGGTAGTTACGTTAACATACATGTCAGTCGATGCTCAAACGCACTAGTATTTCTTGATTAAATTTTAAGTCAGTGCAATTTTTTTGGGTAAAGACATGAGTAATTAGGACAACCAGGAGGAGTCCTGATTGGACAAAAATACTGAATAGTAGAACAAGTACTTGTAAAAGTTTACAGTGCTTACAGAGTAAGTAGCTTTCAGAGGAAAATCCTTCCATCTTATTTACTGTAGCATTTTGAAAGCTCGCATAAGAAAAGCTCATGTTAATTGAATTGTATTTGAAAATTTTTTTTCCTGATGACTTTCAAAGATAATGACAGCTGCTAAGACTATTACACAGTACATTGCATCATGCAGAAATTTCAACTGGCTTCAGTGGGACACTGTATTTAATTATAATCACAACATTAATTAATACTGGTTTTAACATCTCTTCTTTGTATTTGCTAAACAGAAAAACTTGAGTATACACTGTCAAATTTTTTTTGAGAAATTCACTTTCAAGTTGTCATGTCTTATATACCAAAATGCATGTAATAACCTCTTTCAGATATGGGATGTACTGAATCTTTGTTCCTACATCTGAGATCTTTCCAAAGCAGATGTTCTTGTTCAGGCATAAGTGACTCTTATGCAACTTCATGGTACTCGATCAAAGAAAAATTAGATGAAAATCAATGGCTTGGTTCTGCAGGAAGCCAGAAGTGATCACATTGAACTTGCCTTAAAATGAGTGAATGGTGTGATAGCTCAGAGGCTTGAAATCTAGTTGGTAATTGTTTTCTTACTGATGTTTTCAAATACAGTTCATGTAGCGAGTACCGCCTTGCTATTTAGACATTCAGAATGCTGCTTTAAATAAAATGGCTACAGAATTATTGAGACTATATCCTCTTTACAGTGTTTCTGGGATTATAAAAAAGAAATACAGGAAAATTGAACTGATAGCAGCTTTTTTTTGTGTAATATTTGAGGCAAATGTCGATATATGCTAGCTGGTATAAAACAGCACATCTGCTAAGTTGGCAGATGGCAGGGGCTGGTTTTTATTACTATGCTTTTAAGCTGATTTTTTTTGATCTAGTGCATTATATCTGTAACTTTGAATACTCATGGTAGAAAATAATCACCTCATTACTAAGAAGTAATTAGAAAATTCTGCAGCTTTTAATGTAACAGTTTTTGAATTTTAATAATTAAAAAAGCTCTAAAAGAAAGTCTAATGAGATAATGTGAAGAAACAATATCCATTTGTTAAATCTAAGAAAATAAGTTTAAAAATATAAAAATCTGTATATTTTTATTTGTTTGCATCACATTCAAAGGACACATGCTGTGGAGCTTTTGATATAAGTAGGAAATCTGTAGGTGAAATTTCAGGATCCTGTTTCCAAAAAAATTCAAAAGGTTGGAAACTGCTGATCACTGTTCTTCACTAAACTTATATGACTGTCTCCTGTTAGCATTTATAAGTGACTCTGCATTGCAGATGTGGCTTGAAAAATGTGCACTTCACATCTGCTTCTTGCCTGTCTCAGGATGGTAGTGCTGAATGAAATGAATTCAGATTTTTATTTAATTTTTTTTTTTTAATTGTGACTTGGTTCACTTGAGTCTGTCAGGAAGGAGACTGGATGGTATGACATGAAATAATGGACAGTTTTGTTCTGTGTCAATAGTTGAGTCTTAACCAAAAAGAGATTATCTGAATTTAATAAGATCATTGCCCTGTTTGGCATCAAGGAGGTTATTTTGCTTTTCATACTGGAACATTTCAAAGCTAAATGCAGTTTCTCTTGAATATTCAAAACTATGTGTCTTTAAGCATAATATTCAGCCACTTCTTCCTCTGTAGAACTTTGGCTAACACTTTGGTCTTAGTTCTAGACAGTTTAGATGAGGGCTTAGGTTTTTGATAGTTAATTGTACTTTGGTGTTCAGTTGCCCATTTTTATGCATGAGTACTATTAAGCACATGGTTGTAGGGTAAGCTGTGGAAATTCAGGAAAGAGGTTTCCTCTTAACCAGTTGTAGGCATGTTTATATTTTAGAATGCCCGTGTCTACGATGGAAGGCTATATGTTACATGTTACCAATCTTCTGTACAGTTCTCTTAACAATACGGCAAAATAATCTCCTGCACAGTTGTAGTATCTTAGGTGGAGTGTAGTTCTATATAGTGTTAGGTCTGAATCAATTTTTCTTTAACTGTGTTGTTGTTGTAGGAATTTGCTCGCTTTGATACATCGAATGATAGAGTTTGTGGTACGGGAAGGGCCTATGTTTGAAGCCATGATCATGAACCGAGAAATCAACAATCCCATGTTCAGGTGCTTATTACATTGCTTCAGTTTGACATAGCACTATTTTCATTGTTGCTAATATTTTGCATTTCTGAAATGCTAATAAGAGTTGGTTTTACTATGTCTATCATTATTTGCAGATTGAAAATTTTCGAATTATATAAATGCTAATGTTGTGTTTTTGAAGAGTGCACTTCATTCCAGTTGTTACTGATGTATATGGAGAAATAAAACACTATACACTATAAAACACATCTGTACATACATGAAGTATCTACATAATAAATAAAATTACATTTAATGCCCACTTTTGTGAGGGGTTTGAAGCCATCAGTGGAAGTAGTAGCGTTCCTTTCTTAAAAAAACGACAAAAGTCTTCCCCAAAACAGGCATAGTAACTCAATGTAAAGTCCAGTCTTCCTGGAGCCTAATTTCTAACTTTAGCAAGAGCTGGGAGTTGCTCTTCTTTTGATGTTAGTGCAAATATGATGAAATACTAGGCGACATAATGAAATTGTCAGAATTTCCAGCTATTGTTGGTAATGGAATAAAAAAGGATTAATTACCAAATTTCTTGTGAAATGCAGTTACTGAAAAGCTTTTCTGTGGAAAAACTAAATGACCTTTTAAAAATAGTTTACTTGCTGTAAGGTTAAAGTGTGCTTCATTATGTTTTTTGTATACAAATTGAGAAGATATCCTGGTCATTAAAAATGGGCTACTCGTGCCCCCTTCCACCCTCCAAGTCTTGTCCGTGTTCTGACAATTCAAGCAGTTTAGTGGTGGAAAACTTAAGTTCATTCTGAGGAACCTGTGCAACTACAAGTTCCTGCACCACTTCTGCTGAGGTTGCAGTTGCTCCCATAGTGACTTTTCCTAGTGATGATTCTCCTTCTTTACTGTCCGTTTCCACGGGCATTCTTTTTAACCCTGTTTGTTCTTTTAACTTCTGACAAATGCTTTGCCTTTGAATTCTGCACTCTGCTTTGCAGTTTGCATGTGTATGTGCATGAGCAGTTGTACTTGTTCAGCACAGCTGTGCAGTAGGTGTACATGATTTTAGCTATCTTGAGTTCACTCAGCAGCTGGGATGGGATTCTGAACAGAGTTTGGCAGGTTTTTCTTTTTCTTTTTCGTTTTTGTTTTGTTTTTTTTTTTTTTTTTAATATTTTATTTTACTACTTCCTTTGGATTTGCCTCAGTTAAATAATGTGTGATATGTTTTGTATATTTTCTTTGCTCTTTGGTCTAGGTTTTTATTTGAAAACCAGACTCCAGCCCATGTATATTACAGATGGAAGCTTTATTCAATTCTTCAGGCAAGTAGAATTTGAATGACCATTCATAACTTTCAGCATAATCAAATGAAGAAAACCAGAATTAAAATACTTTTGTTTTCTTTTAGGGAGATGCTCCAACAAAGTGGAGGACAGAAGATTTCCGTATGTTCAAGAATGGATCATTTTGGAGGCCACCACCATTGAATCCATACTTGCATGGGATGTCAGAAGAGCAAGAAACGGAAGCGTTTGTGGAAGAACCAAACAAGAAGGGTGCACTTAAGGAAGAGTATGGAATTCCATCAGTTCATATGGCTGGTTTGGGCAATTTATGGGGCTAATCTGCTTGGGTTTTTTCCTGTTGTGATTTTGTAGTTATAATACGTCATCCCTTAAGTGTTACCATGCTTGCCATAGTGTTACTTAGAAACTCTCTTAACCTCAGTGCTTTTCAGTTAGTCTTTTTTTATGATGCTTGTTGCTAGATACATTCTGGATTTGATTAGATTTGTCATCATTGAACAGTGACAGGGGTTGGAACGAGATGATCTTAAGGTGCTTTCGATCCCTAGCTATGCTATGATTCTACGAATTTTTATTAACCCTTTATTTGAAGGTGCTTGGGAAGATGGGTTTGCCTGCCATTTTCTCTGGGGTATGTAGCAGCTCAACATTGCTCGTGAGCTGACCAGTTATTATAAGCTTAAACTTATTGATAGTGTTCATCAGAAATTAAAATTGGGAGCAGTTGGTAATAAGCAGGAAGAGAGACATCATCTGAGTTCTTTGTGAATTGTGGTGGGGACAGCTATAGAAGTGGAAATTCATACCTGAGTTTCCTAATTTTGCTGTTACTGTTCCAACTGTGATCTTAGCATGCAGATTTATTTTTGTTTTATTCTTTTCATCATAGTTATGATACCAGTCATAGTTCTAGAGGTTTTAGTACATAATTTATTTCTTAGATCTTTTTGAAGGGCTCAGAAAGATACTCTTTTGAGAGTGTTGTCTATATGTGGAGGTTAGGAAGAACCTGAAATAATTGCTTCCTACCAGCTTTCTGCATCTTTTTTTATTCTGTAGCAGAAATTACTTGCATGCTTTAGATTTGTCTGTTTTGATTTAAGCTTAAACTAAATCCCCAAAGATAATTACATTATTAGAGATACTGATGTGCTGTGTTAGCTATTTCTATTATTTTTCCTTGACTTCTGTATGTAGTCAAGACTTGAGTGGGAATTTTTTGCACTTTGTTTATGTAATGTGGATGCATATGTTCATGAGTCACTAAAATATTCAGACAACAGAATATAAAAATATTTAAAATTGCTTTTGTCCTAAAGATGGAAAAATCAAAAGCATAATTAAATGGAGATTTCCCAAAGTATTGTTAATTTTATATTGAAAGTATTAAAATTTCTGATATTTCAGACAAAGAGACAAATTAGAGGAAATTCTGCGTGGATTAACACCTCGGAAGAACGATATTGGGGATGCAATGGTATTCTGTCTAAATAATGCAGAAGCTGCTGAGGAAATTGTAGACTGCATAACAGAATCATTATCTATTCTGAAGACTCCTCTTCCGAAGAAGGTCTGGAGATTTTTTATAATCTTATATTCTGGGGGAAGAGCTCATGTAACAGCACATACATATTATTTACAAGCATTATTTCATAAGTTTCAGATAGCATTAAGGTTTTTGTTTTAAAATGAGGTCTTGAATATGAGTATACTTTTTCTCCTGTGGCATTTTATTATGTATTCTGTGTCCATCATATTTGAAAAATCATGGCAGTCAGGTGAAGTTCCCGACGACTGGAAAAAGGGAAATATAATTCCCACTTTCAAGAAGGGGAAAATGGAAGACCCAGGGAGCTACAGATGAGTCAGTCTCACCTCTGTGCCTGGCAAAATCTTGGAGCAGATTCTCCTGGAAGGCATGCTAAGGCACATGAAAAACAACAAGGTGCTTGGTGACAGCCAGCATGGCTTCACTAAGGGGAAATCCTGCCTGACCAATTTGGTGGCCTTCTATGATGGGGCTACAGAACTGATGGACAGGGGTAGAGCAGTTGATGTCATCTACCTGGACTTGTGCAAAGCGTTTGACACTGTCCCACGTGACATCCTTGTCTCTAAATTGGAGAGACATCAATTTGATGGATGGACCACTCGGTGGATAAAGAACTGGCTGGATGGCCGCACACAAAGAGTTGTGGTCAAGGGCTCAATGTCTGGCTGGAGACCAGTAACGAGTGGTGTCCCTCAGGGATCGGTGTTGGGACCGGTCTTGTTAAGCATCTTTGTCGGTGAGATGGACAGTGGGATCGAGTGTGCCCTCAGCAAGTTTGCTGATGACATGCTTGTGAGGTGGGCAAATGCCAACCTTATGAAGTTTAACCATGCTAAGTGCAAGATCCTGCAGCTGGGTCAGAGCAATCCCAGGTACAGCTGCAGGTTGGGGCAGAGAAGAGATTCAGAGCAGCCCTGCAGAGGACTTGGGGTGTTGGTTGATGAGAAACTTAACATGAGCCGGCAGTGTGTACTTGTAGCCCAGAAAGCCAACTGTATCCTGGGCTGCATCAACAGGAGCATGGCCATCAGGTTGAAGGAAGTGGTCCTGCCCCTCTACTCTGCTCTTGTGAGACCTCACCTGAAGTATTGTGTGCAGTTCTGGTGTCCTCAACATAAAAAGGACATGGAACTGTTGGAACAAGTCCAGAGAAGGGCCATGAGGATGTTCAGGGGACTGGAGCACCTCCTGTATGAAGATAGGCTGAGAAAGTTGGGGCTGTTCAGCCTGGAGGAGAGAAGGCTGCGTGGAGACCTCATAGCAGCCTTCCAGTATCTGAAGGGGGCCTATAAGGATGCTGGGGAAGCACTCTTCATTAGGGACTGTAGGAATAGGACAAGGGGTAATGGGTTAAAACTTAAACAGGGGAAGATTAGGTTGGATGTAAGGAAGAAGTTCTTTACTGTAAGGGTGGTGAGGCACTGGAATGGGTTGCCCAGCGTAGTTGTGAATGTTCCATCCTAGGTGGTGTTCAAGGCCAGGTTGGTCAGAGCCTTGGGTGGCATGGTTTAGTGTGAGGTGTCCCTGCCCATGACAGGGGGGTTGGAACTAGATGATCTTAAGGTCCTTTCCAACCCTCACTATTCTATGATTTAATGATTACGTTCGTTCTGAATTTGCTTGTAATTTAAATTCTGCCTTTCTGTGAAGTTGAAAATAGTTTGTTCAAATAAGGAAATAAAAACTGGAATGCCGTGATCCGTCCTTTGTAATACTGTGCAATAGGTTACAGTGGTTAGTACCGTGTAGCATAAGGTACTTGCCTCTTAGCATGTTTATTAACAATAGGGCCGTGTTACACTTAATTTTAATTTGGTACTTCTAGATAGTTTAAATTATCTTGTATTTTTTTTCTGGAAAAAATGCATTTATTTTCAGGGTCATTTAAACTGTAGAGTTCTCTTGACTTGAACATTTTTTATTGTAGATTGCAAGATTGTATCTAGTGTCGGATGTGTTATACAACTCTTCAGCTAAAGTTGCCAATGCTTCCTACTATAGAAAATTGTAAGTATAATATTTTAGGTGATTGACTAAAGAAAACCAAAAAATCCTTGTGTTCAGTTTTGTGTATCGGTGGGTAAATGTGACTAGAGAAATTAACGCTTTTCTGTGAGGTTACTGTTACAACACTGATATTTATAACTCTCTGCATGAAAATGTATGAGATGTAGTATCTTAATGCATATGATTGTTTTACAATATAAAAAGAAGTGTTACATGCCCTTTCAAGGGCCCTGTCAAGGGACAACTTACATGGAACTTCACAGAGGTGAGAATAACTCTTGTGCCCCTTTACAGAAAGAGAGTCTGTAGGTGATATCCAAGGTATGGTATAAGAAATAATGCATGTGAAGAAGTCAATTTTAGAAATAGATTTTTCTTTTTTTTTCTTTTATTTTAATTGAAAGGTGTTTTTTTGTTTTAAATCTCCATGAACTTTGAAGAAATTGTGAGGGAATTATGTACTTTGTTTCTAAGGCACTGAGAAGAATTTAAGAACAGCGTCCAATGGAGAGTGCCTTTGTAATATTTAGATATTTAATTGCATCTACGTCTTGGAGTTTCTCTGACATTATGGTAGCATGATGGGAAATGTTTAGCATGTTATAAAACAAGTGATTGAAAATTATGTTTCTTGTGGCAGTGTATCTTGCTGTGCCAGGGTTCTTTTCTGCACATTGAGAGAAGCTCAAGGGAAGCTAGGCAGATGCTACTCACTGTGCTTTCATTGAGGACCTCATTGAGTAAATTAGAATAGAAATATAACAAAGAATTTTTAAAAAATACAAGGTGAATTTTGAGACAATTCTTTCATTTTATATAAGTTTGTAAAATTCCTTTTATCCTCCTCCAATCTTTCCAGGTGGTATAAAGAGACTGCAGCAGATGTGAAGATCTCCCTTCACAATTCTGTTGTTGTCCATGATGATTTAATATACAGTAATCATTTGCTTTATAGTTCAGTACATGGCTAATATAGGGATCAAAATTTTGTATTTCTGAGTCCTGTCCCAGGCATTTTCATTAATTATGTATGTCCAAAAAACATATATTACAAAGTTTAACTAAAGAAATGTATATGTTTAATTCTAGTTTTGAAACAAAATTATGTCAGATATTCTCTGATCTCAATGCTACTTACCGTACAATACAAGGCCATTTACAGTCTGAAAATTTCAAGGTATGTATTTCATTGTTATTCACATGACATAGAAGTCAAATAAATAGGTGTTCCTGCACAAGAGATAGCATACTATGATAGATGATTTAGACCTCAGGCTTCCTCAGTCAGCTTAAAAAAAAATAAATCAAGTTTTCTCTCTTTTAAAGATAGCCTTGAAATTAAGGAAGAAAATTAGCATCTAACAACTGAAGTGTACCTGTAGATGTATATTGGTGGAGTTGAGAGGATACCTGTGTAGTACTTGAGGTACAAACAAGGCCTTCTAGCCTTCTGATCATTTTTGGACTGCCTATATTTTGGTTTCAGAAATAAACTTGGGTGCTACCTGTGGGAAGAAACTGGTGGATTTGACAGCATAAAGTTATTTTTAAAGTTTTTTTTTGTGCTAGGCTTTCTTTTTTGAGGTTTAATAAGCAGTCTGATCATGGGTAGTTGAGAGTGATTTTTGAGGTGAAGTGCTCTGCTTCTCACCATTCTCATGCTCGGCCTAGCTTTCCCTTCTCCTGTTTTAAAGAGGCTTCTGCAGTTTGTTTTTTGGATTTTTTTTTTTTTGGTGGTGGTGAGATTTTTTTTTTGTTTGGTTGGTTGTTTTTTGTTTTTTCTTTTTTTTTTTTCTATTTAAATCAGAATCTTTAAATACAAAGCTGACAGTGTAGTTTTTCTGTTTAAGGGTTTTATCCTGGCTGTCCTACCTCTCTCCTCCCAATTGCTCCAGATTGAAAATCAATTGTAGTTACATGCTATTTTAAAACTATTTATTAAATTACGTAGTAAAGACAGGCAGTAGAATATTTTTTTATTATTATTTTTAATACCTGTAGCTACATTTAATGTGCCAAGCTTGAGTTGAAGCTTGACAAAAACAAACCCCATAAAAGTAGGAACATAATTTCATTCATATCAGCATGGTATCATTGTAATGTACTCTAGTATGGAACTACTTAGGAGTAGCTGTCTACAGTGTTAGTTCTCTGTGGTGTATTTCCAATCACTTAAAATTTCCTAATACAAATTTATGAGCATGTTTTTTCCCTGTTGTTTCTAGCAACGGGTAATGACATGCTTCCGAGCATGGGAAGACTGGGCAATCTATCCAGAACCATTTCTGATCAAACTACAGAATATTTTCTTGGGGCTTGTAAATATCATGGAAGATAAAGAAACAGAGGTAAGTGACCTTGGCAATGATGCTAGCAGCTGCTGAGGAAAATGTGTAAGTATGAAATAGGGCTGACAAGGACTATTTTGATGTCTCTATTAAGGTGAACAGACCTTTTTTTCCTGTGAATCCTTACTGTTAAATACAAATACTGTTTGATCTGTTTATACATTTGTTGCTTGTAGATTAGGTGTTGTGGTGGTGGTATATTGTGAAGCCATTTCAGAGCAAAGACAAGTGGCAGGCATCTGGCTGCCTGAATCATCCACATTCTTTTTGTGTGAGTGTCACACTTAGATGTGACGGAACCATTTGAGCTTTCTTAGTTTGAGAAGAAGGTTGTTGTAGGTCATTTGCACTGGTGATATTCTACTTTGATCTTTGCTGTACTGTATTAGAGCAGCAAGTTCCTAACTTCTGTGTTATGCTACAGTATTTAAATATATTTTTTTTTTAATAGAGGTTATTTTAAATAGGATATGTAATGAGTTTTAGTTACTATACAGTGATATGTATAAATTACTATTCAACATTTTTAAGTTCTATGCTTAAAAGTTTTGGGATGTCATTAGCACTGAGTCAGTGTGTACTGATCTTTCAGTTATGTATATGTATTACTCAAAAAAATAAAGACATAAATGTATGTATGTTTAGGTTAAGTTAATCTTGTAACTCTGGAAACATGCCTTTCGGAACAGTTGGAGGCAGACCTACAGTATAATTTGAAAATTGGCTTATTTCTCTTATAGTAGAGCAGAGTGAACATGCCCCTATGAAAGACAGTGTACCTAACATGTTAGAGTATGTAGGTGTACATAGCATTTACACGTGTTCCTTAAATTTGTGTTCTTGCTACATAATCAATTTCTGTTAGTTGTTCAGATTGCTAGTTCTCACGGAATCTTTCGTATGGACTAAGTATGATTTATCTAACTGTAATTGGCTCATTTCAAGCTAAACCTCAGCTTAGTATCTTTTCTTTTAAATATAGGTATTGCAAAGCTTCCCGTACATTGTGGACTTACCTAAAATTCGTACCTAAAATTCGTACCTACAATTTTTTATAGGAGGATATTGTCATGTGAATCTTCTACAATAAGCAACTGTACTGGGTAACAGAAGTTGTTAAAGTTGAGGGGTTTTGTATTTAGGTATTTTCAAAACTGTTCCTTTAAGAAGAAATGAGTCAGTGATTGCAGAAGTAAAGAAAAGGAGTGTAGATTTGTTATTGAAATAATTAATTATTCTTTGCTTTCAGGAGGTACCAGACGATCTTGATGGTGCTCCCATTGAGGAAGAGCTTGATGGTGCTCCACTAGAGGATGTGGATGGAATTCCTATTGATGCTGCTCCTATTGATGATCTGGATGGAGTCCCAATTAAGTCGCTGGATGACGATCTTGATGGAGTTCCTTGTATGAAATGTTTCAATACTGCTTTCAGTTTGAACCTTCAATTTTTAATGATCTGTTTTCCCCAAGTAGTTTTTAGAAGTTCAGCCAAGAATTAACATGGCATGTAGCTTTGTAAAATGTTGACTTTGATTAATTTCAGTTTGTTCTAGGAAGAATTAGTTTAAAAGCTGCTTTTAGTCTGTGATTGCTTCAGAGACACAGTAGGTGTCTTCTGATGTTACGGGTATCCGGTTCCAAATAGTAATTTCTTTTTTTCTGCGAATAATAAAGCAGCTTAATATGCTTTAGTATTTAAATCTGGTAGTTATATTAGGATTTTTCTGTTTGTACTTTTGAAGAGTACTGGAAATTATTTTTCTGTGTCTTTAACAGTGGATGCAGCTGAAGACTCAAAAAAGAATGAGCCTATATTTAAAGTTGCCCCTTCGAAGTGGGAAGCAGTGGATGAATCAGAACTGGAAGCTCAAGGTTAGTTTTCAAAGTGTATATTAAAGTAAACGCCTCCTGAAGTAAACTGAAAGCTTAATGTCACTTCTTTGTTTCATGAATATTTTCAACTGATCTGTTTAAAACTGTTAATGTGATTTCTGTAGGAATGCAGTAGGGTTTTCAATTGTAACTTTTTTTTATTATAACTTTGGTGAAGAAAATAGTGTATTCTGGTTTTGTTACTCTACTTCAATAACCTACCAACCTTTAGAAATAATTTCCAGTTCACTAAATATTGGGGAAAAAAATAAAAATCTGGGTGTATGGTTGGTTGTCTTTCTACATATTTGTTTGGGAGGTGAGATTTTAGAAACTGACAAATGGCTGCTTTTGAAGGATTTACTGAAACATGACGCACAATATAAGTCAGTAGCTCTGCAAATAGTAAATATTGTGATAGTGCGGAGATTTGAGTATTTCTGTGAAATAGAAGTCTGAATTAAGTTCTAGGTGCTGTTAAATTTTTTTACATCTTTTATTATATCTACAAATACTAATTTTGAGTTTGTGATAGCTTTTTTTGTTGTTAAAATGATCTTATGGTCTCTTCTAGCTGTTACTACTTCTAAATGGGAGCTTTTTGACCAACATGAAGAATCCGAGGAGGAGGAAATTCAAAAGTAAATACTCTTTCATTCTCTTGAAAACATGCTTTCTGCTTCTAAGGTTGAGCATTTTTGGAACTTCCAATGAGATATATGTATTCTGTGTATCATATGCATATATATGCATCTATATGCAATGTATGTATTGTAAGAGCAGAACAAAAAAAAATTAGAAAGTAAGGAAGTGGAGAGAAGTCAGGATTTTAGTGCAGCTTGCTTGCAGCCTGCATAATTTTTCTCTATCATAAAACATTATACCTTTTGGTAGAGTTGTCAACCATAATCTTTAAATTGATGCTGATTTGGTAATGTCAGATAGTAAGAACAAAGGCAGTAGTATTTTGCATTTTGGAAATCTTGATGTCAGGTATGTATGAATATGTCTAAACCTCTGCCTTTTGCTTTTGAGACAAACACAGTGAATCATGTTCCAGCGTAGATGTTTCTTTGGGTACTAATAGACTCCATGCCATCTGTTGTTTCCGAGCAGTCTTTTACTTTGGGCAATTGAGAGCATCTATTAGTTAATGCTTTAAATATATTACTGCATTGCATGCAGTCCTGCACCACTGTAGTGGCCAGTCTGGGAATATAATTTTGAGTATCTGCCATGTCAGGTTTGTCTCGAAAAAGTGCGAGTGTAGTAAATATTGTTCCTTTATAAAACAATGTCTTTGAAAAGCAAAATTACAGTGCTGAAAGAGATTTTTGTTGAGGTAGTGGACTTGTTTTGTAGCTGAGGTAGATGTAGATTTGGTGACTAAATTTCAAGAATTGTTCTGCAATATATTTATATAAAAAGTTTAAATTTTCTGGGGATAATTCTATGAATAGTCTTCCAAAACCGTAACAATTTAGATGAGAATACCAAGATATGTCTCACAGAAACTTTTGTAGCTGCAGACTTTTACACAACATAATCTTACTTAACAGACTTCAAGCCTAGTAACTAATCCTAGATAATAACTAGGAGAGATGGTAAATTTTGTAACAAGTCGTTCTTATATATATCTATATCATTTAATTCTATGTTTTCTGTAAAGTCAAGAAGAAGAAAGTGAAGATGAAGACGACACTCAGAGTTCGAAGTCAGAAGAGCAACACATGTATTCTAATCCTATTAAAGAAGAAATGCCTGAATCCAAGTCATCAGTTAAATATTCAGAAATGAGTGAAGAAAAGCGTGCCAAACTCCGAGAGATAGAGGTCAGTATGTGCTGTTTTATGGCACCCTTTGGTACCTTTCCAGTTCTCACTGCTCCCCAGTTCTCTGCGTATAATAGGGAGTTATTTTTACTGAAATCATTAGAATCCTTTTTTTTTTTTTTTGTAGTCCAGTGTGTTTTCACAAAGATGTGTTGGTTTACCAGTCTTGCTTGTTTTGGCTTTTAAAATAATGCAGGAAAAATGAAGAATTGAGTCAGAGTATATTGCATGTTGAGAATTACTCTTCTTCAGTGTCCTTTTTCAGTACCACTGCTAGCTTGTGATTGCATGGGTTGCCCTACACTTTCTTCCTCTTGGCACATCGGAGTGACTTTTGGATGTGGCCTTAGTCCTATGCCTTTCTTGTTCTCTCTCTTGCCTTGAAGTGTCTGTATTTTATTGCATTTAGAATTCGCTCTTTTCACTGTATCAGCCATCAAACAAAGAATTAGATGTAACTAAACCAGGTGGCTCTGGAAATGGGGTATTTTAATCAAAGACCTACATGCAGTTTATAGGACTCTCTCGTTCTGTTATCCTTTCTCCAAGCATAGGCCTTAGTATAGCTGTTAAAGTTGATGAGTGCAGATTCTTAAGTATTCATACTGGCTTCTGAGTTTGTGGCTGACTGAGAAGGTAACTAGAACTTGCATTTAGCACAAGCTTTGTCTTGCAGTGAAGCCCTTCTGTCATATGGTGCCATGCAAAATTGAATTTAAAATGAAATTAAATTTAATGCAATTAAAATTAAAAGGTTTAAAATTGCATACAGCTTTCCAGCTTCTATTCAGTATTAAAACCCGTGATACACTGAACACTGAAATTCCTGTGCCTTCTGTTCAGTGCATTAAATTGATACTAAGAAGCTGCTAAACTACTTGTTGCAGTTGTAGCATCTCCAAGTGACAGATTATAATTTGGGTAATATTTTGAATGGGGAAATTGTGGCTGCCTATCTCTTTATGTTATAATGTACTAGTTCGCTAAAATCAGACATTAGCAAAGCCCCGTGGTAATCATTTAAGGTGTACAAGTGATATTTTAAAATGTCACAACTGTTGTTTCTCCCAAATATGCTTCTAGTAATTCAGATTATTAAAATTAATGGACTATAACTCAGCACTTAGAAACCTCTTGCTTTGCATAGCAGTTTGAAAGTTCATGATGCATAGCCATTTGAAGTGAGTAGATTCTGAATCTGAGAAAATCTAAACGGTATTTGTGTCTTGTCTTGACTCGTGGTGGCAGTAGTTTTGTAGGAAATATATGTTGTTAGACTAATGAAAGTACAAGTGTACCTACTTTTCATTTTGTTGTAGTACTGATTGTACTGGTTATGGAAAGGGTTCCTTTCAGACTCAGGGATCTGTTTTACAGAAGTTATCCTGGCAGCTGTGGAGGCGGATTAGGAAGTCATTTACTTTAACCATTGTCAATTTTACATCACACAAGTGTTGCAAGTACATTCATCAATGCAAATGTCTCTCACAGTTTTATATGGTAAATATGTGATGTTTTCAAGTGCATATTACCATCTTTATTCTTTCTGGTAAGTGAATTACCACCTCAGTTTGAGACTTCTGGAATATCCAGAAAAGGATTGTAATTTTTTCTTTTTTTTTCATTTTCAGAACATTTCAGACACTAGGTAGAAGTACTTAAAGTCTCTCCTTAAGTTTGTCATTGACAGGAAAGTACACAAAAAGCATTCACACTCAAAGTTTCTTCTTAGTAAGTACCCAGTCCCTGCCGAAGAACACATCCATTATTAAATTTGAGGGGAGGAAAAAACCAACCCTGATTACTAGCTTTAACAGTTACGCCATCTAACGTAAACTGTTAAAAATGTCATGTGACAGACAAAAAAGTCTGATTCTCTGGCACTTTACACAGTGACTCGCAGGGAAGCTGACACATATTTTTTAATGCATTATTTTAAATTCATGAGTACAATTTTTTTTCCCTTGGCACAGTTAGTAAATTCAGTTTGTCAGCTGGGAGGGAAAAGTGCAGTAAGAAATAAACTTTGGGCACAGACATCAGACTGGTGCCATCAGAGAAGGCAAGTTGTTAACCCTTTGTTTGCTTTCCCTGTACCCCTGGGAACCTGGAGCGTTAACTCTTTCCAGACCTTAGCCAGAACAAAGGATTTTCTTTGTAACAGAGAAGAACAGTGATTTCTTCACTGTTTGGTGTGGTTTGTTGTTTTTTTTTTTGTTTTTTTTTTTTAAGTGTGGGAAGATTGGTGCTTTGCTTTACATTATAACTCAAATTTCAGAATGGTTTTTACAGGTAAAAGGAAGCAGCATTGTCCTCCTTGGACCTTTCTCTAAGGTACTTTACTTCTGTCTCCATGTTGCTGTGCAAGCTTTTATAATCCTACCCAGAAAGCACAGAGTGGAGGAGGTTTGTCCTCTTCAGTAACTGTCTTGGCTCACCTTTGTGTTAGCTACCTGAGACCTCAAAGTAGAATTTCATTGCTTAATCAGAGGTAGGAGACTAATGGTCTGCAGTCTTCCTGTTCAGCCTTTCTGTTACATACCACTGAACTCCAGGAGGTGCAGGGTTGGGTTCTGCTGTACTGTCCTGTGTCTGTGCTCTGTCAGTATCCCCCTGCCCAGTGCATAGAGATTCCCCACAGCTGTGTACCTGCCTGTCCCCTGCTCCTCCCACCCCACCCCTCAATGTTTCATGGTATTTGAGGTGCAATTTATTTTTCTACCAAAAGCCAAGGAGGTTTTTCCTGTATGTCACCAAGGAAAGGAGGTTACTCTCCTTGCTTTCTTGATACAGATTGCTGTACCAGACAAGATAGATCAGAGTTCTTTTGGTGTAGTATTCAGTCTTCAACAGAGAATGACTAAAGCACAAGGTAAGAACAGATAAAGTGTAGTCCAGAAGAGCAGATCGTATGCAAGGCCTGTTGTGAATTTCAGGGCCCTGTATACCTTTGTCAAGAACCCAAAGTTCCACAGAGTTTCCATTCTTTCTTTTATGATGCTTAGTATGCAGAGTAGTTGTAAAATCATAGAATGGTTTGGGTTGGAAGGGACCTTAAAGATCACCTGGTTCCAACCAGGTGTCTTGGATGTGTATCCTATCTGTAATCAGTCTAGATTTAGGTGCAATTGCATACCAAGCAGAAATTCCTGTGTTTTATCAAACATCTGGTGATTTACTTCCTAGTTAATCCTAGTGTGTAATATGCAGCTAATTTACCTCAAATAAATTGTGTTTGAAATGGGCTACTGAAGTTATTAGGCTGTATAACGGTGGAATAACCTCTTATGAAAAGTCTTTCCCCCTGCCCCAGAGACGACTGTGTATGGACTCCGTATCAGCAGATGAGAAAACCAAGAACAGTTTTTGAAAACAGATTTATTTTAAGCAAAGGAGGCTACCCACAGCACACCTGTGTGTGTCAGCCGGCAAAATGTTACAGTCAGGGCTTGGGTTTGCATCACTTTGTGGTTTCCCTGAAACATGGTACCAGGATGTTAACCTTTTCTGTAACTTGCTAATGAACTGGTTAGTCTGTAATCCAGGCCTTAAATTCTAGGAAAGGCTGAATCTTTTAATCTCTCCCAAATGAGTTTGAGGAGAGAGGGGGAAGTTTCAAGGTGAGAACCAAAAGACAAAACTTGTGTTGTGGAGCTCTTAATTTTGAGGTTATGAGAGATACCTCCTTATGTTTAGTGAGAAATATGATCCCTGCATTGGGGCACTTAGTAGAGATTGTTCACAGGAACCTCACTGATGTTTGACACTTCTGCATTGCAGTCTCTGAAAACCTCTGCTGTGGGAGACTGCTGTACCTGAGAAATTAATACTACAGAGTTTTGGCACAGGGTTTTGAGAAATTTCCTCTTCCATATTGCCATGCATGCATATTACAGACTCTAGTTAAAGTCAATGTATCCTCTTCTGAGGATGAACAATCTTAATGGTTTTTGTTTGACAAAAATAGTTAAAGAATAACCAATTCAGTGAGAGTATATTAGTTCTTTTTAAATGCAGGTTTACAAAGTCAGAATGCTTACAAAATCAATGCTTCATCAACTAGGTGTTTAAGCATATTTAAGCCTAAGTTTTAGAGATCTCTTTCTACTGGGTGTGTATCTGGATCTCTATGATAGGAATATAAACATCATATACTACATGAAAAGATCAATAAGAATAATGTTTGTTATGACTAATATGCTATGAATAGTGAAATGCTGAAGGGAAGTAACTAAGGTATATGTTTACATAGTAATTCTGAGCGGTAGAATTATTTAGAGAATTCTTTTGTGGACGTTGAGACCCAAGTAATTGTTTTTCTTTTAAAACACAGTTATGGTGGTGATGAAATAGCAAAAGCTAATTACTTGCCTCTGCTGAAAGGGACTATCCTGATCCTCCCTGTGAGCTCTGTCACTTGCTCATTCTTACCCTGAGCCAATACATCTCACTAATGTGGGCAGTGTATGTGTGTGGGTGGAATTGAAGGTGGGCAGTGGACTTCTGCTGGATTAGTGAGTTGATCTGGCTATTGGAAGGCTAAGCCAAGCACTCTAATGATGGCAGGGGTGAGGAGGAACTCTTTCTTTGGAGTGGTGAGGGAGGGTGGACATGAGCTGTTAATGCCCTCAGCATTTTGTACCACTTCTCTCTTTTTCCAAGGGTTGTACTAAAAGGCGTCAGTTTACATAGGTTTAAAGGGAGATACAGGAACTATGTGGGGCAGAGATCCATTGATGATTGTTCTGTAAAAGACCACAGTTGCCTTGGGAAACCATAGGATGTTAACGTAGTTGGAGTCTGGGGAGGTGTTGAGTCAGTGGTTATATAGGCTTTTCTTATTTTTCCTTCCTTATCACGGTAGAGAAAGCAAACTTGATTTTGTAGCAGAACAGGTTGGACAGGGTGACTCTGAATATATGGATCCAAGAGGTATTTCTGTATTTCAAGGAGCAGAGAAAAAATGACAAATGACGACGTCAGCTTTGTGTTGGCTGCTGACTTTAACTGGAGGAATTGTAAGCAAAACTGCTCACCCTTAGGTAGCATGTACTCTGTAAAATGAGGGAGGTAAGCAGAAAATTTGTCAGAAATTTAGCTTCTACAAGGTAGCAATGCCTCATTTGGGTCTATCCCTTCCCCCCCAAAACCAAGTTGCTCCATAGTATTTTGAGACTAAAATGAAAAATGTGTTGTTCGTATAAGCTCTATAACTGAAGGGGAAGAGGATCCTGTTCAAAGTAGTGCTATTTTTGCCTGGGTTAATATTTGCTCTTATGATTGATATGTTTTTGTTGCACCTTTCCTTCATTCTCTGTCAGTAATGGGAAGGATTAAAGTACATGGTGTCTTCATATCTGGTATGGCCTTCTCTTTTGAGAAGGAAAAAAGAAATTTTTAGGATTTGATTTAGTGCCTCCTTCATATTATGGAATTGAGGACCTGAAGAATAAGAATCCCTTCAGATAATCAAAATGGACACAGTTGACAAAGTCTTTCCCTTTGTGTGTGTGTGTGTGTGTGTGTGTGCGTGTGTTTGGTGTGGAAGAGTTAAATATTTCTAAAGACAAAAATATTTTGTGTGTTAGCTAAAAATGAAACCAAACCTCAAGCACTGGAAAAATCTACTCCTGCATATATGACTGTGCAATTGGTATTGAGGCAGGAAATACAGGAGGGTCAGAGCATAAACATTTGAAAGATGGTTGACACATACAACATGACTTATTACCAAGCTGCTCCCCTCCCCTCAGCCCCCCCAAATTCTTCTGATCACAAAAAAAAAAAAAAAAGAAAAATTGAAGTATTGTCTATAAAAGGCCATGTCAGTAAGAATTAAAAATTGACAAATGAATGCTAAGACACGTGAGAGAAGTTTTATGATGTGAATCAACTCGGGGAAAGGTTTTGGGCCATTTAGGGGGAAAAAAAATCCACATGGAAAAATTCTGGCACTTATTTAACTTTTTGACTCAGTTGGGAATATTATCACAGTAAATTTAGTGTTGCATTTAACTGAATTTTGTTGCTAAGCTTGCTAGTGCACGATAGAGTATTATGTTAGTAAAAAACAACTTCTTTCAAATCAGCCACTCGGTGCAAACAGCCCTAAAGAGGAGATGCATTTGTTTTAATGTCCTAAGTGTATCAGTCTTTTAACATTTAGGGTTCAATGGAAAAAAAACCCAGTTTCTGAAGGAAAACTTGAAGTAGACCAGAAAAGTTGAAATGATACATTAGGAAACCTGCAGTAAATTATTTAATTTTGAAAGGAAACAAACAGATTATCTAAGAAGTATAAGAGTGCATTATTCTAATGATGTGAACAGAATGTAATAGAATAACAGAAAATGATCCCTTTATTTTTAGTTTTTAACATGTCTGTAAACAACTGCAGGTGCCTGCAGACGTGTATGTGGTTTTGTTGATTTGATCCAGTTTAAATAAAGTTAGTATCTTTTTGTGCACAAACTTGTATAGGAAGAATGAAGAATACAAATCATGGGAATTTTCTTTTCAGTCACCTGCCTAACTGGATAACAATAAGCCCAATAACCTAATGGTCAGTATTATTTTCACAGCTTAAGGTGATGAAGTTTCAGGATGAGTTAGAGTCTGGGAAAAGACCCAAGAAACCAGGCCAGAGTTTTCAGGAACAGGTTGAACACTATAGAGACAAGCTGCTCCAGAGGGTAAGAAATGTTCTTTATGTTTGGCTCTGATTCTGTGATAGGATTTTATTGAGTTTATTGAATGTAAGGTAGCATTAAGCAGAACAACCCATGGTCTTCGATAAAATTCTACTATAATGTCAAACTGCATGTCTGAGTCCAAGTGCTTTCTGCAGAGTAGACATAATCTCTCCTACATAATCTCATAATGGTGTAGGATTTCACACTGTACATATGGGTATCATTAGAATGTTTTGAAACCATAGAGGTCACTTCTGGATCTCCTACATAAAGCAAACTGTTATGTGGGAAAAGGGAGAGCTGTTAATTGAAGCTGTTCCTCAGACTTTTCATTTTTCTTTCAGTAATTGATCCATTGTGTTAAAGGCTTCCAAAGGAAGAGAAAGAATGGTGTTAAGCCGCATATATGCTTCTGATTCTCCAGTGTCTAAGATTTCCTGGATAATTCCAGCTCATACTGTCACCCAAAAGGGAATAATTCTGAATCATTACCATTTTTAGTAGTCCTCTCTGCACTATGAAGTCAGAGTGGCTTTAGAAATTAGCATTATGCATGTGACGTGATCTGAATCTTTGAAACATTACAAAAGAACGCAGAGCCTCTTTGGACAATGCATTTAGAGAGGGAGAGTAACTGGCAGATGCTTCTCTAATCTAGTTTCACAGCCTGACAGATCGATGATGAAATTAGGTACCCATGCGGTTTCCTGGAAGCGAAATACAAATAGGCAGTTTTCACCAGATGTTTGGCTGTCACTTGTTCTTTGCATTATTTGGCGCTCAATATCTGACTAATTCGCTAAAGTAACTTTGCCAAGTACCTTGAAGAAAGAGACTTGTAAAAATTAAGAAAGCTGATCCCTAAAGGACATTTACACATTTGGAGGTTGATGTTAGTGGTTAAGACTTTGATTTTAGAAGTAACTTTCCTTTTAAATGTAGTTACATCCTAAAACTTTCCACTTCCTCAGTGTTTTCTGTAATTTGAGAAAGAAGTGATTTGTACAATAAGCGTAGAATATTTACTGAGACAGTAAGTTAGAACCTACGTTAAAGAGTTAGCTTACCTACTTTTTTAAACAGTTAGCTTATAACCCCAGAAATCATAGTTCTGATAACTTTGTTAGATACCTTGTGTAGAATAAAAGTTCAACCAACTTGCAGTATTTCACATTGTTTTATAATTATCTCACTTTCAAAGCTGTAGTAGGTAGTATTTAGTTAAGAAATATGTAATGATAATTAACAATTATAACAATTTAATGATAAAGAACAGGTGTTCTTAAATAACAACTCTTTTGATAAGGGAATAACTTTATCTTTTGCTTTAATGCCATAATAAAGCTAGCTTTTATAACATTATACTCGCTCTGATTGCATTTCCCACGAACTTGGTAGCTGGTTGTCATTTTTTGTCTAATTCCAAGAGTAGATCCTAGTACTGTTGTGTATTATTAAGAAAATAGGAACTTAAAGCTATTTAAGATAGTTTATTCCTATTTATCAAGATGAAATAATTAGCTATGCTAACAAACTAGGAATATCTTTATAGCCCATTGATTTTAATGGAATCTAACAGTAGTTTGCAATAGCAGGTATAATGATAAGGGGAACTTTAAAATTTTACTGATAAGTCTCCCATGTAAAGAAAATGCGAGGCTAGATTGGTATAACTGTCCTGGTGTTTCCTGCACTTGTGTTAATCTCCCCTCATTTCCCCCACCCCTTCTTTGATTTAGTGAAATTGCCCCTTCTTTGTTATCTTTATGGGGTATGCAGGGAACATCTGTTCATTCTTTTGCCACAGAAGGATTTTTTTTTTCTTATGCCAATAGTGGATGAAGCACATCTCTTGATCTCTGTGTTCAGACTTGCCGATGGTTTAGGTTTATTTTTGTATAGTTACTTTTATATTTGGCAGACAGGCAAGGTTAGCTCAGGGTATATTTTTTTCTTTCAAAATGGTCCTGTTGGTATATAGAAATGAACCATATTTGTGGGTTTTTTTGACAGAGTAGATGTGATTGCAGAATCTTGTTTATTTTTGTTTTGTCTTTAGATATCTTGTAGTTATGAGATTATCTCAGTTTTCAGTCTGGATTAATGAAGATGAATGCATGTGTTTTAAGTAGAAAAGAGGTTCTTGGTATCCTTTTGTGTTCAATTTAGTTTAGAAAATCTATTACAGCTGTAATGTTTCCCCAAAATCTATAAAATGAAGACTGTTCATTTCCAATTAGATACTCGGACTTTCTTACCTAGGGCAACATCTTACATGGTTTTGTCAATGTTTGTGTTACAATAAATAATTCTGCTGTGTACAAAGCAGTAGTACAGATTTGAAGAGTGGTGTGGTGTGACATTAGCTCCCTCTTGGATTATGTGCTGTGTTCTTTCAGTGCTCACTGCTTTTATGCTGTTTGTGATTAGCTTAAGTTTCTTTGCTTAATAATTAGTCACACTTCTCCTGAAATCATTAATGCTTTTAATAATTTAGGAAAAAGAAAAAGAGTTGGAAAGAGAAAGAGACAGAGACAAAAAGGACAAGGAAAAATGTGACTCCAGGTCCAAAGACAAGAAGGAAAAGGAGGAATGCACACCAACAAGAAAAGAGAGGTATGGCTTTCCTTGGAGTAAAGTGGATGGGAGGAAAAACCTCATAGTATCTTTGTATACAGTGGCAGCCTTGAGATTGTGGTGTATTACACACCTTATTTTAAAAGAAAATCACAAAGCCACCCAAACAAAAAAAAAAACCACCAAACAATAAGAAACATGCTTTGGCTATTAAAACATACTTCAAAATATTAAAGGAAGTGTCATTTTTATCCTGCGCCAAGTGATGTACCCTTTTGATTAGAATTCCTTTTTGGCTTATTTAGGCCCTGAGGAAATATGGTAGAATCACTACCAGTTGCAAAAAGGATATTTAACTCTTTTTTTAGCAGTGAACTAACTGCAATGTATTACTCAGAAAACTGTACTGAAGTCATACCACAAATTATTTGTGATGGTTTAAATGTTACTCATCTCATAGTGAAAACTCTTCAAAACGGTGAGATTTTAGGATACTTGATTGTACACTCTGATTTTCTAATACTTGTATAGCCAAACTTATCTGTGGTATTAAGGATAGATTGGGTAGAATGTCTTGCTTGTCAGGAAACCATGACAGAATGTTTTTACACTGTCAAAGATGAGCAGAAGAGTTACAGGCCTTAACTGTTACTTTTTTTTTTCAACCAGAGAAAATCTTATGCACATGTTGAACTTCTTTTTATTATTTTAAGTAGTAAAAACTCTACTACTTCATAATTACTTCAAAGGATCTAATGTTATACTGCCAAAAGAAAATATCTACGGGAAGAAAGTTATTTTTTTTAGTATCCATTTTCACTTCTCTGTGTCTCTGTGTGTATGTATATGACTGTATCTTTCTTTACAAAGGAAAAGACGACACAGTGCTTCACCCAGCCCATCTCGCAGCAGTGGCAGTAGACGAGCAAAATCTCCGTCACCAAAATCGGAACGATCAGAGCGCTCAGAACGGTCCCACAAAGAGAGTTCACGTTCTCGGTCATCACATAAGGATTCTCCCAGAGATGTCAGTAAAAAAGGCAAAAGGTAAGCTGGTATCTTCTCCATTTTTAGGTTGTAGAGAAGTTAAGTATATAGGTGTGTTTTTTTTTTTTGTGGGTGAGTTTTGTTTTTTTTTTAACAGAGCACATTGGATACACAATTATTTTCTCTAGTAATGGACTATGCTGCATATTGCTGGGTAATATCTTTGGACACTGGTGTCTGAAATGTATGCAGGCTCCTGCCTTGATAGCTCAAGACTCTTCACTTCTATCTTCTTGTTCACCTGTTTACTGATAATTTTGAGTAATACTGCTTTTAAACCAAAGCACCTTACTGCTTTATTAGATTTTATTTTCAAAGGACAAATCTTCTATAGCCAATAAAACTTGTAGAATTATACTGAGCATGCAGACTTTCACTGTTGATCTGCTTACATAAATCTCCTCTCCCATGATTTTTTTTTAAATGGGAAAAAAAATCTAGATTAGATATTGCTTATGGGGTTTTGTTTCTGAAGTAGGTGTTTCCTACTCTCCAGACTGACAGATATTTGTTTCTAGTTAATGTTAAACTTGGGGTGAGATTTTATTATTGTATTGATGGTTTTGCAGTTCAAAACTTGAAAGTTTAGCTTCCATTTCTTTTAAAAGTGTAGAATGTCTCATTAATTGAAGATTTCTCAGACATATTGAGGAATATTCTTTTCATGTTGTTGAGAATATCGTAGTGAATATTCACAGTAATCGGATTCTTGTGCTATAAATTGGGAATTCAGATAAAAACAGAAGTATTTTAGCGTAACAGTTCAAAACAGTTGTTCATTTCTGTTTTATTATGTACAGATATAGGCTGCTATTAATACAAGAGCCAAGGTGGTTGAGGCAGATGTGGAAGGCTGTGAATTCCTTATGTAGTTTTAAGGAGGACATGAGTTGGTATTACTTTTCTTGTGGGTTCTAAGCACTGCAGTTAAGCCCCAAAATGCATTAAAAACCTTATAATGCAAAAACTGCCTCATTCTCAAAGGCAAGAAATCATTGTGCTATTTTCCCCTTACTAACGAAAAATATTTTCTACCTTGTTTAGTTGAAGAAATAAATTCCAAATAACTGCAAGCAAAGCCGGTTTCATCAGTCAGTTTTAGACATGAACCTTTTCTTTTCTTTTTTTTTTTTTTTTTGGGCAGATCACCTTCTGGCTCCAGGACACCCAAAAGATCAAGAAGATCACGATCCAGATCCCCTAAAAAGTCAGGGAAAAAATCCAGGTCTCAGTCCCGTTCTCCTCACAGATCTCACAAGAAGTCAAAGAAGAGCAAACACTGACAATGTTACTATTTTTTATGATGCTGTCACTTACTGGAAATGCGGTTTTGTTTTTGTGCCTGAACAGTCTGTTAAAAAACAAAAAACAAAAAAGCATTCCTGATAATTTTTTTTTTTTGTGAATGCACGAGTACTCATGAGTAATGGCATCTGTAGACTTGTCATTGTTTTATATTGTACAAAATACCTTCATTGTGACTATTTCCCAAAAGAAACATTTTTGTGTTTAGAAGTTTCATCAGAAATGTGTGTAAGTGATCTGCTGGCAGTAGTGATATTTTGTTCTAGAATATTGTGACATAGCAGGAATAACTCAAATGTTCCCCCTTTTTGTAGCTTTGACAATTTGAATTAGATTTCAAATAAAATCTGAACAGAAAATTAAATGTTGTTTTCTTGCCCCACTGGTGATACAGCTCTCTAAAGGAATGCATAGTTTGTTTAAGAAGTACTGTGTATTTCAGACATACTATGGTGCTTAGCTCTCTCAGTATAGCAGTAGCTGTTCTTGCTTTCACTAGTTTGACTATCCAGATAAAATCAACTTGTGAATCCGGTGGATGGGTTTTCTTTCCTGCTGTGATATTTTACTCTAAGCAGTTGAACAGTCTGGTGCCTACCGTGATAAGCTTTATAAGTAAATCTTTGCTTCATATCTCTCCATTTTAGTTGCAGGGAATATTTGTGACACCACAGTAACATTTTTGATTGGTTTTTAAAAAGGGCCTCCACAGAGATGCATCATACATATGTATATTTATATCAGATATATATATATATATATGATGTATCAATAACAAGCCATATTTATGGCCTGCATAGGGAACAATAAAAGGGCAGCAAGCCTGAGGCTCTATAACTTTTTCCTTAAGTCTAAGTACCATAATTGAAACCTACAGTACACTATTGTTTCCTAAACCAGATTTTTACCCCAAAAATGACAGCTTTTACATTATTTTATTGAATTTATTCCTTTGTTGTGAAAAATTTTCAAAATTAGGAAAAATAAAACTTTTTTACTACATATTTTATTTATTAATATTTTGGAATCAGAGCTGTTTAACTTTTCTTAATGTTAGGCTTTCCTTTCTCCAAACTTGTTCTGTGTCTTAGGCATTGATGTGGCTTTAAAACGCTTCACCTTGGTCTCTTACCATGCAAACGTTCTGTGGGTGGGAGGCAGGGAGGGATGAGAAATGGGGAGGGTTCAATATTTATACTTGGAGGTGTGGGGAGATTGTAATAAAAACATAAAATTAAAAGGGATCTGGCCTCCTGTGAACTGTTTCTAAAAGCAAAATCTGGACTTAAACACAGGCACAGGGTGCTGAATGATGGCCGCTATTATAGTTGTGTATCTACAGGTTTTACATTGTTAGGATCTTGTAAATGTGCTGGGGGAAATCACAATTGTATGTGTATATAGCTTAAGAGAAAATGCTCTCAGAACCAGGATTTAAGAAGTCTTCTGAAAAAGTGCATATTTAATTAAAAAAAAAACTCAGGTTTTCTTTTTGCTGATAGGAAACTGTTGAAAGATTATATGAATTGATGCAAAAGTGAGAATTAAGTGGAAAATTCCCTTTGTTAATGGGAACTGAGAGATTATGTGGAATACTGAAAATATGGGGAATGCATGTGTACTGTGAAGTCTTTCTTAGTCTAAGTATTGAATAGATGCATTGATAAGAAAATACACCTTATATCTGTTTATATTACATTATAAAGAAACTGGCTTAGAAATATGGAGAGTTTATATTTTATATTTTTCTCCCTGTAACATAGAGTGTTTAAGATGTACAGATGTTGGTAGCTAAACTATTAGAAACTAGGTTACTTTTTCTTAAATGCTGTGTATGCACACCTGGGACAGACTGGACAGATGGTTTTCTAGAGCAAAAAATAGGTGTCAGCATAAGCTGTGGACAGGGAGAATTGTTACAATGGGAAGATCACCTCAGATCTGATTAACAACTTTAAAACTATTACTTTTATCTGAATAGCTGTTTGTAAATGGAAGAGTGATAAATGTCAATGTTTTAGGTAAAGTGAGACTAAGGATGGTTTGCCACAGGAATATTCTATCTGCGGAATCAATTGTGTATTTCATTTAATAGCTAAAAGTTGTCAGGGTAGAAAATAGCATTATAGGTTTGCATACTTCTCAATAATTAATTTTGATTTCAGCTTGTATAAAATTCTCAGCAGTGATTATAAAAGGCTTAAGCCAAGTAGCTAGAGAGCTAAAGGGGAGACACCCATTAGACTTTATTTTGTAACAGCATTATTATGCAATACCTTTTTTCAGTATCTTTATTCTCTCAATGCCATTTTCATACCTCTTGTTCTTTGCTTCGTAGCCTAGGTTGTAGAAAAGCTCTTTTATACCTAATAGTCTCTTGAACAATTAAGACTGTATCCTTAACTGGATGTCTTTTTTTAATCATGCTGAGATGTTGAAAAGAGTATCTTTTGATCCTACATTTTCTTCCCTTGTTTTATAGGTAGTTTTGTTTATAGCTTGGCTTTTCCACAAATTAAAACAGGGAGCAGAAGCATCTGGTAACAAATCTTCTGTAAAAGATGTGAATCAATATTGAAGACTGAAAACTATCATGTTGTAATGACAGCATATAGTCATGGTGTGCAATTACCATGTGACTTTGTTTCTGCAGCTTTTTGGGGTGAAATGGTGAAAAAAATCATCTAGTTGATGCAGGATAGGTGTAATTTAAATACTGATACTGGGATTCGGGAAGTAGCATCCAGATGAAGTCTTGTGGAAAAAAAGCTCTGTCCTGACGCATCGTGGTCCAGTGTTTCTAAATGGTTTTAGTGACTGTACAGGAAGAAAGCCCATTATCCTCCAGTCAGGGAGCATCTGACCATTTCCTTTGGAGGGGGGAGCATCAGTAGATAAGGGCTTCTCTCTCCTGTCCTGCCCTGCCTTATTGATGATATCAGAGGTCAATATTCATGCTTTAGCATTTAGGTTTATCCAAAGCAGAGAAACTGATTGTAGCTTGCTACAGACAAATTCCAGTGTGTCGGAGTAAGCTTCTGGCAGCCTGAAACAGCAACTGGTGAGGCCTGTCTCAGTATGGGATCATATTAGAAACGGAACGTATATGGTGTATTCCCAGGTATATGGCAGAGGCTGCTGTGCTGATATGTTTTGGTGAAGCTTTCCCAGCACTCTGTAGGACTTTCAGGTGTTCATGCAAAGGCCTATGTATGGGGTTGCTAGTTCACCTGTTTTTCTCAACCAGTCCTTACCTCTGTGTATCTCTGTAGAACTTAGTCATGCTCTGAGCACATGGGCCTTGTCTCAGTGAGAAAAGTTACTTGGTCGCATAGAGTCTCTGTTTTGACAGTTAAAATACTTCTTTTCAGTGTTACAGACGTGTTCATATTTAAACTGCCTTTTTTAAACTCTGTGGCTTCCTTTGACTTCTCTGCACGCCAGCTGCATGTACCTTTTGTAATTCTATTTGAGGAAGAATTTGTTTCAGAAAGTCAATGCCAGGTTAGTATTTGGGCACTAGGTGCATGTGTGTTCCCCCTGCCTCCCCCGTGGAGGTTTTGAAGTTAAGAATAAACCACTTATGAACAAGGGTAACAAATTGTTTTTCAAAGCATATATTTAGAATTGCAACTCTTGCTAGCATCAGTTAATCTGTCCCAGTGATACCAAATGTACTCTGCTTTCCGCGTTTATAAATCACCTTCTGTACTAATACAGTACTCTTCCCAAGCACATGTGAACCCATTGAAGATGCTGGATTATTGTATTTGTTGTGGTTTTCTGCATGTAAAACTACTCTTACGCTTTTTTGGTTATGAACTTGTGATTATGCCCACCATTGGGATAGCTTTTGAATTCGTATTGGTTTGAGGCAGATTTTATAGCTGAAACTGTGTAAAAATTGTACTAGACCTCCTTGGTATGAATACTGCCTGAGACCTCTACATTAGAGTGCTAAAATAGGAAATCCAGTTTTATCCTTAGGGTGTTGTTGGGGATCAACCAGTGTTCAGGGTGTGTTCTTGGCATGTTGAAAATAGGTCTCTGACGTGTGCCTTGGAAGATGTCCTGAAGGAGTTCATGTAACATGACTTCAAAACTTGAATCTTGTGATGAGAGAAGTGAGATCAGCCAACAATGGCAAATCTGTTCCAAGCATCTTTGATGACTTGAGGCAGCTTACATGTGGGGTTTTCCTCCACAGGCATTTACCGTTCTTTGGTGGAATGAATATTTTTAATGAAAATGAGGAGCATTATTGTATTTCTGTAGATAGATTAAGGCCTTATCTAGTTTTTGATTGTTGGCTTGCTGTACTTTTCATATAGCTGCTTGAGGAATTTGGGGTGAGTTGTTTCTCAACTGTTGGGGTCTGTATTAAATACTTAGTTGAGGGCACATGCATTTGGCTGCATTAAGGTAAAGGTAATTTTGAAGGGTATCTGAATTGCTGCCTTTTTACTAAAGATTGGTCTGCTTTCTACGCATTTTCTTTGTTGACGTCTTGATTTTTGGGGCAGCAAGGGTAGTGAATTCTGTAGCTGAAGATGGCAGCAGTGAATAATCAAGATGAGACTTTCACAATTGTTTTAAAATCACTGTTCAGTATCATGAGATTAAACAAATTAGAAACCTGATATGACCAGTCAAACCCTGAACATTATCCAGCATTTACTGTTTTGAGTAAGGCTTTGAATAAGGTTGAGTTCATAAACTTGTCTTTTAATAAAACAGCTCAGAGTAGAATTTCTCTTCTCATTGCTGCGCGAGGTGTTGGAAGATTTCAGTGTTCCACCAGTTCATGCTGCTGCTGTAACTGCTGCTCTGCAGTTTGTAAGTCAGTTTGTAAGAGTCATGACTAAAATGTTAATTTAGCTTTGTCCCTGTGTATTTCTCATTGTGTAGGATGCAGAAGTCTAAAGCAATTGCATACCATTTCCCCCTCCACCTGCTTCTTGTCAGCACAGTCAGTTTTCATGGGTAAGCCTGTTCCACTTCCCACTTCTCATGTCTCGTCTTGTGCCAGGAATGTTTTACTGTATAACTGTCATAAGCTGGAAAGCTTTCTGTTTGTCATTATTTAAAGAGGAAATGGTAGTTTCATGTGAACTTTTTTGTCATACTTGCTTTTAGTATTGTATTTTATGCAGAGAATTTTCCAAATGACATGGCAACAATAAAAGTGTCAGTTTGCCAATATCCAGCAATGGTTTTGTTTTTAACCTGGAAAAGAGCAGTGTTCATCCGTGTTGTGCTAAGGGCAGTTTCTTGGCCTCACCAGCAATTCTGCTGGTTGGTGCCGGTTCTGCCTGCATTGTCAAACTGTAGTGGTTGCTTCTGTTGGTGCTATTGACAGAGACCTCTGTGCTTCTCAGAAATGCAGTAGCGAGGCGTGGGCTGATCACTGCAGAGTTGCTTGTATAACCTTCTCTTGAAAAAAGAAAACCTCCCACTCAGAACTGCTGCTCAGATACTGGGATGATGACGAGTAGCTTTTCAAAGCTTAGAATGGTTTGCAGGAATGCGAGGTGACAGGAATGGAGCCCGTGTCATGCTGTAGTGCAAGGCTGTGTGTTGTGGCTGGGCTCGTGTCACAGCTTGTTGCTGCTGTGGGGTGCAGGTCCTGTCACTGCTGCCTTTGTGCCCTGTGAGTAGCCAGTTCAATTTACTACGGCAAAACACTTTTCTTGTGTGCTTGTTCTCACTCCGACTTTCTGCTGTCTGTGTGAGTTGAATTGGCTCAGTGCAGGGAACAGGGCAGACAGTGAGCAGGACGGTCCTCATTTCTGGTAACAGTTCCCTTGTAATGTGCAATTGCGTCCACAGTGTTTTCATTTGAAGTGTGTGTTTTGATAAGATGCACTGCATTGATGCTGCACTCTGCACCCTGCTCACTTCCGCTGTGGTCGCGTACTCCTGTCACTTTCCCACCACCATCTCTAGCACTTGTTTGACCACTTCCCTAGTGGAAAAGTAGGACAAGCACAGGGTAGGCAGGTTGATGTGATGAGGTGCATGGGAGGAAGGAAATGCAGAACTGGGACAATCTCTCTTAGCAGCAGTGAGCTGTTCCACTGGCTGTGCCTTGTTCTGTTGCCTCTTATTCTCCAGTGAATTTGAACACATTGGTCAAATCTGAGAGGAGCAAATATCTCCAAGATAATTTAGCGTCTGCAAGATCTGTGGAAGACCAAAATGAGGAAAGAGACCTCAGATGCCCCACAAGATGGGAAAGGTTGGAATATGAGCTCTTGATGTTACTGCCCAGAGCATTCATTTAGATTACAAGTCCCAGTTACTAACAGTCTTCACTTAGAGCTCACAGTCAAGAAACACAGCATGTTGTGATATCCTACTTGCTCTATTTTTATTTTTACTTGTTTAGATTGAAGAACTTCCTGGAGTTTGTTGCCTTGAATCCAGACCATCAATCTTGCTCTTCAAACCGTTACTAAGAGGTTGCCTGCAAGTGTGAAATCTGATTCTTCCTCTTGGGCTTCTGAGGCTGGACTAAGGTCTGAGACTTCAGTCAGTAGGGGTTGTGTACGGTAAATGTGCCTGTAAAAAGGTGAGCATGGAGAAGGGGTGAGTGTGAGGTCTACTATGTAATAGGTCTCAGAAATCTTACAGGAAAAGATTTAACCTAGCAGAATAGGTTAATTCTGAATGACTGACTGTTCTGGGTATAAAATTTAGCTGACGTGGGAAGGGGAAGGCGGAATTCATGCATGCAATTTGGATTTGTGGAAGATGGATCACGGAACTGGCCTGTGCTCAGAATCGGATGTCCAAGATCATTGCCAAATTCATCATTGGAAGTGGAAACCTGTTTTCATCTTTCTAGCCCTGCTAAAAGGATATACCGTTGATGTTTCTGGAATCATTTATCCAGATGTTTTCACCTGCTACATACTGTGAGAGCTAATGCTGCGCTGTTGCAAACAGTAGCTCAGAGAGTGGAGATGAACCTTCTGAACTTACAGTAGAGAGGTTTTTATTACAGCTGATACTGGTCTTCTCATCATAAAATCTGCATCTCTTGGGTTGCTGGTGACTTTTTTTTTCCTGGCATTCTAGTTTCTTTTCCCTGCGCTATGGGAAAAGAACTGCCTGCTGGTTAACTGAAGGGAGGATATTGCCTTGAGCAAGCCCAGGAAAAGAATTGGCTATAAAATGTAAGACACGAGACTGGGATTGAACTCTGGCCATTGTGTGAATTGAGGGGCTGTGGATTCTCATCCTTTGTTTTTACAGAGGGTCACTATCCTAGCTAATTAAAAAAAAAAAAAAGAACAGTTTGCGATAAAGCCTGATTTCTAGGCAGTTAGGTTTCACTGGGGGTGCTCACTTTCAGGCCAGCCTGTAGGAAATCCTCACTGTGATCTGGAGTGGAGATTTGATCATGTTAAACCCTTTTTCTCAAATCCTGAAGATTTTCAAGAGTTAATGATCTATGTTACTCACTGAGTTTTCAAGAGATGGAATGGATTACTGTGAGGGGGGTGAGGCACTTTGACAGATTGCCCAGGAAACTTGTGAACGTTCCATCCCTGGCAGTGTTCAAGGCCAGGTTGGACGGAGTCTTGGGTGACATGGTCTAGTGTGTGGTGTCTCTGCCCATGGCAGGGGCTTTGGAACTAGATGATCTTAAGGTGCTTTCCAACCACAGCTACTCTATGATTCTGTGATTAATTTCCAGATCTCTCCTAGTCAGTCATTGTTGCATGTTAGTTACGTGATAAGCACTGAATCTGTCGTCAAATGAGGACCAGCTAGTTTGCTCCATCATCTGAATGCTGAAAGGGAATGTTGTTGTATGGCTTCTGCTGCCTGCTGTCCTCGGGGATTGCGGCAGGAGGTGCAGGGTGACACCCTGTGTGGTGCCTGGGCAGAGCCCCCCAGTGCCAGGATGCTGACCAAGGGGAGAGGTGCACTGATAAGATTTGGCGGTTCCTGGACACTGCAAGCCATTGAGGTGGAGGGTGTAAAGACATGAATTAACCCAGGTTTGTGGTTTTGGTTATAGTGATTTTAGAGATACCCTAATGTATGTGGCTGAGGCACCTCTTCTCTGTGATCTGCTAAAGGTTTTGGAAGCTCTTGATGTGAAACAGTACATTGCCAGTTGTTTTAAGGTACTCGGTTATGAAAGCAGAATCTGTTGATTTCCTTTCAGAATATAAACCAGTTACACAACAGCTGAGAAAAGATTTCTGACTTTAATAAAAGTCAAAGACTGAACTACACTGCAATGTCCTTGGGGCATTCATAAAGTTCTAGAATTCCTTCAGCTGCACAAACAGGAGTTTATAAGTATTTACTGAAACTAACTTTGGAAATGTCACTTGTGCAACTGGAGGTAAATATGAAGGAGAAACTGGGGGTGGGTACGGGAACAGCTTGTTACAGATAGGTTGTGTCCACTTTGCTAAATATTTCTGGTTTATGACCACTTGGTTTAATTTCAGTCCTTGCCAGCTGCTTCTGCAGCACAGCATCTGCACACACAGTTCAGAAGGAACATCCAAGAGAAAATGAGCACTTTAGAAGGCAGACTGCTGCACCCATTGCCTAATGGAATGGCTGCTGAAGACTTCAGTGTGGTTGTAAACGAGTGTGTTAGGAGGAAAATCAACTGCCACTACTGTGTGAGACCTTGAAAAAGCTGTTAAAAGTTTTGCACAGTACTGAAGGAAGGTGCAAAATGTAAACATCTGCAGTTCTAAGCGCTACTGTGCAGATTTTTCTCACCCATCTCTAGTGGTGATACCAAAATACAGTCTTAAATTCATAGATCTCCAAGTTTGGGCAGCTACTCCATTTTATATGCATTTTGTTCACATTTTGTGATTTATAACTTATGCTTTATTTTTTAGAATTTCACTTTTGAGCAGTGTTTGAGGAATTCAGCATGAATGTTTATCCTGAATAGATTAGACTAGATATAGGATTTCTTAATCAATACCCTGAACTTATCACACACTATGTGTGTAAAAGCATAAATCTTCATCTTTCATCCCAAAATAATGTGATTTTTTTAAAGATAATGTTTTGCTGAAGTTTGACCTCAGGAGAAACTTCTTTACCCTGTGCCCACTCCACCCTTGTGAACACGAGAAAGGTGAGTCGCAAAGCATTAAAAGCAAAATCAAATCAGGAAGTGTCCCAGTAAGGATCAAACCTTTTGTGGCCCCATCTGTTAAACAAAGGGATATTGGGGGGGGGGCGGGGGGGGGGGAGGAATCTTGGAGAAGTCTGGCCTGGGTGGTATCACTTTGAGGGTGATAAATAATTCAACTAATTAAGATTCGGGTTGTCTAAATATTCCATGTAAAAATCATAATAACTAGATATAAAATACTAAACTGTGTCATAAAATATTTAAGCATTAAATGCAAAAGCTCATATTTTTTTTTCCTTGTAGCTTAAATCAGGGAATTTTAATCACAGTTACTTACCCCTCACTTTACACATTGCTGGCTGCAGAATCTGGGGTAAGTACAGCCACCTTCTTTACGTCTGAGGGATGACAGGGTTGTAGCGTGTAGTACTTGCACAGGGGAAGATGCAGTCTTTTCTGCTTTGTGAAAGCAAACAAGATGTAATGTTTAAAAAATTAAGTTGGTCTAGAAATAAGTGATTGGGGGGGGGTGGGGTGTTAATTTCTTTTTTTTTTTAATGGTGAATTTTACTTGTCAAGTAAAGGAAGGTTTTATTACTTGGCATGAGTGATCTGGCGTACTGAAACTAATGAGCCTAAATTAGACCGGCAGGAAGCAACACAGTGGGTGGAAAATAGACATTGAAGTATCTGAACAAATTTGTGAAGGGCTGAATGTTCCTCTTGCACACCTTTACTCTGGCAGATAGGCAAGATGGTAAGACCACGCAGAGCCTGAACCACAGAGCCTGAACCATCTGCTGAGACACTCTACCTGCTCTCCAAAAGCGGTTTGAGAGACTAAGCAAAGTGCTTTTATTATCTGAAAAGATACAAAGTAACTCCTTCACTATGGTGCTGATTTTAGTTCAATTTTCAATTGGCTACTGTCGTAATTAAGCCCATGATTAAAATGAAGCAAATACTTCAGCATTTCACTGAACTGGGGCTCTATTTCATGTTTGTTTTTTTTATCTGGGGGCAGCTGTAAAAATCATGGAAGCAACTCTGCAAGTGGGTAAGTTACCAGAGTGCTCTTCAGTGAGGAACCTGGGCCTGGAATTATGACAAAACTCTGCCCCATCACTTTTTCTATTATTCATTTTACCTCTGATAGACATACCTTTTCTTCCCTTCAGTGCAAAACCCAAGAGTTCTTCCCTGCCAGCTGCCAGATGATAGCTTTCCCTAGTAGTTGCAAAGAGATGAGTGATTCATTGGTACAATCTCAATGCTTTTTTTACGAATCTGTCTTTTAAACCTGGGGTTGTGTGAACTTTTCAGCAACTTGTGTTAGTTAAATCACTGTTACAACCCATTGCTCTGGCTGCACGCACTGCTGTGCCTTACCAAATAGCTGGTGCAAGGCAAAGCACAGCAAAGAACTTGCTATTACACTTCTTGATGGTGAGTGTTGCCCACTTGCCTGCCTGCACTCTTGCTCTCAAAGATCAGCAAATACTTTAAATCTCAGCCTGCAGAAGAAAAACCAAAATTCAGAATCCTTATAAGTTCTTTGTACACAATGACCATGGCCCGAAACACTTGTGTGTCAGCTTCATGAACAGCTCTGCAATGTGAGTGATCTGGGGTTTTTTCCATCTATGTTTGTAATACTTTACATCAGATGTATAGATGATTTAATAAAAAAACCCACACACGACCAAACTTGGTGTGAACATTGGCTTGATAAATCTTTTCCATAGAAACTTCTTAAGTATTCATTGATATTGAGTTGCTTAAAGTGATAACTTGACTACCAGGTCTGAAACTCGTTCCAGGAAGATCAAATATTGCAGCTGCACTGAACCTGAATCATTTCAGTTGGGTTCTGTGTGGGTGCTTGAGTCCACCTGCACAGAATAAATACATACAGAACTCTGGTTTTGAGAAAGCAAGATTCCATTTTGCAGTGTGTACATCGACTTAAAAGAGCGTCTCTGACCCCTGCTCCTGGGTAGAGGTGGAGCCATGTGATGAAGGCAGTTAGTGCCAGCCTCGCACATGCACTGATTCAGAGAGATGTAACCACTGTGTAAGGGCAGGGAGGGTGCACAATCCAATTACAGCTTTCAGTGTTTGGGTTTACTGATTTGCCATTTCAAATGTTACACTTGCAGTTCATGTCTGTTTATTTGTTACTTGATAAATTTTAAATTGTGTAAGGACTGGAGATGGCTTTGTAGGTTGGTTATTTTCTATTTTTTTTTTTTGTTTTCCCCTACAAAATTCGGTACCTGCCTTCAAGTAAACTGGAAAGAGGGGAATAATTTTAACTTCATGGTATTTTAATGATTTTCACTGCTATGAATTGGTTTTGCTCCCTGTAGTGTGTCCTTTATTGCATTAGCACTGCAGTTCAATATTCGTGTGGGATACTGTTTTTTTTGACTACTGTGTTGTAGTGCTGCTGTTTGTTACTCATCATTTCATATAGCTTCATTGAGGCTATTACAAGCCATTCCAAAATTTAAAATAAACATTTCTGCTTCAGCTGGGCGAAGGTCACTTCATCTTTAGTGAGGATGTAAAGCATTTTTGATTGGTACCTTTATAAAAGGGATACAAGCAAAAGTACTCTTGTATGTGAAGAACTCAAAGATTAGGACTAAAGAATAAAACAACTGCAAGAGTTTTATGCTGCAAGGGGCTGCAAAGTATATCCCTTTTCATTAGATACTATGATTCAAAAGTTACTTGTTTTAAGCTTATTGGGTTTAAACTTTGCATTTGATTTCTGTAGAATGGGACTTTAAATGCTTCCTCGGCAGGGCTGTGGATAAAAAATGGCTTCCCCTTTTCCTGCACCATCTGATGAATTACAGACTTCTCTTAAATATTTCATGGTGGTTTTAATTCTGCTATTAGCAAATTACCTCTGTATGAAAAGTCACATTAACAGTTTAATACTGCTCCGGGAGTCGCTAGCAATTTATGAAGTGACTCCCATGACTCGTCCCCTGTGCTCTAATCGCTGTATAGCTCACAGGCTGTCTGTGGGTGCCACTCCTGTCTTGGGCCAGGGTTCGCTCCCCTCGCAGTGCCCTGTGAGGCTTCATCGATCAGAGGAGCGAGCAGAGGACAGTGGAGCACTCCTGCTATGGATGTTACCTATCACTTTGGGGCTGGAAGGGCTTATAAGCTCTTCTGCAGAGGCAGCTTGGCTGTTAATGTCCCTGCGGAAAACCTGGGAGGAGTATAGCAATCCCTTTGATAGGAGATATAAAGATTGCTTACACGTTTACCTCCTTCACCCAACTGTACGTTTTTCTTCCCTTTTTTAAACAGAGTGCTACCAGACAAGATGCACACTGGATGCATTGTCGTTTTATCCACTCTGTAAGGTAAAACGGTGCTGTAGTGCTGGATCTGTGTCAGTCAGAAAATAAATACTCCAGCAACAACTTCTGTCAGTGGCACCCATCGTAGGGGAATGAGTCAGGCGTAGCTCTCTAGCAGCTCAAACCTACTCTCTGCTCTCTAGAGGGCGGCTGCACAGTCCTCTTAAGGGTGGGAAAGGCTACACGGGTGGGGGAGCTGCTGGGTGAAGGCAATGGACAGAAGAGAGTCACCGAGTGCTTCTTTAACCAGTGATCGTCCTTGTCCCTGCTCTTCCCTCCCTCGGAGGAAGGGGGGAACCTCCGAAACAAGATGCCCTGACATAACCGTGCGCTCTGGGGACGGATCTTTAAAGCGCCTGTGCTCACAGCCTTCCAGTGTCTGACAGCCAGGAGTTACTAGAGGGCTTTTGAGTAATCGGAGTTGACGATGCCGAGGACCAGCGCTGGCATCTTACCCATTTCAGGCCTTTTACGGTTGTTTCTCCCGTTTCCTGTTACCGGCGCAGCTTCGCTGTCCGAGCCGCGACTGCCGACGGACCCTGCACCCCGCAGCCGGGCTGGCGGAGCCCCCCCGCCAAGGGCACAGGGGAACTCATAAACAGCGCCCGTCTTGCACCGGCGGAGCGGGGCCGGGTGCCGTTACCTAGCGGGCCGGGCTGTCCCGCAGGGCCGGGGCTGCCGCTGGGGCAGGGACGCGACCTCCGCCGCCGCGGGGCGCTCCGTACCCGGCCGTGCACTGCGGCGGGCGCGGGGCTGCGGCAGAGTGACGGCTGCGGCCGCCAATAGGGAGCGCGGGGGAGGGCGCCGCCATTTCGGGCCGCAGCTGAGAGCGGTTCCCGGCCCAGCAGCTGCGGCGGGGGTCTGCCCGCTGCCGTGCGGCACGGGGCAGGACCACCATACGCGCTGGCGGCGCGGCGCCGCGCCCCCTCCGCTCTTCCCGCCCTCCGCCCCTTGCTCCCGCCCCCGTGGCAGCGCTGTGGGGCGGAGCGGAGCAGAGCGCGGCACCGCCTCGCTTCGGCGGGTGCCGTGAGAGAGGTTGCGGCGGCGCCCGCGGCCGGTCGGCGATGGCGGCGCGGCAGAAGCGCGGGTGGCCGCGCGGCTACTAAGTAGGGCAGCGGCGGGGCGGGGGCGGCGGCGGGGCCGTCGCGGCGGCTGCGCCATGCGGGCCGGGCACGGGGGGCCGGGCAGGAGACGGCGCCGGGGGCGGTGCGCCCTGCTGCCCGCCGCGGGCCCCGGGGCGCCGGGGCGCTGAGCAACAGTTGGCCCCGCCGCCGCCCAGCATGAAAGTGTGCCGGCGGAAGGCGCTGGCGCTGTGCCTGGGCTACGCGCTCCTGCTGCTCCTCGCTGCCCTCAACCTGCTGGAGTACAAGTGGCGGCGGGAGCCGCGGCGCTGCGGGGAGACCCCGGCCGCCCCTCGCCACCGTCTCCCGCCGCCACCTCCGCCGCCGCCGGCCGGGAGCGGCGGCCCGGCGGGCCCCCGGCGGCAGCTGGTCTATGTCTTCACTACCTGGCGCTCGGGATCGTCCTTCTTCGGGGAGCTCTTCAACCAGAACCCCGAGGTTTTCTTCCTCTACGAGCCGGTGTGGCACGTCTGGCAGAAGCTGTACCCTGGGGACGCCGTCTCGCTGCAAGGGGCAGCCCGCGACATGCTGAGCTCCCTGTACCGCTGCGACTTCTCCGTCTTCCAGCTGTACAGCACGGCGGGCGCCGGCAAGAACCTCACCACACTGGGCATCTTCGGGGCGGCCACCAACAAGGTCATCTGCTCTTCGCCCCTCTGCCCGGCCTACCGTAAGGAGGTGGTGGGCATGGTGGATGACCGGGTGTGCAAGAAGTGTCCCCCGCAGCGCCTCAGCCGCTTCCAGGAGGAATGCCACAAGTATCGCACGCTGGTCATCAAAGGTGTCCGTGTCTTTGACTTGGCTGTCCTCGCCCCGCTCATGCGGGACCCGACTCTGGACCTCAAAGTCATCCACCTGGTGCGGGACCCCAGGGCTGTCGCCAGCTCTCGTATTAAGTCCCGGCACGGCCTCATCCGGGAGAGCCTGCAGGTGGTGAGGAGCCGGGACCCCCACATCCACCGCATGCCCTTCCTTGATGCTGGCCACAAGCTGGGCGGGAAGAAGGAGGGCGGTGGTGGCTCAGACTACCATGCCCTGGGTGCCATGGAGGTCATCTGCAGTAGCATGGCCAAGACCCTGCAGACTGCTCTGCACCCCCCTGACTGGCTCCAGGGGAACTATATGGTTGTGCGCTATGAGGACCTGGTGGTGGAGCCCATCAAGACCCTGCGGCAGGTGTACAGCTTTGTCAACCTGGCCGTCAGCCCAGAGATGGAAAAGTTTGCCCTCAACATGACCAGTGGCCCCGGCTACTCCTCCAAGCCCTTCGTGGTGTCGGCCAGGAACGCCACCCAGGCGCTGAGCGCCTGGAGAACTGCACTCAGCTACCAGCAGATCAAGCAGGTTGAGGAGTACTGCCACCAGCCCATGGTCCTGCTGGGCTATGAGAGGGTTGGCAGCCCTGAAGAGGTGAAGGACCTCAGCAGAACATTGCTCAGGAAGCCGCGGTTGTGACGGGGCAGCGGGTGCCTGCCAACTGCCCTGGCTGGTGGCTGAGCCCTGCTGGGGAGAGGAGCGGCTCCAGCTGGCTTGAGTGAGGGAGGGAGCCGGGAAAAGCAGCCTGGCTTCTGATTTCCTCCAAAGACTGCTGAAGGGTAACATACAGTAATGTGATGATTTCTTTCTTTCTTTTTTTACCCCTTCCCTTCCATTGAGTTAGATGCTATTAAAGTAAATAAATAAAGTGGATCAGAAAATACGTGTAAAGCTCCTTTCCCCTTCTCTAAAATGTCAGGCAATGATTCTGTACCAAAATCTTGTTAATGGAGTTCTTGTAGGCTGAAGATGGTTAACGGAAACTCTTGCACAATTCCTAACACATCTTTATCTCCCTTAGTGTGAAAGGGTTGCCCTTGGAAAGCATAATGCTGAAAATCAGACTTTTTGTATGAAAGAAAATATGACATGATAGTAATCAAGAAACCAATAAATGATATTCATTTTTATAATTACCTCAATTGTTTGGGAATTACAGTGTTGCTTATGTACAGCTGGAGGGGATGCTTCCTTAAAATAGCAACATGGACTTTCAAATAGTATGGGTGGGGGGGCTGGAGTGCAACATTTGACATGTTCAAAGATTAGGAGCTGCTTTTGCAGGAGCAAGTACAGATCTCACAAATGCAGTGCAGGTTTTATGGCTATGTTAAAGCAGGTTTCTATTTAACTATTGTCTTTTTTGTTGTATTTATAAAGTCTTTCAAGTGCCACTGTATTAGTGTTCTGAGAGTTCTGAAACGTTTGCCATCACAGCAGTATTTATTTTTGTCTTGACATGTATGTCCAGGAGTCACTGTCAAATAGAAGTGGATCTACAGCGTGACAAGGAGTGCAGGATTTAAAAAGACATTTATCATACTGGAAAAACATTAGCATGTGTGGAAACAAAAAATTATATATTTATATATATTATATAGTGCTAACAATACATAAGATATGTAAGATATTTCTTGACATTGATTGATAACAGGCATAACAGGGAAGCATAAAAATGCATAAAATGATTTATTTTTCCCCTTTATCAAGTGTCCAAAGTTATATTTATGTACAAAGAGGAAGAAAACGTTCAGCTGTCTGTTCATAGCTGTGATGGAGCTTTTACGGAGTCAAGCTAGTGTTTGATTTCAGAGTGCTGGTTAGATGCTTGTTTCTTGTGAATTGTTATTGCTCTGTGGTGGAGGCAGATGGTGGTCTGGCTCCTTCTGGGAGCTTTGCCCAGAGACTCTGCCCCATCGTTAAAACTTGATTAAAAAAAAGCCAACCCAAAACAGATTTTACTACTTCTGCTTTTATAATTTCCTGAAAAGCTCTTGTTTTATTAAAGGTTAAGTGGTGTGTTGCATACGAGAAGTACAGACACCTCAAGTAGTTTTTAATCTTTGCGATATTCTCTGATGCTCTTCGAAGGCTCATTTTGGAACCTGAGTTTTTAAATGAAAGTGGTTTTGCCAAACTGTTCTCTTAGGAGACTATAGATTTTTCTACAAGAAGTACATTTTACATTGCCTATTTGGGTGTTGTGCCTTCAGAAATGATGAAGAGTATGAGTCGGATAAAGGAAAGTGATTTGTGAAAATAAACTGATTTTAACAGTTTATTAAACTGTTTATTAACTGTTGTTAGACAGTTTATTAAACTGCTGATAAGTGTGTGTGTGCGTAAGTGTGAAAATGTTTGTGATGTGTAATATGTCTGTTTCTTGTGTTAGTGCTTATAGAGGTGATAACTGGCTACTAAGCTATTCTTGATTAAATTTTGGCATTAGATGTTGAACGTACTCTGAAAAGGAAACTAATTTAATAAACTAGTTAAAAGATTATTGCATAAGGTTGCTTATACACTTGCTGGGTGACTGCATTATGTGTGTCCATTCCCTCAGTTCATCATCGGCACAAATAATGTGAATAATTTCTATCAGTGGGAGATCTTGTAATTGGCCTGTTAGGATCTATTCCTAAATTCCAGATAGCAGTGCTAAAAATGGGAGGAATAGTTAATTTGATGTGTAAGATAAAGGTTAAGTAAGGTGTTGTCGTGGACTGAGGTGTTTTGTGTTATCTCTGTACGTACTCTGCTGTGGTGCTGAGTGGATTTTGGATGTCTGGGTTTTGGCTGTATCCTGTGGGGTGTTTTTTTTATTTTTTTTATATATCATTCTGTGTGTCCTGGGGCAGTGCTTGAAAATGATCTGCTTGTAGAGCGTGTCGCTTGCTTTTTATCCACCCACTACTTTACGACCCACCCTTGCTACCCACCGCACAGTCCTGTCAGCCTGCCTCGCAACCGCCCTGCGTGTGTTTGCCAGCGCTGCTACCAGCAGGCAGGCGGTCCCGGGGAGCTGCAGAGCCTCTGCAGAGTGGGGTGCTACCTGTGAGGAAGTGAGCCCAGTGTCCCCTCTGGGCTGGAACAGTGCCCCATGATTTTGGCTCCCCTGGCTTAAAACTTCGCTGTGGTTTCTAAATGAGGCTTTCTCATGACTGTGTTACAGCATAACCTCTTTTGATTTTGGGGCTGAAGCATGATCATTCATGTGTGCAGAATTCCTTGGTCTCTTCTGTGTGAATAAAGTGAACAGGAGGTAATTGTGTCTGGGAGTGTGAAATAATGACTTAGTTTCCAAAAATCTCTTTTGGCTTCTAATTATATTAAAAAGCTCATCCTGTTGTTCTGAGTGAGCACTCACTGCTCTTCTAGTAATGGTGGATCAAAGCATCTGCTTCGCTTTACTGGTATGAACAGTGTGCCAGTAGAGTTGCAGCATCTGAATTTGGTCCATAATCTGAGCTCTACCTGATACATTGCAGCAGGAATTACCCAACATACTGAACGGTTGTACCTGGGCATGTTTTGGTGAACAAAAAAAAGTAACGCAAAGCTCATTTTGTGAGAATAAAGGACTGCATTTTTTTTTCGGGTAAAGCTTCAGGAGAAGTGTGTGGGACTCTGCTGCTTGTGTAAAATACTGGTGGGCTGAGCCCTATATTTAATGCTGCTCCATTAAAAAAATAAGTACATGAACAACTAGCAGTTAAAAGAGGCCATTTTTAGTCCTTTTGGTATTCAGAAAAGAGAATTAGAAGAATGTAAAAAAAGCCAAACATTAAAAAAAGAAGTTTTAAATGTGGAAAATTACAGACAAAAATAGGATGCTTGTATTAGTGAGGAATCAATAGCACAGGCAAGGTACAAGGTGCACTAAGTTGCAGTGAACTGGGAGGGAGACTGTTTTGAAGACTTGGTGCATCATTTCAATGGAACAGAAAGGCCAGTGCACAACTATGTATTGTTTTCTGCTGCGAACAAAACCAGAACAGTTGTACAAATGTTGTAAATGGTAATGATTGCTCAGTGCATGGAAACACAGGAAAACCCTCTCTCTTCCACTAAGTCAAGTTAAACCACAAGATGTATAGAAGTGTGCAAGTTGCTGCAGCTGACCTAAATGCTGACAATGAACAAATGGTTAGATAAAGTATCTTTCAGTCTTTCTAACAAAAAGAGGAAGTTCTTCATTTTTCTGGTCACTTTGTAATTTATCAGGTGTTAAGCTTCATGCCCTGGCTGGGAAGAGGAACATAACTGATTTAATTTAATCCCACAAACCTTGTTTTTCAGTTATGATTTGAACTAGCGATGAAATAGTGATGGTCATAATAAATTCTGAAACAAGTGTATTTCATCCTGTAGGCCATAAAAAGAAGAGTGGGATTATTCTTTATTCCCCCCTTCATTTCTAATTGCTGTACTGTAAGTGTTCTTGAAAGCGAATGGTGTTTAACATTGCATACTGCAAGGGGTGATCTTAGGAGTCTGTGTTTCAGTTCTGCTCCTGTGCATCTGTTTAAGTCAAGGCACAGGTCTCTCTGGAGTGGTAAATTCCAGTTGTGTCAAATTGCATGGGGCTGTTTCACATGAACAGGCTGGACATTGGGCTAATGCTGCCTGTGTTAATCAAATGGATCAGAAATGTTCTTATTTTAGTGCAATTTCAATTAAGGATGTTGTACCAGGATAAATCTTACTCTGCTGGAGTCAGGCATATGAATAAGGCAAGCAGATTTAATTTGAAGTCTCTAAGTGAGTGTGAAACTGTTTGCCATTAATGTATCCAACTTTAATGATCAGTGCTTTCTGCTAGTTATTATCCTGGCAGTGATTGGGTGCCGTTTACATTTTGTATCAGAGCTCCTGAACATGAAAATGTGTGTATGTTCTGAAATAAAAAAATACATGGAATAACATTTCAGCAACATTTATTATATTGCACACATTTGAAGTAAAAAATTAGGTTTGTCGGGTTTTTTTTTTGTTTCACTGGTATCAGGTGAGTTCTGTTAATGTGTTTAAATAAGGGCTCTTGGCTGTCATGACATCCATGATTGTTCACATAAGTTATCAATTCTGCAAAGAAAATGCATAGATTCTGTACAAAACAGACTGTTTGAATTTTACAAGTTGGAAAATTTCCTTGTATTTATTTTATTTTGAGGCTTGGGATTCCCTGTATCATGTCATGAGATCATGAAAAGATCACGAGAATGGACCTACAGCATTGAGTATTTAGTGTTTGAATCAGTGCAAGTCCGATGAGAGTAAGTGCAAAACATAAGGTATACTGTCTTCCCCTTAGCTCATGAAGAGCCAGCATTTCTCAGACACATCAGTACCAAACGCTATGGAAAAAAATGTCATGATATAAATGGCCTTGCAAATGGGAGAATGAGGATGAAAGAATCATGTGCTTCTGCAGTGAAACACCAAGCTGTAAAATGCATGTAAAACTATATGGCATATATCTTCACAGAAGAAAATTCTGTATGTCAGGGACCCATTTACACCCACTGAGTGGGTAAGATCCCTGGTGCCCACTCAATGTGTGATACAGGAATATGCTTGTTATAAACAGGGTGGTGAGAAGGGAACTGAAGTTGAGCAATAGGTTACCATCTCTTTGTTCCTATTGGAAAAGTTGGTGAGTAGCCAGGACAGCCTGCAGGTTTTTTAGTATGAGGTACTGTAAATTTGTGTCTGGATATAATGACATTATTCTGATGAAGTTTGAATGAAAATAGGACTTCGCTGCTGAAAAACAACATGAACATCAGGTTGGAGGAACTCCCCAAAGGAAAAATTATTGACAAAGCAATCTGAGCAAGGAAGGCTGGTAGGAGCTGCTGTGAGCAATCTGATTCTAATGGCATTAGTGGAAGTTGCAGTTGCGAACTTGAAGGGGCCCTGCACCTACAGTTGTAAGGATTCCGAATGTGCTTGTAAGTTTCAAGTGGGATTTTCAAGAATACTTTCAGATGTAACTTTCATTGGAATGGGAATATTATACAGAAGTCAGCGGGAGTTGTATTTCAGGGTGCCTCTGAAAAACATGGCCTCATAATTTCACGTTGGAAAGGGGCTCAATAGGTTTCTCAAACTCATGGTCCAAACTCCTGCTCAAAGCAGGGTCATCAAACTGAGTTGTTCCTAGTTTCTTTATGCTGGTGAGTGGGTCTTGGAAACCTCCAAACTGCATGATCTCCTTGAGCAACCTGTTGCAGTGCTTGATAGTCTTTATAGTGAACCATGATGCTTCAGCAGAAGTGGCCACAAATCACTAATTATGTTACATAAATTTCTTGTCTCTTAACTTTGTGGTTTGCCTATGACTGCCAGTGTGGGTCATGTCCTTACTTCCCCTTAACTGCAATAGATGTTGGCTGCAGCTCAGCTGTTGTGAAGGGTCAGCAGCAAAATGGCTAATGAGTAGTGATCTCAGTGGAAAAATGTGGAATCACAATTAGTAAGCTGCATCCAGCAGTGTCCCTTTTGCTTTTCCCAGGAGTGATAAATAGAAGAGCAGAGGAAACAGAAATTCACTCAGAAGAAAGGAAAGAATTACAAAATGGAGTCTGTTGGATTTTGTTTTCTCTCTGCTATAGGAAAGAAGAAATACTGTTAAGGAAAATGGGAAGAAACAAATGATACATACCACTCAGCAAGGTCAGGAGAGGATGAATAAAAGCATTTGCATCTTAAAAGCAGAAAGCATAGAAACCTGAAATATATAAGCTAAAATGTGCTGATGCTCTTTGCTTTAACTGTTTGCGATTAATCATGATATGCAGAAAGAATTCCTCATTTCTGACACTTAACAGTTTTAGATTCACTGGTTTTGCTCACGATTGCAAGATGAATTTCAACCAGGAACCATTTTCATAATTATTTGGATACTTCTGGTGTTCCAATTTTTTTTGGGTATAGATAGACACAGAATAGCTGACCTTTTGTCTAAATATTCCTTTATTTAGACCTCTGTGCATAAATTCTCAAGAAGCCCCCTAGTCTGCTAAATTCTTGGCATCTTCTTATTTTCCTCCTGCCAGATGGTTCCTTCTCCCACCAGTCAGAGTTATCAGTAATTATCTGTTTCAAGCTATGTGTATGTCTCACAACAGTTTATCATGGGAGATGTAAAATGGAAAAGGGAGACATTTAGTCTTTATGTGACTTCCAAAATCACTTCTGTCAGCTTTCATTATTTATTTGCCACTAGTGGTTCCTGTGGAAGGTTGCTGTCCTGGTCTGGGATCAGCCCTTCAGATCTTACATTATTTGGTCCATTTATTAAAATCAGGCACCTTACACACTCAGCAGGCAGGTGTTTTTAGGTGTACTAACTTAAGTTGGTTGAGTGGTGACCTGTTTTCTTCTTCTGGACCCTGATTACCCTCTCTTCTCCAAGCAACAAGCAATAGAAAAAGAGAAAATGGCCTCAAGTTGTGCCAAGAGAGGTTAGAATGGATATTAGGAAAAATTTATTCACTGAAAGGGTTGTCAAGCATTGGAACAGGCTGCCCAGGGAAGTGGTGGAGTTACCATCCTGAGGGTGTTTAAAAGATGTGTAGATGCAGTGCCAAGGGACATGGTTTAGTGATGGAGTTGGCAGTGCTGGGTTAATGGGTAGACTTGCTTAAAGGTCTTTAGATTTTTTTTCAACCTAAACAATTCTATGATGCGATGGCTGTATCAGACCCTGCCAATGCCATACTGGGATGGTTGGAGACATCTGGGGTCTTTCAACCCATAAAGCAGTGAAGAAGTCCTCACTGCCAGAGCAGAGCTCGGGTTAGAGCATGCTGACTTCCATGGTGTTATGAGCTTTTCACCTGCTTTGCTGGCTATAGTTCTAGCTCAAGGCATCATAGTTGGAAATGGTAAGGGATATCTATTCAAAGATGGTTTGGTACAGTGGTAAAGAGCAAGTGGTGGGAAAACAGTTACTCGTACTTTTCGGTTCTGCTACAGGAATGAGCATGAAGCAGCCACCGCTGACCGCAATGCTCTGATTTTGTAAGGATTTAACATCTGGTTCCCTAATTGCATGTTCTTTCATGCTGAGCAGAGGTAAAAAGGCACAGTGTAAAAGTGTAATGTTGTGGCTACTGCCCAGAGGATACCTGCTGTGTTGTTTTAACCCAGGAGACCTCACCACAGGGGACAACTCTAGGCACTCATGACCCTCTTCCATTTTACTCTGCTTTAAATAGAAAATGTCATATCTGATGCCACAGCAGAGACATAACCACTGACTTCTGGGAGGCAGTGCCCTGTGGGTGCTAATTAGGAATGCTGACACCTGAAAAGGGCACGTGAAAGTGGTTGAGGGGAGGTGCTGCTAAACCCTTTTGCCTCCCAAACAGGGAAGAGTTTCTTGGTAAAACGGGATAAGCGCAGAAGTGTTCCCTGCCCTCCCAGGTTGCCTGGGGCTGAGCTCCTCCGACGCTTTGTTTCTACCTGTATTGTACCTGTGTTGTGCTGGGTGTGGGTGGACACTGCATCCAGTGGCTCTCCAGTGCCTGTTGTTCCAGGGTCGGCTGTGTCCAGTCAGCTGCATGGGTGGCAGCTGGCTGAGGTGTGGTGGAAGGAGCTCTCCTGAGGGTGGGCTTTAGGCGGGATTAATGCAGGATGGGAGCTATGCTTCCTAGTAGGAAATGGATTGTTTTGTGGGGTGGTGTGGGTTTGCCTGAGGTTCCTCTGAGGGATAGGACGATTATGGAGTTTGGGTGCCTATGGCTGCTCAGGACTGTGAGAAGGAGACTGAGTAAAAGTACTTTTCAGTCCTGAGGTCATGCTGTGCCCTGGCTAATGGAGAGAGGTGGTGAGGCTGCCATGGAGAAGTGCTACGTAGAAGGCACGATTCAGTGTAAAAGGTTGACAAAACAGTTTGAAGAATGTCATCGGGGACCGAGGAGACTCCTGAGTGGAGTGAAGCAAGACGTGAGACTCAAGTGTGATGCAGGTGGCTGTGCACCATGCAGGAGAGGCTGCTGTGTGAGGAGCTTATCATGGGGCACCTCAGGACCGATGAAGGTGAGCTGTTGTGGGGTGGCTCTGTTATTATAGTAGGGAGGGTCATTGGAGGGTGGGAGTGGTGCTGCATTGGGATGCTACATCAGCAGTGTTTCTGGGTGAAGGTGAAGCGTGCTTTGGAGCACTGTTTGCTAAACTGTGCTGAGGAGATGAGCACCAGTGGGCTGCTTGTCCTGTGGAAACAGGGCTCTGGGAGGATTGTTTTGGGCTGGTAACTGGAGGGGCTGAAGCTTGAAGAAAACCTGTTTGAGGATGTGTTAAAAATGGGTTAATATGGCACAAAATCTGTGCTTAGCCGAGTGGGCTCTGAAGGTGGAACGAGATGTGAAAGGCTCTGCCCACTGTGAGCTGTGGAGGTGTCTGCCTGATGGTCCGGCGGTGGGAGGCTGCCAGCAGGCATCCAAGTGGTTGCTGCTGCTGGGGGGGGGGGGGGCGTGGTGGTGGTGGCTCTGGGTGGATTTTTGAGAATGGTTGGAGCCTCTGAGGGCCCCCATGGAGCTATGATGCCTGTGGGCTGTTCATTTGGAGTGTTGTGGTATGGGATCAATGCTCTTTGGGTGTTCTGCTGCTGTGAAGGCATTCAGTTCCCATTTGCTGTGACACACTGGCACACCACTGGGCTTCATGGTACCGCCATATCCTGCCTGGTGCCACGGGCATGCTCCTCTGCTGGGCCCTGGATGCTTGAGCACTCCTGATTATGTCCACCTCTTCAGGGACATGCAACAGCTCAAGTAAATCTCATACAGGTAAGGAGGGGCTCAGAAGTCCATTTTTGCTCACACATGTATGTACCGACTGACAGGAAATTCTGTATGTGTTTCCTTGCCATTTCTACATCTTGTTGGGCCTCAGTGTGCCATCCATTAGAGTACGTACTGGTAGTCCTGTCCCATGCCTGGAGTTGCAGATGAACTGCAGAAAGTGTCCGTCTCCCTTCCTCTTCTCCCTGAAATGGCCATGGCAGCCCTGATCTCTTATCCCTCTTGCAGAGCTGAGCTCTTGTCTTCTTGCTTCCATCTCATTCAGAACCTGTAGGTGATCAGGCTCCCTGTTGCTTAATTAGTCCTTTCATAATGAATAATTTGGCTAAATGCTTTGCTCTGAGTGGTACCCAGTTATTTATCTTTGCCATGTCTACCTGAAGAAAGAATTATTTTAAAGTTTAACACTTCAAAATTGCTGACTTTCACTGTGGCAGAACATGTAAACTGTACTTGGACAGATTCTTTAAATCATACCAAGAAATCGATGGACTTTTTCCTTAGTGCAGGCTTCAGACCCTGGTACAGTGTCTAGCAATGGCTCTTCATTTTCTCTTACGAGTCTCTGTGTAGGAGATGCTGAGAAAATGCATGTGTGTGGGCTCACAGCTGAAGTCCTATTGACTGCTCTGGCCACCATGCATATGTGTCCCTGTAATCTATAACTCCTGACTGAAACAGTGAATTAGGCATAAATTAGTCTCACATGTACACCTTGGATTTTCTTGGCTTAAGTGTACAGGCAACATGCAACAGCCTACTGTGTAGCTGCTGAATTTATCCCTGTGGGAAGGTGAAATGGAAAAGATGAAAAATCTAAACATAATTTTAGAGAAAGAGGAGCTAACTGCACAGGCGGATGATGCATTTCAGATGGTTTGTGTTTAAAAATCCCCAACAACCCAGCTCTCATAACTATTTAGTTAGTACTTCAGTTCTATAATTAAGACAATTATCTCAAGTGTTCCCAGCAGTTCTTCTGCATTAGGTTACTGAAGCTAAATCAAGATGCCCACTCTTCTTATTTTTTCCCTGACTCATCCATGAAGGGCTGAGAGGAGAGCAAAGGGCTCCCTAATGCTGTCTTTGGAGGCTGGTAATACCTGGGCATTCTGCTTCCATGTTGTACAGGTGGAGGGAAAGGAGAGTATTCCATGATCCAGATGGTGAATAAGCTTCCTGTACTGTGCTGGCTATGAGAGCATGCACCAGTGTCCTGTGGTACAAGGCTGTGCTGGGTGCTCTGGGAATTGATGCACAAGTGGGGCAGTGAGGAGATGATAACATGTGTGACAGTATAGACCATGTTATTGCCTAAAAAGTTAGTTTGACATATTGCTATTCTAAGGTGAATAGTAAATACCTCATTATACAAAGCTATTACTGTTTCTAACTCAGATCTCTGGTACTTCAGTGAAAGCAATATATCTTTTGCATTTATTGGACATAATAGTGACAAAAGTGCAGCACACTGGCATCCTTATGGGTGTGCAGAGCTCTTTATTTTTCCAGGATACATCACTGGTGCAAATCTACTTCCTTCCATTGTCCCTGTACTTAGCCATAAAATCTTGTTAACTCTTCTAGTGGTGATGTGACCTGGGACAGGGGCCTCAGGGCTTGTGTATGGCATCTCTTCCTAACCTGTGTGAAGGTTGTGGTGAGGGTTGAAGAGGTCATATTGCTCCTAGACAACCCTGGGGGTTTGACAACCCCAGGTGGTGGCAGGTAGGACTTAGAGCAGCTATGAACAGCCTGCAGGGCATTGTGCATGATAGGAGGTCTGTGTCCAAGAGCTCTTGGTTTGTCTCATTGCCCTGAGAATAAACAAAGGATTTGAGCCAGCAGCTGTGAGACAGAAGCTGTAAAAATAAAGTGAGTCATTTAAGAACTTTTTTCAGGAGGTCTTTAAAAATGGTCCAGCAATCTTGCTAAGTGTGTATACATTCACATTCCAAATATCCAGGGCTGGCCTATGTGATATATGTATATGGGGCAGGTGTTGTGCTACAAGAGGTTGCTCAGTGGCTGGAGAAGCAGGAGTTAGTTAGGCACAGGAGGCAATTTAGCTCATTGATTTAACATACTCTTAAAATCTATGTTTAGTAAAAATATTATTGCATTAAGATTAGAATGTGGTCTTAACTCAGACATTTAATTTTCACATAACCTCCTCTTAAGTAAAAAAGTAACTGTATTTAAAGTAATTTGGAAAGGGTGGAAGTGTTTTCTATGCTGATGAGTGGATAAGTGGTGCATGAGCAGGCCGTGTGAAAGATATGGTGTTGGAGGAAGCAATTAAGATTGCTTTCATTTAGACACATAGTGACAACTGCTTATTGGGCAGCAGAATCAAAATAAATGTCTGAAGACTAGGACTGGGGGTTGAGATATGGGCAGGACTGAGTTTGGATTTATAATGGAGGCTAGGTAAAGAGGTACAAATATGCTTTTTGTATAGATGTCCCCACTTTTTTTCTTATGAAGGATATTGCATAGTAACAATATTTCCTTCCTTCTGTTATGCTGAGCAGTCTTTGAAGTATATCCTCCCTCTCCCTAAAGTGGTATTAAAAGCAATTGTTAGGGATTTCGGGTGTATTTGAATCCTAATTTAGCCTTGCCTTCCTTATTGGGTTTGGCTTTCTGCAGTCATTGGCACTTCCTCTTGCCCTAGATGCCCCTATATGTTTCGTGCTTTGCTTTGCAGCCTAGAATGGAGCAGTACATACCCCAGCACTTGAACCAGCCTGGAACTGTGCCACAACCCAGCAACATTTCTGATGGGAGATTGTTGTCTCTCTTACACAGAGTTCTACAGCATTACCATGCAGTAAGGGTAGTGTTTATGAATTTCCCCTTAATGGAGCTTTTGGGGCCAGAAGAACACTTCTGTCCTACCAGGAATTTAGCATGATCTCAAGCACTGAAACTAGGCTGCTTTAGGTGACAGCAAGGAGAGATTTTGCCCTGTATTTGCAACAGTGTTTTAATAATTTTTCTCTTCATAAAAGCAGTTAGCTTCCTGAATGCTCCTATTATTTCTAAGGTGTTGCAGTAATTGGTGTTGCTGATCCGGCACTCTTGCTTTCTTATCTGCTGCTTCATCATGATTTCACTGTAGTGACATCTGTTGCCAGAAAGTCAATACAGTGAATTTGGGAAGAGCTGTAACTGCTTGGGAAGTGAATGCATCAAGCTAAGCAGTTGATCTATCAAGTTCACTTGCGATATTTGTTTTGATAATGGACTGCAGTGTGTGATCCAGTTAAGTGGTGGTGGCCTCGATAGTCACCTTGGTACTAGCTCAGGCTGTCTCTGGTAGTTGGTGCTGGAAAAATATCTTCAGACAATAGAGAAAATACTTGTGCTGGAGTCCCTGAAGGAAAACCATGAAGTCAAGCATGTGATAGGGGAGATGCAGCCCAGTCCTTGTTCCCTCCTTACCCCTTTGACTGTTCATATGCCTTATATGTGATTGGAGTTGTTTTTTTGGTATTAGAATATGCTGACTGAAGCGGTACCCGGAAGGCCATTTCTCTTTGCCCTGCTTTTTTTTCACTGTTAAAAACTTGAAAAGAACCTTTAATATGCAGATTGATTGAGTGAAATAACTGAAAAGAGTACTGCCATTATTGCTGTGAATAAGGATTCAGGTTTGATTGTGTATTATATTCTTAACTATATTCAGCACAAAATGCCTTGCACTACAGTATGTGAAATGACAGGCAAGGCTTCAGCTGTAATAGGCCGTGAACTGACTCATTAGACAATGCATCTGATTTTTACTGAGAGCATCTATTTCAATGGCAAGTTTAGTTCTGATGGGAAGCAGAATGTTCTGTAGGTAATAGAACAAAATCAGCTGGTTATCTGATGGGGCTGAGGAATAAATGGCCTCCTTAGCTCAGTGAAGGACGAATATTTCTGAATAAAGCTCATCAGATTCAAAATGATGCCAAAGCCAAGACTAGCTGGCTGGGAATTTTTCTCTGAAAAGCGTTACTGGATTTTCTAGAAAACTCCCAATGTGCTGGCTGTGAACCTTTGGTATGGTATCTTGTTTTAGCACGAAAGTGATGATCAAATGTGTTAGTGGAGTGCATTTAAAAATAAATGAGTTAAAAACCTAATTAAAAAAGCTCTTAGGATTAGCAAATTTCCACGGGAAAAACTCTGCTCTCTGGGATTAGTTTTTCCTTAGATACTGTCCCAAAGGTAAAGTTCAACAGAAGGTTCTTGAATGTATAAGTTTAGAATAGTGAATGTTTAAGAGGATAGACACCTGTTAATAGGTTACATTAATATGCCTTAATTGGCTCCTTGTCCTTTTAAAAATTGTGTAACTTGAATCTGGTCATGTGCAAATTTTTTTAAATCCAGAATTTTCCTAATGAAGCGTGAATATTGCTCTAATCACTTCCCTTCTTAGAGAAGAACTAGCTTATGGATTCTGTGTCTTAGAGCTTTCTAGAGTGAATGCTTTCCAAAAAGGGTATTTTTTCCAAATTGATTTGAATTTGCAGGTTTCAAAGTAGCCATGCAATAGCTCTCCACCCTCCCCTCCAGGTCCAGTGTTACAGATAGCTAAGGTTGTTTGGGCTTTTTTGGAAGAGAATAAGGGAAAGTGAGATTATGGAATACAGCTGTGGGATAAGGCCGTTTCTGGATGATTGTGAAGAATGAAACACCTATGGCAACCTAATGAACAATGCGAGACCAAACTTCTGCGGAATCAAATGATCTCTAATGCATCTTGAATGCCAGCTAAAGGAATATATGTAGTCTTCCAAGAGCTGGCAGCAGTTGCCTGTTCATGCTCTGTGTGATGCACCACCCCCGTGGAAAGCATTTGGTTACATACGTAGTTCAGCTTCAACTGAGGGAAGCCCAATGTAGTGTTATGTTATGCCAGTGCTTTGCAGACAACTGTGTCTGTGCATAATGTACCCTCATTAGTATGTGGGGCAGATGTTGTGTTTCTAGATGCTGAACCAGCAGCACAGTTATCAGTCCATATCCTTAAATCTTCCATGATTATAACAAGAGTTATAATCACTCATTGGTGTAAGTAAGAGGGAGGGTGTAGTAAACTTGTATATATTTGTTTTCTACTTATCATCAAGCTCTCCCAATTGTGAATAACATGAATTAAACCAAGTCAGTAATCTAGTCAATGTGAGTGAAATGAAATCTAACATGTTTTGGAATTAGGCTACAGATCAGATCAGAATGCATTATTTAGTTTATAACACACGCAGTGAACATCACAATTCTTTTGGATACTGAAAATCATGAAAAGCAATGTTAATTTTAAATTCTATATGTAATTTTAATTTTGTATGGTTTTATTTTCAAAATGTAGTAGTAAGGATAGCAGTATTTCAGGTGATCTGATTCTTATTTTTGTCCCTGGATATAACCTTTATTGTGTTTATCTGCTTTGAATTTTAATTCTGCTGCTTTTTGTACCACAAGATTTTGGGGCAAAGTCACCCAAACTTCACTAATTTTGTTTTCTTCATTTGTAAAACCCAATGATACTAGACCTCTTTATACACACTTGGGTTTGTTGAATCAAAGAGTCTGTACATATTTTGCAAATATAGTCACTCTTACTTATGCCATTTATATTTGTTGATGAAAAGCAATGTGAATAAGTATAATTTCAGTAACACCTGTCATTCCAAGAGTATCAGAAAGTATCAAGGTTTCTCAGTGGGGCAACATCAGTCTTAGCAGAACTGAAGAAATTGTCAGTAACTTCCTTGACTAGAAAGATGGTTTTGAACAGCAACAGCTGGATAAACATCTGCTGATTTACCAAATATGACTATGAACCTTCAGGCAAAGGTTTCATTGATGATATTTTATTTGCAATGGGTTAGGTACTCGGTACTCTATCAACTTTCGCCACACTGTGACTTCTTTGTAGTAGGCCAATGAGATGCTTAATAGCTGTTCAGAGCAGATATATAATTAAGTCCTTTTTTGCTGAAATACTGTGTTAAATCTGGAGGAGAAAAAGAATTTGTGTTGAACTCATGTCTCCAGAAGTCCCAAGTATTTTTAGTTATGGAAATAATTCAGTAACCTCTGATTTTATTGGAAAAGAGTACTATATACTTGAATTCTGTTCCTAAAACTATTGAGTAATAACTACACAGCTGGTTTGACTTTTGGAAATGCCCTTTACAACAATTCATCATACAAAAGTAGCATGCAATATATGAACTTATGCATTATATAACAGTAGCTTATTAAATACTGCTTAATCTATGTGTACCTAGCCAAGTTTAAGTCTTTTGGCTGTAATTCCCAAAAAAGGTCTAAACCCAGCAAATGTGGGTTTTCTGATTTTGGACATTTGAAAAACAGATGAATTTACTTATTTACGAGGGAAATGCAAAGAAGTGTGTTAGAGGAGAACTAGATCAGAAAGCTTTGACAGTGCCTGACATTGAGTGCTCTAGAGAGGTAGTACTCACTGCTTTCCTACAGGAAATACCTCATCTGCATTATCCCCCAGAATAATCCTTCAGCCCTTTTGTAATGGACCTTATGCACAGTTACAGTTTCTCGTTGCGCAGAGCTACTGGGAAGGGAGAGATGGGAATGGGGTGAGTTTTTGGTTCCATCACTGTAATAAGAAATAAATTGGTTGCAAGGAGCATTTATATTGGGCCTTATGACTTGGTTCTGTCAGATGATGCAGTTTGTGACTAATGTCTTTTCCCACTTTATTGTTACTGAAATCGATGTCAAAACTCCATTTATGCTTAAGAGCACAAGACAAGATCATGAATAAGTGACAGAAGCTGATGAGTAACAGTAATGAAAGTAATCTGGCAAGAAGATCCCTATCAAAGCCTATATTCAGAGTTTATTTAGAGCAGTAAGTAAAGATCATTCAGTATCTGACTCAAAATAAGGTGAAGGCAGCAGCCATTGAGGGCATATCCACCACGCATGGAGGGAGTCTCTTAATACGTTTTATTAAGGGGGGGGGAGGACTTTAATTCCAGATGGTGTTTATGCAAATGATCTTATAATTGGTAAGCAGTAGTATTTCCCTTTGCTCATATTTATATTTTTGAGATTAAACTTTTGCTTGTGCAAACAGTGTCTGCAGGCTGGTACACAGCGATGGACATCTGTGCTTTTGCAAATCATTAGCACTACATCAGTAAATTTGACCGAAATTTTGAGTGCTGATACTAGCTTCCAATACCTCATTTCACTTGATCTGTGTTAGGGCTGGGTACTATCCCTTACCTGGTCTATTTTTTTCTTTCTACCATTGTTGCATCTTTCTTTTCCCACAGCAGTCTTTCATGAGAAAGCTCTGCTAGATGTGTCATCTTCTGGGGCCCCTTGTCCCTGGCAAGGGGCTGCCTGAGAGTTACAGAGCAGCAAAGCAACTTCCCGGCCTATGTACTGTGTGCAGGGAGTGCTTCATAGGTTAAAGATAAGCTATTTAAAGAGTTGGTTTGAGCTTGACCTCATCTTAATGTAATACAAAACATCACCTCTGACCATATGCAGTGGCTGTAGTGTGTTTTTTCTTTTTGTTTGCTTCTGAAAATGTGTGCATGTGGACAAATGATTGGTGTAGCCATGAAACTGGGCTGCAAGTGTGGAGGAGAATGAAGATGAGATGTGAGCAGGTTAGTTAATTACCATCAGCCTTTGGCTGTGGCTCATTTAGGATTTAAGGTGAATAGGAAGTTCAAGCCACTGCCTTCTTGGTGTGATGCTACTGTGTTCAAGGAATATCAGAAGATGCTATAAATGTGGGACTTGAGTAACCTGATTAGTGTCTAATCAGCATGGAGATTCATGTCTCCTGCTTGATTCATAGGGATAAATGACCAGCATCCAAACTGCTCTTCTGTGATGGTGTTGTGCAGGGGAAGTTCAAATTCTCTGAGTCATTACTGTGGCTTGGTTGGTCAAATGTAGTAAATGGCTGAATTAGAAGTGGTGCCAGGATACCTGATATGATCCCCAGTATTTATATTCATCCAGTTTGTGAGATGCCTGCACATGGCTCTCTGCAGCAGTGAATTAGCAATAAAGTTGGGTTAAGAATTGTATAAAGAAAATGAAGTTGAGTGGACAGTTAGAGGAAACTACTGTTTAAACATCTAAGCAGTAAGACGCTGACATTAGAAAGATGTCAGCAGACTTTGAGATAAATCTGCCTAATTTCTAACTGCTGGTTCATTAGAAGGAACTATCCTATATCTTGTAGAGAAAAAGGGTGAAGCAGGTAAATTTACATGTGGTGCAGAGACCAGTGCTGGTGTTCTTAAGGTACCTGGAGCTGTTGTTGGTTAAATGTATTGTGGCAGTTTCTTGCACGTGTTTCCAGAAATTTATTATTGTCTTCCAACATCTCTCTTTAGCAGAAAAATGGCATGTGAATCCTTGCTTCAGTGGGAGGCAGGGACCTGAATCCTGCAGTGAACACTGCAGTGGTGTCAGGTTCTTGCTTTCTTTGTCACCTGAAAAACAGTGATATTAATAAGCTGAAGTGGTTGGTCTAACTCCTGGGTCAGGCTGGTGTTATTCCGATAAGCTCAGCAGTGATGTGTTTGGGAAGAAGTAGGCTGACTATATGGACATTTTGCAGAGATACGAGGCTTTTAGCAGCCTGATGGATATGTAGTCCTATTGCGATGTTTTTGAAATCAAGCAGTAGGAAATGCTGAAGCATACTGGGGATGGAGGGGAATGGAACTACATTACATGGCTCTTGGTCACCTCTGAAGCCACAGTTCATGGCTTCTGCAGTAACCCTGCATTTCCCACAGCTCCCATTGTTCTTCCTCCTGGCATGTGCATGGCTGTGGCTTCCTGCCCCACTGCTGTGTTAATATGACTGTTGTAATGTACCGTGAACTAGATCAGTGAGCAGGGGGCTGGGTTAAAAATAATCTGCTTTTAACCTACATAATGTCGCAAATCTTGTGATCGTCAATCACATGGCCAGCAGACGAGGACATGCACCTCAGAGGTGTGGGTGTAGGGAAGAAGGGACTGAGTGCCTGAAGGCAGAGGCAGGGGTGGCAACCTGTCAAGCAGGCTTGATGCTGAAATGCTATACTGTAAAATGCTGCACTGTAAAATGAGCTGTTAAAGTGCCATACACATTCAAATGTGGGCTGCCACTGTTCTGTGTTCAGATCCCCTGAGTCAGGTGTGCAGTGTATGTGGCATAGCGCTCAAGGTGAGGATGGCTCACCTGAAACTATGCAGCACCCAGGTTATATGTGAAGGTATGTAACTACTCCATGTCAGGCATGAAAGGCTGTCCAAGACAGATGGTGCTCCAGCAGCCTGGACAGGGAGGTGCCACCACTACCTCTTGGAAATTGTAAGGCTGAGCTATATGTGCCTTGTCTCCTGGACTCTCCTGGGAGCCAGGTCAGGTGTGCATGTTGGACAGATACAATTTTTATTCTTGGGGATCATGAGCAGTGTTTACAGTCTCTATTTGGTGAGATAGTCAAGCTGTTGGAGTGCCCATAGAGGTAGTAGGGAGATGCAGGTTAGTTCTTGGTTGTAGATTTGCCTAGCCATTATTCTGCTTCAGGCTTTGGAGGGGTACTGTCCTGGCCTTCTATATGTCAAATATTCTTAGAGCTGGGACACAGCTCAGAAAAGAATGGAGTAATCATGACATCAGGGGGAGGGTGGGCAAAAAAGACCTTGGCTTTGTATTCTGTTAATTAGACCATTCAGGTTGAAGTGGTCACTGGCCCCTGCTTCAAGGACTGTATTAGGCACTTAATAAAATATGGTTGCTGCACTCCTGGGAGGATGATTCCACCTGACGTCCCAGCACCTGTAACGTTGCTTTGAGTCTGACAGTGCTCTGCAGCTTGTCAGTGGAAAATGGATCATGGGGAGCCTAGTAAGGCAGGCTAATAAAAGGTTTTTCTGTGTTAATGGTTGAAACTTGGAAGTCATCTGCAACAGGGCTTCAAATTGAGTCAAAGGCAAGAAGAATTAAGGTACCAATCTTGTATTTGGAGCGTTTAGTCCTGGGATCTGTGGACACAGTCACATACTAGATATAGATACCCCTGAAACCAATGACATGTACAGCTCTGTAGAGTGTCATAGTATGAAGCAGTTGTAAAATATTTCTGTAAGAATCATATTTAGAAGAATGAATATTTAACATTTGGCAAATAATATGTGGTGGTAATCTATTTACTGTGTGCAGGCAAGTACATTGCTGAAAACTGATGAGAGAAACCAACCTACAGATGCTGTGTTTGGAAAGATCTTAAATTAATACTGCAGAAATTAGCGGGATTTTCATCTTCCTGGCTTTTGACCTTTTGTAAGTTATACTTGGCTGCTTTTATTTGTTCAGATTTTAAAAATGCAATGTTAAAAATCAAAGGCAAAAGTTCAGCTCTATTCAGAAGCACATGAAAGAGGAATAATGGCTGTTACCCAGAATCATTTAGCATGTGCCTACACAGTGCAGTGCTTAACGAGGTAGGTCCCAGAAACAGCATAACTGCGTTAAGTCAGGGCTCTGCCTCTGCAAACATACCCTCCTTCTCGGCAGGGCTAATTAGCCTAAATAGAAGGCTGCAGTGATGTGTTTATACTGTTTCTAGGATTGGGGAGGTCTGACTACATTTTTCAGTATGAACCTAGCCATCTTTTTGCTAAGTTTCTCTTTAAAATTAGTTTTCCCATCTGCAGTGCCTCATATTTTTTATTACTGATATCTTGCTCACTTTCTCCAGGTGACAAAAGCTGTGTTAGATGTTTGTGGGTAGTGTCACTAGGAACAATGCTGGTCTTGAAAGTCCCTCTAGACTGTTCAAACTATTGGAGTAAACTAAGGCATTATGTGTCCATGCTGATTTTTATTTATTTTTTTCAAGGATGCTTAGTAAATGTGATTACTTAGCCTTGTTTTTATAGCTCTAGAGTTTCTGTACTATTAAAATAGCCATACTTAAGCTTTGTTTTGCATAGCTGTTTTGCCAAGATGCTGCAGTTAGTATTTTGTATTTTAAACTTCTGAAGACACTGTCATGGTATTACATCTAAGTCCTACTATAGCTGATCTGAGCCTCGTAGAAAGCTTTCCTCTGAAAACTCTTCTATATTCCTCTTGTAGAGAAGAAAACCATGCAAATGGTTTATGAAGAGGTATTTCCATATTGTGAAATACTTTGATAGGATCTGTAGAATAATTTATGTACAGTTTTTATCTATATATTATTTGTGACTCTACTTGTTCTTCTTGTGCTGCATGTAACTAGGAATGCTTCCCTATAAAATAAGTTGCCTTTCCCATAGAGAGTATTGCAGCTTACCCAGATTTTGTGTTTTTAAGGAAGAAAATAATGCTTCTTGTCAAGATAGGTCTGTTGTTCTTGGCTTTTTATGGAAGCCTGTTTAATTCATGAATCAATTTCTGTATATTCAGTTTGTCTTCCTTGGTTTATTTTTCTTCAGGTGCAGATTCCACAGTACAGCTCAATTACAGTTGTCACACCTGTGCTTGGAATAAGGCAGTGTTGAAGGGAGAGTTTGGTTTGGGGTGTGTTTTGAACAGCACTGCTCCTTTCTTGTCAAACCCACTGAAAGGCATCAACCCAAGGGGCTGTTGTGGGACTCTGCTGGCACAGTACATCCCAGAGCAGTTAGCGGAGTGGCTTCTTGAGTCTGTTGCCAAGTATAAGGAGTGATATTGTGGTGATTTTGGTTCATCTCAATCTTGTGTTTATTCAAAGTAACTATAGGCTGTGGCTGTTCCCGGCCTTTTTCAAGATACTGGTGACTGCAGATTCTGACTGTCAAGAATCCATCCTTACTGTTGATGCCCTTTTTTTAAGTGTCAAAGAAAGCATGTGGCAATGTCTGCAAAAATTGTCCCACTTTAATATTTTTTTTGTATTCCTGAGACACTTAAGTATTCAGGGCTGTGAACCTGTCATTTCTCTGGAGTCCTAAATGAACTATAAAAAGATTTTAATATCTCAGTCCTTGACATCTAGTGGAGACTATTGTTGATGGGGACTTATCTAGCTGTCCATGTTTCACTGTCCTTGCTTTCCCACTTCATACCTTCTTATTGAAGATACAGCAGTGATCTTTCTCAGTGGTCTGCAGTTTACTCTGATTTCATGTAATTGACTAGATTATTAATTTTTTTTTCCCCATTTCCTATGCCTGCCTTAGGAGAGGTAACTCACATTGCCATCTCTGTTGCCACCAGATTTAAGACGACACCTGACTGAATTTTTTTATACCTACAGTATATCTGCCTCTTATGGCTTTCCCTCTAATATACAGACTTGACTGACAAGTTGCATCCTGATAAGACAGAGTTGTTACTGATGGTCATCTGCTGGCAGAGGTCTGTTATCTTTGCTGGCTGTTTTTCACTGACAACAATTTCCTTCCTTGCTTCCAAAATGCATTACCATTTTTTTACTTTGACTGCTCTTGGGAGGCTGATATTTATTTATTTGATTTATTCTTCCGATTTGCACGAAACTGTGGTAGCTTCATTTAACAGGCATCCAGCTGTGTTCTCAGCACCCTGTTGGTAATTAAAATTAGGCATCTCTGCATTGTCCAAAGCAATATATAGAACCAAATTTTTCAAAACACTTCTGGAAATGCCGAGGTGTAGGGGTTCCCTCTCCTCCTGTCTTCCCTCATTTTGTGGCAGTGGAGTACAATAGTTGCTGTTAGGTAAGTATTTTAACAGCTTTGCCTGCTGCTTCTCTTCAAAGCTTAGCAGTTTTTTTTACACTAGCAGTACTTCGCATGTATACTGGAGTTCACACCCCCTGCCCAAGGCTGAGATGTCCAGTAGCTCATGTGAAATGGAAAACTGTTGGGAAAGCTAAATAGAGCGACAATGTAAATATGAAAGATTTGCGCTAGTCTATCCAAAAGGCTGGCCAGTAGAAGGTTGTGCTGATAGGCCTACCAAAGGTGGCTGTTTCTGGACCTTGTGTGTTCCAGCCTGCAGCACAACTTCAGTATCAGTGGTACATGATTCCTTATGCTTCACTTTGGCCAGTTGACCCCAGGATGGAAATTCCTATTCTGTTCAGTGTCTCAAGTTCTAATGGCCTTTGTACAATCATGAAAAGGAAATGCTTCTCATGAGTTTATACTCTTTCTTCACTCTCACCCCAAAACCTGGAATGTGTTTTTCAGAAAGTATTATTAAATATAGGGGATTATAAATTTTTATGGTGTCATCAGCTTGCTCCATAAATATTAGCTCATTTGACTGAATCTTCTTACCTTTGTACCAGGAGGCCTTTTGGCAATGAAGGAGTGGGGAGATGATGGGGTTGCTATTAATGTATACAGTGCAATAACCTCACGCCAGATGCATGCTGCCTGTATCTTGAAACGTGTTTAAGTGCAGTCTCGAGATAAAGTTCAATCCTCTTTAACCTAGTAGAGGACAGAAGGCTGGAGGGGTAATTTTGAGGGCATTGGTAACCTGCATGTAAAACTGCTGCCTTGGCCTTGAGGCTGGCTTAGTTTACCAGGACACCATATAACCAACTTGTATTGTGACATTGCAGGCACCAAAAAATAAACAATCTCTTCAATATTGTTTAATGGTGAATTTTTATCTTGAAGGACCCTGTACTGGGGAATTACTGAGGATGGTAATGGGAGTTAGGCTGACAAGCAGATTCCAAGGATGGGGCTTTTCTTGTTGTTCAGATCTACTTTATGATTTTCAGCTATTTTTTTTTCCCTGTCTTTAACATGTGTTACCAGACAAGGTATGTCATAACCCAAGTGCCCTCAGCATTATTCACACCAAAACTTTCTTCTGACAGTATGCCTGCTACGTCTCACATCCATTAGTGTTTCAGAGTGAGAGATTTTGGGAGCAACAAAAGAGGAAATGGGGGGTGGGGTGGGATGGGAGAATGCATTAAATACCTGAGATATGAGCATGTTTCAAAGCTCTTATTGCTTTGAAATGATTGTCTAACAACATTAAAATATGTCTGTTGACCATCTTTAAGTGGGAGCATAGGTTTTTAACAAACTGTACTTCATGATTTTTTTTTAATGGACATATATATTTTGAAACTGTTTCTTTGCTAGGATTGTATCAAAAGAAGGATGGTAATACAGTCCTAGAAATTACATTTTTTTTGTTCAGTTACTTTTTAAAATCATTATGCTTCTGCCTTGAAGATCTGGCATCCTTAGTGTATTGATTTTCATATTTCAAAGTATAGATTGGGTAATACTCACATAACAGTACTAATAGGTCTGGCATCCTGCCCTTATTCAGATGTAAGGGAGAAAATATATAGGTTGAAATGATGTATTTTATTGGAATGGCTGTGGTGGGAAAAAGTCAGAAAGCTCTTGGGCATAAGGTCCCCACATTAAGCCTGACAAAATTAGTGCAAACTTCAAGGTACGAACATTAGCTGAAGAGCTATTGCACTTTGTGTAACCTCCTTGTATTAATCATCTGAATAATCTCAGAGAAAGATAGAGGTAATTGTAGGCGTGTCAAAGTGGTGTTTTCTGTAAAACTATTCATATGACTGTTTTTAAGGGCTCTGAATGAGGCAGGCATAATAGTTGGAAAAAAGAATTTCATGTAAATAGATTTTAATCTGATTTTTTTTTTCTTTTTTTTTTTCTAATTACCATAGGCTGCTTTTAGGATAAGGCTGCTTCAGGGTAGTTCAACAGAAGTAACTTGTTGGCCAAAACTGAAATTCACTGTGAAATAGTCCATGTTTAATTTGCTGTGGCTCAGAAGGCTCTTGAAGAGACCTCTATGTTTTGTACCTTCTGGGAAAATTGCTTTGCAGCCAAATCTGAGCCTGTGAATAACAGCGGGATAAGCACTGCAAGCCGTAATCCCACATTAAATTGTCAGTCATAGTCAATGTTGGCTATTTTACATCAAATTAAGCTGTGGAGTTGTTGGAACATGGGGCTGATTCTAAAGTGGAAAGCATTTATTTGTAAAATGGGATGTATAGCAGGTATAAGGTTTGGGGTCTGATCTGTTAATCCCACTCACACGATGAGAATTTGGAGACAGAAATCACTTGTTTCAGTGCGGGTTTGGAGGGCCTGCTTGTTACTGGGGCTTCTGCCTTTGTGGTTATTTCCCCACCATTCAAGTGAAAACTTTTCTTGTAAGTAACTGCTGTCTAATATGAAGTCTGATAACACCAGAGCTAGAAGTAAGTTAAAAAAAATAAATTACTGTTGTGTTTTCATTTATATTGGACAAATACTGGAGTCAGAACAGTACCTGGTTCTGTTTCATGTGTGATCCCATTTTGAGAAGAAATATGCTCAAGTATTTAATCAATGTAATCTAAACATAAATTCCAAACTTAAAAATACTATTTCTGGATTAAAAATACAGAAAACCAAAACAGAAGCCTAACACCAGTGTCAGTGGTAATGAGTAATGCACTCAGTTGGTACTAGGTGAAATAGGTATGACAGTTTTAAATTGAACATTATCCAGTGCAAACCTAATCCTATGGATATTCCAGCGCATGTAATGGGTTTAAGCTATGTCCTTAGACAGACTTCCACCTTGTACACATTGAAAGTCTTTAGTGCTCAGCTGTCTGAAGGCTATTTTGTGCTCATAAGGAATCACAACAGAGAAGTCTGTTCTGGTACTTGAAGAGGCTGATGCAGCCCTTGCAGGAGCCATGTGAAACAATTCCCCTTGGGAGCTGGATCAGACCCTTTAGAGATTCTCTCATGTAGGACTGCCTGTTCCAGCGGCTCTGTGTCTGGAGACTCTGGGAAACAGAAACCTGACGTCCAATACATCTGAGCTCTGGAATCCAGACTTGATTATTCAAAAACTTAAATATATTAGCAAGAAGTTATTCACCCAGTCTGAAGTGTCACAGGAGAATCTCTGTATTTGAACTTGTTTTGCATCTGTGCATTTTACTCTGTGGAAATACCTAAGACAAGAGGAAAAACAGAGAAAAACAGGTGGTGAGAAGATGGGTAAGGGGAATGAAGTGGTGTGGAAGCAACACCAACAAAGGGAAGAGGCTGGGAGCTGCAGAATTAGTAGAAGAGGAATTGCTGACTGACCGTGAAGTCTTGTGAACACCAGTAATGAGCAGACCCTCCAAACACACAGTGAACCAAGTGATTTCTGTCTCCAAATTCTTATCTTGTGAGTGGGATTAACAGATCAGACTGCATGTACACTGTTGTAGTTTGCAGTGCGCTGACACACTGTTTTCCTTTCATTTTCATCTTTTCTCTCAACAAACACGCACTAAGGTTTAATTCTTTACTTTGTGGCTCACTTTAAGGTCCTACATAAAAGCAGATATTGTGCTGCTGGGTTGAACAGATGAACTTGCATTATTCTGAACAAATTTTTAAGTCTAGCTTGTTATTTTGGAGATCATAAGTCTACAGTGTTCCCTTTCAATAAAGATGTTTGGATAAGGACAGTGTGATTTACTATGCCAATGAGTTATTGATGTGAGGCAACTAAACAAATAATGTGGTGTTTTTCTGCCAGTTGGGGGTTAAAACACAGGAGTTGGAAATGCTATATCCTTTTGAAACAAAAAGGCACTCCTTCCATGTTTGGAAGAACAAAGGACGTAGTTTGGAGCATGTTTCATATCCATCCAGTCTTGGATGTGTTTCGTAGCAGGTCACATGAGCAACATTAGCACCATGTTGTCATTCATACCAGTCAACCATGGGAAGGAGAATGCAATGGAGGAAGAAAACTGGCAATCCTCACCTTTCATGCTGCAAGCAAAGACTTGGTGTTATGTTTCAGTACAGTACCTGTATCAGTCTTACCTCCCTGCAATGCTACAGTCTCCTCAGTCTCAAAGAAGGCCTAGCCTCATGTACACTGTTAAAAGCACTGGGGTTAAGGGGGTGGCAGGCAGAGGAAGAGGGGAAGAGGCTTCCATGAGGCATCTCTAAGTACTTAATAGCACAACCCAGCATCACATGTTCCTTTCTCACTTTCATCCTTCATTGATGAAGGGTATGTTTCTTTCCTTTATCTAATTGAATTAGGTAGTTACGTTAAAATTGTCATACAATAACTTGGTAAAACAGTTACTGCTTACAATAACAGAGCCTGGGCACTGAGCACAGCTCTACAACCTTTCCTAAAAAGAAAACCCACTCTTGAAGCAGAGAAAGTGAGCTGAATTTGCAAAAATATTTACCTTTTATTCCTTGCTGGACCCTCTGAGGTTGCTCCCAAATCAATTCATTCTGCTGAACAATGGAGCCATTGTCTTCAGGCTGGCAGCAGTCATTTGCACAGCTTGCCTCAATGAATATTTTGTCAGAATGCTTTTTGCATTGCCAATCTATGCAGGCTCCCACCCCCGAACGTGGAGCTAATTCGTAATGCATAACAGAGGAAATGTTTCTTTTCTTGTCCTCTCCCCAAAAGAATAATCTGCCCTGCTAATGGACAACTCTTGGCACTATGAGAACACAGAAATCTTTTTCCTATAATAAAGATGCAGCAGGAGGAATGGACTATTTTCTGGATGTTTTCTTGGGGTTGTTTGCGTGTCAAACATAAAACATGCCATAGAAAACTGACATTGAACTGGCTGCTTATGTTTCTCAGAACTTGCTTCCTGCCTGCCCCCCCTTCCCCTGGCTCTTTACTGTTATGTCAAAATTGGATATACTTATTATAGCTCTACTCTAAACCCAGTGGTTTACAAGACCATGCTCTGTCACGCCCACAACGTGTTAGTTTATTATCTAAAGTTCCTCTTCTTTGCTTTCCTTCGTTTCTCCTCCATCCACACACCACCACCCCTGCTAATTCTTTTGTGGAGGCTGCTGCTGTCTGAGCCTTTTAGATGAGCTCTGAGAAAAGCATAGTGAGAAATGCAGTGGCCTCCTTCAGGCTGGGTCTCTTCTGAAGATGATAAAACATAGATTAGCTGTGTTTGTACAACCCAAGCTTCATTTCTGTTTTATAGCTAAGAATTGCTTGACTAAAAATTTAATTTACAACATAGTCTGGAGGAAACAATTATACGTCAAGGAGGAGAAAGTAGTGAAGGGGGAAATGACAACAAGCCCAAACAGCGTAAACCCAAATGTTGCTGTGAAAAGCCACAAGAACTGAAGCAGGCAGTGTAATAATTTATTAAAAACTGTATAGGTTTTTAGTTTCCTTGAAGGAAGTGAGCCACTGTGCATTAATACTGCCATGAACAAGGCCCTTTCATCTTCTGGGGATGATTTTGTGTTTGTGGTATTAAAATCATTATTGTTCAAATTAAAATTAAGGGTCTCTTAAAACCACCTAAAGATATGGTCATCCCTAATTTCTGATAAATTATTCTCCACATACAGCTTTTCATCACTGGGCATTGTGTTCTAGTTGTAAACTGCATCCTTTTATTCATGGGAATTCTGGCTGCCATCTCATGCCAGAGTAATTCAGTAAGGTTACTCTTGATTTGGTCAGTGTGAGATAAGCCACGTTTGTTTCCTTCATTACTGGTGATAATAAAATGAATATAGCAGTAAACCTGAGCAGAAACTTCTGCACTTGCTGTAGAAATTCTTATACTTGTTCCTGAGATATCAGAGTTATTGGATCTCTGGAATGTTGATTATTTGTGAAATACAGTGCTTGCTTAGAGGAATAAATTCTGCAACCAGTAGAAGATCTCATCAAATTGGGTGAAACTGAACATGTACAGATTTATAAGGGTTTTGTCGCTGGTTGTTATCTCTAGCATTTTTTATTAATGGGTTGATGGACAAGACGTGTGTTAGTCTCTGGTTTTTAGTGTAGTTATCACATGCACGACCCTCATTCTCTTTCCATGAATGCCAAACTTCTATTAACTTGACTATGAGTTCAGTTTAGTGTGATTTACTGAGTAAAGGTTTTTGTAAGGCACTAACGAAACAAAATTTTACTGAAATAGCTGTTTGAACACAACAAAAGGTGATAATGTAGCTACTCTAGAAAATATTTCCCTGAAAGCAGTTTAGGTTTGCTTTTGCAAATAAACCTTTCTTCAGCACAGCTGAAAGGCAGTGTCAAAATGTGCTTGACTGTTTCAAGCTTGATCTTAATAGGATCAACCATTAGCTGTATATGGCCGTGGATTATCAGAAAGAGTTAGGAGGTCAAAATAATAATAAGGGAATTAAGAAAAGGAGTGAACGCTGAGAGTGACTGTAACAATTCCATCACTGATAGAAGTGAATAATGGCATGCAGGACTACTTTAGAAGAACTAGGTAAGGTGTACATAGCTTTGGCATTCCTTAAAGTCATGATGATTTTTTTCTATGTAAAGATTGCTGTGTGGTATCTGAGAAGGTTGAACATAAATTACTGCATGGTCAGAAGAGCTGGAAATTTTTAAGTGTCATGCTTAAGCTATTAAGAAGACTTGCCCTAGTGTCAGCACCTGGGACACTAGAGCAAGGTTATTTCTGCTTGGTAGTGGTCTGTGGAGTGAAGCTTTTGGGCAGAAACCATGCGCAGCTTCTGCCCAGGCTCTGACAGTAAGGTAGTGTGTAGGATCCTGTAATTATGAACTGATAAATAGACCACTGAACATCCACCAAAAATCTTGCTGAACCTGAAGATGATATCCCTCTTCAAAATATTGCAAATCATTTAGTTTGCACCCATTGTATTTTGTAATTTGCATAATATTTAAGAATTTCTCCCCAGTGAATATGCAGGTGTGTGAGGTATTGTGAAGTTATTGTACTTCCAGATGAAATTCTTCAGTAGCTTCATCACTAATGTCAGCATTTATGGGAGGTTTTTGAGCATTTTCACAGGAATCTACATCATCTTGCATGCCTGTTTATAAGGAACAGGAGTGCAAAAGTCTTTCAGTAGTTTTGGGGCACAGTTATTAAACTGTTTCCTGGTCTTTCAGTCCAAGTGATCAACTGTGACATTAGCATCATGTGGGATGTGTGGCAACATGTCCAGGGTCAGCAGTTCCGCTTCTCTGAGGAAAAGCCAGGTGCAGACTTTCAGGGACTTGTAGGGCTACACCTCTACTGCAGTCGAAGGTAAAACTGATCCATGTGGAGACTCAGGGTTGACAGCTGTAATAAAGATCCCCTCTGAAAGCAGCTACACTCTGCAGGCATGGACCGAGCTACTGAGTGCACGCTCAGTGACCCTGAATGAGCTTGCAGTGGCCCTGATGGATACCAGGAATCTGCAGTCTCACTGCTATGGATAACAGAGCCAACTAGCTCAAAGCTAGTTTGAGTGTTTTGTTATGTACTGCAGATACAGTTCTTGACTGCATTGCAGATAAACTGTATATATAATTTGATTTATGTATGTACATGTTTACTCACCCTGAAACAGAGAAACACAAAGACGGTATGCAGCAATATCCCTACTGTACCAAGTCTTCCAATGGCAACATCTGATTTCCAGGGAAGAGCTGTGCCTTATTTGCCTCAAACCAGTAATGTTTTTTAACTGCTTAGTAGGATATCTTACTGTTTTGACATCAATTTGCATTATAGCATCAGCTAGGTTGGAAAAGCCCTCTAAGATCATCAAGTCCAATCATTCCCTCAGGACTGCCAAGACCACCACTAAACCATGTCACTAAGGGCCTCATCTACATGGTTTTTTTAACAATTCCAGGGATGGTGATTCCACCACTTTTCTGGGCAGCTGTTCCAATGCCAGTTTGCCCTCTTGGTGAAGAAATTTTTCCTAATATCCAGTCATAATATCTGGTGCAGCTTGTGGTAGTTTCCTCTTGTCCTATCACTTGTTACTTGGCAGAAGACAGCAGCCACCTCCCGGCTCCATTCTCCTTTCAGGTAGTTGTAGAGAGTAAGAAGGTCCCCCCTGAGCCTTCTCTTCTCCAGACTAAGCAACCCCAGTCCCCTCAGCTGTATCTCATAAGCCATGTGCTCTAGGCCCTTCACCAGCTTCGTTGCCCTTTTTTTGGACCAACACCAACAACATAGTGTCTCTCTTGTAATGAGGGGCTCAGATGAAGTACATGCTTATACATGCAAAAATAGTTGAGGAACCTGTCTGTGACTTGCCCTTCTTTGTATCCTATGATACCAACGTAGCGTGTGTGTGAGCTTCTTCCATTGGTTAATGCTGGGTACATTCGCCTCACATAGCAAATAAAAATTGGAGAGCATGGTGTATGCCCAAACTGTCAATGGCCTTAAAAAAATTTAAAAAGGCTTCCTCTATTATAGCCTTCTTTAGCTCTTTGAAGGTGTAACTGCAATTTCTATTTATTGCCAATGAAATGTTCAGATATGTGAAACCATGCCATAAACAATGCAGTAATCTGTAGCAAAAAAAACCGCTATGTGAGCTACCAGGAACCATGAGGGCAAAAAATAACAATTTAGCCAAATGTTCAGAGCAAAAAATCTTGTGCTTTTCCCTGTCTTTTTGAAGTTTCTGTGAGCGTACTGTAGAGCCAGACTTAAAGTTCAATGTGGCTCTAATTAGTGACTGAGAAAAGAAGGTGTATTTGTGTATCAGCTGGAAAAACATGCCTTCAAGGACTCAGCTCTGTTGATCTTGGATCTGACTTCAAATTGGCTGACTTGAGAACCGGCCTTTAAACTTAGATACTGCTTCAGAAAGACTGCTGTCAAAACAGTAGAAAAAATAAATGAAGTCCTACATATCTAACCATGTAGGGTATGCAAAAAGCAGGCCTAGGAGCAGCATGGCTGACTGTTATAAGTGATGTGCCATGGGCATTCAACTGTTTTGATGAAAGGCTTCTTCCTTGGGAAATGCATGTGAATCCCTTTGTGTTTGCTGAGGCATTATCCAGACTCAGATATGCAATATTTTCTCGGGAATGGAAATGTGTTTTAAATGCTCCAGTGGCTTCATCAAACAGTCTGGAAGAAACACGATTGGCTGCTATATACATTTGAAAATACAGGAACAATTGCACCTTTTTCAAAAAGGGTAATGTGGGATAGAGATGGGAGAAGTATTGCTTGTCCACAGGAAATGGCAAGATTTCTGTTGTGTAACCTCCCAAGCTGCCCTTTGCAACTTCATTCAGCTGTTCCAGCAGTGAATCCAATTTTTTTTTCAGATGTATCCATACATTGGAGATGATTCAAGCTTGAACAATTTAAATCTATTGAACAATTTAAATCTATTGCTGTTTTGGCTCAGCTTTTGTAAAAACTGTATTTACCTGCTTAGTACATCTACAGTTATGAAAAGTCTGTACGATTCAAACAGGGAAGTGTTTTAGAGATTAATGCTGCTCAAAACCTGGGATTTTGGAATGAAAACCAAATTGAAAAATTGAATGGCAAACTCACCACTGTTTAGATTAAATGAACCTCGTGCATGTACTTTTCAACAAAATGAGAAACGATAAACATTGGTGGCAACTGATCCTTTTTGTTTTGTCAGGAAGCAAACCAGATTGTTGGATTATTTCATGGGTTCTTAGAAATATGATTTCAGACAAGTTGAAGACTCATCTTGAAAATGTAAAACCAAAATATCTTGGTATTTCCCAAGAGAATAACAATCTGAAAATGTCCGTGTTAAGTATTTAATCCTTGTCAATAATCCCTATCTACACTCTTGTATAAACCTGCTTGCTGAATCTGACATGGATTTATGAACGTTTTCTTGTTCCCTTGTAACTCTATTCCTGTGAGTTTAGTGAGGAATGGAAAGCAAATTCTCTGTTATGATTTGTTATTTGACTGCAGGCAAATCACGCTCTCCATGTCCCCAGTGTTTGTGGTGGGACACTGTGCAGCCTCATGTATTCAGTTATTCTTCCATGTAACAAGGCAAGCTCAGACCTTGCACAAAAGCAGACCGTGGATTAGATCTGCAGGGTTTCATGAAGCTGCATATAGTGTGTGGAAACAACAGAGCTGGAGAATCAGTCTGACTTCAATAAAACAGAGCCATTATTCAAAGCAGTTCCGCATCTGTGAGTTATAAGCTGCAAAATGCTATTGCCAAGCCTGATCTTCTCCAAGTGTATACATACGTGTCACCAAATTAGAGCAGGAGTACAAGTAGCCTGGAACTCCTGGCTTGGCTTACCCCCAGAGAAATGACCCACCCTCACAGTTTAAATTTTCTTTGGCTTCGGAGAAGTAGAACATGAGCTTAATATTCTGGATAATAAACAGAATACTGACTTAAGAATCAGGATTATATACCAGACAGGGAATTGTTTGTGCTGCACTGCTTGTCTGTCTTTGGGCTTTCTGCCTAGCTGGCCAGCATCTGGGGAGTGTGAGCTGTTGCTGTTTGCTCCAGGAGACCAGCAACTGGGAGAAACTGGTAGGAAATTAAGTCCTGCTTCCCATTAGTGATGATGGGAGGCACTTATTGGGTGCAGCGGGGGACTTGATGGTCTGGCTAAGGAAAGCAGCTTGCCAGGGCTCCATAGGGAATGGCAGCTGCTCAGGGAGGAAGAGCAAAGCATTGGTATGCAGTGGTGCATAAGGCCAACCCTATACAGAAAATACGATTTTAGAAACCCGGAGCTGATTCAAGTAATAGCCTCTCTGAACAACTTCAGTATGTAATACTGCTGTGATGAAGGTACTGTGAGAGACCTGCCTGAAGCACCAGGGCAGTGGAGGTCAACTACTAAGGAAGCAAAATGGAGCAGCCCTGTGGAGATGTTCCCTGGTTTGATCAAAGAACCTTGTGGGCAGGGCAGGACTGTGGCAGTACTGGATGCCCACCTGAGAGAAGGCATGTACCTGGGTGAGCATTGGGCAGAGAGGTCTGCTCTGTGTGTATTAGGGACAGTGCAGCAGAGTAATGCTCCATGTGAGGTGGTTCTAGGATACTCTAGATATGTGTAATGGTAATTACATCTGCAAGGAAAATATCATGAAAGTGAAAGCAGGAGGGGAAGTCAGGGATGCTTATAATGTCTGATACAATGTACCCTAAAGTGAAAGGGGAGGAATGGAACAAGGTGGGGTATGGAGAGATTGAATGAAGTATTGTACCATAAGGGGCAAAAGGGATTTAGAGGCTGTGGGAGCTGCTTCCACCACAAATGACCCTTACAACCACTGGAAAAATAATTGCATTCCTCTGTGCCATAAATTTCTCTCTTTCATTGAATGGGGACACTAACAGTCTTCAATCTAATATTAGGGACATGTGCCAGTTATTTATGTGTGGGAATGCCCAGAGATCTCAGTCAGGGTCTGAGTCTTGTTATACCAAGTGTTGTAAACAGCAGGAGAGTCCAGACAGCTTTGAAAGTAATTAATCTGCAATTTAAGTGTATTTATGTATCATTATAGAGAAGCTGTTTAAGAGTCCTAGCAATATGTTGCAGCTTAAAAAGGTGGGAAGTGAAGAATAACTGTGAAATAACAAGAATCAAATAAATTCAGCTCACAGAACAGTAATTCTTAGTCACAGGCAGAAAAAAACAGTGGGAACAGATTTCCCAGTATCTGAATATCTGGCATAACTGAGAATAGTCTTTTCTGTCCTTCCAGTACAGATAAAGATTAAAAATATGTAATACTTGGGATACTTAAGAGAAAGGGGCACAGAATTAGAACAGATTATGCATTATTGTGCTTGTTCTGTCAGAAGAGAGGTGATTATATGTTCTTTAGTCTATAACTTCTGTGGCTAGATAAAGTGTGTACTGTTTATTTTGTGATTTGGAGACATGGTGTTAAAAGGATGATTCTGTGCCCTGCATGCATTTAGGTGGCCTAAATGTGATGTGTGTGTGTGATGTTGTCCCTGTCCCCCTTCTCCCTGCCCTCTTCACCCCCTGCAAATGGATAGTGAAGGCAGAGTGCATTCAATCCCAATCTGGTTAGAAGGAGGGTTGTTAAATGGGAAGTGCTTTATTGATTGCTATTTTCACAAGCTGTGATAGCTTACCTTTATCATTTTAAGAGATTCTTGTTTTGCCCTTTCACTTAGTGCAAGGTCATGGAACAATTGATTCGGCATTTGGTACAATTTTCAGTTAAAGGGATGAAACCCATGGGTGAGGAAGTAAATGGTTGCAGTGTTTGTTTTACTACTTCCCCCTGCTTTTCTCCTTTCCCCTGAATAACTATATTTTGCAAGGGAAATTAATAACTAGATTGTCAATGTACAAATTTCTGCTGCTTCAGAGGCTCATTTGGATCCAGTGTTTCCTTCTACAGCAGGTGCCAAAGACAGAATGGGATTTGTCTGCTGTCACCTGCACCCACTCTCCCCCCTTCACAAAGATAACAGCAAATCCATGTTGTATGCTTTTATCAAAAAGTGTAATACAGCTTTTAGGTTGCAGTGCATGGTTATTCTTTATTCTTAGCTATTTTTAATCCTTTAAGGCTTTGGTCTAACATATGACATAGTTTAAATTGTAAACCTATGTGATTTGGCTATTGTTTGAAGATACAAGTTTAGATTTAAAAGAAACCAACTCAACAACACACCAGAAACCAACACCTAACAAGCAACACAGTGCTCTCATATGCGAATATTCTCTACTGTGATGGTAGATACCAATTTGTAGTCAAAAATCTGCCTCATGATGCAATGGCTCTTTCTCCAAGGGGGATAGTGAGGCCCTGATGTAATCTGGGGGAAGTCAAATCTAGTGGAGATTCTTGTGCAGTATGGGCAGTGGTTTGGTTTTTGGGTTGGAAGCTCGGTAGCAGCAGCCCCGTTCCAATAGCTCTGACGTTTCTGCCGTGACTAAGTTTCTTAGCAACCACATCTGGCAAGCAGGGTGTGCTTGCAAGGATGCTGTCCTCCTGCCTCCAAACATTGCCCTCTGCAAGCTACTGGAAGAAGGAAATGGCCCAACTCCAATCCGGACTCTGTGCCTGAACAACTGGATAACAGCTGTCTGGTAAACTGCAGGCACACTGAAAAGCTGCTTCTGTGTGCGCCTTGGTTTTCAGAGCTTATAGTGCTCTCTATGATGAAATACTTTGTGACAGATATTAGCCAGTGTTTATGATGGGTGATGCGCAGAATATATCATACTGGCTAAAGATTCCTGTAGGAAATGCTATTCTTGGTACTGGGGACAAGAATAAAGTATAGGTTGTACAGATTGTTTTCTTTTTCTTTATGAAGATGACTGTGATTAGAATAATCAGTCATACAGCAGCTGCAAAAAGACACCCCAACCCTTGCCATCTAGCATCTGAGATCCTTTTACTGTAAGGAAACGCTGTAAGGATCCAATTGTCCTTAACCTTATCTTCATAGTGAAAATAGATACCTAGTGAATCCTTCTGTGACTCCTGATGCTGAGGTGCTTAAGGCACTCTGTTGCAAGCAGTAGCCCAAACCTTTCTGTGCAATCTCACTAGATAAAAGATTGCTCCTCGTTCTTTCTTAGGGAAAATTTTGGTTTTTAGAATGTGCAAAGGGTTAATGATATCCTGTGCTTAAGGAGTTATTAGTTCCTGAGGATTTCTCTGGCTGAGGGTGGAAACTCTGGACATATTTCATAGGCAAATGCTGTTTTTTCTGTCTTGCTGGAAGACAGCAATTGCTTTACCTTTGTAGGTGCTGGTAGTGAAACAGAGGGGTGGATGATAGGAATGGGAATTCCCTGAGAAAATTATGCTATAAAAGACATGTTATGCAGCTTCCGTGAGAGATTTCTTTACTTTTGTAACCTTGCTCTTTAAAGCTGCCCAGCTTCAGGAAAAGTAGCTGTGTAGAATGAGGGCTACCTGCGCCATGGGGCTGTTTGCAGAGGAAATGTGGGAAAAAGAGGTGGTAATTCTTCTACAGCTAGTGAAAAAATAAAGGTGCAAGATTATTTCTTCAGTCTGTAAAGGAACTGCGCTTCATAGTTATGAGAAAAGACAAGCTTATTAGTATTGCAGTAACCCATGGTCAATACAAGTGTTAATTCATCTTGCTAACTGTATTTCCAGACGTGCGGAAGGCTTAATCTATTTCTTGTCATGCCTGCTTAATGGTATTGCTAATAAGAATCAGTGTTTGAGAGCTACTGACTTACATGCCTTAGTGAGAACTGGGGATGCCCAGCACTGGACAGGATGAAGCCTTTTGGTTGTCTTTTGCTAGTGTAAATAGGGAACAAAAATCCACAGATGTGTTGGCTTTTTTTTTTTTTTTTAATATAGTTATAGTGGGTATTGTAGTGGAAGTCTGCATGTGTGAATGATAATGATAAATGAACCGGGAAATGAATGGAGAAGAACATGTCAGGGAAGTGGTCAGGAAATGGCAGTTAATATCAACTGAAAAGAAAATGAGCTGTGTACAGTGCTTACACAGCAAGGGATGAAAAGGAGAGGAGCAATATAGTTATTATGGCTTCTCTCATCATATTTAAGTTTTTGATGGGAATAAAAGCCTGAAAACAAGCTGGAGGAAGCAGACTTTCTTGTCTAATCCCCAAGCACTTTCCCCTTTTCCAGGGTAACTAGGGGAACCTGGCATTAATCATTACTTCAGGTGACTGGGGAGCAGGAGGGAGTTATGGCTGAGAAGTGATTAGAAGTCAGTCACAATTCATCTAATTGCAGCCACTGAACTGACTTTAATTTGAGAGCTTTTGGTGTGTTGTTGGCAAGCTTTCCATCTATCATAAACAAAGACACCTAACTAATAAAAATACTGCCAACCCACTTACCTCCTACACAAAAACATTAAAAAGGCAAGTGACAAAGATGTGTCTTACACTGAATTAATACTGGCAGGAGAGGGAGAGCATCTATTGATCTGGTTCACATAGACATGTCTATAACTCAAATGGCTGCGTTAAGATGAAATAGCAGGTACAGAGAAGTGGTTTGATACTGGTACAGAAGTAACCTGCCTCTAATAATTATACACATGGGCAAAGCAGCTTTAAAGCAAATCAAAGTGAAGAGTTTGGTCCAAATTCAACTCTGCTACAACTCCACTGAGGGCAGTAGTGTTACACCAAGGATGGATTTGTCTTTCAGACCTTCACAAAGGGGATGTTATTGAGGCTAGTGAAATGAATTGACAATATAGTGGGTCTCAGGAGGGGATATTCAGAGCAGTAAAGCCCTGGCTTTTTTTGTCAGGCAGGTACTGCAGATGGTGCAAAGAGCTCTGTGTTCCCCACAGTGCCACAGGGAGGGATCTTTCTTTTTGTAAAAGGGAAAGGCAGTGATGAGAAAGATAGATGGCAGCCTACCTGCCTATAGGAGTAGTCATTAACATGAGAGGAAATAATGAGCCCTCTGTCTGGGGTGGACTAGGTGGAAACAGCCAGCAGCCTTGCTGAACAAATGAAAATGTTCAGTCAGGTTATGTGTATCTGTTTGCTAGGACAGGAAAGGGAAGCAGTTAGAAAAATAGTACAAAGCTGTATATGATAATGCTATTCTGTTTTGTTTACAGTTCATAGTGCTTTTAACTCTGGGTGCTTTGGTGACAGCTGAAACTAGGTAGTGCTAGACTTCCTCAGACAAACAGCCTTCTGCAAAATGACTGTGTGAAGAGATTCTGTTGATTCAGTAAGTGTCACTGTTCTCCCTGACTCAATATTGTCACACTGTGAGGCCAGGGGACACTGCTATCTGTCATTCGGATCAACAGCACTCATGAGTTCTTAGTTACTTGTGACGGAAAGATGCTTGTTTCTTTCTGGAAAAAAAAAAAAGAAAAAAGTACTCATGCAGAGGGTCAGCTTCAGCAGCAAAAACTTAGATTGTTCTAAGTGAGACTTATATTCATTGCTTTAGCCAAGCCTGTGAATGTAAAAGAGCTGAAAGTACCACTTCTCTGCTTAAAGTTTCCCTCTTAAAAGTGGAAGTAAAGAAAAAGGCGTTCTTTGGTTTATGCTCCAGTCTCTTTCTCAGTTCAAGTGAACTTGGCTCAGGCCATTTAAAACAGCAGAAAAAGGTAAACTCAGTTTTTGTAAGAGCATCAAAGTCTTCAGATTTCAAGGGTGTAAATGCCAGGAAGAGCGAGCCCTCGCTTTCATAATGATGAGCAGCAGGTTGAGATTAAGGGAGTTGAAATTTAGGCTTTATATCATGAAACGTTTTCTTTCAGTGGCACTTATGTGCCACTGGCACATTCTGAGGAAGAGGCAGAGCATGCCAGCAGCTGGCTCTTTTGAAAGTGGAAAAGCTGAAACACTGAAATGTGTAGCCACAGGTCCTGGCAGTAGCTAGGATATAGGTGGTGATGGCAGGAAGGTCTGAGACCTGCACATTCAGTGAGACCAAGGTTGTGATTTATTCTCCTTGTGCTCGGTGCTGAGGTGTGGCAGAGACTTGGGCTGTTGCTTTGTTCCCCAGAGTGAGTGCTGAAGCACTTGCCAAGCCACATGCAGACATAGGCGTTGATGGCTTCAGGTTTAAGAAGCAGCCTGAAAAGCAGTTGACTAGTTATGAAATAATTTATTTTGACATTTGATGTTCATATTCCCCTTTGGCACTGGGAAGCTGAAGTAACTGGAGGAGATCTGGAGTCTTGGACTGGTGGTTAGGTGCGTTGCCTTGTGGCAGAAACAAGGCTACAAAGATGAGGGAAATGCCCAAAACCAGAGCTGCAATAGAATACTCAAATGGCGATTCCCAACCTTTTCAAACTTGGGGTAGAGACTGTGCAGGTCTTGGTTTCTGGAGTAGGGACTGGCCCCTCCCAGGACTGGTAGTGCAGGGCCTGTTCTGTGCAAAGCCTGACTCACCTTGTCACACTTGTCTTGCAGGATTTCTGTGAGCAGAGCAAGGAGCAGCTGCTGATGCAATGTGCTCCCACCAGATGGGTTAGCTTTTGTTTGCAGTCTTCAGTCTCAGCTCTCTGCTGGTCTGAACGTAAACCCACCATAATGCCCCATCTGTGCCCTGTCATACAACGGGGGCAAAGCAGCACATTTTAATTGAAGCAAATGTGACCCCTCAATTATCTAATAGTTGCTGATATGCATCTAACTGCTTTAGGGAAACACAACTTGAAATTTCACTTAAAGAAAAAACAAAAAGAAAACTAGATGAATTTAAGTTGTCAGTTTCCCTCATTAATCTTTTGAGTGGGGTGGGAGAGGCAGGAGGGAATTAAAGAAGAAACCCCCCACAAAACCAAAAAAGCAACCCTTCACACCTTTAACAGTGGATATTATCCCGTTCAAGAGAAAATTTGACACAATTAGTGACACCCCATTTCTGCCCCCTTCCCCTTGCTGAAGGCCAGGAAATAGAGCTGGAATGCACTAAACTGCATGTTCTCAGTAATAATGGCTTATAATTATTATAATTATAATGATAATAATGGTGGGCAAGAAAATATCAGTGAATAAATCCTCTCTTGGAAATATCCTTCTTTAACTGCTCTTAGCAGTTATCCTTCTTTAACTGAACTTAGCTGGGTAACAGTGCCTTCAAGTCCCTTGTTCTCCTACTCCTTGGAGTACTGACTTTGTGCTCATCTTCTGGATCAGCAGAAATGATGATTCCAAAGGCTGCTGCCCAGTTTTACCTCCCTCTACTGCAGCATGATTAGGTTCAGCTAAGGGCAAGTGAGCCTTCCCTGTGACTCAGTTACTTGGCAGCACTGGCAAGGAAGCCGGATGCATGGTGGCATGTGGCTGGGATGCCTGACCTGGTAAACTTTCTAAGCTATATTCCCCAAAATTAAGGTGAAGAGGAGGCTCCATTTCTTCATCTGCTCCCCAGATACAAAGGGAGGTGGTGCTTTTAGGTGAAAGACAGATGGGATATTGTTGATGGTGTTCTCTTTAAATTCAATGATTAGCAAGATTATTTAATATTTGCCTTCTGAGTTTTTAAGTTCCTGAAGCCAAACTGGTCTCCTTGTTAAAAAACAAACCAGGTTGGTTCCTAGTAGCAGGGTATATTCTCTTAGAAAACCTAGTAGTCCTGGCAGTCAATTAGAGAAATTGGCCGCACTGTCCAGCTGTATGCTCCGTTCAGTTCTTCATATTGTTGTAAAGCCTACCTAAGGTATTTGAATTCAAGCCACTGATGCAAGACAGGGAAAAGCAGCATCACAAAAAGCAGCACCACAGAAAGGGAAGCATTTACTGAGTGACTGCCATGGTGCGTGACAAGCCCCCTAGTCCCAGCAGGCAGTGTTCTTGTGCTAACTTCTCAGGATTAAGTTTTTTTCACACGTAATGGTAACCCTGAAGCTGGACTCATGCACAGATCAAGCTTTCACCTGGTTCTTAATTTGGAGGTCACACCACATCCATATAACCTTCCCCTCTTCTAAGGTGGAATATGCCCACTTTGCTTGATCTGAGAAACAGGATGATTAAAACTTGTCTATCACATGGCTATTGTGAACATTCCCAGCAGCACCTTTTTTGTCAACACTGGAAATAAAGGTAGAAGGCATGTGGGAGATAGCTGCCTAGGTCCTGGGTGGCTCAGGTCTGATGGCAGACCAGTGGGTTTCCTGCTGCTGATGTGCTAGGCAGGTAGAGCTGCAGTCTGCAGGTACTGCTGCTCTTTCTCCTTCTCCAGCAGCCTGGACTCAGTGTTGGTGGGAGCCTCTCTGACCAGTACCTTCTCTGAGTGTTAGAAATGTCTGTATTAGCTCCTCTTGCCTCCCTGAAACTGAATGCCATTTCGTTTTAAAACTTCCTTATTTTTTTAATTCAGTTAAAATGGAAAAAATGCATAAAAGGGGAAATTGATGCTTCTCAGTTAGTTTTACCCTCTCAGCTTTCTCTCGAGCAATAACAGAATTAGATTTTATGGGGGAATTTTCTGGGGAAAAGATTCCTATACTATGTCTCTTGAAAAAAAGTATTTTTTTTTCTCTGTATAAAGTTTCTAATTATATACATTTCTTTCACCCAGAACTTTTTTAAACAAAATATTGAACCCAAACACCAACTTTGCAAACCTTGAGGGACCTGCCAAGTTCTCCTGAATTGATGATTCCTACTGTCTAGGTTTCCTCCTGACATAAACAGAAGTGATACTTGAAAATGTCTCAATTTTCTCTGTAAAGGGATAAAAACAATGCATTTGCCAAATGGACCGCTTATATGAATGACTTATGATTTTACTTTTAAACAGAAATCTGCCAGCTATGTGCAGCTGGGAGTTTAATTCATACTGAATAATTTAGGCAGTACATTTTTCTTTTTCTTCTTTTTTTTTCCTCCATTCCTAAATTCTTTTTTTTTAACATAATCTTTATTTCAGGCTTAACTCCAGTTTAACAGATGCTTTTGCCCACAAACATATTAATAGGCAGATGTCCTTCCTTCAACTAGTGTGAGTTTCCTGGCTTTGTCATCATGTTCCCATTTTAACCTCTGGGGGTTTGAGGCCTTGTCATGGAAAAAGATTTCTGTTCTGGGATGGAGCTTATTTGGGTGAAGTCAATATGGAGCCAGCAAAGAGAGGAAGTGAACTGCTTTGGGAGTGCTGGAGTTTGTGATAAATGACATTCTTTACTACCCTCTCACTGCTGGAGCAGAGAGATACTTCTCCGTTCTTATCTGGGAAGACCTGTGCATGTCCTGCATCCCTGGTGGGCTGCTGGCCATAGCATTTGGGCTCTGGGTGTGGAGAAGCCTAAAAAGACTCTTAAATAAGGTTCAAGGAGACCCATTGGTGGTTTTATAATGGCTAATCCTTGGGGGAGAAGAGTGGGGAGAGAGATGTAGAAAATGCTTGTTTCTGAAATCTTTTTCTCTTCTTAACGAGGATTGAAAACTTGATACTCCTTATGAGGACCTGAACCATTTTGTTCTGTAATTTTAATCTTTTAAGATTTACTTTTGAATTTGGGTATAGTATACATTGTCAAATTCCTCTAAACTAACATTTAATGCAGTCACGATATAAATATGCAAATTTTTAAAGGAAACAAAGCAACAATCAAAATGATTAATATTGACTTCTATTCCATGGAGCTTTTAATGAAATCAGAAAAGTTTTGTATAGTATTTGATTCTGATGTAAATTTTTTAGTTGCATTTTTTTAATTGCAACACATCTGAGCAGTTGTTTTGAGTGGTTCTGCAGCAAGTGCCCTACAAGAGCTAATTTAACTATGCCGGAGTTGCTCTGAATTCTATAGCTTATAGATGGCACTGCACTGGAACAGCAAAGGTAGACTTCCTAAGGGGAAGTGAAATAATATATTGCAGAAAATGGACCATCAATGACTGTCAGATCAGAGGACTCTGACTTTGTCATGTGGACTCTTGCACTGCCTTTGCCAGTTGTCTGCGTTGTTGAGACAAGAAGATATTTTATATCCTGGGGGGGAGGACATGACTGATTCCAAGAGCAAGAGGGTTTACCTGCCTTCAAAGGGGTGATGCTTGCTGACCTTCACATGCAAGCAGAATTTTTCAAAGGCTTTGAGGGAGTTCTGCCTCTTCTGAAGACACCAGGAAAGAGAATGGGCAGATGCAGGAGGGCAGTTTGGCATCTGCAGGGAAACATCAGCATAATGCTGTGATAGGCAGTGGGTCTAAGTGCTGGGAATAAGAAAATCTATTTCTCCAGCCTTCAGTGGTGGTTCTTGTCAAATTGGTTGACTTTGCAGGAAAACTTGGGAATAGGCCCTGCAGGAGGAGACAGGAAGCTCCTTTCTTGTCTGCCTGGGATGACAGCTGTTCATGCAGGCGTGGGCAGGCTCTGGCCAGGTTCCTGCACCCCTGGGAGCTGGTAGAGCAGGTCATCCTTTGCAGAGCCTTCACAGAAGCCTGCTCTAGAGAAGATCCAATGCCTTATTCCCAGCGCAATTACAGGCAACTGGTACCTATAATTTCTGGGGAACTGGGGCAGAGTTTGTGAAGGTGTTATTTGTCAAGTAGGTGGAAATTGTCTGAAAAGTCAGGAATAAGAGCTGGGAGCTGTATTTTAAGGTAGGTAGGTATTCATGCATTTTCATGTGGCTATTGTTTGAAAGTGAATTATATTGTAGCTGTAGCTTAACTTGCTAATTATTTGGAGATATTAACTTCTAGGTAATACAAAACCCCTTTGTAAGGACTGTGTGAAGGTAGGTGGTGTATTAGTGAAGCTGACAAGTTTGTCTTTAATTAGAAATGTCTTGTAAGCTTTCTTAGTTTGGAAGAATTTGGGCCTCTGTAGAGCTGAGTGACAGCAAACTCATGTAAAACAGAGAATTGTTCCACTGTGGTGCAAAATTAAAGGAGGTTAGAGCATTAAAGCTTCAATCCTCAATTTATGCCTGAAGGAGAAATCTCATAAATCTTACGAACTATTTTCCCTCTATATAGTATATCCCAGTATAAATTGCAGAGCTCATCTGTGTTTGTAGCTGCTTGTGAAGCATATTCTCCTCATGTTTTCAGAATTTGGAAGAACAGATGGTGAAAGCTTTGTCTAAATAAACTGACTCCCAACTAGAGCTCTCAACATGAGCAAATCCTGGATATTAAAACCACAAAGAATCTGGCAGCTAACAACCACATCTCTATCCTTGCACTACCGTGTGCTGAACTGATACCTTTCTGTACAGGAAGTTTTTGAGAAAATCCTCATTGACTAAGGCTGTTATGAGCAAGAGATGAAATCGTGTAGAAGGCATATGCTGGAGCAGCCATGGAAAAATAAGCTGCAGCACACGCTGGGCTTCACACAAATCTGGCTCTCCTGAGCTGTGAGGCCAAGCAAAAGATGAGGTCACCGCTCCTCATGCTTGCTCATGTTCTTTGCCTTGTCCTCCCCAGGTAGCTTCAACTTGAAAAAAGACAAAGGAAGAAAAACCCCAAAACAAATCCAGCAGTAATGGCCTTAATGGTGTCAATACTGTTTAGGTCTCCAAATTATTCCTTACACAGTAGCTGAGTCATGCTGTGATGGAAATCAGTTTCATTTTTGGAGTAATGAGTTTATTGTGCTGATCAGAGTAAGGTGTATTTATGATGTGCTTTTGTCTTAGAAGTCCTGCTGGGAGCAGTAACCATTTTGGTATTTCCTATGGGCTAATTTCAGTGCAATTTTTATTGCTGCAATAGGTGAGCTCCTGGGTATTCATCACTGTAAAAAATTACATTATTTAACTAGGAGCCCATGCATTTTAGGAATTTAAGTTTAGACTCACTTTTAAAAATCATGGCTCAGTTTAACATGAAGCAATCTTTGAATAGCCTTGGTCTTTGAAGAAATGAATGTAGTAGCAAAGGTGAACTGGGAGTTGTTATATGCTGCTCCAAGTTATCCTTGATCCGGTTCTAGTAGGAAATGAAGGTGAAAAGGGAGAAGGGGGAGGCTGTGTGTTGCTGACAGCTCTTCTGTTCCAGTTATTGAGGCTGGAGCAGTGGACTGTGTGCTGGCTCAGGTCACCTACTTAGCCTGGTGGTTAGTGCAGCAGTTTGAGGGATACTGAGATAACTTTTGAAGTAATCGGATGTCGCTGACAGGTCTAGAAACTATCTGGAAAGCTCTGAGGACAGAATTGATTTCTGCAGTAGTCATCCTTAGTCCCTATTGCATACTGCATTGAAGTGTTTTTTGTGTGTGTGGTTTTTTTGCTTATTTTTTTCATTTTCTGTTTTATAAGAAAAGCACCTAATGAAGGTCTTTGAAGTTGTTCAGATAATACTCATGATAGAACCATTTCTAAATCTTTTCCAGAGCCACATAAAGTCAGTGACAAGCTGTGGCAATTTTTAAGGGTACCAGTGAATCTGTTTCTATTTTTCTTTAGTAAACCTTATTAACCAGGGTTTAAATAGTTTCAGAAAATAGTGCCAAGTGTCTGTAGGTTAAACCAGTTTTCCTCAGATTCCTGGTTTAGCTGGGACGTAAAACCAACTTTAAATTAGATGATTACTTTGTTCATGCAAATGCATTCAAACTGTGTTTTGGACCGTACATTAACAGTGCACAGTGTGTCACTGCTAACTGTGGGTGTTGCATGAGCATTGTTTTAAGTGAAAGTCCATTGTTGGCAAAGGCAGTTCACAGTCACCCTCCCAGAGCATCTGAACTACACTGAGTTGTGATCTTCATCCATGTTCCTATCTCTATACTAAAATCCTCTTCCAGTGCTTTAAAATTTTAGTTTAAGGATAAACCATTGTGTTTTCCAATGAACTAAGCATGAAACCCTGCCAGGTGGTAGTATATGGGGGGCTTATGCAGAAGAGGATGTTTGTTCAGAGCCAAATTTAGGGAGTTTGAAGTTTCATGGCAGATTCTCCATTATTGGTTTTGAGGCCTGTAAATATGATTCTCAATGTTTGCAGACAGATCTTTGCAGTAAACCAAACAGTTAAGAAACAGAACAGTGATTTTTCTTTTTGCATAGGCCTAACGGTTCATTCAGTAGAAACTAGAGCACTTGTCTCAAGTGCCCACTTCACATTAGCTTCCATCAGAAAAGGTGCTCCAGTCACTTCTCAAATCAACAGCATCAGCAGGGCTCTCGGAGAGCCAGGAAGCAAATGTGCCTGGACCATGAAATGGTAAAAGGGTAGCACCAGTTTCCCTACTCTGCCAGCTGGAAACCTCTGCTTGGTATATTGCAGATAAGTGTGAGTTTTCCCATGGGCAAGAGACCTTTCCCTCCCGAGACCTACTTCCCTCCAGAAGTAGCTGCCCCAGGCTACTTCTGCAAAGGGAGGAAAAAGGCAGTGGGTTTGTATTTAGGGGTGTGTATTGGTGCTCTGCAGCTACTGCCTGTGTGCTAGTATTCCCCAGCAGTGGTTGTAAGCTTGTGTGCCCTAGCTTTTGAAGGCAAAACTGCCTCATCCTTACGGTAAGAAAAGCGCACACAGCCAGATTGCTTGCATGAGATTGCTCTGACACCATGCCATGTCTGCCTCACTGAGAATGGTTTCTGGAGCCTTTAAGGGCTTTTGCTCCTGTTGGTTCCTGTAGCTGAAATATATGAACACTTGCTCTTAACTTCACTATCCATAGTGAAGTGCCTAAAGGATATTGCAATGTGTTTGACCCACCTGTCTTTAGGTGTGATCTCTATTTGGTGTAGAAGTCATGTAGTTCATAATACTCTTGCATCATATTGGTTTCTTTTTGAAGGACTGTTACAATTGAGTTGGGTGTGGATATCATGTGAACAGGGAAAAGGACTTCATAAAATTTTGCTAACCCAAGGGTTGAGAAAAGTCAAACCTTTATCTTAAAAATAAAGGTAAACCAGGGAAGGTGAAAGAGACAACTTGGTGAAAAAAAAAAGCTGGTGAAGGAAGGAGAGACAAAATAAGACTGAAGAACTTATATCATCAGTTGTTTTTCCACACTTCTGCAAATATCACGCTTATGTAGCTTTTATTGCTTTGCTAACAGTGCTGTTCAAGGATTAGCCTTTCACCTTGAGTCCTTTTTCTTCATTCTCTTTAAATTTGGTCAACCTTCAGCTGGCAGCAATGGCTCCCTTTAGGATGTGAAATGGCTAACTTTTTTACAGTGCAGTAGTAGCATCAGGGATAAGGGTCTAGCAAAGTTTTTGAGAGTGTTCTTCAAACTAATTCATAGTTTCTCATGCTACAGATAAAAACTTTAATTTGGGTTTCAGTCTTCAGTTGCTTTTAATATCTTTGTGATCTTTTCAAACTTGAATATCTTCTTTGGCACTGATACTTTCTTCCCTTGTTCCCCCTTTTTTTTATCATTCGTTAATTAATTTCCTTTTCTATGTTATTTTGATTTCCAGTCAGGCATATATTATAAAGCACTAGGTTATATTTAGAAGGTACTGTACCTCTGGAATAAGAAATCTCATTATGCTTGTGGGATATTATCCTATTTCAAGTCAGTTGATATAACTTGTCCTATGCCTGCATAATGCCTGATATCATGGCAAAAGGTTGTATCTTTTAGTGTTTGGATTGTTAGCCATAGTGAACTCTCTAGTTTCAAATACTTATTAAATAAAATACCAATAGTTTCTTAATGTTTACCTGCCTTTGCTGTAGCACACCAGAGGCAAACAGCTACGTGGTAAAGTATCATGTAAAACATTAGCTGGAAAACACTTCTGAGTATTCTTTACTGCTTCTGACACCAGAATTTCAAGCCCTGCCCAGTCCTCATAAGGATGATGTTACATGGACTCTGTCAAATTTGGGATCCTTTGAGGCCTGAAACAATATTTATTCTTCTGTACCACAGACCTGGTTTTAGTAAGGGAATGCTGTTGACCAGTGACACTGAATTAGGTGGGAAAACCTTGTCTGTGCTCTGACACTGGGGGGAGGGAGAAAAAAAAAGTTTCATTTGTGAGCCAAGTTACTGCTGTTGCATGTATAATGCAGCAGAACTTATGCAGCACTTGTTGCCTCCTCTGCTGTGGAGAGGGAAGACTGCCCAGAGCAAGGGTGTGACGGTGTGGGAGGAAGCCAATGTAGCTGTTAACAGTGGGAAAGCTGGAAGGGTGTAGTTGGAAACATGAAGAATGTGGGGTTTTCCTGTGGAATTCCATGGAACTATGAGACAGTCTTGGCTGGTGTTCTTTCTTAGCAGTGCAGCTTCTGATGGTGCCAGGGGACTGTTCAGAACAGAGCCCAAGTTGGAGATAGAGACTTGAAATACCTTGGGTTAACTGTAAGAAAGTCCCTGTGCTTTTCATATGGAGAAGACAAACCTGGGCTATTGACTGACACAATAGAGCTGAAAGACATTGTTTTGCTTTTTGAAGAATTTGTCTGTGCTTCTTAATACACGCCAGGATGTCCAGTAGGTTGTTTAAAATTGAAAGTATGACTTACACCACTGTTGAAGCAAATATTGGCTTGGTTGATGTTCATCACTGCAGTAGGCCATCCTATTCCTTTAGTCACTTGAAAGGGATGAATTAAGAGAAAGACAAGTACTGCAGTAGCAGACAAATTTTTCTTTCATACTGTTCAGGAACTTGCACTCCAGTATGGGATTATGATGTAAAAAAAGTATATGCAACAAAAACCAACCAAACAAAAACTCAACAAAAAAGCCCCAAACAACAAAAAAACCCCAAACACCAACAAACAAACCAGTATGCAAAAAAACCCATGTTCAGGTGTTTTGCTTGAATCTTCTAAAGAGGAATATCTACCATAAAAACTAATCACTGAGCTAAAGGACAGAGGGGATTTCATGGTTTTAAAATTGACTGATATTGGAATTTTGGCCATTGGAATTCTGGATATTGGAAAATTGACAGGCTGTAGGCTAAACTAACATTAGGAAATTTGGATCAACTGAAGAATTTTCAAGTTCTGAAAGACTGTTTATAAAATAAAAATATTGACAAGTCTTTTATAGCTCACTGAGCAGAGCTCATATCTGTTGGGATTATATTGCCAGAGATGAGTTTGCAGTTTGCTTGTGTTATTTAAAATGCTCGGAACTGGTTTGCTTTAAGATGTTGTAAAGGGCTATTTTACATTTTGCTATAAGGAAGTAGGGGAAAACATCTTTGTCATTAGAAGCAGTTTCCAATCTCTAAAGTGGGCATTTGGGGTATCTTTTTTGTTCTCTGGAGTACATAATTAATATTTGTATTCCAACAATTCTCAATCTCTGTGAAAACAAAGGATTTTGAAAACCTATGTGTAATGCTCATGTGCATCTAAAACAAACTTACATATATTGCTGCGTTCGTGTTGTACCCAAACGTACATGGCAATTGGGGTGTTCCAGGCCCAGCATTATTTCCTGACTGATAGTATAAAACAGACCAGCTTTCAAAAGGAAAGAATGATTTGTACAGACTCTCAGCCCAGCAAGGCACATGAGTAAGTTCCTAGGTGGAAAGGGTGTGAACTGCTCTTGTGGCTTCAGTGAAATTAGTTTAGTTCCTTAAGTTATGTACAATGTTGATCAGTTTGTTGAAGATAGTCCTAATGTGGTTAATATGAACAAGTTTGAGCTCTTAACACAGCGACATAAGTGTTTGCTTACAATGGCTCCTGCTTTCAGTGAGGTTAAAGAATGTTGCACTTCTCTGTGAAAGTTATCATAGCTACCTGACATTTCTAGTACAGCATCTTTTTTGGACTGGCTCTGTGTATAGCCAGGATTCATTTTGCTGCTTCCAACTTTAGCCAAATGTTCTCTGCAGTTCAGTATGACATTTCAGTTATTACTTCAGAAACCTGAAAGGTTTAGCAATATTGCAGATTTCCATCTTTCCTAACATTTTGGCCTTCATACCGAGGATGCAGTCACTACGTTTTGACAACATATTTTACATTTCATTTTCCGTGCAGTGTTTTATTAGATTAACTCAGATAGGAAGAATGGCTTCACATTTATCATGAGTGACTTGCACATTCAGTCAAACACTGTGTGATATTGAGTAGTTTAAATCTCCAGTGTATGAACTGTAAATTAACATTAAAGGCCTCTCTTAACATCCATTACTCTGTTTAAACAGTCATGCAGAATTATTAGTTACAAGTAATTTCTTCTTGAATACAAATATATCATCTGTTCTAATGCTGTCTTAGCTCTTGATCTGCATGTCATGAAGAGAATATCCTAAAATTAAGAAATGGCAGGGCTGAATACTGAAATGGATAATTGAGACGTATTGCCATTTAGTACAAGTTTCAAGTTTGCTTGCAACTCAAGTTACCAAATTTACTAAGAGGTAATGATACTCTCTTTGGTGAGCATGGTCCAAGAGGCTAAATAACCATCCTGCTGGGACTATTGATTCAGTGTTTTGATAGTCTTAGCATAAAAATCTGACCTGTGAAGTTGTTAAAGACGCACTCTTCTGTTGCAAGGGATGACTTTCTTTACTCAGTGAAGTAGCCCTTTTAGGCAACCAGGTACAACAGTGTGGAGAGTATTCACTACAGACTTTTTTCTTTTGATAAACAGAGAATTTCAGACTCCAGAGCTCTCCATTTATCACATTGCCCAAGTGTGAGCATCTTGGACATAGGCACGATAAATAAATCAGCAAAAACCCCACAGAGTATGCTACAGGATGCATTTCAGAGTGGAATCAAAAAGCAGAACTGTTGGTGAAGAGCTTGTCATTTCCAGTTCATGTAGCAGCTGTGAAAAACATCTTAGCATCTTCATAATACTGCAGCAGTTTATCGATTTGCACTATAAGTACTAGGATTTCTGCTTCCTAAGGAGCTTAGGAAGCCCAGTGACATGCACTCAATACTTCTGAAGATTGAAATGGGAAACTATGGCTACTGAAATCTGTACTGTTAGCACCCATCCATGATAATACTTTCTTACTGTTTTTCTACATACTCACCTCACTGCAGTGTGTCTCTACCTGCTTCTCCTGCTTCCTGTTACCTTTGCTGACTCTTACTGCATGCTTTGAGGTGCACAGTGCTATACAGTAAAACCTTACCTCCTCATCCCTTCTTGCAACCTGCTGTGCGTATTTTTCCAACCTCATGTAGCTAAACAAGGCAAATTAGGGAGCTGGAAATTCATTAGTTCTTTTCAGAACTTGTGATCATGCCTGAATATTACTTGTTTTAAGCTACATGGGGATTAAGATCTTTTGAAGTTACTTGATTAGTGTTTAGGGAAAATTAAATGCCAGTTTAAGCTTCTGGTCTTTTGTAACAGCATATAGAACTCCAGCATTCAAATTTATGCTTAAAACAGCTGTTATAGAGTCATATTTAACCAGAAATTAATTAGCCTGGAAAAAAAAAAGACTAAAACTTGATTATATTTAAGTTTGTATTTCAGTTTCCATCTGTGGCGAAATCAAAACCTATTCAGCCTTATGATCATTCATGGAGATAGCTTAATTTTTATTCTTATAGATTTCAAATTTCTTGCTTATTGTCTTTATATATTAAAAATGACCTTGTTTTAAAATTCGTCATGTTTTAACTTTCTTAGTAGGACCATTATCATGCACAACTAGTTGAAACTTCTGCAGTGAAAAAAGGCACATGCTCTAGTAACAGAAGCGTGGCTTTGTCCCTGTATTTGCACGGCTTATCTGATCTGTGCAAAAGCTGATCTGTGTTGATGCTTAATAATAGCATATGGCAGCTGGCTGTATGTAATGGCTGATCAGTTGTTACAATTAATACATTTATACCTAAGATATCCTTGTTTTTCTATACCTAATGCTCACTGTACCCATCACTAGTGTGATACTGAGTGCCCTGCATAGATAGAGAGATAGACAAGCATCCACGAAGCAGTCTCGGATATAGCTGTTTTGCAGAAATATTTGATGAGAAACAACTCTCCTCAAGCAATAAAACCTGAAGCAGTTGACTGCTTAAATTGAAGTATACATTTGAAGTGATCTTAAAAAAACAATAAAACTTTTCCCAGCATGTAAGCTTTGTGTGCTGTGAGGCGGTCATGCCAAATGCCTTTTGGAATAACTGCGGTATAAATAGTGGTCATGCCCATTCTGTGCAGCAATAAAAGGGTGTCTGTTGCTGATTATGTAGACATCAATGTCTTCTACTATCAATATTCACTTTGTGGCAGTCTGGTGCAACCCTAGATAAATTAGGCTATAAGGTGCTTTTAGAAAGCAAATGTTGGTCTGTCAGGAAAAGTCTATGCTTTAAGCTTGAATGAGCTTAACCTGTCAAGACTGAGGTGCCTGCAATGCATGTTTTAAATATTTTTAGTTCACATACTCATTGGACAAAGAATCTTCTGCTTCTTCCTTATAACTGTAATAGCTACTGCATTAGTAGCTCTCTGTGGATCTGCTCAGGAACAGCTGTAAAAGTGCTGTCATCATGGCAGCATGAAGATGTTAGGAAGATTTTTGTTCCAGCTGACTAAAGTCTACAAGTAACATTCAGAGGTCTGTGTATGTGTGAGGGGCATGATACAGTCAAGCACTAAGACAAGACTGTAAAGAATTTAGTGGGCTGGTAATGCCTACATCTTCTTATCAAAACCTGCTGCAGTTGAAAAGCTTGCGTCTTGTAGGTACAGGGATGATGATAAACCCTTACCTGGGGGGAGCAGGTATTTAGTTGGTAAAATTTAATTTCTCTTTGAGTTTTGTGCTTAGTACATTTTCTAGCTTCATGTTCACATAACAGCATCCCTTATTTTTTTGTTTTAGTTTTATTTCTTGTGATTAACATTACACTATTTATGCTAATGAATTCATCTGGGGTTGATGTGCAGTGTGTTCAAGCTGGAGTTTGTACCCTCCTAATCCTAGGTCTCCTTCATGAATATCTTCCTTGCCTGTAGCCTGGGTAGAACCTGTTCTGTCCCACACTGGCATGTGAGCAGACGATTCATAGTTTTCAGTCAATTCATCATTATTTATGATATAATCTGTGTCATCATCCTTCAGTTGATCCTGCATTCAAACAAAGAAAAAATCAGTGGAAGGAAGACTCTTGAGAAGGAATTTTGTTAAAGCTTAAATGGAGAACAATTCTAAAGCAATTCCACTTTCATCTCATTATTTGATTATTTTTTCAGGTATTAATTTACCACCTTGATGTTGATTTAAAACAAACAATTGCTTACCATATTCTGTTTTCCAGCAGTGTTGAGAAACATAATCTACCCTTCAGATCTTAAAGATATAATTTCAGTCTTAAAATATCACTCATGCAGCCAATTCTTTAAGCACCTGACTGAATTATTTTCAACATGTCACTCATGTTTGAATCTCTTGCAGTATTACTGGCCATTCTTGAAAATGCAACAGTGTACCTTCTGAGACCTCTTATCCATTACCCTGAAGAGATTGTGTAATGATGAGCCTTGAAAGTAATAGGCTTTGGAAAAGGGAGTTTACCAAAGTGTTCTGTTGAGGATGGCAGGGTTTGGATTATACCTTAAATAAAATTAAGCAAAGTGGGTACTTACATCATATGCACTGGGGCTGGTCAGAAGCCTGGCAACAGGATTACACCATTCAGGTAGTGTCGTTGTAAGTGGTGGACCAGCATGGGTTAAGATAGGTTTTAGGTATCTGTAAAGTTTGTTAAAGAATATTTCTTATAGAAATATTGTTACTAACATGTTTTTCTAGTACACAAAGAAATCCCTTTTTAAATAAGGGAATCATCTAACTGAATGGAAACAGAAAATACCATCTCTTTATCCATCCGTTACTGCAGACCTTCACCTGTCATCAGAGTTGTCTAATGTTTTTCAGTAACAACAAGCCAACCCGCACACCAAACCAAGCAAAAAAACCACTCCTCATCCTGCTCAAAACCAAACCCCCAAACACAAAATAAACCCCCAAATATTTTGATGCTCAAAGTGTGTTACATTCTGAGGGCTATTGGAATGGCTGATGGGGATGCGTTGTGGAATACTAAATGCAGTAGGAAGTGGAAGAGAGGAAATGTGTACTAGATTATCCTGTTTACTATTATCATCTATTGTTTGCTGTAAGTGTTTAACAGGAAACAAGTTAAGATGCAACTGTATCAGTTGCTTTGTGTAAGAACAGTAGCGAACACTTTCTGAAACATACTCAGCCTTTTGTAAAATCAATGCATTTTTCTTCAGTAGGCAAAGAATATTTTGGCTAATAAATTTATCGCTGGGAGTGTGTATAAGTTATGCACAACACTGGCTTTTCCACATTCAATGTATTTATTTTACATTTCATATGTCAATGCTTCTTTCTATAAAATTATGTTACTATGTTAGGAACAGGCTTTAAGCTATTGTCTTGCACCTATCTTTCCAATATTTTAATCCAAAGGTGCTTTATTGAGATAAAAGAAAAACCTGCTCATCTTGAACAATTATATCATCCTCATATCTGGCAATAACCACTTTCCCATGAGTCCCTCAAGTTGACTTATCTTCTCTGCTACTTTTACTTGCAAAATAATTTTCAGTGTTCTTAGGAAGCAAGTCTGTCAGCTATTTTTGCTGTTAAGGAAAATTTGCTTTATTGATTGCTGTCCTGCTTTCTCTCCCCTGCTCCTTTCTCTTGCTTGCTTTCTTGTGCTTTCTCCCTCACACTTTCTGCCTCCTTAAAGAAGGAGGGAACAAATGTAAAACAGCAGTGGTTAGAGCTCTGCATCAATATTGTAGAAATACTGAGTAACTAACAGTGAGTCCTAACCATTCCTGTGTCTCCTTTTCTTTATTGGTTGTTTATGGTATCACTGTTTTACTCAAAGTACAAATTCTGTATTCTGAGAAATGCTATGTAAAATATATATCCTAATGATCTTGGTTACAGATTGAAAGGCTTAACAACTTGCTCTGCTATCCTCTATGCTATAGCCATGTAAGTTCTATAGTATCTGGTGTGGTTCTACAGTATTTGTGCATTTTTTATTTTTTATTTTTAACTGAATCTGTCAGAAAATTGTACAATTCCTTTGTCCGAGGTCTCATACTGAGTTAGTGTGAATTAAAAAAAATATTGTAATACTTTAATTTAAATTCTTATCAGGTGATGATCAGGGTGGAATCTCATTAAGTCAAATTGTAATTAGGAAGTTTAGATCCTCTTGCTTCTGAAAGAATAAAATCAAACAAAAAAATCCTTTTCTGATCAACTCCCAATTTTATTTGAAATCTCTGAAGGGCCAAACAGTTAAGAACTGTTATTAAAAGCTATATGTGAAAGCTGTCATAATTGTTTTCATCATTTCAGAAAAACATACTTTCATTTCTGGTTTTGTAATTAGGAGCCTAATTTCGGATTTTTAATCTTTGGAAATATTGTCTTTGTTAGTACAAACAACCTGGATTGTTTGAACTGAGTTGTCAGACCCAGCCTGAAAAATACAGGCTTATAATGGAAGTTTTGTATGATTATACTGAATTCCATCTGCTCTGTTCTTTTATTCTCTTAGAACAACTAACTGAAGATGAATATTCCTCTACACTTCCTCCTTTACCCTGATGTTCACGGGGATAGGTCTTAAGCTAAGCTGCCTTTTAACTTTGTAGTGAGCTTTTCCACCTCATAGTAAAAATTGGAGTCCTGTTTTCTTGCATTCTTGCACGGAGGCCAGCACTAAATCAGATAGGAATAAGGTGTGCATTCTGAAACAGGCAGTCTACTTAGCCACCACAGTAGTCTTCAGATTTTTTTGAGACACCACTACTTTTAGTGCACCTGGTGTGCTTAATTTGTTGCCATATGTGTACGCTGGTGTTCTTGAGTGATGGCTTTATTTTGGGCTGCAGTAGGTCCTCCAATTCCCCTTTTCCTGCATGTACTCTAACACATTCATCGTGTGTTGTCCATGCTTCTGCTTTGAGGCCTCTTGGGGTGCAGTTTAAAGTGAAGACAGTTTTCTTGTGCTTGTTGTGATGCTTCTGATTCTGCAATGAATTATTTATCTCTTCATTCCTTACTTAACTAGCTACTATTCAGCCTGCTAAAGGGACTTAAATTCCACTGTCCTATTTTTCATTGTTTTAATAACCTATGCCTTAAACGTTTTCTCCTTATTGTTGACACAGTTGCTTTATGGTATTACAGGTATAATCACATCATTCAGTGCAGCATGAAAGAGGAATTCTAATCCATGTGCAGTGCTGGCATTTCAAAAGTATATCAGACTTGGGTCTATAGCATTTTAAGGCTGGCAAGAAGTCTTATCACACTCCAGCTGCTCTGGTTGCATCTCCCAGCATCTCCGTGGAGAAATTATTTAAATAGTGTAATATAAAAAGGTAAATTTTACATTAAGGCTGCTTTAAAAATTGGAGGAAAATAAGTATAAACCTCAGCATAACTCATAAATTACTGCTGAAGTAAACTCATGCCTTCCTAAGTCATGGATAGGGAAAAGATAGCAGGAATATATTTCATCAGTCATCCCACTTCTAGATTTGCACTTCAGGCTTCCATCGGCCAAGCAGCCCATCTGCATAGCTCAGCTTCTACACTAATAATATAATATAATATAATATAATATAATATACAGTAATATACTGTGTTAAACATTAATGTTATAAAGGTGGTATCTTCCAGTTGTGGCTTAAGCTCAGACAGCAACTAAGTACCATGCAGCTGCTTACTTTGCCCTTTCTCCCAGTGGGATGGGGAAGAGAACTGGAAAATAGGTAAAACCCTGTGGGTCGAGATGAGAACAGTTTTTAATAAGTGTGAAATAAAAGTAAAATATAATATAAATAGAAGGAAATAGAAAGGAAGCAATAAATCCTGACACCTTCCCCCCCCAAAAGACCCAATTCAAAACAACAAACCCCTAACAAACAAAAAAACCCAGAACACAGGTGATGCACAATACAATTGCTCACTACCCACTGACCAACACCAAGCCAGACTCAAGCAGTTATCAGTCCTTCCTGGCTAACTCCCTGCAATTTTATATACTGGGCATGATATGCTCTGGGATGGAATATCCCTTTGGCTAGTTTGGGTCAACTAGCCTGTCTCTGCTGCCTCCTGGCTTCCTTTGCTCCTCCTCACTGACAGAGCATGAGAGGCTGAAAAGTCTTTGGTCAGGGTAGGTGCTACTTAGCAAAAACTAAAACATCTCTGTAATATCAACATTATTCTCGGACTAAAGCAAGAAGCAGCATTGTACCAGCTAAGAGGAAAATGAACTCTATCCCAGTCAAAACCAGGATGCTTCTAGGTTGGGAAACTGAATTCAAGATGCCTGTATATGCACATGTATAGAATTTTAGTCAGTTTGCAGTACTGGCATATTAGTGTGCCTTACTTTCTTAATCAAATAACAATTTTCCCATTGATTCACCATATCTGCAGTCTTCCACTGTCAGTTCACGTGCCGAGAAATGTTTACTCTGAGTCCTCTCATTGATATTTGAACATCCCTTTGTCCAGGCAGATTGTCTTCCCTTGCCACTAGCTAGGCACCTCTCCCATCCTGTCTCACTGACATCAGACTCAACACATAAATCTGCCTACCCCTTCCATGTACAGCTTCAATCTCTTTTGGGTTTGACTCCATATGATGTCCTCTTCTCTCCTGCCCAGCAATAAGCAAAGAAGGCAATGCCATTGTAGACAAGACAGTTGGTAAGTGTCTGAGCAACGTAACTTAGCTGAATCACAGGCAAGTTGTCTGATGGGGCTGATGAGGCTGAGCAATTCATAGAGGGGCTGTGAGAGGGTACAGCATGTTCAATAGCAACAGGACCTTCAGAATCTAGCTCTTGAAAATTAGTGTGTTTTTTTTTTTCTTAAGTGTACAAATAGCCAATTTTTCAAAGTTTCACAGTGTGATCTAGTTTAGGCTAAATGGCAAAAGGCATCTCCAGGGTTGAATATGAGGCTTTTCCTCTAAGTGCAATGTGTTTAACAATAATCCAATTGTCTGAAACCTCTGTGGTGGAAACTTTCCAGGCTTTTCAAGTATTGGGTAATATTGGTGAGAAACACTACTGCCAATAACCATATTGCCAAACATTTAGGATTTCCATTATGCAGGAAATTTTGAGATTTCAAAATAGTTTTTGTGTCATGTCAGAACGGAAAAAATTGGAATCTCAAAATTTCTGTTCTTATAGCCAATAAGCATCAATTACTGCACTGTTGGTAAAAATCAGTATTTATCCTTTTGATAAAATGGCACTAGCATGTTCAAACAGAAAAAAAAAAAATCTGGCAGAAACATCGTGGTTATTTTGAGTCAGACCTAAAGGAGGTTCACTTTTCTTCTGTTGGAGGAACTGATTCCCAATCCAGCTGTGGCTCTGCTGAAGAGTATAATAGTAAGAGAAATAACTTGCAGCTGAGGGGATGGGGACAGACAAAACCCAATGACAAATACCTCACAACAACAACAACAACAAAAACAACCAAAAGCAAACATCTGCCACACGCCCCACCAAAGCAGACAATGTGGCCACTGTTAGAAATATGTATAGCAGTTGTGCTTCAACTCAGAACCCTGTATTGGCCCAGGAGGTGTTTGCCTTTTGCCTCATTGCATAATGGGGGCTCTGTAACTCAAGGTAATCCCATCCTCCCTTCCTGCCAATATGCTCATGCTATTATATTTACTGTTACATATAGTGGGTTTTTCCAGAGACTATATTCCTATTTCAAACTGTGCTATAAATACACTTTTGTTAAAAATACGTTATTTAATATTCTATTGCTAGGTGTGATGTTTCTGCTGTAGGCATAAGAGGTACATTTCACCATTCCCAGGATCCTTTGTGAAATTTTTCTTAAGATTTCTTGAGGTTTACAGCCTTTTATTTTAAAGTGTCCCTTTCATGAGTATTTTTATTTAAGTCTGAGTCTGTTATTTTTTTTTTATGAGTTTCATATTACTCTTTGTATGTAAGAAAAGTATCAAAGAAAAGATGTCACTTCTATTTGTCTCTTAAAGAGAATTATTATGGTATTAGCTATGTGATAGTCTAAAGAGCAAACACTTCCATTTTATCATCTGGCTAAGTCTTGCACGTGGCTGACCCCTGCTAACAGCTGAGATTATTCAGTGACTTTATACAACAGCTTGTGTGCATGACTGAGCTGGTAAGGCACAGAGACATCTCCAGGTTTTAAGTGCATGCACAGCAGAATAAAAATGCCCCCAAAAGGAGATTATTTTCAAGGGGACTCTCTTCCTGACTTGCACAAGAGAGGGTGTTATTTTTTCATATACCATGGAATTTTGTTCAGAAGGTGGGGAGTGATCAGTGTAGACTAGTTGAAGAGTGCAGGCATGGTTATATTAGATTTGGTAGAATAACAGGTATGCTATTGTAAGTACCATAGCATCTAATGTCACTTAACATATAAATATAATCTAATCTGTCCTATGGAGAAAGCTGAGAAGATATTACTGAATCTGGTATAAATGATATTTTGACTTGCAGTTGTTACTAGTAAATTCTGCTCTAGTTGCTTGTGGCTTTTTTCTCTTTTTATGGAGTCGATAAAAAGAAAAATCCTGCTACTGTATAACTTAAATACTAAACACCCAAGGATAAATGGAATCATACTGTAGTCCTGCAAAGTCAAATCATCAGGTCTTCTTCCATTTCCCCTGTTTTTTAAAGATTCATTCTTTCTATGTTTGGCTTTCTCATGTCTGAGATTGGGGAGGGTGGATGAAAATCAGTGGTAATAAGAACAAGTTCAATGCATCCTTAGCAAAGCCTGTCTGTCAGATTCTTGAGCCAGATGTTATGTCAGACCCAAAAAATTAACTCTGGCTTTTATGTGGAATATGGCTAAAAATTTGCTGCTTTCAACTTTGAAACTGGAAGCATTGTAGAGATGTGGGCAAAATGGAGGAAGTTAAAAGAACTGATCTTGGTCAGATCTTTGTATACATAAGTAGCTGCAGAGAAGTGGCTTGCTCTCTAGTATGTTCTGATTAAAATGTCTGGGGTATCTACAGACCATGGTCTTCTAGTTGTGAGCTCACTGATGCAGAGAGGAAAATTGAGATATCTTCCTGAAGTTATTTGAAGTCTATTATGTCCCAAATATAACACCTCCATGAAAAGAAAAAATCTGAGGCATAAATGGAGACTTGCTTATATAATTTGATGAGTGGTTAATGAAGATACTCTTGAAAATAGAAGTATAGGGGAAGCCAAAGGATAGAAGAATACTCACATAAGTTTCAAAATGAATATATGAACAGGCACTAATGTCAGACAAATTAATGTCAAAGAGCTTTGGAGGATGCAGGCTATGCGAGGCAGCTAAAGTGAAGAGGAAATTACCTCCCTGACAACAATTGTATAATAACAAGAAAATGACCATCCACTGAACAAGTAAAACCCCAACCAAAATGCAACCAACAACAACAACAACAAAATTGGACCACCAGGGACACATAGGAGTCAATTACACACACAATGAAGACAGAAGACTGAGGTAGTAGTTGGCATTGATAACAGGCATGTGACTTTTCAGAAATATGTGTGTTTCTCAAGGTTGATATCACTTGTAGGGTTAATCTCCCCTATCTTCAGACAACTTATAGTAGGATATCTGAAAGAAATCTAGTCTCCGAGTCTTAATTGTTCATCAGTAAAGAGAAATGGCCGAATGCCAAGGCAGTTATTCTTATCTTGTGGTGCTGGAGTTGGAAGGAATTGAAACTGGGATGAGTTTATTTCCCTTTATTTTGACTATAGAAGAGGCTGAACAACTAGATAAGTCTTAAATGGCTAATAATTAAGTATCTAAAATTTGGTGAAATTAATCTAATTTCAGGACATAAGAAAGTAGGACCCCTGAAGCAAAATATAAGAAACCAAACACATCCTCCTCCATACCAAGGAAACTAGGAGTTTATGAAAGGCATCCACTTTCGCAATTAGGAAATACTGTATTAAATGTATTTAGAAGAAAAGAAGTTAAAAGATCATGTTAAACTAGGAGTGTATGAAAGGCATCCACTTTTGTAATTAGGGAATACTGTATTAAATGTATTTAGAAGAAAAAAAGTTAAAAGATCATGTTAACTTCTCTGTAATCCTTATGGCATCAAAGCCAGCAACAGAAACAAGGACTTTAAAATAATTAAGCTTGTGAAAACCTGAATGACCATGGAGTTAATAAAAAGAAATTTCACCTCAGAGAAAACTTAAAGATTTCCTGGCATGTTTGAAGGCATAGAAAATTTTTCAGGATGTTGCAAAACTGGCCTACCCATAGGTTCGCAATAGGGTTTCTTTTCCTGCAGAAAATGAACTTCTGCATGTGCATGTGGTACATCTTTAGCATGATTACAAAATTGGAGATGCCATTGGCATTAGTAAGCTAAAGTATTACATTAGAAAGGATGAACAGTGGTGTGACCTGGCTGTTCATAGACCCTTAAGGCCTTTAAAAAAAGACTCTGATGCCAGCTGCCTGAGATGAGATCACTTTCAAGCTCTTCACATGAAGTGTATTCATTGTATAAAACACTTCAGCCCTGGTACTGGCACAAAGAATGAATGTAGAAGAGCAAGGTAGGGATTTCTGCACTCCCTGTGGAAGATTGTTTCATGAGTGTCCTTGGCATCACCATCTGCCTGAGAAGCATTTCAGAAAACAGATGTGTGAAGAACAGGGACTGGCAGCAGTTATATACCTTGCTAATGACAGTCTAATACTAAGATGCAGGGGTAGTAGACTTTAAAGATTAAATGCAATGAAGAACATGTACAAATAATTTTTGGTCAGATGAATTACTTCTATTGCATCACAGAGGAAGAGAAAAAAGTCTGATCCAAATAAAGTGAAAGCTATAAAGCTTTTAAAAACATCTCATCAGTAAATTATATCGGGTACAATGAACTTGCAGCTACTAAGACAGGTGCTGAGAATTGCAATGGTTGCAGTGTCTCTACTCTTGGAGAGGAGAACCAGGAGGATGGGGAAAGGAGTGGGTAGTGAGAAAATAATGTGAACAGGACTTTCCAAACAAGAAGGGCATCATTTGGCTCAAACTAAAAATACTACAGTGAAAGCAAAGCAATAAAATGGCTGCTACAACTTTGTAAGTAACAGCTGGAGTAATATTCTTGCTGGTGACATGGTGACATGGACTGAGAGTTAAAGCCAGTGCACCAAAATTATACTAAAATAGGAAAATAATTTTTGGCATTTTTCAGAAAGTCAGATAGTTCATCATTACATAGGTACAGCTGCACAATAACAGTTAAAATAGTTCACAGATCTGTAGAGACTGTTTTTGACAAATCTACAACTTCTGCATTGCAAAGAATCAAAGGATGCTCTCAGTTATGGTGCATATGATCCCCTGTGAGAAAATCCTGTGGGGAATTATTGTTCGAAAATTTCATTGCAGGATGAGCTATGAAATTGGAGGAAGGCTTGGATAAACAATGTGCCTTCTGATGCTTTCAAAGATGCTAACAAAATCAAAGAAACAAAAGTGATAATTCACTGAATCTTTTATGAGAGAAAAATAAAGGTCAGCTGTGTAAAAAATAACAGAACCTCTCTTCCTCTACTGGAAGACTATAGAATAAAGCGTAAATAAGAAGATGGGTGTCATGCCAGAAAGGAAAACAGTAGCTCTAAAGAAAATGAATTCTGAAAGGTTTTCTGAGGACTGGTTGGTACAGTAGTGAAGATCGACCAGAGAGCTGTATTCTTGGCCCAGTATGAGTGTACAAACAGATATGTGTATCCCTATAGAACACAAAAGCAGGGAGCCAAGGTGACTTCTGCTGGGTGAAGCCCATGACAAAGCTGCCAGCAACAGGGTAACATATATAATGTGTTTGTGAAAATATATTCTCGCTTATTTGTACAGCTGTGAGAAACAACACTTATTTCAGATATGGAAGTAGGTTCAAAACCTGTGACAAGATCAGGATGTGGTTTAACACTTTTGCAGAAGAGTGTTTTACTCAGTAATATGTTGTACTTCTGACCAGTTAAGTAATGAGTAAGAGGTGCTGGGAGTGACTTAAAAAAAGCAGTCTCTTAATCTCCCTATGCTGAGCTGAGCCACTGAGAGAAGGATAGCTTTAGTAAAGCTTTGTTAATAGAAAGCTTGTTTAATTTAATATATGCTCTGAGAATCACTACCCCTGTGAGCAGATTGGTCCAGAGATTACACCTTCAGATTCTCCAGCAGCTTTTTCTAGTGTAACCCATGTTATAAGCACAATTAGCTAGCTGGATAAAGTTAGAAGTCCTAATAGGTTTGTGAAGAAAGCACATCAAGAAGTGGAGGGCTCAGTGCTGAGGAAGTGAATACATTGCACCCAAATAGGTTCCACTGTAATCCAAAGAAAGCAGCCTTCTGGCAAGGCAGATCTTCCCTTTTGCAAAGATACCTTAAACCAGAGAAAGACTAGTTAGCATGCAAATTTCAATGCAAAGAACAATTGAGGATAATCAACTATGGCAGATATCCTAGGGAAAATGAAACTACTAAACAAGGATAACAGCAGCTTTTGAACTGCTAGGAGTGAAATAAATGTGAGGTATTTATCCTAACATTACAGTTTAAAATTCTAAAGAGGTAAACTGGGATATTTTGTTTAGGAGCAGTAGCAGATCAAAGTAACAATACAGAGACTACATACTGAAAGAGGTCAAACTGACTTGATCAGCAGAGAAGTTTGTCAAATATAAAACATAGGAAAAGCTATCACTAGCCTTCTAGTTAGGATAGTTCAACTCACTGCCCCATCACCATTCTAGTCTGGAGGGAGGTAACTGCACAAAAGGCTTTCCTGAGAGCCTGTAAATGCTACAGAGAAGCATGCCGAGTGAGGACAGAGTGCTGTCATGGAGGAAGTTGAACATGCATGATGTTGGAGGGTGGGTGAGTAGGGTGTCAACAAGACAGATTTCTGCAAATATGACAAATGACTTTTATAGCTGGTTAGAAATATAGTTGTGCAAATGTGGAAAAATAAGTATTTTTTTACTAGAGTGAAGATATGAAGGGGACAAATCTTTGCAAAACTATGGTATTCCAAATAAGAAGCTCCAGGAGAATTTCTGCGCTTTTCTCCTGTTTTACTACGTTTTTAAAGAAATGTGGGAGCATAATGAAATTAAAAAGCACTCACTTTCAGGCAATCAGAAAGATGTATGATTTTTAAAGCAGGTATTCAAGGCTCAGCAATCATTGCCTGAAGAAATCATGGGGTCTGGGATAAAAATCTGATACAGTAACACAATTACAGCTGTGCGAGCTGAGACAACAGGGGTGTCAGACGTTAGGCCCTTGGGAGGGGTGAGGGCATTCCCCCACTTTTTTCTGTACAACCCCAGGAGAGGTAATTTGAGGATTTTATTTCTTCCATCTACTGCTGGAACATCAGCATGATGGTAAATAATAGATCTGCTGCAGTAGGAGGAAATCTGTGCTCTGCTAATGTTGTCATTGCTGTGTTTGGCTAAAATATAAAATGCTTTTGTAATTTTTTTTTAATGGATTATTTTCACATGCTATTAGAGATGTTGCAGGTCAGGCACCAGTTTCAGAAAGGTTAAGCTGGTTTCTTTAAGCTTGCCTACCTCATGTCTAATAGATTGTTTCCAGTGAAAAATTCTGAAAACAGATTAAGAAAGATATTTTTGATTTAAGTTGGCACCATTCTCTTCTATTTGTTGGCACAATATACTGTGCACATGTACCAATTCTGGCACTGACTCAAATACAAGCAATAATAGAGGTGGGGAAAAGTACAGTGCAGCATGAATGAGCATGAGGTTTTCTCATTCTCTGTGTTCCATTAGACGGAGAGGTCAGTTATTGGGGTTCTTGTCACAAGTTACTCGTAATACAAATGCCAGCTGTACTGTGCATCAGCAAGTGTAGCTGCTCCATGAATGTGATTTTGTTAAGAAACATATTTATTGAGATCACTGCTTTTCTTTTCCTTTCCCATTTCTGGCAACTCCTCCACTCAACTCCTAATCCAGATCTGATTTAAAAACTGTTTGCTGCCCAGATTTCACACTAATGGCTAGTTTCAAAATATCGTCACATTTTAGTTGATTTGTATTCAAAAGCCTAACTCTTTGTGAAGTTATGCTCAATTTATTTCCTTTTTTTCACAGCTTTTTTTTCTTCCCCCACATAAAATTGGCTAAATTGGCTTTTTTTTTTTTTTTTCAGAAGTACAGCCTATTCTGATTCAGTGAACTTAAAAATTATTGCTTGGCTGTTGATGACAGGTTTTAGAGGGGTCAGTAGAAAACTGGATATTTGATAATTTCACCACTGTGAAACCTCTGATAATAAAGTATGTGGATGATGCAGGACTAGAACATGAGGACATAGCAGTCATGTAGGCATACCTTGATTTCCTAGTAAACTGGTCTCATTAAAACATATTTCCTCTAATTATATTCCTGAAAATCAATAACCAAGGAGGGCAAGATTCCCTGCAGTGCTTGTGGGTTGTAGTGCCATGACTTCTCATGAGCTCTGAGAGAAGTGATGCATGCAAACAGTGAGTAGACAACAAAAGTGGTGTGCCAGTGCTTCTGTATTAGACACTAGTGAGATCAGTTCTGGAATGCCATGCCCAGTGTGGTAGTCCATGTTTTAAAGTAGTTTCCAAGAAGCTACGAAGGATATAAGAAAGCAGGAGCCCTCTCATTCTTCCCAGAAAATACTAAAAATAAAGGAAAATGTAAAACAGTGATTTAATGAACTTTTGAATTTTTTTTCAAGAAAAAATGCATGATACTGGAATGTTTATTTTTAAAAGATAAATGCAGGCTATAAGCTAAATCTGTGCTAAAAGACACAAACCAGATGTTTTAACAGTGACTAAGCACTGGAATATATTCCTAAGGGAAGCAATGAACTCTCCATTGCTGGTATCTTCTCATCAGGAATGGATGCTTTTCTAATTTCTGGTATCCTTTAGATCACATAAGTTTCTGAAATCAATGCAAGATGAAATTTAAGTCTGATGCCCCAGAGTTCAGACTTGATAGTTTAAAAGGCCTTGTGCAGCCTCAAATTTAAATTTTATGAATTCAATTAATTATCACCTTAGAAGCTTTTTTACACTAGGAAAATCATAGAAGTGCTCACTGAAGTTATTTCCCTCTGGAACTGCAGCTGGCTTAGTATATGAGAAATATTTAAGCTTTAAGCATCTCTCTTTTTGTATTTATTTTCCTAATTTTTAAATGACTGGTTGTCCCAGGTTATATCAGTGTGACTATACTTGCAAAACCCTGCCTTTCTAGTTGCTTAGCTCTGCTCTATTTAGCTTGCTAATATTCTGTGGAAGCACAGCATCTAAGTTCCTTGTTGTTCTCTACAAGTGGAATAAGTACTGAGGTTCTTGAATGGGTTTTACAATGCTGTATTAGTTTTTTTCTCAATTATTTTTATTAGCTTCAAGTTTGCCAATAACAGACTACAGAGGGCACTTAACACGTTTAGCATCTTGAGAAAATTGCTGTGTGCAAGGTATTTAGATTTAAAGCAATACTGATTTTTATTTATTTTTTTAACTCCTATCTCAAATATAAATGAATACAATTACAGTAATGGACTACTCTGGAAAAATATTTCCATATCACATTGAAGATCTCATGGAAATGGACACCAGTTGAGAGATTTATCTATCTCTGCAGAACTATTAGTATGCTCTGGCTAGGCACAGCATGGTGCATAGTAAAAACATTATCCCAGCCACGATGTGATTAGTGGTAGACAGCTTTCAGAGGGTCAAATGTTTATTTTGTTACAGGTGTCACACAGAGTAGGTGTCCCAGGCAATAGGTACCTTCAGTACTGTCACAGAAGCTAACTTGTTAACTGTGTTAACTTGTTAGCTACGTTGACATAGTCTATGTTAACTAGACTCAATCTTCACAAACATCGTCATGGCAAATGTGTTTAACTGGTGAACAGTAGTAAAATTGCCAGATTGTGGCATTATCTACAATATTAGGTTTTTGTGTGATATCACCCTGGATATCTGGGACCATTCTCTCTCTATGCTTTCATTCCTGTGCTGTCCAGTTCTCACCCTAGTGTTTTGCACAGCCCCTGCTTCTCCTGGGGAAGGAGACTGCTTTTTCCTCTTTACTCACTAGCCGGTGGTGCTACTTCCTCTACTCCCTAAAGAGCCAGGGACAACTAGTGTGTGATCAGCTGGGGATACCAGGGGCCTAGAAAAACAGGAGCAAAGAAGGAAGCTGTGTGGGGGTAAGGTGTTGCAAGTGCCACTGCCCGTGACAGTTTTTTTCCCAGGGACAGATGCTCATCTTCTGGGGAGTCAGTGAGACATGGGAGAGAGATACTAGGTAAGCTCTCCAGAAACCTAATTAGCTACTTATACAGAAGGCTTAATAGTGTAGCAGTAGTTGACAAGTAGCGCATGATGATTTGTGGCTATCGGTATCATGAAAGATGCCTCTCCTTAGTTTCACTTTAGCAACCCAGTTTCCTTTCATCCATCTGCATTTTTGGCATTGCCATGACCCAGATGAGAGATTATGATACCTTTACTAAAAATATATATATTTTTCTTCTATAGCTAATAATTTTATTCCGGAACACCACTAGAGCAGCTCCCACTGCTTTTTTTGGCACGCACACCTCTAGATTACAGACTAGAGTGCTCTGTCTGCCCCTTCCTAAATTATGATTTTCTGTTTTGAAACAGTGGGTGTTATTCTGGATTCTGTCACAGTGGTTCTTGACTATTGCATATCCATAAAAGCATTTTTTGGTCAGGGTGAGGGACTCAGCTTACAATTTCTGTGAGATGCTAAATTAACATTTATAATAAATACCTTTGATTGCTCAGAAAATATTTCTGGGTTTAGATGCCTGACACTTCAGTGAAAAGTCAGAACTTTCCAAGGGCATTTTTTGAAAGCTGCTTTTTCTGTTGAGGGAAAATATTTGACCAGCACAAGTAAGGTCCAACCATATATTCAAATACAGTTTTGTCTGACCTAGGATAGTAGTCAAGGACAGAGAATTATAAATATTTTGGGTCAAGGATGGCTATGTAAGTCTGACCTCAATATGAAGCCAAGTCTTTGAACACCTTTTGAAGGAAAAGGGTAATCTAAGGACATAAAGTTACATGGAAAATTGTATAAAATGCAATGTGTTTTTTAACAAAAGCCGATTGTGTCAGACTAGACCAGTATCTATCTTTGATAAGATAAGACTAGACCAGTATCTATCTTTGATAAGATAAGACTAGACCAGTATCTATCTTTGATAAGATAACTGTTTTGCTAGACAAGGTTGAAATAACAGATCAAACATACATTTAGGTTTAAGTAAAGCATATTATGTGTATTGCCTCATGGTAAAATATTCAAGAGACAAAATGCAGTAGTGTGAATTAGAAGATAAGAAATTATTTTTCTGTTTAGCCAGCTTGGGTCATCTTAAAAAGGGTGTTTAAGAATGGAGAGAGGCTGTACGGTGTGTGCCTCAGGCCCCAGTCTTGGGAACAGATAGCTGTCAATCTTTTGGCCTGTTTACAAATGTCTGTGTTGTTTTTTGTTTCTTAGTATTTGTGTTCATATACTTATGCAGTGGTCAAAAAGAAGCATCTTTCATGTGCCTTACAGCAATAATAAGAGCAGCTAGGCAGATGTCCAACATATATAATACTATTAGGGATTCTCTAGAACTTACCCTTCTGAACTTTCCTGCTGTTTTTGATTTTTGCTCTCTTCTGTAAGAATGGATGTACAGTATATGAAGTTAACAGGCTTCCACATATTGCTTTATGGCTCATGGAGAAGATTCATTAATCTTAGTTAATGTGGGTTTATATATGCACCACCTAGGTTTTATGCAGCAATTTTCTTCCAAATGTCTGAACTTCCCTACTTGATACTTTTTGTAGGGTTGTGTACAAGATACTTTATTTGGACCTATGAGAAAATCTATGAAAATTCTCAACTTTGGTCATTCACTTGTGTCCTAAGGAACAAAGTAATGAGTTGCTGTATAATGCCCAATTTGGTTTTTCATCCTTTTTACTTGCTGACTCCTGAATTAATCCAAGCAAGTTTGTTTAGGTTAATGGTATTGCAGATGAGTAGATCCAATTCATTACACACAGCATATGAATCTGTCATCTGAACATATTTTCCTTTTAAATGCAGTTTTAGGTTAAGACTGCTGAAGAGGTACACTGCCTTATTTTACCTTTGCTTTGCAAATACTTTTACAGGGTGTGCAAGGAAAGATTTACCAGTTATTATGTGTTTCTTTTTTTTTTTTTCCTACTAGGACAAAGGTGAAAATGGGAAAATTAATTGCTGATCAGCAATTGTAAATGATAAATTCCAGAAAAAGTGTTTAAAAGAATTTAAATTAAAAGGCCTGACCTCTAAAATTCAAACTTTTGCCAGCCAAGTTACTGTTCAGTGATGCTGTCTAGCAAGAGGAGAAACGGATTTCTCAAAAATCTGTAGGCTGTTCTCCATAATCATATGTTGGAGGCTTTCACCATTTTATAAAGTAATTGAAAAGAACACTGGAATAATACTAGAAACTGTGTCTAGAAACTGTTGTGTTAAACTATTGGAGCTCGTTACTGGACCCTGTGCTAATACTATGAGCCATGATGATATTATTGATTTTGGTGTTGGGTGCTAAACAGTTTGGTGAACTTGCGTAATTTCAAAGATGCTCTGTCTGCCACATTGGTCTCTGTTTAGTGGTAAAGTCAGTCATCTCATAAAACACTTGGAAATATATGGGTAAAAAAATCGCCATATATAATTCATAGTTACCCTTTTTGAACAGTATTCATGGAGGAATTCAAGGGCTGAGCAGGGAACTGAGCCCTTGTTGCTGCTGAATGCACTTGTTCCAAGACGGATCTGAGTACAGGAGCTGGATGTAGTTCTGGGCAACCTGATCTAGTTGAAGATGTTCCTGTCATTGCAGGGGGATTGGAATAAATGACCTTTGAAGGTCCCTTCCAACCCAAACTATTCTATGATTCTATAATAGGAAGGTGTTGATAGTGTATTGTAATAATGCATGAATATCCTTTGCTGTGTTTGTAAATATTAGTAAGCATAAAATTGTTACACTTCCTCTCTGTATAATTTCCTCCTTGATTTTTTTATTTCTAGTTATTTCTCTCATAGTATTAAGCTGATTATCACTTACAATAAAGCTGTTTGACAATGTGAGAAAGGTGCCTGAGAAGTGCATGTTTCCACTCCTGTCACTCTGGGTCACTGAGGTATTCTCCTGTAAACCTTGTCAGGTGAGCAAACTGAAAGTAGCCCATGACATATTAAGTGGAAGGAATTTAAGACACAGAAAGGTTTAATATCAAAGCACTCTTTTGACTTCACCATTTTGACAAAGTCTTGAAATGTTATCTTACCTTGAGGCAAGCAGAGGGCTTTTTTCCTGAAAGAATGACAGCAGATTATCTTTTATGGCTGCAATAACTTTATCTGAATGGGTGAATTGGACTCCTGTGTTTTTTTAAGGATGAGACAGAACTTTGAACAGACCTAGCATCATTTTAAAATGCTGTTTGTCAGGTAGTTTAAGTTGCCTGCATCTCAATTATATCACTGACAAATCCTAGATGAATCATTTGGTTTTTAGCCATAACCTGCTGAGCTACATCAGCTTCAAATTCTGCCCCTCACATCAACAAAGTACCAAAAATACTCCTTAGATTCCTTTATGAATTGAGGCTGAAAGTCCCAACTCCCAGGCAGTATCTGTGGCCCTGATGTATGAAGTCATTCTGGTTTACTCTACATTACATGGTCTTTACCTGCAGAGTTTGACTTTAAGTTAAGATCTAGCAATAGGTCACTCTGTGTGTGTGTGTGTATGTCTGATAGCATTATGGGATGGCCCAACAAAATGCAAAAAACTCAAATACACAATACCAATACTATCTGATTTTCTTATTGGTTGTTTAGTGCTACCTAAAAGCATCCCACTCAGACTGGGTAGTGTGTTATAATCTAAATAGTGCTATAAAACACTTGAAGTTTTACTTCATGGTACCCTTGTGAAAATAGGAAAGTAGTTAAACAGGTACATTATTTCAGCTCATAAAAATTTTCCATTTTAAATTCTTTTCTTCCTCTTTCCCTTCTCTCCCCTCTCTCTTCTCCTCCCTCCCCCATTCCTCTTTCCCTCTGTTGCTAAGGAATGATTGTTTTAGGAAGACCTGTGGTTCACTTTCCTCTCTTCTCCAGTTCTGAGTCTGCACTAATCATCTTTGTCTCTGAGATGCCAAGATAAACTATTGTACATATGCATTTGAACTTGCACAGTATAAGTTATACAAGCATGGAGGGATTAGGAGGTAATAATGAGGGATGAGGAATAGTGTAACTGGATGAATTTTGCATCTGGGTGTCTGTCAGGCAAGCTAGATGGAGGGACTGGGGAAGGAAGCTTACCAAATTAGTTGTTTTACACTCACTCCTTCAATACCCAAACTATTCTGCTGTCATATGCTGTCTGATAACTTCCTGCTATATCTTTACCTGTATCTCTTTATGGCATTTTTTCTTGCATGTTATTGCCCTGTAGGGTGTGTGGGAGATCTGTTTGGCTTCTGTACAGTATTGAGCGCAGTAGAGCCTCTAGTTTATTACTGAAGGTTCTAAAAACAAATAGTACAGAAATAATGATTAAAGAAATTAACGTATGATTTTGTATTTATATTGTACAGAAGTTGTCTATCGTGATGTTTATACACACACTCTCCTTCATACCCCACCCCCCAAACTTTAGGTATAAAATGAGATTGAAAATTAAAATAGTGCCCATTCATATGATTTTAATTATTCATTTAAAGACCATAATTAAAACTAGAGAAAGTTAACAAAAAGCTTATTCAAACCCTAAGAAATAATAAATAGCAATAAACCCCATATTGTTTATTTTGTTGTCTTTCAGCTTGCTTTTATTCAGTACTGTTTTACCCAATGCAGGACTGATTTCTTCAGAATTAGTTTCCCTTTGGCTTTAATGCACTCATTTCTACTGCTGAATATTATCAGATCCTAAAACAGACTACAGTGAATGATAGAATGTTCCTGTCAATCACAGCTGCTTATGTGAGGGTTTTTTTTGGCCTGGAAATTGAAAATTCCGTAATAGTGTTGTGTTGGAACTTAGGTATTTCTTCACAAGGGCCAAATCATGTTCTCTTCCTCCTTGCCCCTCTGTATGCTTTGTACCTGTGACCAGCTAGAGTGGTTATTCTGTCATGCAAAGTGTTGGGGTGTTCATTTCACCCTGTGAAATGTGAGGAATACAGTGGTAGGAAGATGTTAGCTGAGCTCAGGAACTAGCTGTGTTAATCAGCTATTATTAAGCACTGTAGCAACACAATTGGTGCAGCAGTTGCTGAAAGGTGAAGCTATTGCTGCTCTACAAGACACAAAGGAAGATTCTGACCCACTGCACACAGCTGCTTTTCCTAGGTTTTGCAGGTTACTGCTTGCTTCCTCTCTACCTGCCCCACTCCCAGGAGATGTTAGAATAATATAACATTCAGATATCTGTCCCCAGACTAACAACTGTTATGAATAATTCATAATTTTCTTAGCAAGGCTTGTGTTTACAAGGGTGACAAAACTTTAAATCATATGCAAAATTTAATGAAAACTGGGAAAGAACAAAAGGAAACGTGGTTTTATAAAGTGATGGTAGAAAATTAATTTGTACAAAAGAAACTAAAATAAAATGGAGTTGTGAAGTACAGAAAAAATCCTCACACTAAATCCATAATTTTCTTGATCTGTGTGACAGAGCTGCTTAAGGACTGTATTCTTTTTTTTATTACTCAATCTCAGTGTTTGTGGATAGCATAATATTAAAGTCTGATTTCTGTCTAACTAAAGTATTGATCTCAGCTTCTTCAGAACTGCATTCTTTTTTCAAGCTGTTTCATGCACCTTCTGTTGTATATTTGATGAAGTAGGTTGTGTCATAGACTTTGTGGAAAATTTGGTTTAAATCGATAAAAGCATCACATAAGCCAAGCTGTCATATGGCTTCTAGCACAGCGCATAGTCTTGGTGCTTAGGAAGTCTCAGGGAATTAACAAGCAGGATTCAAAAAATTGTAGCCAGGGGAAAACAAACAGATTTCAGACTCCCTTCCCTGTTTGCATTTCTGAGTAAATGGAACATCTTGGGAAAATAAGTAAGCAGAGAACCTCTATGTGTTAATGAAAGTGTGATAACACATTAGACTAGCTGAGTGCAATACTTTTTCACAAGAGTGTAGGCTGGTGCTGGATGCACGTGAGCTGTGCCTAACAAATAAGAAGTCTTGGCAACTGTCATGGTCTAGAGACAGAAGATGGCTACTGATAAACACATCACAGCCTTTGTCAAGTGAGAATGCCTTAGTGTCACAGGCAGAGTTCACTCTACTCCTTTCTTTGGAGCACTGATATTTGCTTTTTTAAATAATTTCTTAAAATGGAGTAAACACCTTCCTTATTTGCAACCAACATGATCAAATGACACCTAGTCTCAGAAGCATTTAAAAACATTCTCAATCTGGGTAATTAAACTTCATTTATATGATTAAAAGATTAATGAAGTAGCTTTGCTTACAGGCACAGAGAGATTGCAAAAATATTACCTAAACCACAGGATTAGTCTCAGGTTTTGATTCTAAGGATTTAATCTATGTAACTATTCATATGAAACATCTTGCAAAACAGGTGTAAAAAGTTGTCCAGTTTGTTTCAGCGAGAAACTTTTGGAGTCCTGTTGACATTAGAGTTTTTGATGAAGGCATACCATGCTGATGGTGAAAACACAGAATCCCCATATTGTATGTGTGCACAGATGAATCTATCCAAACCAGGAGCTAGTGCAAAACAGATGTTACCTTCAAAAAATTAATTGTTTTTAAAGCTTATTTAAACTGTTAGTGTTATTAAATGTTGGCATCTCTTCAAAGAACTACTAAAATGCTCAGACTTCGCTGGTTTGCTACTTAATTTGTTAGTTTAGCGCATATTTATATTCAGAGCTGTACTACTGAAACTTAAATAATTCAATCATAAATAAGGTATGTTGAGTGTCTACTGCACTACAGGTGGCCACTCAAGGTTTTGCACTGGTTTAAATAGTTCAAGTTTTAAAATATCACCCTTGAGCCAGCATGACTTTGAGTAAAGATTGGATATAAGTTCTCCAACCTGTTTAACTGGGAACAGGAGAAGAGACATTTTTCATACATAAAGCTAGCAGGCCAGCAGTCATATAAAACAAACTGCCAGCTGAAAATAGTCAGCAAGCTTATGCAACACAGTCCTCCAAAGATGGATTGCTTCCCTTTTATCCTGTCTAGCCAGTGTGATTGGGCAGGACTCTTTTCTGAAACAGGAATACTCTGTGCCACTGCCTGGGCTGGAAATCTCTCTTTTGAGCACAGAAAAGGAAGTAACTGATTTTCAGAATCAATCGTCAACCAAGTAAGTGGTAGATAATAATTATTAAAAAAAGTTAATCAAGATTTACTTGTAGTTATGAATCTGTTTTGTTATAACAGGTCAAGAGATTCAGTTCTATAGTCCTTGCTGATCATCTGCTTTCTCACCAAACCCTGATACGCCTCATTTGTGAAGGTGCCGCTTAATGTCACAGGAGCTACAGAACTGCACCTGCTGATAGTCCTTATGAAAATTATTTCTGAAACTGATTCTTTGGGTACTTAGGTGTTGTAACACTGAGCACTGCCCCTAGGATTCCAAACTGCCTGCTGGAATTGTGAGGTTTGGGCTCTATAATAACAAGACTTAGGCATAAAGACACTTTAGAGCCCAGATGAGTGAGCATCCACTGCAGTTGCAGAGAATGAGATGCTGAAGGAGGTAGGAAGTACCTCTGCTCTTGCAGGCTCTCCATCAGGAGATCTCTGCCTTTTCTTGGGATCTTGAACTGGAATCTGGTATTAGACATCCTCTGTGAAAATAATACCTCATCTTCATATATCCAGACACCTAATGGCCTGGGGGCTGGGGCACGTTCAAAAGACTTGGTTCAGATTTACTCTGAATGATTCAGAGTTGGAAACTGAACCACAGCCAGGCCTATGTGGCATATTGTGATTGATCTTCTGGTGTGTCCCATCTGTTAATAGCAGCATAGTAGTACTACATTTGGGCATGGACCTGAGCCTCAGTTTTCCCCACATAAGGCACAGACAGGCTTTAGAGTCCATTTTTCTCTCTGCCTCATGGAGTACTTAATTCCTAGGAAAAGTTATGTAGTTGTAATGGAAGAAATGGATATCTGCACCTGAAGGGATTTCCAGAATTTTTTAAGAAAATCAGATATAGTCTCTGATGCAAACCTGTTGTTCTTTGTATTTTACATAGCCAGTAAGCTCTGCTGGGATGGGGAAAAGCTGCACACAAATGGTATTGCCCTCTTCTGAGGACACCTAAAGAATAGGAGCAGGCTGGCAATGTAGGCAGGGGATGCCAGTTTTGTGACTTGCACTCTAGGATGACAGCAGCAGTTAAGTTGCATGCTTTGTCCACTGGTAGAAATACAGACATTTGGGGCAGAAATTTAGCCACCACAAAATGTAGTTGCTTCTGGGGATAGCTTAAATGAAGAATACAATATCTGCCATTTAGGTTGATCAGCATATACCAAAGTTTGGAAACTTCTAAGTTGTTTTGGACACTTTTTGGGGAGCTATAGGACTCTGAAGACATTCAGTTGAGTATACTAAAAGTGTATTCTTGAATTTAGTGGTTTTGTTTCTTTCGGCTTATGCTCTAATTAATGCTATAGTTATATGAAAAAAGATTAGAGCCCTAAATATATCAGGAGCATACTGTATGTTTTAGCTCAGCACTGCAACCGTTTCAGAAAATTATTTACACAGAGAAACACAATAATAGTAGTAACTCATGTGAGATCTCTATGCAAATCAAGTCGGCATATACTAGAAAGCAGCAAGTAATTGATATACTTGGGTGACAGGCTAAAGAGGAAAGAGAAAAGACGTTCTTAACTGTGAGGGTGGCGAACCACTGGAACAGGTTGCCCAAGGAAGTGGTAAATGCTCCATCCCTAGCAGTGCTCAAGGACAGGCTGGACAGAGCCTTGGGCAACATGGTCTAGTGTGAGGCATCCCTGCCTGTAGCAGTGGGGTTGGAACTAGCTGATCTTAAGGTCCTTTCCAACCCAAACCATTCTATGAATCTATGAAATGTAAAAATTATTGTTAGAAAGTCTGTTTAGGACATGTGCCTGCAAAGTGGCAGAATAATTTATGGAATTTCATTTACACTATTTAGCCAAGAAGAATATTTACTGTGAAAAATGTTACCTATTTTTTAACTTTGGATTGGTCCTCTCTGCTTTCAAATGCAGCACAGTCCAGTGCTGAGATATGCACTAATGTCTGCAGGCTTAGATGCTTATCCAAAAGTTTATTGTCTACTCACACTAAGGATTTCCTGTACTGAAAAATACAGGTGTGTGGGGCATAGTATTTTCTAATAAAGTGGGCCCTCTTCCAACATTATAACTGTTTCTATTTTGTATCCAGATAGACACATCCTTTGTGTTTGAACACTAAAAAAAGCCTCCTTTGCTTGGGACTTTGCTCCCGCCTGGCCAGTGCTATGGAAAGATGACCATCCTAAGTGGATAAAGCCCCTGAGAAAAGCAGGAAAGGAGACAGCTGGATAGTGTGAGAGACATTCAGTGTGACCACACAGAGAAGGGGGGAGGTCTATACAACTGTAATTTCCTTCCTTGGTCTCTTTGTTAGACTGGGATTCATGTAATATTACTTATTTCACTGCTGAATTGAGCTAGGTCAATTTATGTGTATGGTCAGGTCACCATTTTAGTCGCTCATAGATAAAGCAAATATCCTGTAATCTCAACTGAATGCCGTCCCTGCTTGTCTTTTGCCTTTTTATAGCATCTGTTCCAGATATCTTTCTCTTCCCCGTGACTCACTTTTTAATATACAAGTAGTAACTCGTCTTCCCCCTCCCCATCAGTGTAATCATGGATTACATGGCAAATTTCTTGTGTAGTATTGGGTATAGGTTGTTTTTTCTAGATCAGTTATAATTTACTCTAGCTTTTAGAAAAGCAATAATTAATGGCACTGCTTGATATCTTGCCAAAGAACAGCAGGAAACATTCAAGTTTCTACTCTCAAACCTAAACATCCTCTTTAGTTGTGACCTGAAATATGTTTAACCCATCGACTGCTCTGCTGAAAGCGCATCCTCCGCTGAGGAAAAAATTCCTTAGTGTTGTTTGATAGTTACTACAGGATAAGTGAAGCCTGGAGATCTATCTTGTTTTTCATTCTAGCTTGGATTTGTTATCAGGCATTATGTTTAATACTAGGGACTGAACAGACTGTGCCTTACTCAGTATAAAATTTTTGTCTGTATTATGCATTTATCATGTAATTCAATGATGTTTGAGACACATTCTGGCTGTCCTGTGAGGAACAATTAAATACTCCTATTCAGTAGAGATATTAAATTAGTACTGGTAGAGTTAACTTTCTTCTTGGTACAGTGCTGTGTTTTGGCTTTAGTCTGAGAATATGAATAACACAGATGTTTTAGTTGTTCATTACTCCTATTATTTTTTTTCCAGTTACTTTGTTCTTATCTCAACCCACGGGTTTTACTTTTTTCCTATTCTCCTCTCCATCTCACCCAGAGGAGGGGGTGAGCAAGCGGCTGCATCTACTTAGCTGGCAATCAAAGTTAAGCCAAGCTTAAACCACAGCAAGTAGTTTATCTGCATCTTCATTAAAAAAATAGTGTTACTGTTCTTCCTGCTTGTTTATATATAACCTGAACTCCTGTTTTAGTTTGAACCCATTCCCCCTTGTCCTATCACTACAGTCCCTAATGAAGAGTCCATCCGCAGCATCCCTATAGGTCCCCTTCAGATACTGGAAGGCTGCTATGAGGTCTCCACGCAGCCTTCTCTTCTCCAGGCTGAACAGCCCCAACTTTCTCAGCCTGTCTTCATACGGGAGGTGCTCCAGTCCCCTGAACATCCTCGTGGCCCTCCTCTGGACTTGTTCCAACAGTTCCATGTCCTTATGTTGAGGACACCAGAACTGCACACAATACTCCAAGTGAGGTCTCATGAGAGCAGAGTAGAGGGGCAGGATCACCTCCTTTGACCCGCTGGTCATGCTCCTTTTGATGCAGCCCAAGATACAGCTGGTTTTCTGGGCTGCAAGCGCGCACTGATGGCTCATGTTTGGTTTCTCGTCAACCAACAAAAAGAATGGAAAATGATTTTTTGATACTTCATGTGGAATGATACCTCTTACCCATCCTGTTGTGAAGTTCATGATATGCATGTCTTTCACACCTATCAAAATAACAGAAGCTCATTCATCTGTATATGACAGATATTACTGCAGCTACAGACATGCCATCGTAGTATGGTGTAAGGTCACAGTGTCTTTAAACTTAAAAGAAAAACAAGCTTCTCTTCAAGAAAGTTTTCTTAATCTGGTAAATTTTACTCCATCAACATTGCTGATGGCAGTTTGTTTTAGATTGGCAGTATTATCAGCTTCCCGGAAATATGACAAAAGGGCAGATGAGGAAGACATCACTTAACTCTGAGATTCTCATCATAATCTTTGATGGAATTCAGAGCCACACCAGAAATTTCAAGATAAGATAACTAAATCTAGCCTACAATAAAGATAGCTGAAGGTCACACATCATAGGTATATCACCCTACTGGTAAACACAGTTGTTTTGAGACAAGACACAAAGAAGGCAAAATTGAGAAAAATTTCATAAAATGGGGATTAAAAAAAGAGCTAATTATATAGGGCTGTGCCATGTTCTTTAGAATTTCTTGTAAGTGTTGGGATGCTAGTTAAGAGCCAGGGCTTGGATCTATTCCGTTAATCTATGAAGCCTCTATGTGGCAGCCTGATATGTGAAATAAATCAGAGTCTGAGTGGTGCTCTGCATAAGCTTCAGTCTGTTTGAAAACTTGTCATCTAGTAAAGACAAAGCATAGTTAATATTTTTAGTCACCTGAACAACGCAAGAAGGTGAATTCTTAGTCCCATTTTTACCAACTGTGGTACTTTAGAGCTATTTCCCCAAATTAGATTACTGCAAAGATAAATAATGTCACCTGAGAAGAGATGAAGAAATGAACAGTACTTCTCAAATAACCATATGGGCTCATTTGGGTTTTCCAGGAATATTGAAGGTTGGCACTCCGGCTGCAGAAACTAGTGAATCATTCCCCTCAGAAAACACATACATCATTTTTTCTCCCTTACAGGGAAAGAAGACTGAGAAGAAAAATGTAATAATAATCCATGGAAATGAAAAAGAGGTCTAACATGAATTTTCAAACAGTAAATGAAATAATCAATTTTTGGGGAGTCTGTATATTTTTAGTTACTGTAAGATGCTCCTTTTATATCATATAAAAATGTATTTTGTGTTTGCAGGGGACAAGAAAATAAAAATATAGATCTTTTAATGTTAGTGAGTGTGTGCATTTTGGAAAGGAAAGACGCTATTAGACTTTTCTCCAGTAGGAAGTCCTCTGAAACCATCAGGCTCCCACATACAAGTAGGTCAAGGAAGACTTCTTTCAAAATTTGTAGTTTTTAAGCTTCAAATAAGAATATTCCTTATTTTTATGTCAAAAAGGCCATATTAAACCTGACCTCAAGTTTATGTACAGTTTTTCTTGACCTTTATTTAGAATCCCTTCTGCTAGAAAACTGCCTTTTGTTGTCACTTAAAATACACTTTGCTGTCAACACTAGTCAGTATTCAAAGAGAAAAGCTTTCAATCCAGCACAGAGGTACAGTGGAATCCTGACTTCACTGAAGGCAGTGGAAATGTTTCCACCTATTGTGGCGCTAAGATTTTTTTTCCACCTGCTTTATTATATCAACTGCTTTCATTATTTTCTCCCCCCTCTATTTTTTTCTCTGGACTACAAAGAAAAAACCCTTCTTTTGACAGAGCAGCATGTGTATTTGTATATAGAGAAACATTCAGTTCTGCATTTATGCAGTGACAGTTACATTTTTGTAACTGTGGCATTTTCATCACTCTCATCTTTATGAAAGAAATGTGTTTTTTTGTTTTTTTTTGCTTCTCTTCAGTTGCATAACATTTGCACAAAAGCAGGATTGTCAAACATGCTTCTTGTTCTGTTATTTCTTCTAAATATCAGCCTACATTTTTGTAACAAGAACAGTGACCCTGCCTGCAGACAGCATGCTGATAGCATAAGAACTGCTCACTAGTGAGTTTTGTGGCTTGTTTCTCTCATGATGCCAGATTTGATGAGAAAGTTTTGATAAGTGCTGGAACAATAGCAAAATAGTGATCTATCAAGTTATTGTTTTCTTTTTCACTGTTTTTAAACACTCTAGGTTTTTTCTCCAGACTGTATACTATAACACAATTTTTTCCATCTCTTGGCAAGTACTTTTGTATCCACAGCTTGTGAAAATAAAATCATAAGAAGTGTAAATAATCTTTGAATGCAAAGGCACAAATTATTGTTACTGCATCTGAAGAAAGGGATATCTGGGTCAACAACTCACACCTTAACTCCTGTGTGTTGCGGTTTATTCAGCTGCAAAAAGGGAATAGAAATACTTTTATCATAGGTTATTTTGAAAGCATAAACTTTGTAAGGTGCTTTGAGACCTGTGCTGATGTGCTACTGATACGTGTATTACAGATCTTTGGTTTGAAAATTGGGACCCCAAAAAGCCCAAATCTGCGTGTATTAAACTGGGTCGAAAAGCTGCCCTTGACTTCAGTGGTGCTGATCATGGCCAATGGAACTTCTGTGAAGTTACACAGTGAAACTGTTGTGAACCTGGGAACAGAAGCCTAAGATCCTTTAATTTGCAAACTTCTGTCATATACTTAAGTAGATGGTAAAGTAGGGGCTTCCTGATACTCTTCTTAAAACTTCAGCGGGTTTCTAATTCAGATATTCTTGAAGATTTTGCATATTTTGTGAAATCTACTTCCTAAAACTAGAGAATTTTTTAAGGGGAGAAAAACAAATATCATAGAAGCTGTGCAATAACATTGTTTTTTATGTCCAAGCAGTATTAACAAAATTAAGATACGTAGCAGCGGCATGAAAACAAACTTGAATGCTGTTTTGGCATGTGCATCTCATGGAAGGGTTTCTAATTAGTGAAAATGCCAGTCCTTACACAAAGTGATTCATTCTCAGGAGTAGATGGTATCTACCAGTGCCACATGGCACAGAATCAGTGGTGTGGGAACTGGTCATAACCAATAAGGTATTTGGGAAATATTTCAGCCTTTTAAAATATGCCTCCCACAGAAAAAAATTGTACTTTTACCCAGTTTTCATCTTAGAAAAGGAAGAGCTGCTTTTAGGGGAACACTGGAGTAAAGAAAAATAAATTTTGAAGGAAAAAAAATGTAGGTATCCATATTCTTAATTCTGGTAAGAAAAGAAAAACTGCTTCACTCACTCCAAGCTCATGTAGTGGTGCTAGAGAAAGAACACCAGTTACCGGGGCAGTGATTTGGTGTGAGCACTCCAAGTGCTCAGTTGTTTCCTGACAGATAGAGTAGGTTGGTTTTACTAAAGCCCTGCACTGGGGAGTGGGGTGGTGCTGCATCTGGAGACACAGTCACAGGGCACAGCTGCTGGCATTTCACTAGCTTCACATGCTGTCCTGAGAAGGGGGGGAAAAGGGAGTGGGTGAGCTGTACCTCTGTTCTGTCCCTTTCTTCTTAGGTATTTCCCTAAATGTTCCCCTGTGCCCTCAGCAGTGGGGATATACCTTATCGTACCTTACTATGTATGCATCTTATGAAAATCATGTAGTCTTCTGCCCATTCTCATTTCCCCAGGCTAGAGACTTACCTCAGTACCTGAAAGGCTGTCAGTTTTCTGAGCCAGGACATTGTTTTGCTTGTGAAATGCCAAAGCTTATTCTTACCCTCTAGGTTCAATGATATACTTAGTACTTCTGTCAGAGGTGCAACTGCAGCTTCTGCTAGCTGTTACGTTAGCTAGGTTGGGCTCTGACAGCAGTGCAGGAGCAGCATGGCTTAGCATGGGCTAATTGTTAGGGAATGTACTCAGCTTTCACAACAGGCATTGCACTGCTACAAGCAGAGGCAAGAGCTGTCACAGTCATTAGTCAGATCTAGTAAGATACAGAACATGCTCTCATCTGGAGATGTCAGAAACAAAGAGCAAGTTATGTTTCATGAACAGGACGTTATCAAATGCTTATGAAAACCAGAAAATAGGCTTCCATTCACACAAGACTATCAATTTGCTTTCTCCAGTGACTGCTAGTCACAGCCTGTTGGTAATATAGGCTACAATTTCCTAAGCAGCGGCTGTGCTGACAGTATATCTAAATGAAGAAACAGGAAACCTTGAGACTTTCACTTGAACTGTGAAGAATAACATCTTTTAAAAGTTTCTAAACAAAATCTAAGCTATTAAATGTTTTGTGGCAATGAAGTGCTGATTCGCAAATGGAGAACAGCTTGGTGCTTTTGTTGGGAAAAAACAAAAAGCAAGGCTGCTTTGGAGTTTCACAGACTACCGAGAGGCAATTTTGTTAATGGAGCAGTGGGCAGCACTTCTCCTTTTCTGGCCATATCAAAACAACCATTGCAGAGAAAAGCATTTTATTCTCTGCCATGGAGATTTCTCCATGGAGAAAATACCACAGCAGGCTTTTCTGAATCACAAGTTCGCTGGCTTGCAATTTTCAGGCTCAAGGTAGAGAACTACATTTAAATATGTGGTCTTGTATTTCCCCCCTTATAGATCAGATCAAAACACAGCAATTGGTCCTTGTGGGGAAGAACAGGGGTGATTACAGTGGTGGTAGGCTCTGTGTGTAATTATGGAAACACCCTTGCCACAGTAAATAGAAAGGTTTTAAATGTCTCCGTCTGGAGTTTTATTATATTGAATATGGCTTAACTAATAATTATGAACAGGGTTGTGCTTGATTCTTGCATATATCTATTTCCCATCATTTAGCAGTCATGTAAGAAGTCTAAAAATGCAGATTGTACTATGTGTGTACTTATGGTAAAATCTGCCAGTCACGAGGCATCTTTAAAGTCTGAAAATGCTACATTGATGGTTTAACTGAAAAAATATTTGATTCCAGTAAAAATGAGGAATCTGTGGAAATGTAGAAGCATATGCTCAGATAACACAGCTTTTACAGGTGTAATTAATGCACAGGGACCAAGGGGACTAGCTGAAATTCTGTGCAGAATCACTGTGCCCCCTGACATTCCAAGCTCTTTCTCATCTACTGTGAAATTTGTTCTAGGAGACTTTCCTCTCTCCTCTTTTGCTTCCATTTTCCTGAAATGTGTGCACTCTAGCAGCAGTCATCAAAACTGCAGGTATTAAGACATAGGGTACAGAAATAGAAGAATCCAATAATCTCCTGACTTTGTGTGATAGATCATAGCCCTTTAGAACTGGTCTTGAGCATTGTTTGATAGTGAGTTAGTGACACTCAGTAGCTCTAAAACATGCTTATTGCTGAGAAGCTTACACCCACCTCTGCAGGCAAGTAGGATCCAAATTAATGATAATTGTTCATACAGCAGAAAGAGGAAAGAATGCAAAATAATTTCTCTCCTGAAGCAGCCTGTCTCCTTGACTCTGTCAGGAGAAGGAACACATACGTTAGGAAATCAGTCTTCTCTTGTTAATTCCAGCTGAAATGTCTCAAAAAGGTTTCTTGCAAGTGTTTTGACAGAAAGTGCAGAGCACTATAAGAGACCTATTCCTCTGGTACTTCAGCTAGAATTAACACAGGAAGGCTTTTAAAAAGGAATATAGTGAGGGTACTCCACAGTCAAAATGGGAGCTTATGCGTTATCTTTTGAGTTGAAGTAAAACGTCTACATCTGAAAAATTAAAAGCAAAACAAAATAAAAAGCAGGATAACCTTGTTGAAAAACAAAAACATTTTTATAGAGCAAAAATATTTAACAGACGGAAATAGGGACTTAATGGTCTTCTCCAATGTTCAAAAGAAAAAGGGCTCACAGGGGCTGGTGCTGACAGCATATAAGCTTATGAAAGGAAGTCAGGGAGGGCCCCATGCGCGTAAAATGCAAAGCAAATAAGCAATTAAATTCAATCTGTCAAAATTAATTAGAAACAAGATTACCCCCCCCCCCCCCCCCCACTCAGGTGAAGCATTAGCTCGTTAATGTTAATTCCTGTTCTGTTATTGTTTGTGATAAACTGAGTCGTAGCTATTTGCAGCTGATGAACTTCTCTACAGAATCTGAATTTTCTTTTTATTCACCTCTGAAGGTTTGAGTGGAAATATCTGCGTGTAACCATATCTAACTGTATCTGTGTGTCGCTGGGGTTGGTGTAGCTGCTGTGCTTGGAGTTGTCTGTTGTAGTCAGAGTTTGAGTAGCTGCTGTAATTGTCCCTAGGATGGTGTAGCTGTTGGAGTTGGAGTAGCTGTATTGTCTGTTGCTTTGCCATCAGTGTAGCTGCTTCCACCGTGGTAAGCACATGGTGCTTGTTTGGTGGGTTGGTGGGAGTGTGATATAGTCAATCTGCCAGGCCTCCCCGTATTTGTGCTTCAGCCATCGTCCTCCATACCAAGTACTTGCTGAGCCTGACCCTGCTTAGCTTCCGAGATCAGATGAAATTGGGCATTTTCAGGGTGGTGTGGCCGTAGGCCACAACCTCATATGAGGTGTAGTGACAACCTCATAGCCTATCTCCTTAGCTGTGGTGGAGGGAGGCTCTGAGGGCAAGGTCTTGCTGAGGCTTCTGCTGCAGGAACTCCCCTCCCCACCCTAGAGAGCTGCACACCTTTCAGGGAAGGTTATGGGAGCAGGTCTCAGATGTATCTTGCAAGGAGCTTCTGAGAAAGTATTTCTGACTTATTTGCCTTGAGCTTCCAACCTGATCTAATCCATGGATATTTGCTACAGCTTCCTAACTGTACCTACTTTGTCTTTTCCTGCCATGTGCACTCAAGAGATAGTAGCTCTGTCTTGGCACTGCTCTCGTGCAGTGCAGTTTTCAGATTGCAATTACCTTGCACATGGCCACAAAGCAAGCATATGCCTGTTTGCTAGCAAATGTGTAGCCTTTTTTGCTCATTTGCATTGATTGGACTTGCCACTCTGTGCATGAAATCACACTTCAAACTTTGTTTATGCCTTATGTCAGGTTTGAGCTGAACAATTCATTAGTAAGATAGTACTGTAAATCCCACTGTGTGATGATGGGGTATTATGCACTCTTGGAAGAACAGCTAAGGGTCTGGACTGAGTGTGGCAAGGTTTGGTTCAGATTTTTATATATCAGATCTATGTTAGGAAAACTTTGTAGAGTTGGTATTTTACACTGACTTTGACTAACCATAAGTCACCTGCATTATTAGCCAAAAATCCCTTTAGGTTCCTAACCATATCTGTATGAATGCTAAGAAGCAACCTGGGGTGGGAAGAGAACCATCAGGGGTGGACATCTTAGTACCACTGTAATTTGGAGAGGGTTGTGGAGATGTTTCATTTCTGCCTTATTTCCTAGAGTGTCATGATAAGTTCGGTGTCCTCATAGCATCCCTAATTGGTTAAGACAGCAGTGAACTCAACCAAAAAATCTCAGCTGCCAGGTGAGTTACTGGCCAATTTTTACATAATAGCCTAGGTGTTAAAGCACTGATCTGGGAATGGAAACATCAGGATTTTTGGTTCCTCTTAGCTCAAGAGGGTTTGAATCAACTATTTCTATTTCCTAAAAATGTATCCTAGCAGGCAAGATGCAGACCAGCCTTTGTGAAGCCATATTTTCTCTATTGAATCCTGCTGCACTGTTATATAAGTGAGAATGAAAGCTGGGGAAACAACAGTTGAAAAAGATGTTCAATATTTCTATGCATGTATATATATTTTATTATTTTTATTCTTTCTTTATTCTTAAGATTTAAGGTATTAATGAATTGAGTATCACAGATAATTAAACATAAAAAGAGTGTCTTTATATTATCTTTTTAAATTCGTGTAGCAACCTGTGGAACAATCAGCTCCAGAGCTGCTTTATCTGCATTTTCATGGATCATTAACAAATAGCATTTTCTGCATAGCAGAAAATATAAGTTTCTAGCTTAGCTAGAAGGACCAAGCCCTAAAGACCAATTACATCTTTATTCACTTCAGTTCCCACTGATATTCACCATGACACAAAATATCAATAGCAGTTTAAGGATGTCTAAGCAGACAATATATACACATTTTTTATGTTCAAGTTTTAATTAAATGTGTATGAACCTGATATGCAGTTATTTGTGCAGCAAGCATAATCATATCTTATGCATTTGAAAATTTTGGATGCTGGCAGTACATGAAAAGCACTTTATGGGAATTGCATTATTGCATATTTCATTATAATGTAATTCTATGTTAGATATTCTATTTATGCAGAATCCAAAAATAGTTTGTGCTGTGTAGCAATGCAAATTTCAGTGAATAATCCACAAAGTATTTCAAAGCCTTAACTATTTCTGACATTCACTATTTTGTATCTTTGTTGAGGACTCAATCTTCGAATAAATCATACTGGGCTTTTTATGAACAAAGTCAATTTCTGTACTTCCCCAGTAAAGAAGGGTCTATCACTTCTTATCTTTATCACTGAAAATATTTGGGAGGTTATCATTATTCTTCAAAATTCCTCAAACTGCTTTGAGATGTTCTATAAGTAGTTAAAGTCTAAATCTGGTTTCTGTACTCTAAGGCTATGCTCTCCCTCTTCCAACTGAGGGCTGATTACTGGAAAATGAGAAAGCATAAGCAGTCTCATGACCAAAGTGCTATGTAGGATAGCACAATAGCTGAGAAAAAATCCACTTTCCTCACATTTTCTTCTCAAGGAATCCAATTTAAATCTGTGATGAATGGAGGGAATTTCTTTCCCACTAGTTTTGGGTAACAGTGGACAAGAATAGGGATGCTTTGTTTTATCTGGTATTACTGAGACTCTTAAGATTCTGAACTCAAAGACCTGCTTAGTGAAAAGTTTGAGGGCTGTATGCATTGACAGCTTCTCTTGTACTGGTGTAAACTAGGAGTAATGGATTATGCTTAAGTTAATGGTATTACACTGGTGTAACAATCACAGTCATCTCTGAGTTTAGATCACACCTCCTTAGCAGTGTACTAAACACAGAATGAAGCAAGCAAGGAACTTCGTGAACTACTTACAAAAGTTGCAAATCTGGAGCTTTCTATTCTTTAGAATAGGTAGTACCAAGCAGAATTTTGACTGATGAGGCTATAAGAAACAAAAACTTGCTGTTTAAAATGTCAAGATTATGGTTAATGCCAATTGATTATTTTAACAAATTATGTGTTTCAAAAAGTGTAGGGCAATGGTTCATTTTTTCAACTGGTTTTCCCTACTTCTGCATACAACAATTAAATATTTAAAGTACTATAATGTGGTTAAAGAATCAGTTCAGAAAATCACCAGGTTGCTTTTAGCAGATTAGAAAAAAGAAGACCCACTCCCTATAAATTTTTAATGAACAGACAGCAAAACACTCAAAGTCCATCAGCACTGGCTAGGAACTTTATAGAACTGGAGGGAGATTTTACCATTCATAGCACAGCTGTGTTCTCAGTACCTAGCCACAAGGAAGACAAAAAAAGGAAAAAAAGGAAAAACCCACTGTAAAAATTTGTCTGCATAAATAATACAACCTTTGCAATAAATTTTAAACAAATATTTACAGTAAAAGTTTGTGTTTTTCTTTTTTTTTTTTTTTAAAAGGACTGTAACACCAGTCCAAAATACTTATTCCATTTCTTCATGTAATTAGGTATGCATTTTTGAACCTTCTGTGATGGGATTTCTCCCTTTTTGAAAATGCAGCTCCAGCACATTGAACCCACTAAATTTTTGTATTATTTTCATGATCTTTTAGGTAAACTAATATATATTTTGTCAAAGTTGTTATTTTGAAACCTATCTTTATTTCTGTCCATCTGCACACCCATATGACCAATTATGACCAAGCCAAAAAGGACGCATCTGCAAATGTTCTGTGCTACCACCTATTCCTCTACTGTTCACCTTTAAGAATGGCTTATTTTTCTGAAAGTAGAAATAACAGAGTTCATAATAATTGTGAGGTCCCATTCTGCTGCAGACCAAACCCTCCAAGTCATAACATTTTCATATACCCTTCTGTTGCTAAAACTGGAAAGTAACAGTTTTTATGCTGCTATCAGAGCAGTTGAACTGGTCCTGTAATTGGATATGCAGCTCATTACCTTTATCTGTACATCAAACTGGACTCTGTTTATGACAGCTTGATGCATACTAAAGTTCTAAAAATAATGTCACCAAGATTTCTTTAGCTTCTGGGCCAGCAAGAGAAGATTATATTAATCCGAATGCTGTATTTACTATGAATAACTATGTCACACTGCACAAAGAAGGTCAGGTCAGGATGGTAAGTTCTGTCAGCCTTCACTGAGAAGCCCACAAACGTTCAGCTGGAAGACGTGGTGCTGGCTTTACAGAGGAAAACTATGCTAGGATGACTCAAAGCTACAGAAGTCAAGAGGATCCTGAGTTCTAGGTCTATACTTAAAAAAAAAAAAACAAAACCCCAAAAAAAACAAAAAAACCCCACAGCTGATTTTTTAATTTTTATTTATTTTTTTTTTTTAGGCATCTAAATTAAGGAAATATGTTCCTATGGGCAATGTAATCTGACTTCCACTGTACTTCAAGCTTGCACTATAATGTGAGATGTAGCCTTTGTTTCTCCTGTTTTGGACTTTTGCATCCTCTGACGATAGTTCAAGTGAGCTCATAAGATGTGATGATGTGCTGCAATACCTCATACTAACTTGTCAGCCTTAAACCAGTATTTTCATTCTTGTGATTTGTCATCTCCACCTTTCCTTAGCATCCCCTTGAGAAGAAGTGCTGAATTAAGAACTGGTACTAAGATTGGGTGATCCACAATATATTTGAATATATGATGATGCATGTGTTCTAGTGAATCAGGCACCTACTTCAATATCAGAAAATAGAAAACGGCTCTTGAGTTTCTGTGCTGCGAAGCATTGCATTATTTTGAATCACTGATTGCTAGAGTGTTCTTAAAATCAGAGGCAAATAATTTTTTTCCCTTTACACATTCGCATATTTGCCTCAGCCTTACTGGTGACGCTGTTAGGGTGTGTTAGAGTAGTTTAACTCAAAGCTGTCATTGCCAGAGCAAACTAAGGACACCAACAGTGCTTTTTCCAGAGCAACCATCCTAAAATCGAAAGAATGAGCTTCTACATAAGACCTGTATTGAGAGCCTCATGCACATCCACTGAAACCAGGGGAGCATGTCAGTGTCTTTAAGGGTTTTTGCATCTAGACACTAGCTTTCCATAAGCGTTCAAGAATACTTTCTAATGGAAAAAATCACTAACGTGCCCTTTGGCAGTCCTGGTGGTAACCTTAATCATACAGCATTCCTTCAGTCTCACAGCTTTCACAGTAATACCACTGTAATTTAACATTAATAACAGACCCTTATTAAGAAGTATTATCAATTTCTTGTTGAGGTGATGTTATAATCAACAATATCTTGCTGCGACAATTGCTGCTGTAAAAGAAGTGCCATTTATAGATGGTATTACATATGCAGTCTGTGCTGCATGCGCATCCAAGAATTCCAATATATGCTAACTGACTGGAAAGGCAACAGTGAAAGATATACAACGCAGAAAAATATTTAAAACCACTTCAGGTGCAATGCAAAGTAGTTTTTTACACATACAGGGCTGCAAGAGAAATAATAATAAGTTTAATTTATGCTTGATTAAATCTGTGTTATAAGTTTCCGGTACTGTTATACCACACTTAGGTCTCCTGGGTGCTGTTAAGTGTTGTCAGCCAACAAACTATAATTTCATGGTTGAGTGGACTAGTACAAGCCTAGGCTTCTGCTGCTATGTACAATCAGACTACAGTATGCTGTAATAATAAAGTGAGGAGAGGAAAAAATAAAGTAAAATAAAATATTCTCATGCAGAATAGTAATTAATATGTACCAGTAAAATCAGATACTACAATGCCTTCATCTATAATTTGTTGAGGTCAATAAACTGAGTCCGTTTACTTTACTGGGCTTTAGATCAGCTGATTCAAGTTCTGTATTTTGATTTGACAGGTACTCTAAAACAGCTGCACAGATAGAAGTAAGCTGCAGAAGTGGAAGGGTTTTTTTTAAATGCAGCAATTTTTGTAGTTGTGACTTTTGTCCATGCCAGGACATTTTGGTTTTGGTCAGTAGCTATTAATTTAGCACCTGTGAAATACGTCTATAAGAGGAATCCTCTGCACTTAGTTTTGCCTCAGTAGAGTATGTGCTGAATTTCTCTTGTGCTAAAGTGTACATCTTTAATACCTTTAGTACATCTTATAGCAGTTTAGCTTTAACATGCTATAGTGGCTTCATACAGCTGAAAAATAACATTAAGGAAAAAAAAAACAAACAACAAACCAGTTATGTAAGCTGGATTGCCTGACTGAGGCCTTGGTTTTATGGGGTGCTGTGCTCCCTTGGTGAGACTTGTAAGCATCTATTGGTCTGCTGAACAGCTTCAGAAATGGCTCTTGGTAAATCTGAGAGGACTGGGTCAGGTATTTCAGCTCTTGGGTGTAGCACAAAGATTACTTAGGTCAGGGGACTGACCTAAGCATTTTAATATATTTTTACATTAAAAAAAGGTAACAATCACATAAAGCCCAATGCATTTATACTGGGGCCACTGTGGTCTGTGAAACAGTCTTTATATTCAGTTGTTATCAGAAATCGAGAGACCCCCTTGAACAGCACAAATAAAAGGTATGCTATGACAAACGAGTTAGGATGTTAAACAGAAAAGCTCGTAATTCTACACTGAGTTGTGTAGAATAAGCTGTAGGCCAGGTAATGCCTCAGACGCCATGCAAAAGTCTTACTAAAATCAATGATCATTCAATGCAAAGAGCAGAAAATAGAACCTGGCCCAGCATGTCTCTGATGGTTGACAACAAGGATTCAGTAACAGCTTACAAAACATTTGTGGTTTTGTGGACTTTATGATGAATCTCTTTTCACATTAAAGCACTTCCCTTTTCTCAGATTGCAACAATAATGACAAGCTCTCCTCCACTTGTCCCATGCCTGTACTGTTTAACCACTTTTTTGAACATTGATTTTTTTAAAAAATCCCATAAAGTTTCCCCCCATGTGTCTCTTTATTTCTTCCTTTAAAGGGAAAAGTGCTGCGTGTTCCTATGAAGGCTTTAAAGAAATCAAGAAATTTGATATAATGGCTTTGCTTCCAAGTGAAATCTTTTGGAAAAAAAAAACAACAACCAAAAACCAACTCTTTTTCCAGAATTACTTAGTTCTTGTATTTTATGTAACTATCAGATAAAATTAGACCATGAAAAAGGATCTAATATTTGTTTTCTTCCTTGTCAGTTACCTTTCTCCCTAGCTTGATTCACCCTTCCCCCCCCTTTCTTTTTCCTAAATTTTATTTTAAACATGTAAATAGACTTTTCTGCTGTGTACTGAATATTAGTGTCAGGATGAAAAATCTAAGTAGTAAAAACTTCACACTTTATCTCCTTTTGATTATATTTTGCGGAATCAAAATTCCTGCATCTCTCTTCTTCCTTCAAGATCATGGTGGGGAAAGGGTGAATTCGAAGACTTGTATTTTGTAATTAAATTATCAAGAAACTATCACAAATAATCTTTACATATGTCTCAGTACCATGCAAGAGTGAAAAGGATACCTCAAATATCTGTAAAAGAGTTTTAATCTAAAATGAGTATTTAACTCATGTTTAGTAATTTTTTCGTATAAAAAATACCTGGCCGTGAATGAGATCTTCAAAGAATTGACTTGCATATTCAGCATGGAATTGTGTAAGATTGATTTATCCAGGTTTCTGTGAATGGAGGACAAACTGAGGTCACTTATTATTCTGGTTAATCATTAGCCATGTTTATTTATTAGGTTAATTTGCAGAGTTTCAACAATCTTGTGTCCTTGGAAAGGGTCAGGAAGTAGCACCAAATCAGATATACTGATTATCTGTGCTTTAAAAAGAATAATGAGTTTTTCTAGATCATGTACTTGAAAACCTGTTAGTGGAATGAATTTTGAACCAAGTCCAGGCAATTGTTGCTAATGATAAAATACCTCCTGGGGATACAGTACTGCTCCAGTTTGCAGTGTTTGAGAAAGCCTTAGGATATAAGCAGCTGCTCTTGTGTCATGTTCATGTTATAGCCACTGTAATTCTTTTAGTAAGAATTATACTTTCCTCTCAGTTTTTATTGTGATTTATTTGTAACACCTGTAAAACTGATTCTTGCGCTCTATAGGCATATTAATGCTATGACATCTAAGTTTCTTGCTAGCCAGTTCTTTATTATTTTTGTATACTAATCTGTACCCTCATTGTACTGTGTGGTACCTGAATTTGCTTACATCACATTATCTGATGCTTCCTTAATTCATAATTAGACTGGAGTGTCTCTGAAATAAGATTTTTTTTCTGTGTTTAAAAACTGTCTAGCAAAATGAGGTTCTGGTCCAAAACTAGGACACTCTGTGCTATTTTGCTTTTGTCACTCAAGTGACAAAGAATACCAAATTGGAATATTAGTAATTAAGAAATATTTAATTGTCCAGCAGATAAAAGCAAATGGTGTGCACATGTATGCTTTTACAGTCTCTTGTCTTTTTTTTCCAAATATATCTATCTCTGATATGAGAGTGGCAGGTCATCCCATAAGGAAAATTCAGCTGCAGACCATAAAACGCTGAACTTTTCTTTGATTGCCAGTTCACCCTGGAACTCGTTTTTGCTTTTAGTAGCTTTTCCATTTTTGCACAGGCACAGAATAGTACTTATCTTACTTCATAGGCAGCCATTATGTCTGTTTTATCCACATAGAAAGCACAGGAGAAATAAAATGATCAGTGCCCTGATAAGTTAAGGAGGATAAACTCTTGAAGTCTACAAATAATGCAATTCCTTTTGGCTGATTGATTTTGGGTAAGTGCAAAGGACATAAACAACCATTCTTTTAAACTGAAAGGAATGCATCTGGATGATGGATAACTGCAGTTCAAGCAGAAACACTTCTACAAGTTGCTTTGTGGAGGATTGGCTCATTCTGTCCCAAACTCCTGTTTCTTGTCAGTAGAACTGAATGTTAGTTCCTCAGATTGGAAAGAAATCTGTAAAGAAGGAGAAAGTTTTACTTCTACTCTACACATGGTAGTGTGCATGTGAGCTGCTCAAAAAAGCTAAGCTCTGTGCCAGTTAGCTACATTGCTGTTTGGTAGCTTGGAGCAGTACTGAGATTGCAGTAGGTGTGTCACTGCAATACTTATCCATACTATCCAGCTAAAAAAAATCATCATATCTCTCTTGCTCCCTCTCACTGCTCATGTGTGTTTTAGTCTTGGAGAACCATATCACATGCAACCTCATCCTCACCCCACTGCCAGAAAAAAAATTGATTAGCCTTGTCCGCAGGTGGCCCCAAAACCCGTATCTTGCAATTTAACACTTACTAAATATTTGAAGAAACTTACCACGCATTTGAAATCCTTGTCCCTCTTCCTTCCCTTCTTACTTTCTTCTATTGTAATCTTGCATATGTTTTCCTGTTATACAGCAACTACTTTTTTTTTCTCAATGCATGTTTCTGTGTGTACTATTAAAGTACATATCCTGCAACATAATCCTGCAACATAGCATAGGCTTCTCTTTTATGGACGATGGTGAACATTTATAGATGGAAAGATCTTGAAACATTATACTCTCTTTTTTCATCTGCAGTTCAGTTATTTTGCACTTCTGTGTTTTAGTGTGGCAATCCCAAATCCTTCCTGTCCTCTTGGTATACAGCATGAGAAGCTGGGAGAACACTGTAGTCATCTTCCTCACTGATGCTACAGAACAGCCAGTGAGAGCAGAACAGCCCTTACATGAGGAAGTGAGAATTATATGAATACAGAGAGAAAAGGAAGCCTTAGTAAACAAAAAGTCTTGTGTAAGATCGTGTTCAACCAGAAATGATTACAGTTCAGTCTGAAGTAGCTGGAAAAACTGGTGAAGATTGCAAGACCCTTCTATTATATTTTACATAAATTTTTAGTGGTAGATTGTAACTGGAAATACAGGCCTATGCAGAGAAGTTCTAAGTCTAGTCAGGTACACAACGTCTTGGGATGATGCAGGCAAAACCCAACGATATCTGCTGGAGGAAGCGAGTAAAGAGGTTTGGACTGAGAAGAGTTAAGAGCAAATTTCTACTAGCAAGGTAGAAGCAAAATTCTGGGAGCAAAGTTACAGTTTTGTCATGGGTTGCTGTGGAATAGGACAACTTTGCTCACCATTTAATTGAGCTCTGCCCTAATATAGAATCATAGAATAGTTAGGGTTGGAAAGGACCTTAAAATCACCTAGTTCCAATCCCCCTGCCATGGGCAGAGGCACCTCACACTAAACCATCTCACCCAAGGCTCTGTCCAACCTGGCCTTGAACATCCAGGGATGGAGCATTCACAGCTTCCCTGTTCAACCCATTCCAGTGCCTCACCACCCTCACAGTAAAGAATATCTAATTATATCTAATCTAAACTTCCCCTGTTTAAGTTTTAACCCATTACCCCTTGTCCTGTCACTACAGTCCCTAATGAAGAGTCCCTGCCCAGCATCCTTATTGGCCCCCTTCAGATACTGGAAGGCTGCTATGAGGTCTCCACGCAGCCTTCTCTTCTCCAGGCTGAACAGCCCCAACTTTCTCAGTCTGTCTTCATACAGGAGGTGCTCCAGCCCCTTGATCATCCTCGTGGCCCTATATAAACACAGGCTCTTGCCCTTGTATGACACCTACTTATTCATTTGTTTGCTAAATATGGCTACATCTGCCTTGAAAAGACACAACAGTATAAACCTATGTATATAGTGCTGGAATATAGATCTTGGGTGTCCCACTGTGCCCCCCATGAAATTCTTAAAATACCTTTGTTTATGCCCTCACTTTTCCACTACAGCTACAGCCTCAAATGGTAATGCATTGTAAGAAGTGAAACCTAAGAAACTGAAGTAGATGTTCTGGAATTTCCCCACTATCACATACCAAGTATTTTATTTTTTTTTTTCTTCTTTAAATTAATTGAGATGAAAATCCAAGAGGATACCTCTGAGCATTTAAAGGATCTGTTCTTCATTTTTATTATTCCAATATTAACATTTCTTAGCCTAGATTTCAGAGAATGTTCTGCTTTTCTCAAGTGTCCATACTTGATTCAAAGATACTTCCTTAAAGAAAATGTCCCTGATTGAAGCCAGCTGCCTCTGGATCAGGCTCCTACTGTTTCTTTCAGAATAAAAAAAAAAAATCTGATTCTCAAATAGAATTTTGGGGTGGTTGTATAGTTCTATCCTAGCGAGGCATGTTGCCATTGCCTAAGGCTGCTGACCAAAGTGAAAAATCATTCGTAAGGGCAGCAAAGGACAGCACACCTTTTTTTTTTATTTCCTCAGTGATATTTCCTCCCTCTTGCTTTTCCCTTGTGAAATAAATAGGAATATGGAATATTACTGCCAGAAGAGTGGGTAGATTTGTGTTAATGTTTAAGAGCAAATGTCAAACTATAGAAACGTTGCAGTTTTGTATGCTTTCGAAGTATATAACCAGATTATTATTTTGCTGTATCTTTTCTTTGAAAACTCTCCCAGTAATTGTCTATGCAATCTTGTACTGGGCACAAACACTGTGCTACATTGTAATTGCTTCTTTTAAATTTTGCATCAGAGCTTTGTAACATTAGGCAGGGAAAGGCAAACGAAAGTTTGGGTGGATAATTTCTCTCTCCCTGAAAAGAATGTCTTTCAGAAGAAGTCATTCCAAATGAATGTTCAGAGCTGTGAGTCACAGCATTAGTGGGTTGAACCATTATTCTATGCAAGTATATGGGCATATATTTTCAGGATTAGTAAAATGGAGAAATATTATTTGTAATAAAAATATATTTTAGGATAATGGCAGGGTTATAATCTCTGCAATTCTAAAGAAAGATTATGACTTGACTGGAAGAGGGATTGACACATGAATAAATCTGTTCTTTTTTAAGAATTTAAAAAAAATCACTTAAGATATTTGTTTGAACTGCAAAATACATGGAAGGGCAGACTTTCTAGAATAGAGCACAAGACGTCCATATTAAAGATCTCTACCATGGATAACCTCTGATAAGTGGTGCTTCTGGTGCCTTCTACAGTCCTTTCATTTTGTGTGTTGACATTTTCATATTGATTTCTCTTTCCCTCCTGCATCTGTCCCTTGTTTTCTAGCTCTACCTGTGTCTCTGTAATGTATTTTTTTTCAACTCATGCCTCTGTCCTGTTTTTACTTTCACATTTTATTCTTTTTTTCAGTCCAAAGCAAATTTCTACTCCCCCTTCACCCTCCTCATACACCTGTTCATTCACTTTCTGACTTATGGTTTGAGATATACCACAACCAAAGGCTGTTCCTTCTGAAAAAGAAGTGGAACTGGGTGTTAGTTAAAGCCAGTTATGCTGGTACTCAACATTAACATTTAAACACATTTTGCCTGTTTATAGAGCATTCACCTACTATGTCTAAGTATTTTTGAAAAATTGTTCTAGTGAAACATTTTAATGCTAAGTGCTTTTTGGCCTTTAAGATTGCTCTGGTAGATTAACTTGGGCAATACATTCATTTTAACAAAAAAGATTTTTTTTTTCATCAAAAGTATCTTTCAAGGGTAACTTCACTTGAGCTCTCTAAGGAAAACGTATTCCCAAAGAGTTATATTTTATCAGATGAAATACTTCATCCTAGTTTGCTGCAGCTGGTATCAGAAAAACACCTGTAGCCTGAACATTAATCTCTACTCAGTAGTGAAGGGTAATGGACCTATAGATCTGCTATTGAATTATAGAGACTACTGGTAGATCTTTTTGTTCAGTTCCTGAAGCAATGTGCATGGAAATTAGCAGATAGGCTTCTTTTACATTCATCATACATTTCTGTGAAAGGCTTAGGGCATGCTTTTATTGTGGGATCTTGTTGATAGCTATGCAAAGCCTTTGCAGAGTCAGTTTAAAATGGCAGTAAATTTGAATGTTAGATTTTGCCATCTTTCCATTGGCACTCGTGCAGTATGGGTGTCCAAGAGTGTACGTTCTACTTTTGTTTTGGGAGGATGTTCTTTTAATAGTATTTAAAATAATATAACAATATAAAAAAAATCAAAACTTTTCTTGAAATGCAAATGATGAGGAAAACCAAACTTTCTAGAATAAAGCATCAGCCACCCATATTCGAGATCTCTACACACATGCCTCAGTAGGAATGTGAATAGAAGCAGGAAGGCTCAGGAATCCAGGGGATAGGACTTCCTTGGAGCATTTATCCCCTGGGAACTACATGTTCAGAATGGGTTGCATCTTTCCCTGTAAGAAGTGTGGGTAAACCGGTGTTGTCTTATTTTTACTTTCTCTTTGGTAGCTACTGCTTTCTGAATATGCGGTCAGGCTGCAGCCACTGGGCTGCTTCAGCCTCCAACCTTCTGGTTTCCCAAATACAGAATTTACATGCTGATTAATAATGAACTTAGTTTTATTCTGGAATTTATAAAGGTTTATTTAGATAAACCTATCGTGTATCTACTAAGGTAGGGCAGAGTTTGTTCTCTCTCCCCATACCCTCAATCAGGAGGGTGCCACTGCACTGCCCAGCTTCTCTAGACCTTCTGTTTCTCTGAACTTTCAACATCTCTTTACCAAACACATTAAAATAAACTACGTTTTTGTTTTCAGCATTAGATTCCTGAGCATTTTGACGGTGCCAGTTATAACACATCTATCACCGAGGGTTTATAAGAAGAAAGGATACTTATGGTCAAAGCTATACCATATTCTGAACAGCCATGCACTCTCGGCTTTGGTTGTATTTTTATCCGGGTTAGATGCACTCTGCAAAATAAATGAATGAAGTGAAAAGTATTTTTATAGCATACATAAAACATGGACTTCCAATATTAAGAAAACCCATGTCAAACCAAATTACAATTAAACTGCACTTTTTTTTTTCTCCCCAAATTCAGAAAGCTTCTTTGGCACACAAATGTCATCTCTGAATCACTTCAAGAACAAATTGGCTCATATAGCATTGCTATATACTCATTGTAAGAGTGCAGCATTTACTTTTATTGATGATATCAATTTTATTAAGCAGCTGAGAAGCAATGTATTCTGAGATCAATAAAAGGATATTTCGATTTAATTGCCATTGTAGGATTACTTCAGTTTACTCCTACAAGATCAGACGCTATTTGTGTATGTCTAACAAAATGTCATTCCCCAAAGGATCATGATATCCTAATGACACAACTTTCCTTTCTGTACTTCTTTCCAATGCAGGAGGACCATAACTTGAGTCAACAAGGTTGAAAACACTGCTTTCCATTCTGCAAGCTAATTCTGGGGTGTGTTGCACAGGTAGATAGATGGATCTGTCCTTTTACTCAGGATCGTTATTCAGAATGATACATTAGAAACAGCTGTACAAAGACAGCTAATTGTGTTATTCTCTGGGCATGGCATTAGCACTAGCAGAAGAATTAGTGGCAGAATGGAACTAGGAATGGGCTTGCCAGTTCTCTAAGGATATTTCATTATCATCTTGCTTGTGTTTTGCTGCAAGTTAGATTTTTTCTTTTAATGGGAGTATTTTTCTTTATGCAACTTAATTTATCTATTTTTTATGCTTTAGAAATATATTAAACATTTCCTGTTATATATTAGGATTCATGTAAATTGGCTGATGATAATAATGTCAATGGTCTGATCCTCAAAACAGTAAGGTTCCAAGCCAACCTGTGCATAGGAACTGTTACATTGATTTCACTGAATTTTGACTAAGGTTATATAGAGACAGAAACCTTATTGTAGCAGTTACGATTTTGTTAATATCAGACTGCTCACAGTGAACTTACAAATGTACCAAATAGGCCAAAAGTTATTTTTGGGTTTCATTTCCGTGTTACTGAATTGATTATTTTCACAACTTCCCGTAGCAACTGGGGAGGCTGGAGGAGAGAAGAAGATGGTACTAACCCCTAACAGAGCAGTACACTCTTCCAAGACCTTCATATCTGATAGTGCATTTTGGCAGGATAGATACAGATGGGGAAAGGGGTTGAAACATTTAAGCAGGATGTTTAATGACAGGGAAGGTCTATGTTAGGTCAGAACAACAAGAACACTGAAAGAAAGAAAGTGAAGGATGAGGGTGGACAGGGATAAAGATGAGAAAGAGGACAGGTATGGAAACACATGTATCGTGGAGTGGGCTGCAGCAAGCAGCCAGTAAGTGCAACACAGAGGAAAGCTGTAAATGGCCCAGGTATCCTTGGTTTGACTACTAATATTTCTGGAAGCCATAGTGTTTTTGGTCCTCTTTCCAAACTCATTGTATATCTAGCTTCCTCTTGTGGGAAAAAGATTCCACATGTTGGAACACGAATTGTTCCTGTATAAAAGCAGTGGACAAGAAGTCTGCGTGACAGTATAATTCTCTAAGAATTTCCTGGTCCTGACCTGAAACTGCTTGTATTTCTTGCACTAATGTTTATTGTTTCTTTGTTCCACACCTGCTCTGTTGGCCTGTATTCTCTGGCTTATGTAAGCTCTATGAGTCTCACATGTGTTGCACCTTCCTCCTTTTGTATATGAAATCTGTGTTGTGTTTACAGCTTTTCTGTTTGTTGAGAATGTGGGTAGTTATTTGTAGTGAAGATCCTGCTTAAAAAGTACAGACAAGGGATGGCAGGAGATGTTGGTATGAGTGCTTTTTGCACTGTTATAGATCTTTGGATCCTGTGATCTCAGAAAGTAACATTTCACTTTCCCTGCAGTTCAGAGAGGTAGAAATAGGGGAGACAGTTCACCACCTCTTCTGGACAACGCCTTTTCTCTGGGAAGTGAGAATGCCAACGTTTCTCATCTCTTACTTTGGAGTTGCACTTAGATTATTCACTTGCAATAAAATCACCAACCAGCTGGCCAATGAAACTGCTGGGGAAAGTATAAATACTTGGTATACTAATAAATATATCGGGTGCTTATTTTTAAAGGTATCAGGTAATTTATTTTAAAAATAAACTATTAATTTGAGAGAGATAATATTGACATATGTTTTGCAGGGTATTTCATTTTCTCCTGAGATCAATACTGCATCTACAACATTTTCCCAGAATTCTTGTAGAAAATATATTCTTACACTGTCTTGGCAGAGATTAACATAGTAAAATTTGAGATACAGAAACCATCTGAATAAAATGGTATTAAGTGTTTGATTTTCTTTCAAATGGGGAATGAGTTAAAAAGCCGACTGCCATAAAAGATTTTGCCTTTTAATAGAGCAACTTTGTAACTCTGCTTAGTGATTATGTATTCTGCATTCTGCTTATCAGTGTTAGATTTAGGTGTTCATACTATGAATGGTATGCAGCAAGCTACTTTTGCTTTTATATATTATTTTCTATAAAATAATATACATTACCTGTAGTGTTATGTAATTAATTTCTTTCAGAAATGAGTTATGATGGTGCATCAATAAATAAATGGGTATGAATATGAGGCTATTATTTCTTATGTTTATGCTTATATTGTGATAATGATTTAATGATAAACACCTTTAAGGAAAGGCAAGGCAGAACTGACACAAAGAACCTGAGAGATGCTTTTGATGGATGAGGTCACAGTATGGTGAAGACCAGATGCTAATTATATATTAAAAGGCTTTATACCTTTGCTAGAGATGGAGCCCTGGATTCCAAGTCTTACAGCTTGAACTGGAATTTGCTGCTAGTGGACTGCTAACATTACTAGTTGAGCCAGCCCAGAATAGAGCATAATCAGAAGTCCATAAACAACTGTGTACATGGGAGTCTTGACTAAACACATCAAATTCCTTCTGGGAAGGAAAAACTGAATTTGTGGAAGGGAAGGAAAGAAGGGATATCAAGTTCAATTAGGAAAGCAAAAGTGTTATGCAGCTATGTAGCTGCTATGGTGTCTGACATAGTACTCACAGGGTTGAAGGTGTTTAAGCTTTTTTCTGCCCCTGAAAAATCCAGGTCTGGTTATAGATACAGACTGAGAGCTTCTTACAGCAAGATACCCTGTGTACTGGTATTTAGAGTGGTCAGAGAGAAGGTTAGGTTCAAGTCTCCACAGTAGACCTTGTGGCTTCACCGTTCTGCCTGAGTAGTTGTTTCAGTAGTCTGGCTGAGAAGAGAGAAGCCTACAGGCTCGTTTTCCACTAAGTTTGCTGTCTTTTAAACATCTTATTCATGAGAAGATATTCAGTTCTTATTTGTGGTACAATCCCCCTGAAGCATATGTTTTCAAGTTCATCTGGGTGAGAGCTTTAACTGGAACTTGATAGGTTACTTGTCCAGTGATATATGCAACAAAGCCAACTCCTTTCACTGTGAAGACACACTAACATAGAAAATGAAAATTAGATAAACTAAATAAAAATACTATATTAGAAGTAAAGGGAAAGAAGAAAGACAAGAAAGGGGAAGAAGAGCTGTGAGACGGAGATGAGATGAAAGAGAATATTAAAAGAAATAACCTGACATAAATTGAATAACTGACATAAATAACACAGATAAGTACTGCATTAAAGAGGGCTGCAGAGAATGCAGCAAAGGTCTGAATTAGTAAAAGGCTGAGATTTCAAATATAAAAATGTCAGAAAAAGGAAAGTAGAGTACCACAAGAAGGAAAAAAGAATAATCAGAGAAGCAACACTATCTTCTAAGTTAAAATTTGCTACTGTAAGGAATGCTGACTTGAACATGATAGGGCATGAAAAGTGTTACATTTATTTACACCTTTTGTGTTGTATTGCTGGGTTTTGTCAACAGAGAGAGGTGTCAATTCACAGGGCACAGTTGGGAAACTGAAAGTGTTATTGTTATTCATAAACATGATTATTTCCATTTTTAACAATAGAAAGAGAAAAATAGATGCCTATTGACTTCTGAAGAAATCAGGTTTTCACAAAGCATGCATTCAGTCAATTTTATACTCCATTCCATTCTCTGATATTTGATAGTTCTTGATTGCTGCAAAGTAGAAAATTTCTGACATGATGTTATCTTTAAAAACCAGTCAAGAATAAATTAAGGTTCTACATTCTGGCCTTGGTCAGAATTTGGGTAGAGGCATTGCAGGAATTTGCACCAAGGTGCTTAGGAGAGTGATATTAGCGATTAGTCCCCATAAACTCAGAACAAATCAGTATCTTGACATGGTGCAATGGAGTTATACTAGCCCTTCTAATAGTGACTGAGTTGTAAAATTAAGAATATGGTCAGATGTGTTGTTGGGGTCTTTTTGTTATTTTTCATTTCTTTTCCCCAAAGAAACAGCAGGACATTAGGCACCTGAATTCCATCCAGTTTCCATCAATGACCTAAATGAGACCCTAAATGCCTTCAGATAGGTGCAAAGGTGTAAATGTTAAGACTGCTCAGTATGTAAGATTTATTAAAATTCTGCCTAATTATATCTTTAATGCATTTTCAAGTGAATAGAGTATCTTATTCGTGTCTTACAAATGTAAATACCAATTTAAGGCATCACTGAGTAATTTAAATTTCAGTTCTAGTTATGCAGTCTGAAAGAGTGCATGGGGAAACAGGAACACAGTATTAGGTACTTTTTTGCTTTGCCAACTTGTCAGCTGTAGCATTGTTTCTCCCTAGTTGTACTGCTCTTCCACTTACTGTGGCGGAAGCACATGTCATGTCTCCGAGTATTGACTTACTATAGATTTCTACTGTTGTTGCAGGCAGTGCTGCATTTGAAATAATGCTCTAATGTATGACAAAAAAGGGAAGGTGACAGTTGAACAGCTGCACCTTGTTAAATAGCCTGCTTCAGTTTACAGTTTTCAAGTTCACAATGCACTTAGGTTTCCATGTGAAAAATATTTCCAGAAACCTGATCTCCTAGAACTGAGCATTGCACCTTCTCCTGTTTTATTGTAGCGAATGAAATATTGTTCTGGCTAATTTCTATAGATGCAGCATTCGGAAGGTGATAAATATATGGATGTATCAAGGCAGTACTTCTGTTATTTTGTTTATTTGACTTCTCAGGGTATCTTCATGTTTATTTACAGTTTTCTTAAAACTCTAATAGCTTTAGTTAAAAATTTTCATCATTGCATCCACATTCAAAAAACAAATACATCCTCTGTATTTTATAAGATAAAGCTCCTTTTTATTTTCAACCTGCCTGTTTTAAACATTTTCAGCAATAACACTGTTTCTGACAAACATGATCTACCAACAATTGAACAGATTTTTAATAGAGTATGTATATCTACAATCTTGACATACCTGACTTGCAGCTTCTGCTTTCAGATCTTCATCTGGATCTACGCCAACTCTGTTAAAAAAAATCCAAAACAAAGACGTATGGTAAAGATATGATGTATATTAGAGAACTTTGAGGGTAGAAATGTTTCTCTTGTGCCACTCATTTCCTGCTAAGTGAGAGATGTGAAGAAGAGCTGACAAAACATTAAGATCAGTTTTTTTAATCAAGGAATTTCTTAAGTTTTTGGGAAAATTGAGAGTCTCTTTAACAGCTGATCATAACTCCTGAGATTAGATCTTTACCCTGGCTCTGATCCATACCTGTGGTGAGAAAATGAAGTCATTAACCTGTGCTATGAAATCCTTAATTACTGGCAGAAGAGGGGTGTTGAGAAAGAACTGGAGTTGGGTATGAGGACAAGAGTACCGGACTCTGGCATTTCTTACTGTACTGCATTGTAGCTAGCTTGTGGCTTTTGGAAAGGGCTTTACTTGGCACAGAAAGTATGGGAAAACAAACCCAGAGAGGAGAGGAAATTGCAGTGGGTGATGTGCAAGATGGTGAGAACCTGGGTGGCATTTTACTCATACGGACAGGGAAAAAATAACATTGGCTGTTAAAAGTGATGTGATGGAAGAACTGACATATCTTGAATACTGCTGATACTCAGAACTGAGGGGTGCAACTGAGAAATGTTGAGTTGAATGACAGAGGCTTGTGCTGATGTTCATACCACTAACAGAAAGAGAGCAATGAGGGTGAGGAATAATGAAACTTCTTATCACTGGAATCTGAAGCCCACAGCTAGCTAGCTAGCCCACCAATAGCCCCTGAAAGCCTCCCACATAGTATCAGGTCCACCAAGCTAATGGAAAGTTTACTGATGTGAATAAAAGGTACTCTTTCACTAGATTCTAGATACTCATTTAAGTCACTTAGATCACTTTACTGTTTTTCTGACAGTCTTCCTTCTTGAGTATGTTTTTGATTTTGGTAATAACACATCAAAATACATTTTAAAATATTATTAAATATTAACAGTTACATACTTCAGCCTTATTTCCTGTAAATATTATGCACTCTTATTCAGTCCGAGACAATAACAGGACCTATATGCAAAGTAAATGCTTTTTATATGTAAATATTGCATGAAAGAGAAAAGACATTTGTTTCTATCATAGCTCTTGAGCGTTCACAAACCTGAGTTCTTCAGGCATAAATATTTAAATCTTTTTACAAAAAATAGTCCTTTTCTTTGTCCTTTTTTTTTTTTTAAATTGCTTGAAAATACTTCTGATGGCACTAACCTATTCATTAGTTTGGAGTAAAGCAAGTTAGGTATTTCCTTTTTAATGAAATTGAAGTATTTACACGGGAAAAAAAAAAACATTACACAGAGGTTTAGCCATCTGTCTGACAGTGGGTTTGTTGTTATCATATACAGAGCAGTCTAGTACCTTCTCTTTCCTCAGTATTGTAAAACTAAGCAGTGTGAGACAGACACTGTTGTAGAACTAACAGTGTGCAGATGGCAGAGTGTACAGAGTAAATACAGCAGATTATGAAGCTTGAAGCAATGGCACAAATGTAGGTGTAACGGTCCCAAATTTATAAAACAGGTCACAGTCAGAGAATCCCAGTCTCCTAAATGCAATTACATACCCTGTTTATTAGACTATGTTTATTTGCTAGATGTGTTCACCAGGAACACTACTTGACCAATACAGAAAAACACCAGCAGTACAATAGTCAAGGGTCTGCACGGTTCTGAAGAGTAAAAAAATTCAAAGCATTTATGCATGACAGGTGGCAGCTGAAAGGCAGGGCTACAGCACAAACTTCTCTCTCACTCTCCTGTCCTTAATGAGCTTAACTTGACCTCAAAGAATCGGTCTCCTGAGACAGAAGTAATTCAGCCTTCAAGCAGTTCTGGACCTACTGGAGTAGAGAAACTGCCACTTCCGATTGATTGTGTGTGTTGGAGTTGTGATGTGTTTATTACAGAATGAGCTAAGACAACAGAAAACATTTCAGCTGGGACTAAAAGGACTGTAATAGTAAATGTAAAAATGGGTAGGCAATGGAGCCAGTAGGAGCCAGAGTTTCTGACTATGATACTGTTTCAGTAACTGTCATGTAACTACTAAGCAATCACATTCACAACAGCAAACCACTGGCACAGGAAAAAATCTGGATTTATAGAGTTTCACAGGATTTGAGGTACGCTTGAGTTTCTTTGCATGTATAATTTCTAATCCTTATAGCTGCAGAGACAGCTAGTTGTTCTACCTTGTTTATTCTGCAGACAATATATTATAATTAATATGGCACATACGAAGATAGTCACATGAAATCTTAACATGAGTATTGCATTTAAAGCCAGACAATCCCTACCCCTCACCCCAGCAATAAATCACACTTAAATTCAGTGGAATCACACTTCTGTCCTAGATTTTTCACATATGAAAAAGAAAAGAAAGCATGATACATGAAAGACACATGAATGACACGGATCCACAGATGATGCTTTCCTTTGGTCTGGTCTCTGCTCTTGTTTGACACAGGTGCAGATGCCCTTGCTGTTTATCTCATGGAATAATATCTTGCTACTGCAAATTATAGAATCATAGAATAGTTTGGGTTGGAAGGACCTTCAAAGGTCTAGTCCAACTCCCCTGCAATGAGTAGGGACATCTTCAACTAGATTAGGTTGCACAGAGCCACATCCAGCCTGACCTTGAATGTTTCCAGGAATGGCGCATCCACTGGATGGGCAACCTGTGCCAGGATTTTACCACCCTCATTGTAAAATACTTCTTCCATGCTTCTAGCCTGAATCTCCTCTCTCTAGTTGAAAACCATCATCCCTCTCCTATTGCAACAGGCCCTGCTAAAATTTCTCCCTGTCTTTCTTATAGGACCCTTTTACGTGCTGAAAGGCTGCAATAAGTTCTCTCTGGTGTCTTCTCTTCTCTGGGCTGAACAATCCTAACTCTTTCAGTGTTTCCTCACAAGAGAAGTGTTCTAGCCTTCTGATCACTTTTGTGGTCGTTCTCTGGACCATTTGCAACAGGTCCATATCTTTCTGTATTGAGGACTCCAGAGGTGGACACAGTACTTCACGTGGGGTCTTACCAGAGCAGAGTAGAGGGGCAGATGTGGCTAGCAAAATCTTATGTATTGATTTAAAGCCCCTTGGGAAAAGGACCAATCATTCTTTGTGTTCTATAGGAGAGTTTTTCAATGCATTAAAATAGCAATACATTTTTGCAGTAACTTGACCATTAACAACTTTATTAAGTATGCACTAAGCAGACTGAGTTCAGTCAGTTCTGAATTTGAAGCTAATTATTTCATATTCAAATATAGGCTTGGGAGCTTAACAGTGACCATTGAAAATCATGGTCTGCTATAATTAACACTGATACACTTGCTATGAACTAGAATGCTGTTTTTAAACTGCAAATGTTGAAAAACACAAGTATAACAAATTACATGAGACAGTCAAGACAACTGAAATTAAGCACAGACATGCACTTCAAGTCCTTCCTCAAAAGACCTGCTATAGGTCTAATGGTATTGCACTAGAATTCCAAACTTAAAATTTGTATAAATTACTACAAAAGCCTCTAAGAAATACTCTGTTGTTAATACTTGTATCTCTTTCCCTATTAAATTTTTTTGGTTTCCCTTTTCTGTGAGAAGTTTTCGTAGTACTTTTTGTTCTCCTTTCTTGCTGTCAACTTTGTTTCTTTTCTTCTGTTATCTTGTTGTACTTCTTGCAGTCTCCATTTTCCATTCCTCTGTCCCACTTTCCTGGTTGCTCTCTATTCCTAATTCATTTCTTCTTGGCATTCTTCTAAATATTGTATGTTTTTATCTCTGCCTTTCTATTTTTGAATCTTTTTATTCTATACATTAAACATTTAGGATGACTTCTATAAAAACAAATGGAACAAGTACAATGACTTTTTAATTAGATCTATATCGCAGTGGAATATATCTGCTCTTACAGGCTTTAGTAAGACCTTTAGAGTCAAATATCCTAGATACGAAAGAATTCAAATTCTTAAGAATTCCATTATGGTGGGGGTTTTGTTTTGTTTTTTTTTTTTTGGTGTCTTTTTCTTGGCGAGGAGGGAAGGAATAGGAGTTGTGTTTTTTTTTGTTTTTAAATAATGGCTGGATAAAAACCTGAATTCAGAGATTAAGATTTCTATATTTGAAATCTGGAAGTAAAGCTTCTGACTTCAGGCAGTCTTGTGGAATTATGCCTAAGCATTGCTAGGAACTGTGCATTAGTTTGCAGAAGTACCCTTTACAGTTGATGGTATTTAAATCCCCGTGTACTATCAAGTGTATAATTTTTTTTTTAGCAACAGACAGAATGCAATTTGTAAAAGAGGAGGAATTTGTCACTGAATACAAAGCAGTTGATAACAACTTTTCTTATGTGGTTGAAATGAAAATGGATGGAAAGATAAATCCCAGATTGTGAAGCGAACAAGCAGCAAAAAATACAATAATGATCCACAGGGACAGAGAGTAGTAAATCACTGTTCAGGCACTGCAAACTTTTAATTCTCTCGCTTCAAACCACCACAAAGTCAACACTATAGGGTAAAATCTCTGCTTTCTACAGTGGAAACCACAGGAAAATGAATATACTCATGACTTCAAGAGGATCTAGGCATGCAGAGCAGAACTTTTGGTGTCTATACTTACAAGTGTGATTCTCAGCCCTCCCTCACTTTAGCTGCCAAGAAATCTGTAAATAGACACATTTCTCTGAAATCTGAATTCTAATTAGTGAAATTCTACTTCTGGGCTTGTACAGGCTTTGTGTATTTGCAGAACAGTTGATTCATGCAAGTTGAATCTTACTTGCAGTCCCACCTAGTCTAGTTTGCACCTACCATATACCCACACTGGTTAGCAATATTCCAGATGAGGCAGCCAGGACTGCTTTTAACTGAAAAATATGTCCTGAGAGCATGCAGTTGATTCCATTCCTTCTTTATTTAACGAAAGATCAATTTGAGTGTCCTGTGAAGAACTGGGAAGCTTAGTTTCATCAGTCACCACAAACTGAGGAGAGTCCATATCATGCCTCTCAAAAAGTGCCATAAGTGAGTGGTACAGGTGGTAGCACAATCCATTGTCCTCCTGGTATTGTCCTGTTGCACCAAACATCTTTCAACTTCAAGCACCAATGAAGCCCCCGGAAACAGTTGTTTATAGATGTATTATTTAATGCATCTAATGATTTAATGAACAAAACTTCAGGCTTGGGAAATGACATGAGAAATGTCTCTTAATGTGACTAACAATCTTCCCTCATCTAAGTGTATGTGAATGTGTTCCTGATGTAATATGATATTACAAAGCTGTCAGATAAGGATTAGAATTAGCCATGTCTTCTCTACTTCCTTTTCTAGATCTGTGGTGAAAACAAAGGCAACTCAAGTGGAGAAAAGTCTGTCTTTCTATTTCTGGCCTTATACTATAAAATGGGTATAATAATATTCCCTCCATCCCATCGCTCATCTGCATATCCGTTATTATGTTTGTACAAAATTTGGCTTAGAGCAAAAAAATTTTGGTTTGGAGCCCTAGGAGCGCTCCTGTAAAATAATTGTGAACAGTATTAGCTTTGCTTGTCAAAGGTTTTACTGGAAGAACTCACCTTCTCAGTGCAATTGCTTCAGCCTTCCATGGGCTGTCTCATTGTAACTAAAACAGTCTTTAATCCTCAGCTTATATCTCAAAATCTGCACATAGCGGGAAAGGCTTTTTTGAGTGATTTATAACCCAATGCATGATTTATAACCCAATTTTCAAATGGCCATTAAACAACATTTGCAACAAGAGTCTTGAATATTTTTGCATGAAGAAATCTGAAGCCTGTAGTTATCCATCATCAGAATATTGCGTTCAGTACGGAATTGTTAACTGTAAAGACTAGAAACATGAACAAAATAAAAAAAAAATTGTTTCACCATCTCTAATAAATCATTACAATTGAAATTAAAAAATCTTCGGGATAAATAATGACTGCTCAGGCCATTATTCTTGTCCATGTGGCAGTAAGTATGATATGTATTCCTAACAAACTGACACCGAAAATCTGCTTTTGCTTCTAGATTGTTATATTGCTGCTATATATTGCTACTGCTATGGACTGATGCTGTCAGAAATATCTGCTTTTTTTATAGTACTTTTGTTTGATTGACACAAACCCCATGGGGAATTATGGCATGAATATAGACCTTCAAAGTTCATCTCAAGCTGATTTTATTAATAAATGAAAACACTTCAAGGGAAGAATAATCACTTATGTCTCGTAGGAGAAAGAACAAATCAGTTTAATTTCATGCTGAGAAGGATTAAAATAATTTATTAGGTAAATGATGTTTTCTAAATGCTTATGACAGCTGCTTTTCACGTGTCTAAAGCTTTCTACTATATACACAACATAGAAATGGAACAAAGAGTATGATTTTTAAACCTAGAATCATGCAAGTAAGAGATAATTGTGCCATAGTTTAACTTTTGAACTTGCTGTTTCATGAAACTGGGAAAATTATGTTTTGAGAGATGGTACTGCAAATCATTAGTCCTATGCTCAAGGTCTATGGACTACTTTTGGCGGGCACATGGAGAAATATGTGGTTACAGAGTTACCAATTAATGCGATAACTGTATAAATGCCAAGTAAAGAAAGGATGCAATGGATGAAGATAATGTGTAAATGCAAATAGAAGACAAGTTGGATGAAGGAAATATAGTGCTCTATAATAGATGCACAAGTTACAGTCTCTAGATGTGATCTGAAGTATCAAAAAGATTGTGATATTGTAGATAATGTCACTGCATAAAATTTTACCAATCACTTCTACAGCTGTGCAGCTGTGTGAAGTAAAATGCTAAAACTTAAAAATAGATGATGGCTTGCATTTACATTTACATCATCTGCTTATGTGAATAGTAACTAGAACGATGAATGGGATATTTAGCTATCTTGTATCTGATTCTCTATTCTGTTAATCCTTCCTTTATCTTAAGATATTGGTGGGGGAGGAGGGTGAAATAGTTTGGTCACTTTGAAGTAACAGTGTACATCTGTATGGCAGAATGCACTATTGATGTCTGTAATCATGACATCACGGCACTCCAGCTTAGAAATTCTGAAAAGTAGTGATTTATGACTCTGTAATGCTTCTGGCACATGCAGTAGATTATGAATGTCATTGTGCTATGTAAATATACCTGTGGTGAGGAATGAGGCCTCTGGCTTACAAATATGAAACAAGTTGATTAGATTAAGCATCATTTAACTTATGTGAAAGTTTTAGAAATCAGCAGTTGTAGTTGTTTCAGTGCATGTGAATAAGTTGGAATAAAGTCAGCATGAAGGTTGGCAGCAACCAAAATAATGTGATCTTCTGTGTGGCAGCAATGTATGAAGTGGGACTTGTTTTCAAAGTCAAGGTAAGATCATTCTAGTAGATTCACATTATAGAATATGAAGTGTTTGTTACATTGTTCAGTATATTATGACACTCAGGCTTGTTATACCAGATTATCAGATCTAGCTGGATAGAGAATGCAGGTTGTGTGTTTGCATCTACAGACAACAGTAATTGCATGAATAACACTGAATTCCATGTCAAACTGGAAAAATAACAGCTACTGACTCTGCCAAACCCACTCTGCATGCTTACTTTGACCTAATGGCATACTGCTTATAGCTAACTATTGCACATTGCTACAAGTCAGTTCAGAACTTCTTTATATTCAGGCAGTAGGCTGAATGCGATTCTGATTTTAAAGCTTGATTCTGAGAAATGTAGGTCAAGGCTGGTTTACATTCATGTATATAGATGTACATGTGTCCAGTGTTTAGGTATCCAAACTCACAGTTGCTTCTTGCCTCTAACACTGAGTGCAAGAGAAACTTGGTTTCTGTACTTTCTCTAGAACTTGTTTTCTTGGACTTAAAGAGTTGCTCAATTAAATATCTTCACTGTGTGGCCTTTAAACTGTAGTGAAAGCCACAGAGCCCTGGCACCAATGTTGAACATCCACTCAGTACATCAGCTGATCAGCAGTATTTTGCTTCTTTTTTGTACTGATATCTCTTCTGTGAAACTCTCTCTCACTTCCTCTCTCCCCCGCTTAGTTTTTGGTTTTCATTTTTTTTGGTCTTTTCTATTTATATATGCTTATAATCATATGTTGTTCCTGTACCTTTTATTGCACTGTGGTATGTGATCCAGCTATAGAATCATGAAATAGTTTTGGTTGGAAGTGACCTTCAAAGGTTATCTAGTCCTACTCCCCTGCAATAACAGGGACATCTTCAACCTATTGCTTTCTGTTTATAACTCTGCTTTACCAAGTAATGATACACTTGCATGTTTTATTTTCTACTCCTGCCTTAGGGATAAGTAAAATCTTTCATAAAATGGCATTTTTAGTAGTCCAAATTTAGATTAATAAACTTTCTGTTTCAAAGTATGTGGAAAACTCTCCCCCCCTTTTTATATCCTCATCTGGAAAATGTGTACCTCAAACACAGTTTTTCTAGGAACCTGGCAATGTCCAGATCTCTGTAGCAGTTTGGCAAAGCTTTGTTCTATTCCCCATTCCTTAGTAAGGACTGGACTGCATGCCATGTGCTTGTGTGTCAGCTATTCCCCTATCCCTGCCTCAAAAGAGTAATTTTTCTTCATCTTTTGTTGTTCTAAAATGCCCCTATGGTTTTTGTGTGGACTCTGATTTACAGTGTGAGGGGAGGCTTCCACAAGGCACTCAGCATGCTCCCAACCGCTCCTGTTCAAGCCAAGGTCACTGGTGTCATTGGCTTCAAAAGGAGCCAAGTTAGACCAGCACTGAGTGCTTCCAAAGAGCTATTCCTTAATATTTTTGCCATCTCTCAGCATTCCTGAGACATACAAGGATGCAGTTGTAGGTTTAATTTTCCACTTATTGTACTAGCGTCATTCTCTGATGTAGGTTTCATTAACAGATCAACTGGTGAATAGATAGTTTCACACATCTCATTTATGTAAAAATCAAGACCTATAGAACAAGGTAAGCATTTTACTGTCTGCTTTGCAAGCATTTAAACTCTGTAAATTCCCCCTTGTTTTGAAGAGCAGGAAGTCCAGAACAGTGTCAAGAGGTTACATGGCCATAGTCAGTTAGTAGTCACTGTTCTTTTCCAGTTACACTCTTTACTCATTAAACAGATATGCGATTACTTGTAGGCAAACACAGATTTATGGGCAAAGGATGGGAAAGCTTAAAAGGACTGTAATCTTTCTAAATATTTATTTTTAATCTCAGCTGCAGAAAAAACCTCAAACACCAAACGCTCAGCAAATCTAAAGTTTGAAGTAATTCCATTGCTACCAGGATGAAATTGTCATGCTAACAGTAGAATATTTAATCCTAAAATGTTACTAATATTATTAAAAATTGGGTTTGTTCAGTTAAAATGCAAACATCTCTGGATTAAAATGTGGTTACAAGGTCACAAGTCCTACATTGTGATAAGAGAAACGTAACGCATGAAAAATAACGCATGAAAAATAGTGTAACTTGAATAATTTTCTAAAGCTGCAAGAGAAGATTAGATTTGAGGAATGTGCATGGCGGTAGCTGGGATATACAGTGTAATCACTTTGTCAGTAAGGCTGCATTTTGTTATTTAATTTTCATCTGAATTTCATGTCTGAGATTGATAGGTGGGACTCCTAGAATAAAAGGATCCATTGACAGCACATTATAGCATTGGTGAAGCATTGTCTCGGGATAAAGGATGGGATTTGGTACCTTGCTGGGTAGTAATGAGGATATTTCTTGTGAGTGTCAACACAGTAAATCCCCAAGAAGTTGTGCTTTTGAAATACTGGATCACAGAGTGGCAAGGTTGTCATGAGGGGACTGTGATGCCTCCCATCCAAGCCCTTTACCGTGTAACTGGTTTTGTTTTGTTTTGCTTTTTTTTTGGGGGGGGGGGGGGGAGGAAGGAAAAGGGAAGGAAGACATGGTTTGTTTTTCCTTACTTTAAACCAAATGATCTTGTATTTAGAATATACTGGGACTGTTAGCAGCATACATGTGTTAAGGACAAGTGATTATGCAAAGAGAAGGAGCTACCAGTGAAGGCAGGATATTTTTTGCTTTAATTTAAGATGTTGCAAAATAGAGAAGTGTGGGCACAGATATATATCTGAATAATCCTCTCAATAAGAGGCAGTACACAAAACAGAATATTGGTCAGCCTCCACATGCTTTAAGAAAGTTGCTATTATTGTCATGCCTCTCCTCCCGCTGTGAGGAAGTCTATAGATCAAATGCTCTGTAGACAACATTGGAACTGTATTAATATAACACCCATAACATTATTAAACATGCATTTTCAGTTAATGCAAAAAGATAGAAACATTACTGCATTACAAGTAATATCATTTTTGCATATAGCAAATGTCCTAATTGCTACTTCTATGAACTCTATGGGGATGAATACAGATTTCAAAAAAAAAAAAAAAATCAGGAATTGGGCCTTTTTGTTGGCATCTTACTCAGACTATTAATGAGCCTTGCCAGCCAGGAAAAATGAGAGCTGATTGTACAAAAGATCTGTATGAGGAAAAGAAACTGTGCTCAGATGTATTTTGACAATTTCCTACAGATGAGCTTAGTTAATTCTTGGCTCAGAAACAACAGTTCCCTCCAGTGAATTATGTCAATGATTTTTAGAGCAGTAAAATGTTTCTTCTCTGAATCACTCTAGGTGTTTGTTCCTTTGTTTTCCTTGAACATAAACAGCACAGCTTTGGCAGGAAGCCCAAGCCATTGTAGATGCATTACATTATTGTTAATGTGATTAACCCAAAGTAAAACATTAAATGCTCCTGAGGCATTAGTTGAAATAATGAGATGACCAACTCCCAAGTTCCCTGGGCTCACAGCATGAGGACAAACATATCATGTACTTCATCTTTTGCATTGACATTTGAAATTCATCATATAAAGTCGGTAATGGGAGCAATTCTGTGCATAGTCATTCGAAGTGAAGAGTAATGCTGGTCAAACTAAATGTATGTTACAACAAAAACACACTAATTGCTACTGGCTTTGCTGCCAAGAACTAGTGACAAGGTACCTTACATGTAAAGCTGTCACTAATCTTTCTGTTTAGGCTGCTCTTTTCAGAAGCAGTTTTTAAAACAGCTGCATTGCTTAAGTTCATATTTCATTCCTGGATTTAAATATGTTCACATAAGTTCTGTCTGAAATGCTCAGAATAGCAGGAAATGATAGTGAGGACTTGTATGGATTTATTGACCCAAGGCTGTATAAAACTATGGTGTACTGGAAAATATAACTTCAAATATATGCTGTACAATTATTTTATCAAAGGGTAAATCAAAATCGCATTTCTGAATTAGTGAAATAATGAATTAATGAACCATGCAGCACAATGGCCTTTAGAGCTGAGGTCACTACATTCATAAGCAGGTACACTGCAATTGGTAATGTGAGTAAGCATTGATACGATTTTTTTCATGTTTCCTCATCTAGAAATAAATATTGTAGGACAGAGAGTGCTAAGTTAGATGTACCTAACAGTGCTAGTGCTTAGTTAGATGTAGCTAACTTAGTGCTATTGCTTAGTTAGATGTAGCATGTAGATGGAAATATATCTTGCTATGAAACAAAAATATCTGTTTTCAGATCAGATGCATGCTTATTAATTTTTTCCAACTCTGGGCATTCAAATTCTTATGTTTGAAATTACAAATCAAGCTCTATAAAGGAAGAACCTAGGGAAAAGTCCCAGATTGAGTAAAATATGTACTAAAATAGAACAATTTTGCCTAAAATTTCATTGTCTGATGTGTGCAGTGTCAACAATTATTACCCTTTCAGTTTCAATGGCAGAGAAACACCTCTGCACATTCATATTGAAACATGCTTTAGAGCCAGGATAAACAGTAGTGTCATTTGTGAAGACAGTGTTCTGAAATACTGCTTAATAGAAAATTTAACTTTTCATTTATTTTATAATACTTTGCTTCTCAACAACAAAAAAAATGAAAAAAAGGCTCCAAAAAGATACCTATATTATTTAATTTTGTTATTCTACCATTAAAACCCCCAAACCTACATAGTTTATATGCTCCTGGTATAGTGAACATCAATTAAAACGCAAGTTTTTTCGACAGACTGCCTATATGAAAGTGCTCAAAAAATATGCTGCCCTTCATCATCCAGTGTTTATCTCATTCTATGTCTCATTCAGACACTCTCCAGACCTTTGTACTACAAAGGTTCCAGAGGGAAGAAATATTTTCTAGTGTAGTTGCCAAATTTGGACCAAATGTCATCCATGATAGCGTAAGTTCTGCTAGTCACACAGTGATCATGGAGCACTATATAGCTTTGATAGAATGTTATTCAGTTTGTTGATGTTTGGTTCCTTCCTTTTTGATTTTATGGACAGTTTTACTTGTACAACAGCAACAAAGATAAATACTTTTACCTTAATTGCTGTATTTATCCAGAACTACAAGAGTTGTCTTTATTTCACAGTATATGTGGCTTGATTTTCAGTAGTCTCATATTTTTAAATATGCATGACTTGTTCATTTGGAGAGAATTAGAGCTTAAGTAGAATTTAATTGATTTAGAACCCCAAGTCTGGTACCCTAACATAGGTGAAATTCAACTTACCTACATTTGCATTATACTGTATTCGGAATAATTTAGGAAATATCCAGCACTTATTTTGTATTTGCAAATACTCATTCTGGGAAAGCGAAGCTTTAAAGTGTCAATGATAGCTTTCCCTTTGTTTCAGCAACTCAGCTGTGGCTAGAAACCTCTTGATTCTGCTAATTCCATCCATCTCAACTAAAAAAAAATCCTGGTTTTGGTAGTGAACTGAATTGTCATTCTGAGGGCTCTCTCCTAAACATGTTCTATTTTGAGATTTTTATGCTGCCTGTATCAGTCCTTGCAAGCCTTTTATGACTACCCAGGAGGAGGGTTAGTCACCCCCTTGTTGAGTTATACTTATTAACTGTGACACTGTAGTTAAGGTTGATAAAACACTTTCATTTTAATTAATTAAAGCCTTTATCTTTTTATAAGAACATTTGGAGATGCTCTTCAAAGCTTCTAGATATTTGTAATTTTTTAAAAATTCTCTTTATAATCATATACAGCTTGAGCATAAAGCCTCAAGCACCTCTTTTGAGTTGGCTGCCATTTAAAATGAATGCAGTGGAAAAGGAATGCTGGGAGGGGAAATAGCTTCATAGTTCTATCTATGCCTCTTGTGTTGTATTGCAGTGTGTTGGAAGGTGTTTGCTGCATTAGGGTTAAGAAAGCATGTGAGCAATCATTCTTCTGTAGACTGCCTAATAATAATACTGGAAGATCTGAACTCTCATCTTTTCTACAAAGATTACTGCAATTTAGTTGATGATTCATTTTACATGAAACAGAAACACTTACTTGGACAGGAGCTGAAACCTCCCTAGTGAACGTATTAACCACTAGTCTACAGAATAATTTTGTCACATTTTCAGGTTTAGTTAATTAAAATTATTTTTGGACTTTGCTTTACTCATCTCATGGATGCATGCATCCATGTGTAGAACTGGGGAGGCTAGAATTCTTCCAGAAAGGTGAGGAGGAAATACATACGGGAAAAAAAAAAACAAACCTGAGAAAGACAGAATTTTTTTTTTCAGACTGAAATGATAAGTATTATATGATGAAAACTTTTACCCCCTTGAAATGAAACCTTCATTTTAGATTTTCTTGCTGAAGAAATTCCAGTATTCTTTGTCAAGCAATAAGGGAGAAGAATGCACATAACTTCGGAAATTAAGCAAACTAACAAATGTGAAGAACATATTAATTTCATACCCTTCTATTTTTTGAGCCAGCTCACAGTATTACACAGCTCTTAAAATATGAAAGTTCAGTGAGTTTCCAGAGCAATTATTTTGCAAAAAAGCAACCGTATCTGATCAATAATAGAGCGAGTTAAGGGATACCTTGATCAATGTCTACAAAGCAAGGATATAAGATTCAACTCAGTAAATGTAATCATTATTTTTTTTCCAGAGGCAGGATTTCATACCACAGTACCACATATTCATCTCAAACTTTTAAATGTTAAAATTATTTTTCTCTACCCTCTATTTACCCTTTTGCAACACATTTTTAGCATATGCTTGCACTAATTTAATTTGGTGTACTAGTTAGAGGTCAAATTAATTTGTCATATTTTGGTAGAAGGTAGTAAAACATTACTTTTGTTCTAAAGTCCCAGATAATTGATGAAGATATTCTCTAGGAGATAGGTTTCTTTAATTCATTATTTGCAATTTGAGCAATTTCACCATGTGCATCATGTTCATTGCTGCACAGCAGGTACCTTTTCTATAACAGGGAGATATGTTTTAATGGAAGAAATAAAATGATTCCATAAAATGGAAGAAAGTTGTTGGTTTGTGTTTTTTTTTTTTTTTTGGTGGGGGATGTGCTTTTTTCATACTCAGACTCTTCAAAGTAACGTTAGTTTAAAAGATTACAAAAGAAATATTTTAATTGACAGAAATCCTGCTGGATGGATTCTATTCCAAGTTGTAGGTTTATTTATAATTTTCTAAAAATATATACAAACTATTCTGGGTTTTTGGCATGTGGAAAAGTCATCCTAGAATTTATTCCTAGTAAACTGTGAAGAGTATGAATCTCTTATTGCTCTGTAATTTCCCTTTCTTCTGTACCAAATATTTTAGCAATAAAAGCATATCTTTCATTCCTTCCTTCCTTTTTGGTTTTCAATAGCCATGTAGAGCTAGAAATATGATATATGTGAGGTGGGATGTTAGGAGACTGAGGCCAAAATTAGACCCCTCTGGCCAATACAGATCAACAGATTTGACAGCAAGAGGCAGGTACATGTCAAGCACAAGTCACAATTGCAATCCAAAATCTTCCATTCAACAGCTGTCCAGAACTGCCTTTCACATTCACTCAGAAAGCCCAAGTCCTCTGTATTCTGGGTTTTTGTTATCAAGCACAAATGTTTATAAACCTTGTTCAGTAACATTCAGGTGAAACACTATAGTGAATAACTCTGAGAGATCAAACGCACACCTTATCTTAGTAGAAAAGTACCTTGCAAATAAATAATAGGCATTTCAAGAGATCACTGAGATTCATTACCTGGATGATTTCTCATTTTCAGATAGAAATGAAGGGAAATCATCCAATTTCTTTTTTATAATAACATCCAATACATTTAATGTCCAATTTCATCCTGCTTCATGATTTACAGCATTTACTAGGCTAATTGTGCTCTAGCCGCTATTATAAAAGCCGCTATTCTATTAACCCTTTCAGTGTGGGTGTGCCCCAAGAAGCATTTTTTTTGCTCAGAGGTTTCAAGTGAGATGTTGACTATCTCGGTGTTTGAAGCAGAATGCATTTCCATAATACGTCTTTAGTCAAGAATACCAGACCAGTTCCTATTTCTTGTAGATGCTACATACACACTGTGGGTATACATGCCCACAAATCCAGAACTGGTGCCAAAGGCTGCCAGGCAAAAGGAAAGTATCCCATCTAGCAATATTTTTTCTAATTAAAAAAAATCTCTAACTAGGATCTAAACTAATATTTTAGTCTGTGCTACTACAGGAGATCAAAGGGAACACAGTGATAAAGTGGAATCCAATCTTATGCTGTGACAAGTCACTAGTAAATAATAGATTATTGTGCAAATTACACAAATGCTTAAATCACAATGATCTCTAATGTGTTGAACCAAACTTGAAAATGCTGATAGGTAGGTATAGTGGCAAAATTTCTTACAGCTGAAGGTAAACTCTGCCTCTTCCTCTGTCTTCCTGACAGAGTGGCTGACAGCCATGCAGTTTTCCAAGTCAACTCTGAACTGCAATTTTTCTGTTTGTACCCAGAGTACTGTGTGGGAGCAAGGATGTGGCTCAACAGCAAAACTATGTTACTTTAAGGTAACACTCTGATAATTGCAGAACAATGTCTTCTCTAAGCTATTGTTTCTGACTGTCCATGAACTCATAAAAAAAGCTTCCTTATTAGTTTAGTTTTATTTGAATAATTTTCAACATGTTCTTTGCAGTTGTGAAACTTACCTTTTAAGTAGCAATGTAGAATTTGTGACCTAAGTGTCTGCACATAAATCTGTAATATCCTAATGCTGAGAACTTCAAGAGTCGGTAACATAGTTTCTCACATAAATGCAATTTGTGTTTGCTAGTGCAGGAACGTTCAAACTATCATCAGTATGAAAGGTGGTAGGAAAAGTGCTGTCCTTTAGATGTTCATACATGCAGAAGTTGGCCAACTAAGAACAGCAGTAATGTTAAAATAACTAAATGGATAGACTACATTAAATTACATGTATTTCTGGATTTCAGAGGGTTTTTTTAGGGTTTAAAAGACTTTCCAAGCAAAGACTCTGATCTCTGTAGAACGTGTATCTGGATTAAAAGGAGCTCCATTTGCTGAAGAGGCTGAAACCAGGCTCTCAATAGAATTTATTGCAGCATGATTTAAAATACTCACTGTACTCGCTAACAAGGAACATGACCCTGGAAACAAAGAGTGACATTTGTGTATTGGAGCTATTTCTGTTACTGAGAATATCAGTTAGGCTGATTATGAGTATTCTGAAAACAAAACAAAATAATAAATAGTACAAAGTGCACAGGAATATAACAGCACTTGAAAACATACTGCCTTTAATTGAACTATTTGTCTCTGTGTTGTGGTTACTTGCAAATTACAGCTAAAGATACTTGGGCTGACATTCTGTTTTCAGTAGTAAATCAACAGATATTTCAGTAAACTGTTTCCAGGACTCTAGGGGAAATATGACCCAAAGGAATACAATTATAGAAAAGAGAATGTGCCAAGTCCAGGAGAAAACCTTTAATTAAGCCTCCTTTCCTAAATTGGCTTTCTTTTCTCTTGACAAATGGTGAAAAGAAAATGTGTTCAAAGGAACACAAACTAAACAATTAAGTGGGTTCATAACAATTTATAATTGTGAATTATGGATCACATTCTCTTGGCTGTTGCATTCAGAGTATCAAGGACTAGCTGTGTTTCAGGAGTGATAATCCTTGCACACCTGTATGAGGGTGAAAAAGGAAGGCTAAGATATATTTACTCAGAATAAGCATTCCACCTAATTTAGGAATAAATGAGGAGCAGCAGAGATCAAGATCCTACATGAATCTAGTTCATAACAAATGATTGCAAGGAGATGTACTATCTCATGCTCTTCTGTATAAGCAGAACAGAATTCAGCAACGGAGTACAGTATTCTGATGAGGCTCCTCTTCACCAGGCAGCAGGATCCCTCTCCTCGCCTTGGCTGACTGCAGCCTCTTTGCGTGGATCAGCTGTCAGGACACTATTCTTTTTAGTACCATAATCATGTCTTATCCTGGTTAAGACTCAAGAAGGCATTTCTCCAGTTAGCATCACATGAAACTGTCTGAGTCTAATTTTTGAATCTTCATCTCCAGTGAATTTCAATGCATTTGAAGTTTCTAAGGCACTTTTGACTGCAGAAATTTGCAATATGGCATAGAACATCTGTTTGAGACTTACTATTATTTGTTTCACGGCTTGGGAATTTACAGTAAATAGTTTATCACTGAAAGTTTTAATACAGTTAGAAGAGTCTCAAGTTTCTCACTACTTGTACTTACAGTGACAGATAATGTCTCAGGAGCTGAGGGAGCTTAGTCTCCTGCTGGGAACCAGTAATGAGGGCCCAGTACAGTTTGCTCTTAAAGCTTTGTGGCAAGAGCTTGTCAAGCATATGCAAATGCTTTCAGGTCAGTGGAAGGCTGAGATACTTCTGCCTGAGTTTATGTGTTTGACCTATGTTTGACCATCTTCTGAAAGCTCCATAATACCCAAGACAGGTGCTGCCAGTCCTTTTGGACCCTCAAACTTTTGCATGTTGTATCCATGCTCTGCATCTGAAAGTCTTCTTCCTCATTATCAGGTAAAGATGCAGAACCCCAATTTGGATAGTGATGAAAGAAGCCTTAAACAAGAGAAATTCCCTGACTAGTTAAATGTGAGCAGTTTTGGGTAATGGCTTGATCACTGAGCACAGTGTTAACACAATTTCAGCCTTGTGCCCATAGCACAGCAGATGCTGCAAAGAGAGGGTGATGTGAAAATCATGAGTTTTAAAATTGTTTATGCCTTGTTTAGATAACTTTAAATCAGTCTTATTGTCTGAAGAACAATTCTGTTTAGCAAACACTGTGCTTCTCAAGAGTCCAGTTATATCAACACCCCTCCCATAAATTCCATTCATACAGATTTCTACAAATTTGGTCTTGAAGAAGGTTTCTCTTACAGTTAAATTGACAAAGGCAAGTGAATAAATCTATCCGGATGCTATAGCCGTATGATGGCAAATCAGAACTTAACTCTGGCAGAACTCGGGTATATTTTTGTATAAGAAAGACTTGAATGTCATTATAAAAAAAAGGAAAAAAAAATAGCAATTTTTCTGTAGAACTGGAAAAATATGTAATGTATGCAGCACCATCCACCCTGTCTAAAACAATCCTTTAATCTTTTGATCTAAAGTGTAACCTTCTTTGTTCTTAGGCTGTGGAAAAAGAAGGCTTCTTCTCAGCACCACCTTGTTCTGGAGCCCTGAGGTTCAGTCATATTTTTACCGCTATTTCAGCCCTTGAGATTTCTTACCACAACTGTTGCCTTTCTAGATAAGGCAGAACTCTTTCCAAACCCCATGATATTGTGGTTTGTTTGTTTGTGGTTGGGTTTTTTGTTTTTTTTTTTGTTGTTGTTTTTTTGATTGGAAGAGCTTCTTCTGGGAAGCAGAAAGAAGAACTTTGGAAGCTTAAAGGACAGCCCAAATCTGATCAAAGCTTCCTACTTGGCAGCAATGAGCACTAGCACTGTGGCATTCTAAACTATCTTTCTGCAGCATCTCTTTGAACAGAGCTGAACATAGGGAATTCTGCTATAGAGTTTGGGAATAATGAAAAGAATATTTTTGTTACTGAGACAATAACACTGTAATACTGGCCAAGGTCATGTTGTTAGCCTAGTTGCTCTATCATAAAGTTCTGTCTTTCAGCATTCTATAATGAGTTGATAAAGGGCTGGGTTAAGCAAAGAATCTTACTGTACCAACCATTTCTTTTATTTTTCTGGTAGACAGCCATGGTCACAGCAGTCAAACCACAGTATTTAGCCCCACTGCCCACCTGCATCCTTAATGCAATATTCTGGTAAACATACACAGTACCTTAGCCTTTGATAATGGAGTAGTGGATTCAAGCATTAGATACTGAAGGACCCAAAATCTCAATTTCTTGAAAGAACAGCTTATCTATGCAGCATTTTCATTGTAAAGGGGTATACTAGCATTCTCCATGACTGAACTCTGCTGGCTAGTGACTTTTGGCTGCTGGTGTTTGCTGAATGCTCATTTCCTATTGTACACAGTGGATTGGAAATATGGAAGTCAGTGGGAATTTAGGAGGTAGCAGTGTTTTGATCATCCAACTATTGCACTGTGACACTGATTAATGTTATAATTTTATGTTTCAGATGTGATATAATCAAACAGTTGGACTTACTTCAAAAGCATTAACAGCTAAGCCAGATTCTCAAAATGTTTTGGGTACAGCTTTATCATGTTTTTTTCATTTTCATTTAGAAAACAGTGCTGTAGCCATACCATAAGGAAATGCCCACAAAAAGAGCACGGTCTGTTTATGTTTTGTGGTGGAACTTCTGGAAGTGTAACAATAAAAACTGAGAATAAAACTTTAGGATTTTCTTTAAAAAGTTGACTTCATCAAAATACCAATATATCATATGAGTTGGCTAGAAGTCCTCCACTAGATGTTTGCGCAACTTCTAGCCTGAGTTCTTATGTTCTGTCAGTGTTATGTTGTGCCAGGTGAGGTTTAGATTGGATATTAGGAAAAATTTCTTCAACAAAAGGGTTATCAAGCATTGGAACAGGCTGCCCAGGAAAGTGTTTGCTGTCCTTGAGGTATTTAAAGGACATGTAAATGTGGTGCTAAGGGACATGGTTTAGTGGGGGAACTTGGCAGTGCTACTGTTAATGGTTAGTGTTAATGGTTGGACTTGATAATCTTAAAAGTCTTTTCCAACCTAAAAAGTTCTATGATTCCATGAATAAATGAACCCTTGAGGAAACTCTTCACTTTGGTGGCTTCTCGGCAGTGATAGAGATATGTCTACATACAATCTGTAAATGATTTTGCTTTTTCTTCATTGCTGAACTCCTGGGCAGGGGTTACCGTATGCTTGACCCTTGCGAATGGCAGATTTTTTTCATGCTGTTAACAATATTACTCCCAGTTTACCTGCACTGTACTCCTAGCCAGTTGGCACTGTTTTATGTACAAAACATAAAGGAGTCTCCACAGCAATGATACCACTTTTGCTTATGTACTCATTTCAAACAGATCTGAGGAAAATTAATTTACAAGATGTGAATCCTCTCCTCTTATTCTTGTTACATGCATTATATTGGTTTTTTTTTCAGTTATATTCAGTTATATTTTTTACACTTGATGCATTTCTATGTTTTATATTCTCAGAGATCACTGACTGTATTAAGCTATGTTGTATTTGTGCCAGTGTACTCTGTATGAGTGACCAGCTGCTGTTCACTATTAGAGACCTTCTGGCTTCACTGATGCAAAGAAAGTTTCGGAAGCATATAACCTTGACATTTTTAGGTTTAGTTTTGCCTAGATGAGCAAAGAGAAATAGCTGTCTGTAGTTATAAAGCTGGAATCTGAACAGTGAAAAGAATAGACAGAGCTCTGGAAAAACTCTGGAAATTAATCTAAAACTTGGGTCAATTGTAAGGAAGGCAACAGCTGAATATTAGAATAGTTTGTGTTGATTTAATTTTCTGGATTGGTACTTTCTCTTAGAAAAGCACAATGAGGAGTTGCTCCTGCTGAGAATGTGAGTTTGTACTCACATTCTTGGTCACCCCCCAAAATTGTGTTATGTCAGCTCTCTGGCATCAGTGTTTAGAGAAGTTTGGAGGTTTGGAACTGAAGTTTTAGCTAAATTAGAAATGGAATGTTTTTAAGTGCAACCAGGGACAGAGGTAGAGACAGTTTGTAAAACGCATACTCAAGGCAATGGCCAGATAGGCGCAGTATTGAAAGTTACTATTCAGTGCTGCCTCATATTTATTTAGAATATGAAATAAAAATCTCCTCATTCGCTGAAGAGCTGTTGCAAAGAGATACAAAAAAGGTATGGAAATCCCTTGACAAATCTTTACACAGGAGGTGATGATAAACAAACAGGACCTAATACCTAGCACAATGCCTTTGTAGGACATGTTTTATTAACAGCTTTGTATTTTTGCTTTGCCTGTCAGGTGAATCCTTTATTCCCAAAACTCTCATTGCAGATTTGCTGTAAAATATAGCTCTCTATTTTTAATCAGAGGATGGGGAATGGATACATGTATCCAAAAGCATTAGCAGGTAATACTCGATATCTCTGAAGGCGCGTTTATTGAATACTTCAATTTGATGGTGAACTCAAATGACTTAGTTTTGCTGTTGATGTATCATGATATTATTCTCATACACTGATGCAGGTTTATTCGTCGTCTGCCAAGAGCAGTATATTGTAGCCTTTTCATGTGGGGAGAAAAGGCAATATTTCTTTTTTGTTACTTGTAGCTCTCAGATAAGGCAAAAGACAATGTATTATTTAGGAACCTGGTGCAACCAGTTCTGCTCTCAGTGTGCCAGCTGATAACACTGTAACAGACTGTGCATATGCCTCTTTACTCAGGGAACACTTAAATAGGACTGCATTTTCAGAAAGGGAGCACTCAACACTTCCTGAAGGTCAGAGTTTCAGGTATCTAAAGAAAGAAGACAGCTAAAATAAATAAATTTCTGAAAATGTATGTCTTGCTCTTTTAGAACAATTAAAAAAATTCAGACTTTTTCAAGAATTTTAAGACTCATTTTGAAGGCTACTCTGTAAGAGTAACTATATCAGTAATGAGAAATGTAGCTGTAGATTTCTTTTAAAACTGTACTTTTACATATAGAAACACATAAACATTGGGCCATTAGCAGGTCAGGTTTCCAAGGCTTTCAGAGCCTGTCTTATATTAAAGCTATAGCTTAAGTAGGAGCATGTTTCAGTGCAGTTCATTTGTTAAATGAAAGAATCTAGAATTGTGAATCTTAAACTTGGGTGAACTGCTGGGATCCATTTAAGTTGCTTTTTACAAAAGCTTTCTGCACAGTTGGCCTTTGCAAGCTTTTGAGATAGCTGAGTGATATTGCTGCATCAGATGGGAGATGGAAATGGAGCCTTTTTCAGTGGTTAGTTTTGATTATATATCTTACTATGTGTTTTGGCAACAATTTGCAAGTGTTGTATAAGCCATACATATTCCTGGAATAACTCAGCTAGTAGTTATCTCTGAGGACACATCTTCTCTAAAAATAGAGTGACAGATTATATGTACATAAAGTTGAATTTTAACTGAAAAAAAAAATCAAATCTGATGGTATTGCTGTGAGGAGAGGTGGAAGATGATGGGAATTCCCGCTATTATGGAAACAAAATTGATTTTTCAGAAGACTATTACTACTATTTTTTAAAAATTGTCATTGTTCTAGTCTTATACTCTGCTGATACACGAGGAGTCTTGGCCACCATTACGAGAATTTCACAGTGTAAATTACAGAGAGTGCAATAAATCATCGAAACATAGTATAATATGTAGAAAATACTATACAATGAGAAGGCTGCGCAGATCTTGAATACTCTCATGTTGACTAGCATTGTAATGCATTATGGTAGAGCAAATGGTAAATATACTAGTGTTATTTGTAATTTATATTATTTTTACATATCTTCAACTTAATGGATTTATTCATGTTTTAAAATGAAAATGTGGCTAAGTTACTCTGAACATATAAACTCAAAACACTGCCCTCTAGGATAAGACAAACTTGATCAACCTTGAGGAGTTAAGAGTTGCATTATCTGAACTACTGATAGGAATTATAGTCTCTTCCACATAGCTAGAGTGGGAAAAATTAAAATGTGCATGAATAAGAGTCAATTAATGCAAATAGTCTCAGAAAGCACATGTTCCTGTCTGTTATTCTCTGAATGCTTCCTGTTCAATTGAATATATGACCTGCTGGATAATAATTTAATGATGAAATGGTTAATTGGCAGAAAAAAAACACAATCCATTTTGGATTCTTACTTGTTTGCCCACTGTATGTTTGACTGTCCTGTCTCCTGAGAAGATTTACCTATACAGCAACTCATGGGTCAAGTGAGGAAAACCATTGTAGTTGCTGAGACCTTAAAGCAGCCATTTCCTGTAAGGTACTTAATTTGATAATGTGAGTAACTTAATTTCTTGTTGCTTAGATTAACTGATCTACCAGTCTGCTTTGAATTTGAACAATCATGGTAAATCTTGTTTCCTAAAGTACTGGGAAATAGTACAGAAGTTGTTTTAAACTGCCCTGGGATGGTGCCCAGTATAAGTTCACTTCAGTTGAACACTTAAGTGCTAGTCTCCCAGCTTAAGACCAGTCTCCCTTTTCTGTGCTTACTGACATAGTTGCTTCACCCCTTTTTCCTATAATTGATGACATATCAAGCCATTCCAATGAGTCTCTTCACAGATAGTTGTAACGTTTTTCACTCAATGTGGTTTCCCTTGGTTTTATGAGCTGAACCCTTCAAATGAGCATGAAAAATAGAATATTTTTCTTCTAATTTTATATATATATAAAAAAGATGGGGATAGACACAGCTCAGAATTGCCATTCAGGCACAGCTCCAAGCATAATGGGGTTAGTGCACCAGGCAAGGTGCTGTAATTTGGAGTCTTACGTAAGACTAAAATGACAAATGCTAGTAGCTAAGATCAAGATTCTGTATTGAAGTGTAATAAATTATAAAGACAGTTAAATATACGCACTAGAAAGAGGAATCAAAGACTCAAGATATATTTGTAATTAAAGATGTCTACTTTAAGTTTTATCTGATTTTGAATACACTCTCATAATTTATGAAGCTGTATGTTCTGATGTCAAGAAATTAAGTGGGAACTGTGAACCTAATAGCTTTATAGTAAGAAAATCTACATCCCAGTTACAAACGCAAATTGATTGGTAAATCTGCTTTGGAGATCTGCTGGGATTCAGTGGATATCACCAAAGAGATGAGCATTTCAGACCAATAATGACTGTCTACTTTCAGCGTCTTTGGTAAAATCAGTTGTACAGGTGGGTAAAGAAAGAACATGCTTCCATTGAAGGGTGTAGTTAATATGAGAACCAACCCCTCACTTGCAGTCTTGTGGTCCTTCCCACCTCTGGGTAGCACTAAGTAGCAGAAGAAATGCCATTGTCTCCAGCTAAATTTCTTGTGTTAGTGACAGCACTTGACAGTATTAATTTAAAAATTACCTAGAGATCTAGACCAGGTCAGGCATCTAGTGACCTAAGTCCTTAGACTATATGCATGACTACCATCTACCTCCTTTTCCCTTTACTGTATTCTCAGAAGTATTTCTTAATCTCCTGTTATAGTAATCCAAACTCATTTGGTCCACAAGATTTAATGAGAATACTGCTTCTCACCCTATTGCTGGCTGACAGTGGAAAAGTGGCAACTCTCAGAAAGATGGCTAGTGCTGGCAGAGTACATCCAAACTTGATTGACATTATTGGACATGAGAGATGTCATGAAAAATAATCAAACTGTCACAGAAACAGAAAGCATATGGATGCCTGCATTTTTGTTTATACAGTACACTTGTACACTAGGTCTTATTTTGTTTGCAAGCTTTTATGTATGATTTTTGTTAAAGCTCCAATTTAGTTATCTTCAGCTGGTATTTTATAGCAACAGTCTGACAGGAAGGCTTGATAATCAGACATCATTTTGTAAACAAAGAAATCATATGCTATATAAAATAAATGATAAGGAATTGTGAATTACAAGGCTATCTTTGTACTGAGTTTTGGTGACCTTATGAATTATGGCAATGAGTTCTAAATGGATTATGAAGTAACCAGAACTCAGGAATAGCATCACACTCTGATAAAAGTGGGTTTCAGAAAAGCTCATTGCAGGATATGACTTTTAAATTAGATACTTCTTATTTCAGCTTCCTATTTCCCTCTCTCTTATTTAACCTCCCTTGTCTTTCATAGCTTTCTGTGAATAAAGTGATTATGAAATAATGTAAAAATAATACAGTGAAGAAGCATATATAAAACAATGAGTAATAAATTAATGGCTGAATGATGCACCAGTCCAGGCTGAATGATATACCAATGCAGGTAAATTTTTCTCATATATTCACATTATAACCAGAAATACTTTATTTATGACATGTTTTTGTAATAAATACGTATTTGTAGATGAGAGAAAAGTCTGACTTTATAGCTCGCTCTTCAACAGTAAGGAGGATATGGCAAACATTCACAGTGTTTAAAAGGAACAGTAGGGAAACAAACTCTTATGAAACGAGGATAGGTCTGACCTAGGTACAAATCTGTAATGAACTTGAGAAGAACCAGTTTCTTGTGTTCTGGAGCGTCTACCAGGTACCCAAATACTTCATTCATGCTTGTAAAAGTGTACTTAAAACCATATAAGTAACCTTACAAAGCTGTAGGAATTGATTGATCTATAGTGATTGTGTGCTATTTTGATTGTTAATATTGTAAAGACAGTACTAACCTGATCTGAAGCCATGTTAGCATCGGTGTTGTGCCCCCACCAAGTACCCAGACTGTGAAAAGCACGATAAGCAGTGCTGTTGTAAACATCATCTGTTTGGGCTGGGATTCTGTGTCTTGAATAGCCAATGCAAATGCTATTGCACCACGTAAACCTAAAAAAAAAAGGTCAAGAATTATAAACTTAATGTGATGGAAAACCAGAATTTTACTCTTTTCAGCCTAATCTTTATTCCTAGGGCAGAAGAAATTTTCAGACCATGATTATATTTATAAAATGCTGAATTGTCCTGATTGAGAGGATGGTGCTTAATGCAATGTAAGCAACTTTGCAAAAGTGGACAATGAAGATTCACGTAATATTCAAACACTTTCTTTACATCCAGGGAATTCTTTGCATTGAATAATTGCAAACGAAACGGTAATGAAAACTTTAGGCATGTTAAAAAAGAAATCTATTCCCTGTGTTGATTTACTGACTTCAGTGGGACTACTCATGAAATCAAATGCAAGTGAGAAAGTGTTGGCATTAAAATTGGTACCCAAATAGGTTACCCATTTTTTGCTTCAAAAAATAGATTTCTTTAAAATTTTATTAAAATATTCTAATGTGTTAAGAACAGTCAGAAAAATAATAACTTGAAACCAATGCTTCTTAAAAGAGGATTTTAAGTATTTAAAAAAGGGGATACAAAATAATTGTAGATTTTTAGCTCTTAATGTACTTGAAATATTGCAGTAGTTGTAAAATTATACACCTACAGAGACTTGAATAAACAAAACCTTACAAACATGGAGAAAATAGTTAACGAGTTTAAAAAAAGCCCCATAGGTAGTAATAAGCTGACTAAATAGGTCCTCACAGACTGATACATTTTAAAAAAGAGGGGAAAAAAAGCCTGCTAGTGCCTCCAGCCCTCAGGATCCATAAAACAAATAATACTCTATATTTCCCAGTGTTTTTCATGTATCTATTTAAATTTACTTTATAGTATTCTAAAAAAAAAAAGTAATCCACAAAAGAAGTCTAGAGATCAAAGCCATTACATGTATACATTACACACTGAATCCAAAATGTACTTTGCAAGCATTGAGAGAATAAATCTAGTAATTAAACCTCTTGTAAAGCACTGATGGTATATGCAGAATGATTTAATCAGCTGCTAAATGCAGCTATTTTTGAAATAGAACTTTAAAGCTTTTTAAGATTACATAGCTAGAATGTGAATTATTTGGTGTACAAGAGGGGACAATTTATCCAGAGAATAACACAAAGCCATTTCTGCAAGTAAGTACCAGACTGTAGCTTTACGCTAGCTGAAAATGGTTAGTTGCAGCAGGTTTAAAATCTCTGCTTGTATGAAAATAACGCTACAGTCAACAAGTAGTCTTGTCCTTGATTTTAGTAAAATACATCTCTAAGGATGCACATACCTTGCTATGTTCTTATGGGAAAAGAAATATCAGCTTATTTTAAATGTATCTGAGGATGGATTGAGCCACTCTTGAAATGATTTTTTCCTGGTGGTTATAGTGGTAATCTCTAGATGACTAGCTCAGATGAAATGCTTAAATTACTTATTGATGGCTTTCTTTGGGTGGACAGCAATGCTGTTTTCCACAACTGCATCACAGATATGTACAATATTAAATTTAGACTATCTCTTTTGGTAAGAGGAAATATACGTATGTAAAAACATTGATTAATATGTCATTAAGACTCTGCTTATTGAGCAGTAGAATGGGTATTTCTTCAGTTTAGAGAAAAAGTGAGTGCTTCCACTGCATTTTTCATTAATGAAAGGCTTAACATAGGAGAGCTAATTCAGTTGCAACAAAAAACATGTCTAAAGTCAAATAAATAATCAAACAAAGCATTTGTTTCCAACTAAAGCAGTGGGATGCAGACGAATGCAAACTAAAATATAAAGACTCAATGAGAAGCAAGGAACACTATTATATATATGTAAATACATGCCAGGTAACAACATGAAGGAAAGGAATTTTAGCTATCTAAGAAAAGACAGTAAGATGCTGAAATAGACTGAAGATAAGGAAGGTTACATTTTCTGTAACACCTCAAGCAAAATGCCAACGAAGCACAACGGAATGATTTGCTCCAGTGGACTTTGGTACCCTAGCTACACCTGGAGAGAGTGGCAAGTAGAAGGCAAACAGTGATGAACCATTAGCAAAGATTCTCTCCCCTCATCTCTCAGAGATGCAGCACTGATAGCAGCTCCACTTCTGTGATGTGATCTGTTGTTCCTTTGGGCTCTATCACATATTTTCCATCAGATTTTTTGTGCTAGCTGTGCCAACCATTAAAGGATACTCTTTACTGTGTCAAGGCCTCTAAAATCACCCTTAGGGTTAAGATTCAGAGGCCCACAGAATAGAAAATGTGTGTCTTATTGGGCTTTTACCCATTCTTTGCTCCTGCTCCACAAGCACACATCACTCTGAACCCATCCCCCTAAAGAGCCTTTGAGGGCAGTACTGTTTGTGGGTAGCGTGGAGAGAATCTGCCATGAAAGGAGACTTTCTGTATGTAAATCTGGTGTTTTGGTTTCAGCCACAGTTCTCTGCTCTTTTCCTCCTTGCTCTCTTTTCTCTTTTAGCTGATTTCGTATCTGTGTTCTTGGACAGGTTCACTTTGACACTTCCCACCACCATTTATGTGTGAGTGTGCAGATGTAAATGTCTGCACGGCAGCTGCCTGTACACAGGCATTCCTTTTTGTTTTGCTCCTGCACTTGTGTTTGACTCTTTCAGACTCTGCTGCTGTTGTAAGGTTTTATTTTAACAACAGCCACTTTTGTAGCATCGTATCCCACCATACTCTCTCTTGGTGATTTTTATGCTGTAGAGAAGAGGGAAAGCACAATAAAAAGTAAATAGAGATATTGGACAGAGAGTGGAAGGTGCAGGATTCATGTTGTGAAATAGTCCCCTCCTGGTCATGTGCCAGTAATGCCTAAATATCAGACATGTTAGTGCCATGAATAAGCACATCTGGATCCATTTAGTTTCCTTCCCTCTTAATTTTTCTTACCAGTTAAAAGCATCATAGCAGGGACTGAATTGAACTGAGGCATTTTTCATGCAGCATGGAACACTAGCTTATAGTCATAGCTCACTTACAATTTAAGACATTAAAATGTTTCTTTTTCACATGAGCAGAGACTGCTGGCATCCACATTTTAGCTGATGTTGAACTTAATCTGAGAAGCTCAGGCTTAATTATGAGAGGACTAATCTAGTTTTGATTTACAGTGGAATACTCTCAGGAATTATGATTAAACATGTTTGTAAAAGTAAAGTGAATCCACCCTCTGTTATGTGGTGTTAGAGGAATGACAGAAGCAGATGAAGAATGTAATAGATCAAAATGCTACATAATCACTTCCAAGGCTAACTCTTCCACCTTTTCTCAAATTTGTTAATACACCTCAAAAAGTAGAACTTAATGACTTCAGTAGAATTCTTTGCAGAGTAACGTATACACAAATGCTAATCAGCAGGGCACTTGCCTGACCATTGCTGCATTTTTCAGACTTTGATATTCATGGTGATTATGGCAGTAAAAGTGCGTAAGTAAAGCAGTAAATGTTTGGAGCATTCGTCAGTGATAAAATGAAAAAAAACCCAAACCTAACCCCAAATTCATTTTTTAAATCTGAGTGTGTGATGCTGTGGTGAGCTATGCCCAGTTTTCCCCCAGTTGACTAGAACCTGGTGGTACACCAGAATATTGCTGTTGATCTTGTGTAGGCAGTAACTGTCTTCCTCCAAACTCAAATTCCATGCTTTGTTTACTTGTGTCAGAAGCATGTCTCTTAGGGCAGTAATTTTCTTCTCTGTTTATTGCTATATACAGTATGATCAGTTTCTAGTAAATATGAATGTTACTGGTAAGTAAGCACGAATCCTAGTGCCTATTAAAAAATACAGTTACACAGAAACCTTATATATCCTAAGTGTTCTGTGAAGTGTGAATCTGCTGGCAGTGTGAGAGGCAGTCAGTATTTATTGCTCTACTTGCAGATGATGCCATTTACTTTTTTTATAGTGTTGTAAAGACATTTTTCTCTACAAAATTCAGTGTTTCTTTGAAAACAGTTAAAAACTGCTTTTCCAAGAATTTGAACATTTATATTTTAGAAGATTTGAATGTTACTATTTTCAGTTCTCAGCTGCCAGATTGTAGTGGAATGCTAACATGTGACTTCTCATGTTCAGTTGTTAGCTGCAGGCTGCTCTCTGCTGCTAGCTCTAGGGAGAATGAAATTTGACTGGAGAAAACAAGGACAGAAAAGGTGAATAATAAGATACAGTTCTGAAGATTTTTAATTCTATAGTTTAGAAAGCATTCTTTCTATACTTATAAAAGCCAAAACAAATAATTGAGTCCAGATACCAAGTAACTAATAATACTAAGCTATTTCTCATGCTTTTGGCCACCTGCTAACTTTACTTGGGTGATCTACATATAAATCTTACATGGCTAACGACTGTAGGTGAGCAGGCAGTCTGAAAGCCAGTTCCTAATGGATGTATGTCATCATCTCTCACTACAATCTACCTGGTATTAACTGACATTTTCAATGGCAGCTTTTAGCAGAAGGATTGAATGGATATAGAAATGAACCACTGTGTCACTGCCTAGAGAGGTGAAATTACATAGGTGCACAAATGAGGCACCCTGATGTGGAGAACTCCTGATAAGGAAGCTTGAAATCTGGTGCATTTTATTTTTACTTGTTATCTGGCTAAATAGATCTGTGTACATCAAGGCTGTCAATCAAGAACTTTTATCCATAAAAATTTGGAACGTGTTTTTGTATAAAAAGCAGGAAAATGAAGAAAATAAAATTTTATAAAATTATTTCATAAATGGCATTGTGCTACTGTGTTTCTGTCTTTTTCAAAACAAATATTCTTAGCTTATAAGTCAGTTTTTCCCTAACTAGCATTATAAAGTCAAGTGGAGATATTTCTAGCTTGGGGAAGTCAAAAAATACAGAATCTTGCTGCGATTTTAACAGTACAGGTTATGATGCACAAATCAGTATAGAGCATCACCCTCTTCTGGATTTATTTTTTTTTTTTTTAGTTCTATAATAATAATCTGTTAAAAATAAATAAAATCTGAATCTGGAAAATAAAGTATTCAAATATCAGGCTGGCATACATATGAAGAGTTCTGTGTAATTAAATTCTCCTAGTCTTACGTTTCAAAGTAAAACTGTTCCTAAAGCTAAAGAACTTACCACAGACCACTGATTTGAGTATCAGTACTAACACTTTAACAGTTGCATCTTTATTTGCTGGTACATAAGCATCCTGTCAGGTGTACTACAAATACCTCTAAAACACAACAAAAATACATGGTATCCCAAATTGACATGGGAGTGTAGACAGATGGAGGACAATGGGTTGAAAGATCAGTTTTCTGGGTGGTAGGTTTCAAAAAAGTTCATTAAAGTAGGTCCAGAGCATAGTGAAGTTAATGAGAATACATTCATTTACTTCATTAGCTTTGAAAAGACTATAATGAGTTTTAAGATAATGGTAACTTTGTAATAAATGTGGCTTTTCTAGTGTTAGATTTTTATCTTTGTCAGTTGTTAAATGGACAGGAAAAATAGCAAAATAGAACTTACCTGAGAACATCATCATGTGCTGAAAGTTCCTGGCAATCTTTTGTTTTCGACCCAAATTCAAAAGGAAAGTAAGTGGGTATATGTTGCAAGCTCTTGCGACAAAAACTGCCACCTAAAATGTAAAATGTTGAGGAAAATGGTGGACAAACTTCTGATAAAACCAGTTAACTTAAACCCAGCATTTATCCAAATTTATTTTAAAAGTGTAATTAAAATGAATATGAGATTATATTCCTTCATATTTTACATGTCAGATCTTTCTGGTTGCAACTCCATTATAGAACTGTTCAGTGGCAGAGACTGTCTTCCACAGACATCCTGGTTATATATTCATTATTACATATCCAACTTCAATCACTCCACTTCTACTCATTGCACTGATATCACATGTGACTTCATCTTCATTCCTGCAGTAAAATGGCCAACATCAATTGCAGAGATGGCATTATCTCCTAGAGCAACAATCTGCAAAGGATAAATGTGCTTTTGGACATGATTATTGCTTTCTTATTTCCTGACAATTCATATTGTCTAGATCCAGCAATCTTGGGTTTGTTTTTTTTTTTAATGCTTTTTCTTCAGTGATTTTTCTAAAGGGGTCCTCTCTGACTCCTGTGTGATGATCACAAAAGTTGTCTTAATTAGAAACATGAGGTTATTTCAGATTAAAAAAAAAAAGGAGACAATCAGAGCTCCTTATATATGTTTTTAGCATGTTCTGCCCTTTCCTTGTCTTGTGACTCTTAGGGCTCAGTTTTGGCACTTTTAGTCTGGGAGATGCTGTGGAGCTTAGAATACGGAAAATACTAGAGTGGCAGTGTCTGTAAATTTTGTATCTGCTGGGCTAAAATCTGCTTAAAGCTCCTATGGACTTGGGAGAACATGCATTAGCAGCGGTTGCTTCACATGTCCTGTGCAACCCTGTTGTGGTCTGTTGGCTCTTAGTGAGAGGAAATGATAGAGCCAGGTCCCTGCAGTGCTCTGCAGTACAGTCTCCACCTGGGGTGCTCAGTGCTGTTCCGACATTCAACTGTCTTCCCATGCTAGGAGTGCAGGACACAGTACTGTACTCACATTATTGTGGTGGTGGGGTGGAATAGGCTATCAGGATCCTCTCTGCCATCTAACCCAACCTGTAGCCAAGGGAGCTGTGATGCAGTTCTTAGTATTCGTTTGGAAATGACAGATAGGAATTACTGCAAATAAAGAGTATGATCCCAACTTTCAAAGCTATTACAGTTCATCAAAAAGTGATAAGCAAAGGGCTGCTGCTCTGAGCCAAAAGAATCATTGTGTAAATTGTCAGTGTGAAAAGAATCTGTACCACTGTACAAGAAAGCAATAGATTTATTGAGAAACTATGGCAGATTTAGACACAGACTCTTCTTCTTACAAATCCTTTAGGTGTATATAAATCCATGTACACTGAAAACATGACATACAAAAAAGGAAAGATTGGAGGAATTCAGAACTGTTTTATTTTTAAGGACTTATTATCATTTTAGGTAGCTTTGGGGAAGTTCTGCTCATGGCACATGTCTGTCTGGTGGCAGCTCTATAGTTTGTGGGTCTGCACTGGCTCTGGACAGGCAAAAAGGTTTTGTGTGCTTGCACCTGTCCCAACTTGTGTCCCTGTACACATCGTAATTTCCCACCCCACTTGTAAACTGGTGGCAAAAGTTCCCCACCTGGATTAAAATTCTTTGCCTTATAGCAGATCTGCAAAACAGCAACTGCCAGAAGACCATGTGCTTACATGCATTGAGCCAGTTATTGAAATATATGCAATGAAGATGATTGCCTTTTGACTTGACAAAAAAAATGATTTTTAGTATTTATTGGTTTGCTTGTTGACTTTTTTTTTCACATGGAACATGTTCTTTATATGTATAAATATGTATATATACACACATACATGTAGATAGATACATACTTCTTTAAAGCAAAGGATACAAATGCACCAAAGATAAAAAGAGGATTGAAGATATGATTTTGAAATGTGAATAGTGCAAGTCCCATGTAACAGAAGATGACATTCTCAGCCAAAAAATTCATGAACTCGAACAACTTAAACGAGAGAGAAAGAACATAATTATGACTCATGCCTGTAATGAACTACTGTTTGCCACCAGGTTCCTGGGGAACACAGAACTATTTAGATGAAAGGAAGAGAAATTGCACCTATTTCAAGGGTGGATTTCAAAACCATCTAATTTGCTATACCATATACATGGTGTCTTTTAGCTTTAAAAATCATAGTTGCTTGCAAGTTTTCCTCCGATTTGTGTATGAAATCTTGACACAGACAACTGATGGAATATATAAACAGCAAGTAAGTTATACAAGCTTCAAGGCAAACTGTAAGGAAGTTGAGGGAATTTAAGCTCACTCTTGTTTACACAGGTGAGCCTGTGGAGCCACAGGGAGCTCCTGATTGCACAGTGGCTATGCATAATACAGTGCTGGATATGGGTTCACTAATGTCAAGAGAGAAAAAACTAATTCCTAAATGGACTTCTAAGAACCTATGCCCATAAAATATAACATGATCTTTTTTTAACTACCATGAATATTATGCTGCAGATGAAAACCTCTGTTGCGGTGTAGGAACATCAATATCAATTACTCATTTCAAACCAAACTATTTAATATATAATATAAACATATTATAAAATAAGCATAAAATACATGACCGTGGTATGATTTCTCCTGTGAAAAAAGCAAGTAGAGCCAAAATATTAATTTGCCTTGAGGGGATGTTCTTGATTGCATTTGCAGCTGATTCTATAAAAACTAATATAAATTTTCGTATTTATTCAGATCTGGAAAAAAAATCAATCGTTGCTGCCAAATAACTACAGAAGAGAGAAAGAAAAGGTCTTTTAACTTCTGAAGTTACTTTTGGGCTCAGGAGACTATGCTAACAAATCCTTATACAGAATTAGGGCTGAAGTTTGTCAATCTGTCTACAGCCAGTCATAAATCTCTATCCAGAATGTTACTATGGAGATATTTTATTCATCCTCAATGGGCTTATGTATTTTTTTGTAACATATTTGTGCTTCTAAAAATAAATATCCAATAACAGTCACTGAGATCTAACAAAGGAAAAATGAGAGCTGTCGACATTATTATTTTAAACAAATTTCAGAGGCAAAATGGCATAAAACCTACTAGTATATGGAGAGATTTGGGCCCATGGCAGCACCATCAATTATCCTAAACAAACATTCCATAACCCCCATTTTGTGCTGCAGTGCTGAACAACATGAAAGCAAACGAAACATTCACCAGTTAGTGGACTTAAATTATTTCAGTTAAATTTAAATGAGAGAAACCAGTTGTCGAAAACCATCAAAGTATGTGATCTTGTGACCCATGGAAATTATTGTGATAAATCTTTGCATTTCCATTTTGGGAACAAACACAATCCCACTTCTTTGTGGGAATGTCGTTTGACACATTTTTCTAATTCTTCAAAAAATGCATGAGGAGCATCATGACAAGATCTACATATATATATACACATGCATAGATGTATGTGTATATACATATGCATATATATACACATATATAAAAGTATTTGTGTATATATAAAAACCTTTTGATGGAAGCATACTGTTATGAGGAGCCACAGCAGCATACTTCAGTTGTTGGGGTTAAGATAAAGGTGCTCTAGTGGTTTTAAAGTTGAATGATATTTCACTCTTCATTTATGAAATCTTATTCAAGACTTAAAGAAATGTAAAGTAGATTTTCTAAAATAGAAATTGAAGTTTCTTTCTTATATTTTCCAAACTTTTTGTTGACACAGTTTTAAAGGAAAACAGATTTTGCTATATCATTTTCTCTGTTGTATACTCTTTCTCAGTTATCTGTAACAGTAAATTCAAACTTGGTCTTGACCAAAGTGCACTGGGACAATGTTTTCTGTGCCCCCATCATAGGTCTAATTGTTTTCTTAGCCCATATTTGCAGTGTACATAAAACTTTCTAGTCATTCATCTATGTCAGATACATGCAACATTGTAATCTATTGCAGTTCTGGAATCGTATTTGCTGGGCACCAACTTTGGTTTGTTTGCAAGAGCAAATATAATCCAAATCCCTCTTTCCCTCTTTTTTCTTTTTTTCTTCACCTGTGAATTTTGGTGCTGGGCTGTGCTGGTTCCCCCTTACCCCTTATCTCTAGTTTTCTTTGCTTTTTGATCATTCACTATCAGAGCACTGCCTACTTGCCAGAAGATTAAATCCAGATTAGTTTCCTTCCTTTGTACAGTAAAAAGCCACGTACTATTTCAACAGCTAATTTAGAGAAGGCTGCTTCCTATTCTAGGCACAGCCATGATATGGCCTTTTATGAATGATTCATCTCTTCAGAACGGTAAAACTAGCTTGGTAGCTTCATTCAGAGTCTTTTGTATTCCTTATGTAGTTTGCTCCTCCTTTTTAAAAAGTCTATCACTCTTATGACACATCTATTTATGGAGTGCAACCTAACCAAATTTCTCACCCTGAGTTAATATACAGAAAAATAAATTAAAAAAAAAGCAACTGCTTCAGACCAGTTATTGTCATAAAAGAAGTGATATCTGGATCCCTTTTCATGGGACATAATTCTTGTGGAAATAACACAAATGAATATTGTCCTTCAGACTTCACTTTTATTCCTGTATTCAGTGTAGTGTTTTATTTAGTGTTTCTTCAACTTCTGTGTTTTTTTTCAACAGCAATACAGAGCCCATGAAGATACTCTATTAAGCACTTAACTGTCAGTGCTGTGCAGCATAAAACCCATCAGAACAGAACAATTTATTCTAAAGAGATCTTCTGAAAACCATGTTAAGAAAGAGCCTCCATAGATTCATTTTCCCAAATAGTTATGCTTTTCACACGAAAGTTTTTGTCACCATTTTAAAAATGAGATGTCAAGACCTTTTTATGAGAAGCAGAAGAATAGGAGGAATAGGTTTTCATCTGGAATTTATAATTTCCTGGGACACCCAAGTAGTTCCAAGAAGAACTGCAACCTCCACATTAACCTCTGAGAAACATCCTTTTTTGTCTGAGGGGCGATAATGAACATGATATTGTCCATGGTCTGCTTAAATGCCATTCAGGAATGTTCCTTATTTTGAATATATGTACTTGCAAGTGGGATTACTTGCTTTCAAAAAAAAAAAAAAGAAATTAAGATTAGAATCCTAGATATTAAGTCCTTGGAATATTTTGTCTATAACCATAAATTCCTTTCCCTTGCCTCCTGCACAGATAGCTAACTTCTTTCTACTCTAAATGAAATTGGCATTAAATTGCTCACATGCTGCCATTAGTTTTCCCAAGGCTATTGGAAAATTATGCTAGAAACCATTTATAACATAAACATAGTAATAAGACATTTTTTCTGTATAAAACTAAAACCCCTCATTTGTAATGTGTCATTTCTACACTTCCACTAAGTCTATAAATCTGCTGATAGCTTTAAAGTAAGAGTTGTAATAAATCACCAATGTCAACACATTGCAGAGTAGAGTGTTTACAAAAACACCAGTTTAGAACCAATTCAGGCACTTAAGCTTAGGGTCTTAGCTCAGTGGGTTAGCAAAACTGATACTTGGTTTGCTTTGTTTATTTTCTCTGTAAAAAGTCGATATTACAAAAGATTAATGTTAGAAAGATCTATTAAAATAGACATAATATTTATGCATTCAAAACCACATCATTCACCAAACATGCTTAGTTTTTCTGTTATTCTTAGTTATTTTAAGTACTAAGAGGGATATGCAAAAAATCAGCTTTGAGTTGGGATATTCTTCTGAACTTGCAGTTCATTTCTCACTGCCAGAGCAAAGAATCAGTCCAGGTTATCTACACCTTAAGACTTGCTTTAAGTTTATCTTATAGTGATGTTTTATTTTAACTCAAGTGAAAAATTTAATATGATATAAAAACTGTATTAGTTTTATCTTTGGAGTGAGATAAGGGAAGTGCTTTTTCTCTTCTCCTTCCTTCCCTCCACCCTCCTTGTGAAAATGCCAACTACCATGATTTTTCTTAGATTGTAAAAGCTTTTATTATAGTCTAATTGCTTTATTTAATCTTTCTCTTTTGATTAGAGATTTCAAAATCAGAAGAAGTTTTGAATTTGAACCTCTTGCCTGAAATCCTTTATACAACTATAATGAATTTTCACAGCACAGTGATATAATGCTCATTTCTAGAATAACATACTTAGATGAATCAGCAGAAGTAACTCAGATTCATGACGGAATACAAACTTGTTTATGAAGTTAATTTTGATATCCAAGCATGTGTGACTGTAAACTTACAAACCCACTATCAAAGAGAGATTCTTACAAGATCTTTCATGCCCTGCGGCAAAATTCTGGCCTTTTTTATCAGTAGGGTTTGCTACTGAATTAAATGAATTTCACCCCAACAGATTTAAGGAAGGCGCTCAATAACTTTCTATTTCCCTGTAGAGCTGGGAAGTTGAAAAGATTCCTAAGGCCCGAGGAAGAGCTAGGAAAGTAAAAAGAGAAAGAAATAAAGAAAACAGCAGCACCAAGTGATAGGAAAAAGCCAGCAAGGTTTTGTATTTACCCAGTATAGATTAGTCTGTTCTGGCATAATCTTTACACTGCCATGAAAGTTCTGATACAGGGACTCTTCATTAGGGACTATAGTGATAGGACAAGTGGTAATGGGTTCAGACTTACATAGGGGAAGTTCAGGTTAGGTATAAGAAAGTTCTTCCCTGTGAGGGCAGTGAGTTGAAACGAGATGATCTTAAGGTCCTTTCCAACCCTAACTGTTCTTTGATTCTGTGAATACACTTCTGACTAGCAACAGTAAAGAAAAAACATTGGCCCAGACATCATGGCAAATCCTTTCTATTATTAAAAATGCTATAGGTTTTGAATGGCTTTGCTGGGTAGGAGAAGTTTAATTAATTAGACAGCTAAATTAGAATCTTTTTCTTGTTCTAAACTACTTGGAGCAATGAAAATCAGAGGGAAAATAACTTACAAAGTAAAACATTCAGAACTTCTAAAAAGGTTTGACCTCAAGGGTGAATGGAAACTGTGGTTTGTATTTACAGTGAATCTGCCAACATCATTAATTGCAGGATTCAAATTAAGCCTCAGAAAGAAATTTGTTGTTTGATTTTATCAATTGACAATGACTCTGTTCAAAATCTAACACTCAATATACTTATTTCTTTTACATGTAAGGCATGGGGAGCAGTAGAAACTCTGGTGTACTTTTAGTAGTATAGCCAGATTCAGAGCCTCTTGCGAACTTCTATGTTGCCTTCAATAGATGTGGGATCTAGCTGTAGAAAAAATAATTATTCATTCTATCAGTAGTCTTGCTAAGTTGCCTAGGAAAGGGGTTTCTGCAAACTTCCATTATTTTTTTTTTTCTCTTTCAAACATTGATCAGTTTGTAAGAGAGGGATAATTTTTAGATCACTATCTCCCTTTCCTGCAGCACAACCAACTTCTGCTATCATACGTCAGGCAGGCATTAAGTTGTACCTAAAAATAACCCAGGAATGACACCTTAATGGAAGGTATCTCCAAAACAGTAGATGATGCTGTTGCTCCTACAGCTTGTCATCTAAGTTATCATTTGGTTCACAAACTATAAATAACCACTTTCAAAGTGCTTATTTATCCTAAATTCCTGAACTGAGATGTTGCAGGCACAAAGGAAGGAGGAGTCATCAGTGCTCTGTTGTATGAAGATAATGTGCTCAGGGAATTACTGCAGTTGAAGCTCTCTACATTTAATTTAGCAGTACTGTATTATTCTGCAACTATTAAGAAAGGGTTCTGATCAAGATAGAGCATAACATTGTGGCTGGAAAACTGTTTGAAGGGATATAAAAAACTTTTAACTGGCCAGAAATTAATGGTAGTACTAGAATCACTGTGCTAGTAATGATTTTGGAAATTTTTGGGGCTACTGATGGCTATTCAATTTTCTGATAGAAAGGGATAATAATGGTAATGGCAAATGAAGAGGCTGTGAACAGCCTCTGCTATCTAGGATTAAGCTAATATTCTTATAAAGCTGAATTCAGAGAATAAACTGTGTAGAAGAAAAAGAATTTAAAAGGCTGCCAAATAATAATAACATCAATAAAAATGAAGGTTAAGTTTATGACCTGTTCTGAACAACTTGAAAGGTACTTTCTTGGAAGGCATCTTTCTGGGGAAGCAAATCTCCAAGCAGGTGGAGGCAGGGAACATGATGGATTTGACAGTGAACAGCTATATTGAACAATGATTAAAAAAATAAGCAAAAGAAAGAATAAATTTGTGGCTTTGCCAAAGCCAATTTCAGCTAACAAAGGAGACTTAGATGCTTTAAAACATGACTGTTCTCCTTCTGGTCACAATAAAGTAGTAATGTTATCAATGTAATCCAGTTGTCTTTAAAATTGCAATGAATTAATAGATCTTTTGTGTTTCTCTATGTTCGAATTAGAGCTACTGCTGCTGATTTTTCCAAAGTAAAAACCACAACCAATTTCATCTTCCCCTTTTCACCCATTTCAAGTGCTTTTTGTTTTGTTTCCTGTGGCTTGCCACCAGAGTCTTAACCTTAAGTGATCAATTCAGTTTCTAAGGAGGACAAATGCAATATATTCCATTTCAATTTGCTGAGAGGAAATATTCTCTTATATTAATTCTTGAAGTGAGTTCATACTAATAATTTCTTTCCTTGTCAAGTTTTGGGTGTTGGAAAGTAACCAATACCAGGGCCTTTAACCTATCAGGAAAGAAAAAACCTGCAAAGATTCTTATGAAATCTGTGTGTCTTTTCTCTATGATTTCCAGCAAAATCAAGAATGCAAAAAATGATCTGATGAGCATGTTCCATTTCACTGCATATCTGACATATTACAGGACAAATACTTGTTCTCCTTGAACCTGTTCTAGAGAAATTATACTGCAGCTTCTTTCTATACATATTGATGCTTCCCTTTACCATCTAATTCTGTAGAAAACTCCTGTAGAACAGTAAATCAGGAAATACTCTACTTTAATCCAGAACACAGTAACAGGATTTGCACGTTTTTCTGACCACATGCTGTTTTGTTTTTATTTGCTGCCTAATATAAGATGAAAATGTTTACTCAATAACTTCTCTACTTTCTGTGCCACTGTTATTTGTTCAGGGTTTTCCATATGTGTATATCTGTTTTTTTATAGATCTGTTCATAGAGTCTGGAGGAGAGTGGACACAAGATCTTACCTCTTTCTAAGGCAGGCAGAGAACCCTTCTTCTGAGGACAGCTCTTGCTCTAATTGGTACTAAATAGCATGAGATCCTTGTGACATTAAGCTCCATTTATTATTCTTCAAGACTTATTACTGATGAGCCAACTTTTAACAATGTTACCTTGGCAGAATGCTATCTTATAGTTATATTTGGTGGTATTATTTGCAATTACTGTGCAGGTTCTAGTGCCAGTTTAGGAAGCAGGATACTGGCTTAATAGGTTCACTGATCTGCTCTTATATGTTTAGGGTGGGAATTTGGGGGATTCTTATGTTTCATTTCTACAGTTCTCTTGGAACTGCTTCCTTGCCTCTTCGCGTAGGCTACTATTCAATAATTGATGATTTATTGGGACAAAAGGACTGAGAAATGTGAATAGCAACTATGTTTTTGTGTCATATTTTTTTCTTAAGTATTAGAGTGCATGACTTTCCTCATGTAACAGTCCTTTGCACTTAAAGATATAATCTAGAGTGGAGACTGTATGGAGATAATTGAGACATAGAATGTGAGGGGGATTTACTTGAACATTGTGTGAAAGGGCTAGTTTTTTAACTGTAGAAAGTGTCAGACACTCACTGGTGGGGTACTTTTTGAGAACACTACAAAGGACCATCTTTTAGATAAAGCACAAGAAGGCTGTCATCAAATGCAAGTTAGCTTCCAAGCGGCTGCAACCTTGGCAATTCAACTCTGAGCAAATAATTGCCTGTGGCAAAGGGCTGTCTAACACCCTGCACTTGCATCTGTGAAATGCATCAAAAAAACTGCAGATGAAGGATAATTTGAAAAAATGAACTTGGAGGAAATTATTAGTGCTGTTTATGCGTGCCTTTTACATAGCACAGAGTGTATGTGTGCCCATGAGTGCATGTGCATACACTAATAATATGTGTAAAGGCCAACGGAGATGAATATGTAATATTAAGCACAAACAAGGCAAAGATTAATAATGTCAAAACTTCAAAAGCTACAGCAGTTGGATGCTGTTAGAGTGCAAAGACTAAAAAGTGAAATCTTGCTCTCAAATTAAATGCAAACCCAAATTGAGCCCGTGGATATTTGAATTTAAATGATAGTTTCATAATTAATTTCAACGGGTTAGGTTTGCATCTGGCTATAATAAGACTCCAGCTGAAACCACAGAATAGAAGTTGTTGCAGAAATTATTCTAAGGATTTCCAGTGTTTTCAGGTCTACTAAATTACCAGTGGTTTTCTTGGTGATGCTTCAGAAACCCCACAATTGACATCAGAAAAAAAAAAAGAAAGAAAAAAATCATCACATTAAACTAAAAAGAAATTAAAAATCCTAAACAAAGATACAACTTCAACTGTACTTAAATCTGTGATCCTAAGACACTCTTTCTTTTATATGAAATTGAATATCTGTAGTGAAGAGATACAACTAGTCATTCTTTAACGCACCTTAAAAATAACTTCAATAAGAACGTATAGGAAAGCAGAAGGTGTGGCTAGGGAAGTACTATCTGGCACCTCATGCAGAGAAATGCTTTCTCAACAAAAGTATTAGTCACTACGTGAGTGTCTGCTTCCGACTATGCTGAATGGCGGTCTGGAGTTCTCAATCACTCAGAACTCTTCTCAAGCTCACTGGAGGTAAAGGGTGGACAACACCCCCCTAAATTAGTGGAACCGAAGCAGAATTAGATGTCAAAAGCTTGAAATAGGTGCTCAAACTTCCATGCTCTTTTTATTACTTTAGGTAAATGAAAGTAGATGATAGGTATGAAAATGTGTGGAAAGACATGACACTTATTTGAATACTAGTCATGATTTCGACATTTAATCCAGCAGATTTTGACAAAGGGCTTTTTAGCCCTCAATTATTTTCACAGACAGGATCAAGAGAAAGAGATGAGCTATAGTCAGCTGTTTAGCTTTATTTTTTATCTCTGTCGCAAATTCTCAGATGGCAGAGTTGGAACTGACTAAGTGAATGTTGTAATTTTCAAGTTTACAAAACATGAAATTGAATAAGTTAAACTAAGTATGTAATGTTAACCTACAGTCTGCTCTATTTCAGCACATGTTGATAATTCAAGAATATGTTCATAGCCCAGGATTAGCTTGATCTTGGTTTGTTTTTTCTGCCTATGCATTCCAAAGTTGCAGGGATTATGAAGGCGGCAATGATTAGGAAGGGACTTGATTTGACAGGGTACATTGAGGAAATTTTCTGCACAAGACAGAGTATTTGTCAGGACGCAGAGTTAAAAACTAAGGATAAGGGCTACGTACCCACAATGAGGACCATTTTCAGACCTATTGTGAGAACATTAAGACAGACACAATAACATGGCCTGCATGGTTATGTGAACCAGTTTTTGATTCTGCAGTAGCTTACATAGCCACATACAGTTTGCCTCCATGGCACAGATGAAGACATATGAGAATCTCATTTGTGATTCAGGGAACCTTTCAAAGAAATTACAACATGTGTCTCAGCTTGGAATTTCATGACATATTTCTCCATATGCCAGTTGTATCTTGGCCTGTAGGTTTTAATTCCAATTGGTATATGTTAGCTAACTCCTGGCATCTGTTATTGTGCTGCAAAGAGTAAACTGGAACCTTAACAATCAAAGAACTTTATTAATATTTAAAGAAAATGTTTAATGTTTAAACAGATTGTAAAATCTTTAATGAAGCCATTTGGTAACTAGTTTGCATATGGCATTATGTTCCTTAGCCTACCAGCATCAAAAATGACATCATCTTCAACAAGATGAGGTTCTCTGTAGAAATACTGTTTTCACTGCATTTATCACTATAGTTCACGGCATGAACTACATTTCAGCATGTGTATTTTCCAGTTCTCTTGCTTAAGTAAAATTGTTGTTTTCCTTGTTTTCAAGAGAAGATTCTGTTTAATTGCAGGGGAAGACACGTGTAAGATACTAGAATATGGTATTTCTTACAAAATGCTGATGATAAAGGGACACATGATTGGTGAGAACTAATGAGGCCAGAGTAAATCTGCACATTTTCAGTTAAGGAACCACTAAAGCAAGTGTGAAAAAAAAAAAAAAAAAAGAAGAGGGAAAATGGAGATAAAGAAGGAAGTATAGAACTGAATATTCTAATGAGATTTCTATATGTGGAGACCCAATATTTTCAATATTATGGATAGGATAGAGAATAGAAACTATTTTATGATATGAATCAAAAATGATGCAGCTAATTACTAATATACCACAGTTATAAAGTCCACTGTTACCAGTTTACTTCTAGCAGTGTTTCCTAGCTGTTTACCATCCATCGTGTAGCTCACAGCTAAAAGGAAACAATTACAGCATTTCCACATAAATTTAGGGGGAGACACATGTCACAAGACTGCAGATTAACATTCTTTTAGCATAGTTAAGTAACCAGGAACATCAGTCAGATAATGAGGGATTTTGTTAAAATTCAGATTGAAAGACATGGTAGTATAATTCCTTTTTTGTGGAAATCAAGATTTTCTTGTGTTATGATTTTTCTTGTTAAACCCATACAGTAAGAAGCTTTAGCTTTCTTTATAGCATTATACTATTCTACAGGGTTTCTTAAGATCTTATTGTACATCTGGTCAAACAATGCATCTGGCACATTTCCAGTCTTCAGCTTTTTCTGCTAAATACAGAAAATAGCTGTGTATAGAACTGGAATTCATTGTACATTTCCTGTCAATTGCAATCCATTTTAAAGGTAATAATTATTACAAGCACTGTGCATGTGGTGCATATTCAATTAGAGATAAGAAGGCAATTTATAAACAAGGACAGGCTGTAACAGACCCAGTTGCTCTGCAGAGACGCATTGAGTTACCAAGCTATGACCATCCAGCTCAGGAACACGAGGCTTAGCCAGCATGCCTGTGACACAGCTGGAGTTCATTAGTGCCTCAGGCTGGGAAAGCTGAAGGTTACAAGGGAAAGCACACAACAAGAATGAGAGGTAGCTGTTGCTTGGTTGCTTCTTTTTGGGGTACTTAGGCTAGAGCTGTAATGATAGGTAATATCTAGAGACATGAGCTTTTGGACTTCTACATGGGTCTAAGACTGTGACTGCTATTGTTTGCAATGTAAGTTAGGTGTCTCAAAGACAGCAGAAATTTAGACCTACAATTTCTGGTACCTCCTCCTAACAGCCATGTGCTATATGCAGGATAAACCATTCATTTTTTTAACTCTGTGCTTAGAATTTTTTTTATCATTTTCTTCTCTCAGAAAGAAAAAGAACCAGGGGCATTTCTGTGTCTTCCCTGATCATTTTGAACAGCTGCAAAACAGAGATTTTACTAAATGCCTTAAGAAACCCCAAACAACCACCACCCAAAAAAGCCTGACCAAGCCAAACAAAACCCAACCTGGGTAAAATATAAGAAAATAAGAGCAAAGTTTTCCTCTAATGTAACTCATTTCCAAAGTATTTGCTTTAAGCAAAACAATTTAAAGCAAGGGCAAAACTATACTAATATTATTCCTATACAAATGAATCTTCTCAAATGCTATTTTATTTTCATATTATCAGAAGTACCTGATTCTTCAGACCTTTCTGTTGACCACTGTAAATTCATCATCTGGACTCTTTCCTGAGCAGCACTGCCTGAAGCCTCAATCGTTATTGCTTTTTAGTCTGAACTTGCAAGATTTCAGGGAGATCAGAGATTAGAGGTTTTTTTTCAGCTGCAGAAAGGGAACCATGAGACAGGAGGAGACAGTGCCCGTCAGAGCTACCTTTTATGCTCAGTCTCCACTTAAATGGAAGAAAGTACTTAATATATGCAACCTGTTCAATCCTAATTAGGAATTTGGACTTTATTGGATCCTTTAGGCAAAGACCTCCTGAATACTTTCTGAAGAGTGCCAGGCTTAAGTGCTGTGTATTGGTTAAAAAGAATTCCCAGTTTACCCTCAGACAGACCATTAGTCATCAAATGTTATCCTATATCAGGTGGCCAGTGGTGCTATATACTTCAGAAGATAATGGAAAAAACATTCTAGTATGAAATTTTCCTGCAGGCACTGTGATTGTGGTGTGCTGGAAAAACATATTCCTCCTGCACACCACATATGCAAAGACTGATAAGAATCTAGTCCTGGTAGTAATCTTGTTTGAAAGATAACTTTCTTTGATTTCAGTCTTTCTCTTTGCCAGTAATTTGTGTGGAAACATCTGACCTCTTGCAGTGCCTTAAAGGTAATTTTTTTCCTACCTAGAGCTCCTGAACAAATCACAACAGCAGCTGCCAATTAGGCTGCTCATTTCAAAAGGATGAGAACTATATTTTGTGGCGGTTGCTGCTCTGCTAATTATCCAGGACATTTTGCTGTAAGTAGGGTTTTCCCCAGTCCAGAAGTACTCTAAAACTTTTTAAAAATCAAGAGGCTGACTTGTAAGAGCCATTATATCCTGACAATTGTGCGGCCTTCCCAGAAATGTAAACAAATTATCTACAAACAGTCCAATGCCTGATTGATAACAAAAAATAGTGGGTATTAACTAGAGATAAATTCAAATAGGTTGTGTGCTTTGGAAGTAAGCACAGCTGTAGTTATTTGGGCTTCTAAACACTCATATAAATAGCAGGACCAAAGCCATGGGGCCCACACAAGTCCTGTGTGACTGTGGAGCGTTTAAGATAACGGCACTAAACCCATTTCATTTTGCATTGTTGTTCCCTGTGATTTTAGAGGGCTGCGTCTCCCAAATAAAATATGGGTGCTAGGTATCTGGAGTGGGACACCTCACAAACAGATTGACACAGTTTTGGCAGTAGTAGTACATAGCTGTCTCTACTCAGCTGCTCCCCTTCTCTCACAGAAAGATAAAAACAGTAGATGCAGTTCCTGGCATGCACTTTTAACAGGAAACTCACGAGATATCATTCTGCTACTGGAGCAGAATTTTCAGTACATTATTTCTTTTCTTATGGAAAGGTAGCTATCAGGAGAATCCTGTCAGATAGTCATTGTAACATGAACCTACAGAATGTGAATTTTTTGTTTCCATGCTGAGCGTAGGGCTGCTTGTAACTAGTTTATGAGATAAATTAGGCCAGCAGAAAGGCAGTAGAATGAGTAGATCACAGGAATGGTGCTTCATTTGGAAATAGAGATCCCAAAACTGATTTCAGCCACCTCTCTTTGCCTTCTAGTCCACAGTGCTCTTTGTAGTAAACGTTGTCTGATGCTGTTGGTTCCCCTTCCGCCCTCCTTCAGTAGATTTGGAGATATCTATTGCCATACTTTACTTTTTAGTTTATAGTCTCTTATTCCGATTTACTTCAGAAGTGAGTCCACTATGGATGGAACAGCATCAAGGATGAAGTCCATACTGATGCTATTCAGTGGCATGTCATTGTCAAGAGACTCTAATGATCTGATTTACAGTTTTTGAGGCATTAAAAAAAATGTTTCATGACTGTTTTGTCAGCTTGTTTCAAACAATATGAGTAATTAACATTAAATTAATATGTTTATAAACACAACCCTTTTACACCAAAGTCTGTTTGGAATACAGCTCAGTTTATGATCCAGCAATCAGCTGATTGATCCCTAGCCTGTTTCCTTGTTGGAAAATGTATAGCTATATCATAAATGAGCCAAACAGTTTTTGAAAATGTAATGTATTTTCAAGGGATTTGAAGGGGACATTAGCTGCTCCTCTGCAAAGTGATGACTTTCAACAAGTGGAGATAATGATGCCTGTGTTATAGTGTGGAAATTAAAGTTTGAAGCAATTGGTACTACGTCCATCAGCGAGGAAATACCAATCTGAACTTTCAGTCCTTCAGGGTAAGTTAATTTGCTCAAGCAGTCCTAGTAAGAGTACATGCTTTGGTAAAGCTGCTCAAAAGTTATGCAGCACAGTGTTCTCTTGTTTTACCTTTACCCTGTTCTCAAACCTGCGTAAAACCTTGGGGGTGAAGGGCTGCTGAAATCTTAATGTGGCATCTTGTGCATACTGCACACCCAGCGCAGCTGAACAATCAGGCCAGAAGTTTTGTCTATAAATCAGGTGTTCCCTAATGGGTTTGTTATCAGGATCAGTGAAAAATGTAACTGTTTAACTTAAAATGTGATTAAAAAGACTATAATACCTAACCTGAGAAGGCAACCTTCAAGAGCTTGTTAGAACAACTATTTCAGAGCTGACTATGTAAACAAGGGTTAGAAGAGTGGAATGAACAGAGACAGGCAGGGCAGTGTGTGACATACCCCCTTGCTGGCTGGATGTGCTTTCCTGTGTCTTCTAGTAATTCTCTGGCTCTTCTTCAATTGGAGATGTTTGGATCTCAGAATTCCCTTCCCAGAATTTATTTGTTGGCACTGTATTTTGTGTGAAAGCAGAATTTTCCATACCCTTGCATACTTAACCAAAGAGAGGTAGTGCTGTTTTCTGGTCTCTTCATTGTAGCTATTCTCTGGAGTTAAGGGAACATAAATAATATAACTCACAAGTATGATGGATAAAATTTATAGCCATTAGAGAAAGGCAGAAGCCTCTCTTAATACTCCACTACTTGGAAACTGTGCTGGTCTCAGCCTGGTATTTGAGTAAAAGTGCTAGAGGGCAGAGAGGAAAAAATAGCAAGGAATTTCTTTTCTTTCTGTAGAAAACACGGTGCTGTCCATGCATCCCTTTCTAGAGATGACCTGTAGGATTTACAGTCTACCCACTTTCAACAAACCAGTAATTTCTGTTTATCTAGCAACACCCTGTCTAGCCACTGACTTGCAGCTGAGCAAATCCACACAACCCAACTGTGAATCTGAAGAACCTAATGTAAAATCTGAACTATAATGTCCCAAGAATTAGAAGCAACTGTTGTCTGCCTGCAGCATAATATGAGGTTATAATAGCAGCTGTAAATAATTCTAGAGAAAGCTGCACAGAATCAAATAGCTTTCGATCAGGTCCTAACAGTTTCATCTTCTTTGTTAAAGACATGTTGGGTAAATTAAACTTTAAATGTATGACCGAACCTTTTTTCCATGGATAGCAGTGTCAATTTTAATGTTGAAATTACAATGACCATAGTCAGGTCAATGGTGATGTTGACTTAAAAATACTGGTATAAAACATCACTCATGTTAAAAAAATAAAATAAAATAAATAAAAACACCCAACCAAAACCCACACAAAGTTAATGTTTATAGACACTTAAGAGAATTAGGATAATTGGATTGAATGAAACCTCTCTAAAGCCTGCATTTTCACTAAACATTTATTATCTTACTTATAACAATGTTAAAATAATCCATTGATTTTGACAAAATTTGTAAGATTCTTTAAGCTTCAGATGCTTAAAATCTAATATTTCTCTTTCATAGACAGTCAAACAGTGATTGACTAGATAATAAAGGATAAATGGGGACTAGTAATTACATGGCATCTTTTGACAGACATTCTTAATAGAGGTCCTTGAATTCTCATTTAAGAACTGTAGATAAGCTTTCATTTTACATCAGTATCTGAAGAAAATCATACCAGTCTTTTTTTCTTTTTTTTTTTTAAATCTATTTTTTTAAGGCAAACGATGAGGTATTGTGAGAAATGCAGAACTCCGCCAGAAATACAGCCTCTATCATTGTGCACTGAATTTTATCATCAACCTATGAAACTTTAATAGCTGGTAAAAATGTAAAGAAAAACGTGCAAAGCAGTACAGAAAAATTATTTGTTTAAAAACAGGTAACAAAATTTCACAATCTGATTTACAGTTTAAAATCTAATTTCTGTGGGGTTTGTTAGCTTTAGCTTTGGTCTTAACTTACTGTTCTGTCAGTGTGCATTATAGTTCACCAGCCCTTTTTGAAAGATCTGTCATGTTGTAACAAAAGAGGCTGCTTTAGAATAATTCAGTAAGTGAACTGAAGCACCCTTGATTTTGGCCTGTAATGAGTAATAAAAATGACTTAGATTAGGAGCAAAGCTGTCTGTCTAAGCAACCATATTAACTTAAAATGTTCTCAAGTCATATAGGATTGTGAGAATGCCAAGTGTTTGGCTTAGTAAATTTGCTTGAAAAGAATTCTTTTGGGGAGAGGAAGAAAGAGGTAGTACAGGTCTTGCTGAAACAGCTGCATATGAAAGGGTGATCTTTGGATTAGAAAGTAAATGAGAAGAATTCACAGGAATTTAAGAAAAATTTTTGAACCATATTGTAAGGGAGGCAAGGATTAAGAGCTTATAGGGGAAGAGAAAAACAGAAGGGGTGCATAAAACTCACAGCTCTATAGAGAAACACATAATCCCTTTTCTGTGTGTTCAAGGGTAGATTCAGTTTACTTTCACTGTTTTGTTTTGCACTGTTGAATGCAAGGGAATAGCAGAGTAAACATGAACAAAACCACTATGCATTTAAACTAAATGTTAGTTACTTCTGTAGTTGAAAAGGTTCCTATATAAGTAAAAATAGCACGGCCTTTCTTTTTTAATTTCCCTCTCTGAGGCTATGCATCACTAAATCATGCAGATGAATCCCTGAAAAAGTCTTGTATTCAAACTGTAACAGTCAGATGCAAGGTTAGTAATGGCATATGCAATTCAGTATTTCTGCAAAATAGTAGTAAACATAAATGTTATTCCCTTATTGTACAGTTATCAGAAAGGTTATTTTTTCTGCTGAAATGCTTTTGGAAACATCAGTCTCTGCTGGTATGAAGAAATGCAATCCTGTTCAATAGGTAACAGTACATTCTAGAAGTACTGACCGGAAACTGCTTTGGTGATTTAAAATCTGAAAGAGTCTGACAGTTGAACTGATACTGTGGCCAGTATTTTTTTTTTCTGTCAATCTGTTTTTGTTAGAAAATTGTACTTTTTTATTAAATTGGGATGTAAAAGAGCCAGCAAAATTTTATAAGTAAAATTTCTAATGCTTAAAACAGAGGAATTGCTGAAAAAGGTACCAGATAGAATCATGAAAATTCTAGTCACAGACCATATGTTTCCATTTAGTTCTAGGAGACAGAGTTTGTCCAACCAAGGCTTCTTGGGGCATACGAGTCAACATTAAAAGGGAAGAAAACTGCATTTAAATGACTTCTTACAGGATCTAGGTGATGATGAAGTAGTCTAAAATTACCCCGTGTGCTGAAAAGCATTTTGAATATTGCAATGCCATATATCTAGTACTGAGAACAGCCCCCAGTTTTAAAAAGATAATTACAATTGGACTAGTCACCTGTACAAACAAAAAAATGGATGCCCAAATTTCTCCGTTCTTTAAACTAAATAGGACAACAGAAAAAAGTCATTATCTTTCTAGTTATGTCAGATTTTTAACGAGGCAGAAAATAAATTATGTCATTGCTCATGTCTGTGGGCTAGGCTGCAGTTTATACAGTCCCTTTGCAAACAATCCACATGGATCCAGTCTCTTATACCACTTCTCTCTGATTTACTGGAGCTCTTTGATTTCCTTAACTTCACAGCATTTTTGTACTGAAAACTAGCATAAATTGTTATTTCCTTACCCTTCATCTCCTCAACTAACATTTTAGGTCTCTTGGGAAGAACAGGTTCTTGTATTTTTTGCTTATCCAGAAAATTGTTACTGTTTTCTTGGCAAAATCTCCCCTAATGAAAACATAAGCCACTTCCTTTGCATTAATAATGAAGACCATCCCAGATACATTCCAGTACCTCTGAGCATCCCTTACACCATTTGAAGACACAAAGTCAGTTATTTCTGTGTCATACCTGTTTAGTTCTCATTTTGGAATCTGGCGACAGATTGTTGTAGGTATAATGTGCCTGTGTGACTCCACAGAAAAGGACTGCAACAATACCTAAATTCGGAGAGAAAACCAGAGTTAGCTGCTTCTGTTTTCTTAAGTTTTCCAAAAGGCTGCATAAAAAAGTTAATTAGATTGTTAGTAGCATTTTATAAGAAAAGAACTTTAAGATATAGAATCATAGAATAGTTAGGGTTGGAAAGGACCTTAAGATCATCTAGTTCCAACCCCCCTGCCGTGGGCAGTGACACCTCCCACTAAACCATCTCACCCAAGACTCTGTCCAACCTGGCCTTGAACACCGCCAGGGATGGAGCATTCACAACTTCCCTGGGCAATCCATTCCAGTGCCTCACCACCCTTACAGTAAAGAACTTCTTCCTTATATCCAATCTAAACTTCCCCTGTTTCAGTTTGAACCCATCACCCCTTGTCCTATCACTACAGTCCCTAATGAAGAGTCCCTCCCCAGCACCCTTATAGGCCCCCTTCAGATACTGGAAGGCTGCTATGAGGTCCCCACGCAGCCTTCTCTCCTCCAGGCTGAACAGCCCCAACTTTCTCAGCCTGTCTTCATACAGGAGGTGCTCCAGTCCCCTGATCATCCTCATGGCCCTCCTCTGGACTTGTTCCAACAGTTCCATGTCCTTTTTATGTTGAGGACACCAGAACTGCACACAATACTCCAGGTGAGGTCTCATGAGAGCAGAGTAGAGGGGCAGGATCACCTCCTTCAACCTGCTGGTCACGCTCCTTTTGATTCAGCCCAGGATACGGTTGGCTTTCTGGGCTGTGAGCACACACTGACTGCTCATGTTCATTTTCTCATCGACCAACACCCCCAAGTCTTTCTCCGCAGGGCTGCTCTGAATCACTTTTCTGCCCAACCTGTAGCTGTGCCTGGGATTGCTCTGACCCAGGTGCAGGACCTTGCACTTGGCATGGTTTTATAAGGCAACTTTCAAACAAACTAGATTTTTGTTTTCTTTGCTAAAAGTCAGGAAGGTCTTGAGTCTTCTACGTGGTCCATCACACATTCCACTGCTATGTATTTGGCTAAAACTGTAGAAAATTTCTTTTAATTAATACATGGTAGCATCTGACCATAATCTGACAGTTAGGCAAGGCTAACATAATCATAACATGAAGGACTTTTGGAAAATTTTGGCAGAGACTGGTAAGCCAAAAATAATTTTCTTACATTTAAAAAAAATGTAATGTTGGTCCAAAATGGCTGAAATCAGGGAGTCATTTCAGTCTGTGCCTGTTTTTTAGCCTTATCATAAACTGTGTGTAACAGTGTGCAAGGCAGACAACACAACATTGCTCATAAAGTGATACTATGGCAAGTGTGAGATACTTTGCACAGAATGACTAGGTCAATTTCTGTAGCCATGTGGCAGTAATTATACTTCCCAGCTTCTAGAAGGTCTTAAGGAGAAGGGCAGCAGGTTTGTCAGGAAAAATGACTCTGTATTGTAGTGATATTTCTTACTTTTTAAAACTTCCTCTCTGGCCCTGGTTCTAATTCACTAGAATCATTGAGTAACGTCACTGTAATGCAGTATTATAATTAAAGTAGCTGATAAGAGTATAACTGCAATTTTGTGTGAGCTCCAGACACTGGTAAGGCAGAAGGAACCCACACAGGGAGAAAATAGAAAACAAACAAGCAAAATGTATCACCAGTAATCATACATAAATGCCCATGGAGAAAGAAAGCTCTATGCTTTCCTTAAACTTGGGGCATGTCTACATAGACAATTATTTACGCAACAGCTCAGGGCTTCTTCGTGTCCATTCCAATCATCATTCCCCTGGAAACCTCCGCATGCATTTCCTGAAGCATGTGGAGCATGCAAGTTCTGCTCAGTTTCTGTCTAGTTTTGCAAAAAGAGCACAAGAGCAATGACTGGTTTTATGCAAAGCCAGACTGCAGTGTGATCACTGCACACCTGTGATCTCTGGGGTTCACATATAGCCAGTTTTCTGCCATCCATCCCACAGTGCTTTAGTTCTTGTGCCTTTCAGCCCTTCTATTCACTGCTTCCCCTCTGAGCCCTAATTAGCATTTTAGTTCTGCTTCCTCATGGGCTGCTCTGTAAATTGTTAGGAAATATTTAGCTCCTAGGCTTCTCACTTGTACTGAGATAACACTGATGAATCCAAGGAAACACACTGAGGCGATAAAGAAAGCAAAAAGATACCCATCCGGGTTTAGGCAATATCCATCCTTGTAATATGCAGCAGCTTTCTAGGCATTTATTGGGTTAAATTAGCATGAACCAAACCATATAAACCAGTACTGAAAGCAAAAAGCATGAATTACAATTGTGAAAATAATCCCAGTCTGTGCCTTCAGTCCTGGACTTGAAATTGGGTAAGGCTTCCTCCATCTGCTCCAGGATGGTGACTCTCCTGAATTTACAAAGGCTGTCAAGAAGAGGCTCAGTGAGGGGGCAGAATCTACAGTGCTGCAGGCTTTAGCATAGCAAACCTGATATAAAACAATTTGCTACTTCAAAAGGATTAATAGAAGCAGGCCAGGCTTCACATGGTCACAGGAAAAGATGGATGGTAATGTGCTGAGCAAGTATCAGGGGAAAGTACTGGTGCCTCAGTAAGTTCTTTAGCAGGTTTATCCTCCTCCCCTAAAGCATTGTACAGATAAGGAAACATGGCAAAGGAAAAATTTAGACAATGCTGAAACTACTTCATTGGGGGGAGTGTGTGAATGTGTGTGTGTGTACTACACATTGCCACATACCAGTTAAAGTAATTAGTACCTTACCATGCTTTTCTTATATTTCTCTCTTTGGATTGCTAATCATGAAAGTATTGTCCAATAAAATCCAACTTCCTTTACTTGCAAGCCCCTCTTGTTTCTGGGAAGAACTGAAGCCTGGCACAATATGCCTTTGATGGAAGAAAAAAGTATGGAATAAAAAATTCCGAGATGAATTTGGCACAAGGGATAACTGCCATCAGAAAGAAAATGAGAAAGCAAATCTGTTTTTTCCCCCCACAAACCACAATGGACATCTTTGCTTCTGGGTTCTCTTTATATTGTAAATTTACCTGTACTACTTCTACAGAACACAGTCTCTGTAGCCAAGAGAAATTCCACTGAGCTTTAACTTCTGTGCCTTTGTTGTTTAATGTTTATTTTCTTATGTCTGTTTTGATATTTATTTTTTATAACTACACTAAGACTTTTCTTCACAATGTGGGGAGTAGTGAGATTGTTACTTCCTAAATACATTCCAGGAAGATCATGTTTTTCTGAGGTCTAATTGTTCTCTTCAATGCATCTAAATCTTTTTTCTCAGTAAGTGTATTTGATTGTGCAGAACTGATCTGGGGAGTTTAAAAATTCTCAAGGCATTAATAATGTGCAATGGGATGCTCAAACAATGAAATTTCGGTAAAAAAAATACAGCCAATCAGTAATGTTGCTAAGTATCACTGGGCTCAGTAACACAAATGGAGATAAGAGTTTCTGATTTAGTTTCTCCTAGATGAATCATCATGCCAAGTCTTGCATTTTTAATATTGACTATTAAGTTCCACTATGATTATAAAATGGTTTTTGACTGCTAAGAAACTATTATTTAGAGGTAGTGAGAGAACTGAGTGACATGAAGAATAAAATAGCTTAAATCTAATTTTACAATAGGAATAAATGATCTGAACCATGCAATTATGCAAGTGTAGAAACCAGATACTCTGTTTCCAGGGAAGACTGGGGGAATGCAGTGGAATATTTCATTGGCAGCAGTTGAAGGCTGAATATGCACCAGCCATGCCTCTCACAATGAATGGGTCATTAAAAGGCTTGGAGAAAATTGTTTGTAATGCATTGCCATAAAAATGATTGCTTAAAAGTAATGACCAATTACATGTTAATGCAACAACAAAGGATAGAGAAGTACCTAAAGAGGCAAAACCACAACTTTTTAGTTAGAAGGAAAAAACAACCTGGCTTTCTTCATAAGGCTATCAAAGCTGGATTTTAAAGTTAGCTGGGTATCTAAATATTGTATGAATGGCATATGGCAGATTAATTAGGTAATTAAATTATTGCAGGCTTTCTTTCACAGAGAAACAGGTAAGACCAAACATGATAATATTGAGATTGGAAACAGAAAGTATTTATTAGATGCAGGGAGATGGATAAAGTGAGATGGTCCTTTGACCGGTTCTTATTGCTCAGTGCTATAATTTTGGGATGTGGAGACTTAGCTCACATTTTCAGTGCTGTCACATTGTTTCATTTTTAAGTGGCAAATTTAGCAATTACTAAGATACTTAGTTCTATAATTGCTGATTTATTTAATTACTAACCTAAAATAAGCAGGGAACATTTATAATGGAAATGTGTGATTGCTTGTTAAGTGCAATACAGCTGCTTGTGTTTATTAGTGAAGTTAGTGAATTTTTTCACTAACTCACAATAAAATGATTATAGTCATGATAAACTTTCACCTGCAACTCAAACTCTTTGAAAAGGTTTTATTAGAAATAAAATCCTAACATTATTTTTTTCTTCTTGCAACACAGAGAACTAGTGATAGGTCGTTAATACAACTAGAGAAATTATTCATACGTTACTTTTGCCAAATACTTGTAGTTGAAACTGTTGTTAGAACGAAAGCTTGTAATATCAAAAGATAATATAGGATAAAGGAGTAACTTGTATTTTTAAAAGCATTTTGCTGGCAGTGTGAACATTAGCATGATAGTGTAAACATTAATTTACAAGTGTTAATCTAAAACCAATTCCTATGTTGTCTCCAAAAGACAAATCTTGGTTTGGATAATTTTACAAATAGGCAAAATATAACATACCCTTGCTTTTCAATATCTAGTGCTAAGAGAGAAACTGTAAAAAGGTTTGTTTTTTATCATAGAAGGCCAGCAGGTACTGTGTGCTTTTAATGCAAACCTGGAAGTGGCTGCCCACAATTTAAACTTCAGAATTTGCTAATCTAAGAGAATAAAACTGACATTATGTTTCCAGCTGTCAGGTCTTTTAGTGGTAAAAAAAAAAAACAACTCAGAACAAACAAATGATCCAACCTCCATCTAACAAGGGAGTGGGTGAAATGTATAACTCCATTTCAAAAGATCTATAGGTAAATTGACTGATTTTCATCCCAAATTTGAAGCATTCCAGAGCTTCAGAGATGCATTTTTAATGATGCATAATATTCTGCAAATGCCACAGTAAAACAAGCAACAAAAACTAGTCTTTCATCAGTGACAGTGAAATATGCGAAAAAGAGAATAATGAGTACTGGGTAATAGAGAAATTATTTAAGTCAGATAACGTTTACTTTGGAGTCATATTTTATGTCAGAGTATCCTTACAGAAGTTACTGGGCACATCCCAGTGCATACTGATTTTGTGAGTGGCAGGAAATGAGGCACTGTGTTCTGCATCAAATTGTTGCAATAATAAGGCTATAAACCCAGTAGCAACAATATCCCTATTCAGTCTGTTTTCACTGAGGGTATGAAGTGTGACAAATCATTTTCTTGATACTAAAGCAAAGATTTAAGGTTTCTTTCACCAGACCTGCACCAATGCAGAACCAAAGCTGGTCCTTTGTTCATGAAGCTTTTATCTCTGGAGTTGTCTGAGATTGATTTTATGTTGAAGTGACTTAAAGCAACAAAAGACAGAGCTGAGAGAGTTTTTTATGCCCTCATATGAGGGCTGATCATTGGTATTGCACCTGGCTGCTTCAAGCGAGACCTGAGTGTTGTACTGTTGTAACCAGAACTGAATTGCTGAATTCAATTTGGATTGGAACTCCTATGCTGAGACATAACAGGTTTTATTCTAGATACACTGAATGCTTACCTCTTTATCCTTAGCCTTTTCACCAGCAGTATGGCTTCACTCCTATTCAACTGATCATTGATCTCAGTTAGAGCTCCGTGCTGGAATATGTACTTTTCCCTAAAAAACACCTTTCTCTTTTTCTCTTACTGTCCTAAAAGGATGTCTCTACAACAGGACCTAAATTAGTCAAAGCCAAGCACTAACTCAAATATGAGCATAGACTGGTCAAGTGATGCTGTTGAATGGGATAACTGAAACTACACAGGTTATTGGATCTAGCTTATATGTCACCATAGTATGTCTAGAGCTTCCTCTGAAGTAAAGAGTCCACCTGAGTTTAGAGCCATCTCTGAAGGTCTGTAGGCAAGTAACAGATTAGTAACTCATAGCAATCTAGCCCAGTTGTCACCCAAATCTACACAGCAGTCCTAATGCTATTTATCTATGAATAGATATTTAAAAATAGCTAATATCTATCTAATTAGACCTAAATTTTATCCTTCCCTCCGGGGATGGCAGAACTACAGCTTAAGGCAGTTGAGGTCTCTTTCCTTTTGACCTAGAAGCCAAGGTCAAATCACCCTCATTGCTGGGAGAAGCCTGTCTACTTCTCTGTATGAGACAACATGGCATATTACTTATGAAGAAAGGAAAGAAAACCACAAAGTTTACAATTTAAAACCCAGAATAACTTCCTGTTCTTGAATTATGTCAGCTCTGTGAACTAAAGCCAACCAGGTACCAACCTGCATTATGCTCACAGTGCAGTCAGAAATGTTTGGGTAGATCCCTTTTGAGAGTGATACAAGAATAACCAGTCACAACATTTTAAATAAGGGAAGATACAAAGGTAGCACAAAACTGCCCCAGTGAGAGACCAGATCTTCAGAGTTGTCCTGGGTACATCAGTCATAATAAGCTGCTGCTTATTAACATTTTTTTGGAAGAAAAGCTTTCTCATTAGGTATCCTCTGTGCTCCTGTCAGCCCCTGAATGAGAAGGCAAATGTCAGACATATATCACAAAATGTTCAGACAAGAATTGCTGAAGGTAAGGAAGCAGCAGTAATTTATTATCACAAGCTATTTCCTTTACAATGATCAGAAAACAAGAATTTTGGTCTGGGCTCTGAAAACCAGTAAAGGAAAAAAAGATGAACCCACCGAAGATTTTTTTTGTTCAAGATCTTTCTTGGCTTCATAGCACAGGTCTTTGGCATGTAAAAGTTAGAGGTGGTTGGCCATACTTTTGATGCTTTTGCACTGATAGATTCTACATGACTTTGAAGTATGCATTTATTAATTACATACATGCAAATAAATTCACATACATATATTTGAGTGCTTTTTTGAAGGTATATTAGTTTCTTTTTATTTGAATGGCTACATAGTTCAAACAGTTGTAGATGGAGAAGGTCTAACTGGGGTGAATGTTAAATGACCATGCACATCATGGAATCTTTCTCAGACTAATGACCAAGTATTTATGATTTTTTTTTAAGAGCCTGATAGTAAATACTCTGCAATGAATTTTGAATGTTAAAGCAACACTGACCTTACTATAATACTCTATTATTGCAACTTTGCTCCGCAGTCAGGTGGCATGCTTTAGTGTGAGGTGTCCCTGCCCATGGCAGGGGGGTTGGAACTAGATGATCTTAATGTCCTTTCCAACCCTAACTATTCTATGATTCTATGATATACTTCAGGGCAAATCAGGAAGTGCACAAATTAGATTCTACTCTATCAGAATCAATTCATCATGCATATGTCACAGCCTGATGATATCACTATAAGATTAATAACCACAACATTAATTTAGAATTTACATTTATCAGTGTAACAATAATTGTGCAGTCATCCCAGATTTTTATTTTGATTTTTTTGGTTTGATCACATCCAGTTTTCAACAAGGGCCAGGGCATACATTGTGTGCTCTATATCATGGGATATCTTGAGGTAGAGGAATAAAATATTTTATAAAATGTCCACTTCCTCTACTCTCCATTTGTATTTTATTTTAAAAATCTGCAAGCTAAACAAGTGAGCACCACCACCTACTATACTTATACAAAGCCAGTATAGCCTATTATTTATAAATTATGACATACTTCAATATTAGACTTCAAACGACTCATAGTGATTGAAGATCTAGTGTGGAAAGCATTATAAGAATAAATTATTTTGCAATTATATTACTTAATAGCTACAGGGAAATATCTATGTCTAATGTTAATCTTTTAACGATGAAGAAAATGAAGAGGAGTACAGGCATAAGTGTACAATGGATCAAGTTAATTTTTGAAGCAAGTCTAATGAAGTTAAAAGACTACAAACTAGGAATTTAGGTAATTGAATAGAGTGGTCAAGCAGTGTTGCATGGTTATGATGCGCTCTTACTTCTAATAATTACTTTTGAGGATAAATACACTTGTCTGTAAAACTAGACGTATGCATTAAGGGAGACAAAGGGAGTAAGCTGGAAAAGATTGGAAATGATAGTCAGTGGATTAAGGGCTGTGTTCAGAAGGATAACAGCCTTTTTCCTGGGCTCCCCACACCTTCTGCAACAGGTATTTCATACATAACATACCAATGTGGGAGACTGCACACAATAAGTGCATTTTCACAGATTTCATAACCAGTACAGTAATTCTCCTGCTGAACTGGATGTTTAAAGTAATATTTTGAAAGGAGAGCAGTTAGAGCTATTTCAGATGAGACTGAGAGATGAGAGCAATATAAAACTTGGTTAAGCCAGACAACTAAAAATAACCATTCTGAAGTGTAGTGTTAGCACAGTGCTAATAAAATCAATGCATTTGCAAAATCCCGCTTTGAATTTTTGAAGCTCCATGAAGTTTTTTTTTTTCAATTCTAACAGCTTCTAACAAAAGCCTTTCACAGAAACTAAATTAGAAAGACTCAACTGATGAAACTTTCAAGATTAAACTTTGCCTTCTCACGAAAGTATGATTAAACAATCTGCTACCTGAAACTCAGAACACACCCATGCAAAAAAGGCTAGTGACAGACCCAAAAAGGACTTGATATTTTTCCTTGGAATCTGTGTGTTGGCAGAGCACTTCTGCTTTTTATGCTTACATCAAGTCCTTTATTTATAAGAAATAGATAAATTTCCCAACAATTTTCTATTTTTTTTTTTTGCTTAAGTTATAACTTTACTTTGATTCCAATCTCTTTCTTTGGCTCTTCCTCTGTTAATTTAAAATTTCTTCCCATCTGTGGTGTTTAATAATTAAGTTTTTCTTTCAGATATTTTATAGATCGCAAAAGAAAAGAGAAAGGAATAGCTTTGCAGAGTGACTACCAGGAGAGACTATGCTGTCCGTCATCACATTTGCAATACACAAAAAATGCATGCCAATTATTTTTTGGCTGGACATACAGTCTGTTCCTATGCCCAAGAAATGGAAATTACCTTTGGTGCAGGCTGTGAAAGATATTAGTGTTTCCCTTACAAATCCGCTTTTTGGGTATAATGTATAACTTCTCAGTTGTGCATTTGCTGAAACACAGCATCCTTGTTTTCTTCTAGGAATGTATTTTTAAACAGACTTTCCCTGGATGTCATTGGATTAGGAAGTCAGTACCCCCAGTTAGGGGCAAGTGATTATCTATCATCCTTCTTTGCTTCCATTTTTGTGTAGTAATCAAGTCACATTTTTAAGGGCTTGTGGTTTAACCCCAGTGGGCAACTAAGAGCTAAGTCCCACATAGCTGCGTACTCATCTTCCCTTGGTGGGATGGGAGAAAGTTAAAAGTGAGAAAACTCATGGGTTCAGATAAAGGCAGTTTATAGGTAAAGCAAAAGCTGTGCACACGAACAGAGCAAGGAATTCATTTCCTGCTTCCCATCAGCTGTCAGGTGTTCAGGCATCTCCAGGAAAGCAGACTCCATCACACATAATGGTGACTTGGGAAGACAGACACCATCACTTCAAATGTCTTCCGCCTTTCCTCTTCTCCCCCCCAGCTTTATATGCTAGGTTATTTCATATATAACATCATATGGTATGGGATATCCCTTGGATCAGTTGGAGTCAGCTGTCCTAGTTGTGTCCTCTCTCAACTCCCTGTGCACCCTCAGTCTACTTGATGATGGGGTGCGGTGAGGAGAGGAGCAGAAAGGCCTTGGCTCTGTGTAAGCACTGCTCAGCAATAATGAAAACATTCCTGAATTATCAACACTGTTTCCAGCACAAATCCAAAACACAGCCCCATACCGGCTATTCAGCCCAAACTAGCACTGAGCTGTCAAAACAGAAAATGGACTTTTATTTCAGCTGGTATCAGATTTTCATCCATGTGATGAAATATCACCCTTTTGTTTAGTCCATGTGTCTCTCTTTTTATTCATTGGCCTGAAGATTTTGGCAGTAAGCAGGATGCAGAATTGTATATTTAATAAGGCAAAGTTGCCTAAGATGCAGACGTTAATAACCATTTGGAAATAGTAAGATTGTGTGGCTAATATTAAAAAAGTAACAATCTGGCTCCTTAAATGCCAGTAAAAATATGACTGTTGGCTTCAAAGAACTTTGAACAATTTTGCAAACAAAACAACATGGGCTGCATTAACACTCCATTAAGCAGTTTTCTTCCCCTGCCTTTCCCTGACTTTAATTAGAGCACTAGATTTCAGAGATAACAGCATCAAGAACGTTAAAATGACCAGGGCCTTACCAACTTTGTTCTTTCAAATGAAACTATACAATAGGCTGCCGTCTAGGTAAACTAGACCCATTTTCAATTTTTACTTAAACTCCTGTGGATTCTGTAATGCAGTCCTTGGGTATGTACTTGACTGGGATTGTACAATTCCTTTCTCCTTTTTTCACTGTTAATGAAAAAAACAATCAGATCGCAAGTCTTTCTACCTGTTACTGGGACATGACTGCACCCCTCCTGCTGCAAAAGGTGTTTATATAGGTGCACTGAACAAGGTGATTTAAAAAAACCCTAAAAAACAAAACCAAAACCCATCCAGAGATGGCTGCAACCCACTGGCAGTGTTGAGGATGGCCCTGCCCATCGATGAGGATGGCCCTGTCCAACATTTAGTCGTTGATGGAAAAAAGGAGAGACCAGGACAGGCAGTGCATGCAGAGGAGCACACAATCTCTGACAGTCACCTGGCACTGCGTATTTGCTCCCTAGTACTTACCGACATCTTTGGTCCTATAGCTGGGCAGAAAATAGTGGGATTCGTAGTGGGACTAATAGGAATGGGACAATGTAAGGAACATAAGCAAAAAAGACTGAGGACTTTAGCCTTTTCTAGTAAGTCTGTCTGGAAGAGCTATTCAGTGTCTCTACAGGTTTGTTCTTAAAGACGAAATTATCTTCTATATAGTAACTGGGTTTTAGAAGCTTTATGTATGATGTCATGCCCAAAATAAAGGTACCATTTTCCCATACTAGAGGCATATTATGAAACTGCTTTTATTCGGTATGATACAATACTTACCTGTAAGACCAGCAGCTTCTGCTGACAAGAAGGCACTCCAGGACAGGAGGAAAAACAGACCTGTTTCCAACATAGGAAATTCACACAGCTTTGTAAATTTTGTCAAGTGCTAAAAGATTACTAAGGAAGAATAAAATCCCAAATGTTTTGTAAGTGAAAATTGCCCCCAACCTGATAAAGGATGAAAGAAAGCAAGCTACCCCCCTACACCACCTATCTGTGTTGAGTTCAGGAAAAACTGCACACCTTCTAAATTATCTTAAAGAGGAAAATCCAGTGGAGGTTTTAAACAGGTGAATTCTAAAAGTCAGCTATTTCAAGTACTTTTGTGAGTTTTGAATTAATGCGTCACTGGTTGCATTTGATATTCTTTGCACAGGAAAAAGGGAAAAGTAAGTAATTTTTTTCCAGTTTTGTAAACGAATTGGCATTTATTTACCTTTGCATCAATGCAAGAAACATGAAAATCACTGCTCTTTCTACAGTTGTATTTTACAGTAAAAATGCAGGACAACAGATATGCCTTTTATTTCTAACTTAGATAAACTGACAATCTGGATTTGTAGTCTAGTGTTTTAACCTCAAAGTACTTCAAAACACTTCCCTAAAAATTTAATTATTTAGAAATAGCAAAATAAAGACCAGAGTCTTGCCTAATGTTGAAAAAAAAATTCTTTGTGGCTTCTGACAAATGAACTTTCCTGGCAATTTATGATTTCATGATTTGTTTGAGAAGTCTTGAATCACCAGAGGAAAGGTTAAGGCTCAAACTAAGGATGTTCAGTCTTAGATATCACACATTTTTTTGAGCATCTATAGATTTTCTCTCTGAAAACAAACCATAAAGGATATTAAAGCTGTGACAATAGCATAAGAAGATCCCATGGCAAATGATCCAGCAAAGATTCCCAGGAAATTTCCCACTGACTGGAAGAAAGCAGCAGCATCAAATGTGTTAGGATTCTCCTTAGGACTGTAAATGGATATGGAGCTGAAAAGAAAATGAAGGGATGGGGGAGAGGGAGAGAAAAGGGAATAATTAAGTCAATCACATTGCTATGATTTTGGAATGAATAATTGAAAATGGACATCTTAGGGACTCAAAATGCAAAACAAGGCATCTCTCAAGGCTTCTTGTCTCTCTTAATGCATAATGGCAGATTTGAGAGCGAAGCAGATGGAGACTAGGGGGGTGGATGGACCAGTTTATTTTCAAGGTATCACAGTGGAAATCAGTAATCTATTGCCAGTCAGTAAACATTTTTGTTTTAGAAGTGCCATAAAAATATTGTTTCTAGGCCAACTAAACATGAAAAGGTGGTAGGTGTATAAGAAAATTGCAGGGAACATAAATAACTTTGAATTATTTATTGGTCATATGTCTTCAGAGCAGTCACATATTCACAAATATTCTTGATAAAAAGTGCAGCTTTATGGCTGAGGCTCAAATGGGTGACACAAATCACAGTAGGTACCAAATCTGCACAGCAATCTTGTCATAAACGATCTAATAGTTCCCTTCTTGATATAAATAGAGCTTCATAAATAGAGCTGAAACCCTATCAAGAGCTCACCAGTAGGAAACCTTGTGGGCAGAAGGAATGTTGTCCCACAGAAAGAAACTGCTGCAGTTGGCAAAGGTCACCTTCTGTATCCCAGTCCTGGGTACAGCCATTAAGAGAGAGTACTTCTGAACAGGAAATGATGCTACCAAAGGGAAGGGTGTGCACTAAAGCATTTTTCAGTTTCAGAGCTGTTACTTGCCTCTAGTCAGCTATTGCCTAGAATACTAGTAACACAAAGTATGTATGCCTTTTTTTCTTGTCAAAACATTAAATTTAACAGACACAAAATAGTTCTAAGCCTCCCAAACTAATTGAGCAACATTTTGGATCTTTGTGGTTCTGTTGCTTTCAGTACTGTAGGTCTTTTATGTTCTTTGTCAAAGAAAATGTAGTCAGCTTGGCACTGGATTCCAGAAAGCAGCTTGGATTGCTAGAAAATGATTGGTATTTTAAGCATTAAAAATTTAGAATCTTAAAAATGGTTTGAATATTTTAAGCTCTTGCATATTAAGACTCTGATCCCTGGAGTCTGATGTCTTCCATCTGGAGATGAGATTTGGAGATGAAGCTCTGTATGGAGGATTTTCTAGAAAGTTGCATTCATTTAGGAATTCATTTAGGAATGATGAAGACATGTGAAAACAGATCTTATGCTTTCAGTCTGTAAAAAAGGCACAAGGATGCTAAAGGCATATGATGGAGCACTACTAAAAATGACTGGTGAATATTTATCCCCTACAACAGTGTCCTGGGGGGAGAATGGGGGAGTGAGAGAGCAGCTGCATGGTTTTGAGCTACTGGCTGGGCTTAAACCACAACAAACAGAAATTACATAGCACCAAAATCTGGTATCTCCAGTTACGCTGATTAGCACCACTACAAAAAATAGTGAGATGATTTGTAGCAGAAAGTGCTATTAATATAAGTACATAAAATATGTTTCCCAGAGGAAATGCTAATTAACAACATGTTCTATCTAAATTCTCAGCCCTCTTTCAATTGTGACTCTCTTAGATCAGGGGTCAGCTCTAATTCTTTGCTTTTCTTGCCTTCAGATGATTCTTGAAATGTTTATTGTCTCTGTCCTACTCAAAATGTATTGCAGAAGACCCCATATGAAATAAAGAATTGTATTAAGTCATAGATACATTCTGTAAACTGATGGAATAGTTTTATAAAAGGAAATGCTATCAGCTGTGAAATTGTATCTTTGCAGTCTAATTTACTGAGTGTATTTTGTGTACTTAGGGAGGGCTTTGGTTTAGTCAGTTATTTAAAGTTGAAACTATTTGGTAGCGTAGCTGGAACTGTAAGACCTAAAACTTTTAGGCGTGTCTTGACCGCAAAGCAGCCACTTCGTTCTCTGATTTGCCCCAAATAAGTATACAGCTGCTGTTCTGTATTGCTTAGTGAATTATAAATCCAGAAATGATCTGTTGTGCCACAGGTGCTGCTGCAAGTATTGAGTGGTGAATTCAGAGAGGTCAACCTGACTACATTGTAAAATCAAGGAAAATTATTCTATTATATTGATGGGCTCTGCCTATGGAAGGGATGCTCAGTAATAAAAAATAAAACAAACAAAGAAAAAACCCAAAACCAAAAAACCCACCCCCAGCTTGATATGGAGTAAAAGTTTAGTAGTCAAATGTAAGCCATAGTCATTAACTGACTTTATATTATATACTTAATATAAAGTTAAGATACTTCATATGAAGTAAGTTAACCTTAAGGCAAGGAAAGTTGACTTTGCTAAGACCAGTTAGAGTTCCAGTTTGCTCTCCAGTTTAGCAACATCTTTCAGGTATGGAGAAAACAAGAGGAAAGCATCCTATTCCTAATGTAGCTATTTCAGGAACAAATATGAAGTGATTCATTCTCACTGGGAAAATTTTCTACTCAATATACCCCCAAACCCCATGATTTTTTAAAAGCATCATAACACAACATATGCTCATTATGCTAACTGTGGTTTCTGGTCTAAATCTTTCCAGAACCCAGGCTTCCCTGCAGCTCAAAGAGTATTTAGTTCTATTTTTCATTTTGCATTGTTCTGTACTAGGGCTATAATTTCTTTTTCTAAATATGTTTCTTCTTTAACACTAACTTTTAACCCTTTCAACCATCTAAAATACATACTAATTTACCTGATAATTTTTATATATATGCTGTATTTCAACAGTACTTCCTGCCAAGCCAATTATTTGATCTAAAACCAAAATTACAGAGTTTAACACTAGAAAGAACCATAATTAAAAGTAAAGTGCCTCTACTCTTCTTTTCCTCAGAGAGCAATTCAAGAAACATGCTGCATGACTTGCCATTTCTGCTACCTGTGCCTGAGACAAAAGGGGCTTATCACAGCTCATTAACAAGCAGTATGTCAGGAAATTTGAAACGGTATTTAGTTTTTAACTATTAGGGGCTAATCGTTGACCTAGTATAAGAAAAAGGTGGGTTTATTGCCCTAAATTTGTATCGGAGTTGGATTAAGCAAATCCTGAAAATAAATGCAGTAGGAAATTATTTTCAAAGATTGATAAATGAACAGAACTAATAAAAAGTTATGCTTTATTGGCCACCCATTATGATATAGAGTGGAGGGGTAGGAATAAAAGGCTTTTGTTGGTTCCTCACTGAATGCTTGACTGACATATCTCACAACACCTGCCCCAGTCCCTACTATCTATGTGTAAGTTTGGTTACCTCTGTCTCTCCTTGAGGTTGGAGCTACGGATACTACTTAGGTCCTTTGCTGGTTCTTATAAGGATTATCCTGCACTTTCTATATTAGAAAACTATTTAACAGGTCCCTTTTTCTTTCCAGTTCTTCTGTGCTTCCTTGACCAAATAACAGTGGACAGGGTTAAGTGCTTTCCTAGCTTTTACAAAAAGGAAATCTAGGCAATATGTATTTATACAACAAATTGCAAGTTAGGCTGGTAGCTTTTGCTTGAAACAGAAAGAGGGATTAACAGCTTGTGTCAGTTTTACCATGCGGATGATTCCGTTTCTTTCCTCTCTCATCTGTTAAGATCATTTTAGGATGAAAGCTCAGCATGATGAAGAATGTTTCTTTCTATGGACTTCTATAGTGATATCATACTAAAGGTCTCCATGACAAGCAGAAGTGCTATTGCAATAGAAAGTATGCAGTCATGTTTCCAGTTACATCTTAATTGGTTACTTTTTACATCTTCAGTTATGCTTAAGGAAAATATCATTTATTCATAAAATCTGTTTCTTCCTGTATCTTTTTTTTTTCCTATAGGTTTTCCCAGCCTGTGAATATAGCACAAACAACTTTTTATCTTTAGAAAGAAGATTTCTTTCCGTTTGCTAAGTCTAAGAGCTTCCTTTTGCCCAGTGACCTATTTGCCATACTATCATGCACCACATAATATTGCACAGAGAAGGATCAGAAACAATCTAAAACAAATAAAAAAAAAATTTCATATCCGAAATTACAAGAAGGTCACATATTCCTTAAAATAACTTCACTGAATGAAGTGGGATCTCCCTCAGGTGATGAATAATTATAGGACTACACGGTGATTTCATCAGCTTCTAATTAAGAAAAATAAAGCAGGCCAGGAAAAAATATTCAGAAGTTCAAGGTTATTTTTAAGAGGGGAAGAAGGTTACTTTTTCCTGACGTTATATAGAAAATGGCAGGTCACTACGTTAGAAAACTTGGAGCTTTCAGAGAAGTGGATTGAACTAAACAATTTCTGTTCCCACACAACTTTTTAACTACATAGTTTTCCTAAAAGTGTTGGAAGAAAGACGAAAGGACTGAACTACAATTTTCCCCAGAATGTAAGTGTTTGAGCTAGAAGTCAGATGTGAAAGTTCAAGTATAGCGCCTGACACCTACACCTTCTCTTGACAAGTTATATGTTTGTAAAGGCTTTCTCATAAAACAGCTTCTCACACAGTAAGTAGATGAGCTATAAAAATAAAAACAAATAAAAGAAGTTTGGGATGTGCGCTAAGTCAACAAAAGCAAATACGAAGTAGAGAAGGTTTGCAGACAATTAAGGGAGAGCAAAAAGACACGATAGTGCAGGAAGACTTTAGGACTAGTAAAAGCAGCCAGCTGTAGCAGTAGCTTGAGGCAAATTATATAGAGAACCTCTAGATGAAAATTTCCCACAACAAACTCACTGTCAGATGTGTTTAAAACACTGATCAGTAAGCAACACAAATGCACAGAAGGTGCAATGAAATAACATAGATGAGTTCTCTGTACATCTTTCTGCATAAAGAAATCTGTCTCCCTGGAATTAATTCCTGACAATATTTGCAAATGTTTAGAGATTTAAGACTTCAGAAACATGGATTTCACAGAAATACACATATTAAACTTTCTATTCATATGTGTATAAGAACTGCAAAACAAAAAAGTTACTAGTGGCAGCGTTACTGCTCAAGTAGCTAGCATCTGAACCTTCGTTTTTCTAGATATCTAAAACTTTATTCTCCTTGGCAATACATCACATTATGGTTTTTATTCCACTCAGCCTGGTTTCAGCTCACTGCTAGCAGTGCTATTAGTTTTAATTCTAGAAAAAGGTCCAGTATTATTTTAGAAACTATCTTTTAGCTGGGATTACACTATTCTTTTTTCTCCGTGTCATGGCATATTTGCTTCCTCTCTTTTCTGTTCTAACTTTTGTGACTGTCTAGTCTTTTCCAGACTTTATAAACTATTAGAGGACATTTTATTTTTATTACTTTGAACCAAACTAAAGCTTACTGTTGTCCTATATAAGACTTTTACTGTTCATGAAAACTTTTCTCAGGATGGATTGTCCTCAGTTCCAAAGTGGATAGCTGATGGCAGATGACAAAGCACGAGCCAACCTGGGAAGGTAAAGCTGTCACAGACTTTATGGAAAACATAAGTTTTCCCATTTATGAGGAAAAACACCATCTGCATGAAAATAAAAAATGGAAATCAGGCTCTCTGCTAGAGATCATAGGCTAGATCTACACTCAGAATTAGGCTCCTTTTTAGGTGACGCAAAGCATTCTCATACCTGATGTAACTGGATTACATTTCTCAGCGGTATTACGAAGCAGATGCAGAATTTGAGTGACACTGTCCATTAACATGGGCAGTCAGAAATCATTTTAGCTCACCAGGAGTCATTTTTGGCTGCAAATGATAAATAATTTCCACACCAGTAACCATTTCAGTTTTGTTCTGTGATCAGACCCGAGCTGACACACAGCAGCAGTTTGCAGTACTGTCAGAGAAAATAATGAGTAGTTTGTGATGTTCCAGCTACTTTCCATAATGCAGATCTTACTTCTCATCTACCCTCAAACATCGGAGGCTGCAAAAAATCTGTCATTCTCCCTCCTTCTTCTCTCCCTCCCTAGCCGTTACTCTTAGGAAGCCTTGGAAAACACCTCTTTATCATGGTGATCTCATTCTTGCCCTGCAAATTCTAACACCTTTGCCTTTAAATTATCTGGTATCTCACCCACCTCAATGGGGTTGAACCCAATATCCTAGTGCCTAGGAGAAACCTCCTTGAGCCCCTCTTGACATCGGTGCTGGGAACACTCCTGCCTCTGACCCTGATTACAACTCAGACCTGTAGTCATTACAGGCATGTAGAAAGGAGATGTGAGATGATAGTCTTGACAATGAGTAATGGCCTAATGGGCCAGTGAGATGAACAGTTTCAATCCTGAAGTCATACCCGATCTTGTGTGGAGCTTCTCTAGCCCTGCGCATCTGAAAAACGGTATGTGCTGTCTTAATGTATCTGTACAAGTATCTTAACTTTTTGTCTTTTCATTACTTCATTCTGGGGAAAGGTAAGAAATCCTGATGAACAGCAACTTGGACTTAAAATTCTTTGTAAAAGAAAACTAAGGCTTTAATAGTAAAATAGACTCTAATTTATCCGAGGCTTGGTACAGGAATGTTTCATTCTTAAATCATTTCTATTGCTTCTAAATAACTAGTTTTCATAAAGCTATTTGAAAATATCACAGTTGTTTTCCATTGACAACTCTTTTACAAAAAGCTTGTCCCATATCTTTGAAAAAGAATGAAGCACAGCAGCAGAAAACAGCTGATAGTGGGTCACCTGTGACAGTATGTGCTACATTCTGTGTTACGCTATTACCAGCATCTGACTGCCCTTAGGAGCTGATCATACCAAAAGGCACGTAATTTACAGATTTCTGTGCCTGCAACTATGATCCTGTCTCATCTGGATACCAGAACTGTAATCCAACTCATTGTTTCCAGTCTTTTCAAATGTTGCTTGAGAAGAAATGGTCTGTGTATCTAGAGCAGCTTGAAATCTGCCCTCCCAGTTAGGGAGCTCTTAGTGCTTCTTCAACTGCATAGATGCTTATAGTGCAAAGAATTAGAAACACAGAATCAACTATCAAGGATCACATATCTATAGAACTAATTATTATTGTATAAATATGAAGAGCTCAACTTCTCCTCTGCCTTGCATATCTCTTATGAGAGAGATATGCCTACTCTTATGCCTACTCAAAATAGAACTTATAAATTAGAATGATACTGTAAAAGATACGTATTTTTCTGCAAAGAAAACATGACTGTAAAGGTTACAAACCAGTGATTTGTCAAACCACCAACTCTCTGAGTTAACAACAAACAATGAATGAGGAAGAAGCTCTCCAGGCAGTATCTAGAGGAAAAAAGAAATACATTCCTACATGTTATCAAATCCTATATGTTATTCTATTCTTATATGAATCAAATCTGCTGCATGCTAGTTAAACAACCCAGGCAGAGCATATTCAGTGAATAATAGTACCTCATACTTTGTAAAGGCATCTTCAGGCACCTAAGAAATGCAATAATCCTTAAGAAACTTTTCAGTTAAAACTGTTTCCTGAACAAAAAGAAAATGAAAAAAAACAAAAAGAAATCCTAAAAATTTAAACATATATTTGCCATTAAGGGAATTAGATGTGCTGATAACGCTATTAGCAACATTTGTTTATGAGCCTGAACTATATTTTGCTTTCCTCCTTCTGGTACTCTTGTCGAGAGTTATCATTAACTCACAGCTCTCACCAGGTTGCTCAAAGCCCCATCCAGCCTGGCCTCAAACACTTTCAGGGATGAGGCAGCCACAGCTTCTCTGGGTAACCTGTGCCAGTGCCTCAACACCCTCACCTTTTTTTTTCCTACTGTCTAATCTAAATCTGTCCTCTTCTAGTTTAAAGCCATTTTCCATTGTCCTGACACTATGTGCCTGTGTAAAAAGTCCCTCTCCAGCTTTCTTGAAGGCTCCTTTAGGTACTGGAAGGCTGCTCTAAAGTATTTCCAGAGCCTTCTCTTTTCCAGGCTGAACAAGCCCAACTCTCTCAGCTTGTCTTCACAGGAGAGGTACTCCAGCCCTCTGATCGTCTTTTTTGGCTCTCCATTAGATGTCCTCCCACAGGTCCATGTCCTTATGTTGGGGGCTTATTCTTCTCCATTATAGCATTCTTTACTTTTGTATTATCCTTTAATTTCTTGTCTGTGAGCCACAAATCTCCAAAGTTACTAAGAGTTGATAAATATTTATCAAAAACATCTACACAATCTTCCATTTATGTGACCTTACCACCAATTCAGGGTGATGAGACCCTGTAATAGGGATTTTCAGTGAGAATTATATATGTCTTCAAAAAGCCAAAAATTGGATTGATGTGTAATTGCAAGTGTTCTATGAGTGTAGGCAAAAGAGTTTAATGTGCTCTTGGAGGCTTAATTCCATCCACAGCTCAGGTTTATTTGTACAAAAGTGGCAAAATATGATACTATGAGACATGATATACTCTACACACATGGACTGCAAAGAATAAAACATCAGAGCACACTAGCAAGTAGCTGACTGGTGTGTCCATAAGAGGTAGGGAAGGTGATAACTGGAAAGACGGGTGGCCTTAATTAAACTCCCCTTCCATGCTAAAATTGTGGGGATAACTCTACGATGAGGTAATGAAGCCTTTCAACCACCCTTGTCTTTTACAGTGACCACACTCTTGCAAATAAATGTGACATTTGTCTATGTCAATTGAATTTTACCTCCCTGTTGATAGAACGATGTAGCCTGATGGTTAACTGCACTGAGTGATACACGTTAAAACACTGCAGCCGATTGCCACTAAATGACTATGATTTACTGTCATTCTGCTTGAGTGCTCTAGATGAGACACTGCGTCAAACTACCATTACAATGATGAGTATCTGAAGTAACTCCAATGATTCAAGGCATTTGTTCCAGATTTACACTGGTGTTAAAAATAAGTAGAATATGACCCAAACACTTTAGAGAACTTCTCAAAGACCTTGGTTATTCATGAAAAATCCCTTGCTATTATGGGCAACTCATAGAGATTAAGCAGAAACAGTTTGCACTAAACCTTTATTGAATTGTAATTTTCTTAGAATCACACAGCCCGTGATTTTGCTCAGGAGAAGCTTAAGACTGAAATAACAGAAAATTATGTATATTTTATTCCAGACAGCATTATCTTCATTAGGGTTTGACTCATAACATTGTAGCAGAACTCGCTACAGCTGTCTGCGGTGTGAAATACCAAGGGATGAATAGCAGCCTTCCCTTTGTAATAATAGCTAGTCCTTGTCCTTCACAAACACATAGTCGTACTCACATCACCCTCCTCTGGGGTTTAAATCAACTTCTTCCTGAGAGTTAGATGGTTTAACAGTACTACAGTACACTACAATCTTCTCTGAAATCCCCTTGAATGAATCTGAATGAAGGCATGGAGGGGCAATATAAGATTACTGATCAATGGAAGAACGTATACAGCAGGTTTTCACTTAATATTCAGAGCTTTCTTTTTTTTTCTGTGGCCTCTGCATATGAAGATCCTGTGACTGATGCTTTCAAGGGTTGTGCATCTGATTTGTGTTCATAGACAGCATTCCAAATTCACTCCCAAAGACAACATGAGGAATCTCTAAGTGCCCAGTCCTCCCTGTATTGAGGAAAACAAGTAGCCTGTTCTACTCTCCTTCTCTCCTCTTTGTCAGCAATACAGCAAAGAACCCCATTCTTACCACTGGTCAGCCAAACCTCAACTGTTCCATGTAACTGCTCTGTTTAAGGTGTAACAGAGGTGTCAAGAGGAAGGACAGAACTGGGACCATGCTACTGGTAATATGATACGAAGAATTCAAAGCATTAAGAGAAGGAACTGGAGAAAATGAAAGGAAACTGTATCTCTGTGATTTCTATCAGATCTCAGTTCCTTAAAAAGATAAGGTATGAACCACATGCTTTCATGACTTTTTCTCAGGCCTAACAGAAGTAGGTTCTGTTTTTCTTCTGTTTTTCCTCTATTTTACCTCCCTGACATAAATTGTCCATGACATAAAAGTAATTTAATGAAGCTGGACTATAAGATAATCTTTGGAATAAATCTAGAGTTTAGTAAGTAGTCATTGAAATACAGATACTCTTTGTCTGTTAAGAAACCTGTAAACTACTGTTTGCATTTAAAATAAAACCTATACAGAGCTAAGCATGCTGCTAGAGGATGCAGGTGATCACTAGAGCAGATGGATAGCCTATTGCCAATACTGAAGTGCTGTGCCACATTTCTGGCCTATAACAGCCTCAGGGTTTTTCACTTCCTGAATGTTTTCTGTAAGAGATTGAGAAAGGATCCCCCAGTCTCCCTTCACACAACTCCAGCATCTTTAGGAAACTGTGAACAGAGTACACTGAGGGCCCTGATGCTGAATGCAATTGGTGAAGATAAACTACATTAAATCACATAAGAATTAAGAGTGAAAGGAGTCTGAAAGTCCATCCATTTGTTTTTCTATTTCAGTGTTCTCCTTCACTCTTGCCTAAGACTCTCCAATGTGCAACAAATAGGGAGACACATGATTCTTGGTATGTCCCCACAATATGGTATACCATCTCTGTACAGTCTGTCCTTGCAAAATATATTTACCATAGTCAGAAGGGGTTTAAATAGGAAAATAATTTTATGTTTCATGCACATTTTCCATCTGGAGTGCAGTTTGTCAATCTGATACCCATATTCTTGTGGAGTTAAAAAAAAAAAGATAAATTGGATGCTTTGAGAAATATTGGAAGCAGATGCAAACAAAACAGTCCATGTGATTTCTAATGTACCTGGGCAGTAAGCTGGATGAGCCTGCCTCAATTCTGACTTGGAATAACATGACCTTGAGGTCAGTGCAAAAGCTCTCTCTTTAGCCACATTTTGATAGGGAAAATAGTACCCTAAAATCTCAGGTAACATAGTATGTTGCAAGTGACATGAAGCAAAATCTTAAGGGAAGGATAGTTCATTTTGAACTCTTTTGTGTTAACATTGTAAACTGCCTATGAATCTTTCCTTTGCATTAGACATTAACACGTTTCAAGAATGGGTCACATCTTCCCCTCCACCTCCCCTTACCTTGTGAAGGCACACCCAGTGTACCCAGTTTGCTGTTTCTGTGCTTCAGCTGAGAGCATAGGTAGCTTGGCTACCCCTCTCAATTCTTTTTTGCCCACTAAACAGATGATAATTTTTGCCTCTTGCTAATCTGGATTTGACATGAGCCAGTAACCTAAAGAAGAAAATCTTTTAAATCTCCAGAGCTGTTCAATCCCACCTACATTTTATTATAGAAAATATTTTCTGTATAGTTTATTTAAAAAATAGAGCTAGTGAAAAATGACTCTGGCATTGTTTGAACGAAATACTATACTGGTAACAGAGCTTCTCTCTCAAATGTTAGTTCCACTTCTATTGCTTTATAATAAATGGTTGCAGCTGTTGCCATGGCAATTTCATTTAAAAAAATGTTTCCGAGTGAAGACAAGAAATGCAGCTGTTATCGTGAGAAAGTCTAAAATAAAACCAGATGTGAATTGTATGCTCTAGTGTTGGCAGTAATAATGTCAGAAACAAAACATGTTACATGTATTGTTTTCTTGATATACTGGAGCTGAGGATGGGGATTTAGGGATATCTGAACTGTGGGTCTCTGTTCCTGATCCAAATATAGCAAATGAATACAATGAAATTTCACCTTAGGGAAAGGCACTTCACTTGCTAGAAAAGCTGGTCAGCCTTGCATAGAGAATAGCAGTAATATTCCTGTAAGAGAAAATATTCCCGTAAGAGCAAACAGGCCTGAAGTTTTCCTCATTTACCTTTCTGATAATATGCTAGCATTCTATTTCTTACAGCTTAGAAAAAGAAAAATTCAAGCCATGGTAGAAATTAAAAAATTGCAGCCTTACCTATTGCTTGTTACCTTGTCACTCTGTAGCCTGAAGTTCTCTAAAGTCACCGCTATACCTTTAATGTTAGACACAGAACATAAAACCAAAATGACTGGGCAGTTCTCTTCAAAGAAGGTGCAATTCAACAAGTCCCAACACATGTACTAATAGTAATCTGCTGTAAAAATGCACTGTGTTGGGGAAGTATAGTCCATTCAGTTCACTCACAAGAAAAATCTATTGAAAGAGAGAATTTCTGAGAAGCTGAGAGAGGAACAGCGCTGGACCTACTTCAAAGTGGAAAAAAAAAAGAAATAAAAAAATTGCAGTTATATGTCTGGTAAATGCTGACTGAAAAGCAATTGCCCAAATCTTGAACAAGACGTGTTTAGAGATGGACTGCGCAGTCTGACACAGTATGGGACTCGGTCAGGATGGCGCATGGATTGAAAGGTGGCTTTGCATCTGTCTTGTACCTTTTCTCCTTGCCTAGGAGCTGCAAAAGACTATTTGGCTGAAGCCATTCTAAACTGTAGCTGGCTACCCACAATCTCAGTGGTTCATTTAAGCAGCCTGGGGCTGCTGAGAACAACAGAGGTGTAGCTGCTGAACCTTGTGGAAATTGTTTTGCTCAAGCGTTAAGTCAGTGGTGATTATGACATCTGCAAATAATCTTTACTCTGGGGGATTACTCATTGTCAGTCATGGTAAAATAAAACAAAGAGGACGAATTACCAGGCAGGCAGTGAAGTTGATGTGGATAGAATTACAGTCCCAAACTCTAAGGCAATCACAATGGTAAAAATTCTTTTTATCTTTCAAGGTTATAGTAAGAAGAAAAATACTAGAACACACACATTCAATTTTTCTGATTTCTATCTTCAGGGATAGAATTATTTCCCTATCCCTGCTGTGGAAGTTTCAAATGATAAGCCAGTTTCAAGCAGTGCTATATAAACATATGCCACTCTTGAAGAAAAATCTAAAAGCCATTTGGAATTGTGACAATAATCTGGATAATATAATCCTACCCCCCCCCCCCGCTTTCCTAAATACACTGCAAATCACTTAATCTAAGAGACCTTATACCAAATATACTGGATGGGAGTTCTTGCTTTGATAAGAATACATTATTCAGAAGTACATATGCTAAGGTTTTTTGAACGTATAACTGTCACCTGGTAGTGAACTATTCCTCAAAGGTAAGATTAAGAGTCAAATACGATCTCCCTTTGTTTAAAATTAAGGTATCTGTTATTACCTGTGGCCTAGATCCAATGACTATGGAAAATCTCACAGAAATGATAGGCAAATAGACAATTTTTCTTTCTGGATTTGTGAAGACTTCATTGATTTATGGATAAACATTTAGTATAACACACTAATTTCCACCACTTAGATTTTAAAATAGATACTTCCACTTGACAGGCACTTCCATGAGGCTTAAACACAGCTATTAATAAAATGGAAATAATTCTGGCTAGCTTCATTACCCTCATAATTACTAGAATGAAGGAGTCTTGCCTCACAGGTTTTTGCACCTACTTCACTCTAACAATGCACAATGAAACAATGAAAACACTCTCCTAGCTATGGGTTAAGCCCTGCTAACTCTAGAAATAGAATGTAAAACCGTGAACGTCCTAAAATGTTGGTTTAGAAATACCTTTAACATTACTCTGCAGGTATAAAAATACTGTAATAAAGAAGATGTACACTGCTAAATGGTCCAGGAGGCTGAAATATTTTCATTCAGCTATAACCTTTTCTCAATGTGTCTAAGGGAGAGAACAGAAGTCTGCTAGGCACTCTATTATTCTCATCTCACTATCGTTTTGGCTGTGCTTGCTACAGATCAGTAGAACAATGTAGAAGAACTGTTTGATTTCTTTATGTGAGTATAAATATGCAATGAATGGGGATGCAAAATGAAAATGCTCTATGCTTAAAAATTATTTAACTTTTGTGAGATTTTTGTAATGAAGAAATTACTTAGAGAAAATTGTGAACATCAGTTTATTCAGTGCATTGTTGGATAATATTTTATTTAAAGTTTTAATCATATTTAAACCTTCCTTTTCAAATCCAGATTCTAACATCACTAGGTATTCCCAGAAATATACTGAAATTTCATTATGAATCCAAATGACATACACATATGCATACTGCATTCAGAATAAGTAAATCATTATAATTAGCAATTAGTTAGGGAACATCAAAGTACAAAACACATTAAGAGGAAACTGGTAGCAAGCCTGGATTTTTTTCTTCTCTGGTACAATGGTCTTTACAGGACATGTTCAGAAGTCCCATTTCCCTGAACACAGCAGAAATGAACAAGCTTTGTCACACTGTCCTCTTTCAGGGCCACTTGTATAACTGCTGTCCTCAATGTTTCCTCTCTTTCGGTCTAGTTCATACCTGCAGTATGACAGGAAATGCCCTAATTTTATTTGGGCTGTGTTTTTGCATGGTTTGTGACTTTGCCACAACGACACCATTTAGGCTACGTTTCTGTGCTGCATTTGCACTTTTTGTGAATACTGTGTCTTTTTTTTAAAAAAAAAGACAACCGTTTTGCAGAACCAGTACAAAGAGAATACATTTGTGCTTATCTTGGACAGAAACCTTACAACTACATAATTACAACGCTGTGCCACTTTGAAATTCAGACTTGTCACTTCTAAGGGGAGGAAATAGGAAATTGCCCATCTGTTACTCATGAATCTTTCACCCTTCTGAAAATGTGCCAAAACTGAGCAATTTTTAAAGTTTTCTGAAATGTTTAGTTGACAAATCTCAGCAAAAGTCTGATAAACTTCAATAGCTAAAAAACTAAGCTCTCATTTGTATTAGGCATGTACCATCTAAAACTCATACAATTTTTTTTTCCTGCAATTGCTGATCCCCAAACTCTGCAATCTACTGTTCTGCCAGCCTTCAGAACTGATCAGCAGCATCGCTCTGTCTGGTCATCTGTCACAATGCAATATGGAGGTTAACAAAGAGGTGTGCCTATCTGAAATAAAGACAGGGTGTCTCTTGGCTTTAGGGAATGAAGGCAATTTGGTTAAGAGTTTACAGTCCTAGCTTATCTTTAGAAATATTTTCTTTCCATCTCAGGTGGGAGACAAAAGAACTGGTGACTGCAACAGGATTGTTGGAGTAGGTCATGCAATTCAGGAGAATGGGTAGAGCAAGACAGTGATGGTGACTCTTGTCTATTGGAAAAATAAAGGCAAGAGAAGGAATAAGATTGAGACCAAAGCAACAGCAAATGGAAACAATGAGTAAGTGAGGCTCTATAATCATTAGAATAAATCCTAAACCCAGAAATGTGCTGAGTCTTACCATTTAAGTAGCTATGAAATGCAGTAGCTAGAGGTAAGCAGTCTCTCCTGATATGCCTGGCACTCAAGGAAGGTAGCTGCGTGCTACTTTTATCAATTATTCTCTTTGCTCAAGTGACAAAAGTATATTCTGAAAATGCTGACGTTCCCAATCTGAAAGGTGAAATATACACACTGAAATGATGTCTTGGGTATGGAGAGGGGGAGGTTTCTTTGAAGGATAAAATAAACCTAAAAAAAATTACATTTGATTAAAACATTTGCAGAAGGTGCCTCTCGGCTCTTCTTCTGTAAGACATGAAAATCTTGGGGCATTATGTAGCATTTGAGTACTTGATAACCTTTGCATTATTTTGATGTGCTTTATGGATGACCCTCCATGCACACATAAGTATGTATGTACGCATGTGCACACACAAAAGAATTTCATGTCAAGTTATGTCAGTTCACTCTTAAAAGATCAAGGCTTGCAGCAGGAATGAGTTTACCTGATGTTGTTCTTAGTAAATAAAAAAGTTTAAAAAAAGGATTTAGAGCAGGTCAGAATGATGAAATTCAAATTAAACTGCATGTAGAGCACATAGCTTCTGTAGGGGTTCACAGAGGGATTCCTAGAGACTTCAGTATTTCCAAGTGCTTCTGGGTAGCCAATGGAAATATGTTGTCTCTTCTGCCACAATGTGAGGGGGTTCTTCTTTCATGTAATCACAACTTGATCTTCAAAGAATAAAAGAATTTTGATGGGAGTTTTTCCTCTTGTAACAAAACCTCAGTCATTTTGAGATAGCTGTACTCTTCAATATTGTATTTCTGGAATGGATTTGAACAATGAATAGGTATTGGTGGGTACTCAGTAGCTGGAATGGCAAGCTCTCCCCCACCTTTCTGATACATTCTCCTCTTCTGTCTTCCCTTCCAAGAAGACTTGAAAAATATGTTGATCTACTGTAAGTCCTGGACAGACTCTTATGTACAGTATCTCATCCAGAGAGGATGAAATGAACTTTCTTTTGGAACACTTCAAGGGAAAGAGTATCAATACATTCATTTTAAACTGAAAAGGAGTTGTCTCCATAAGTAGAATTAGACTTTGAATGTAATTATCTTGCTCTCAGAAAATCTGTCTTATTCACTGGAGAAAGGTTATTTGGATAAGGGAAAAACATCTGGAAGAGCTCAAAACCAAGCTGACTTTTACCAGGGTGTACTTCAGATCTGAAGAGTTCCCAATAGAAATCTTTGAAATAAAGAAGATTTGATGCCATTTTGATCATTTGTACAGAAAATGTAGCTAAATAGTTGCCTTTTAGATGTGATTTGCAAGCACTGTAAGCAGCATTCATAATTCTGAACTTGCAGTTCATATTTTTAAATTTTATCAGTTTGCTTGTGTATAACTGGACAGAGGTACCTGCAGCTACTCTGATTTTATTACATATGACAAGTACAGACATTCCCAGCTGATTTCAGCTAAGCTACGTTTTCATACATCCCTGAGGGCAATCTCTGTAACAGTACTCACTGAAATCTATTCTAGTTTAGCAGACTGCAACTGAAGGCTGCCTACTCAAATAAATTATATAAACAAAACAGAGCCAATTAGGTAACTGTGGTGGGTTGACCTTGGCTGGACACCAGGTGCCCACCAAGTCACTGTACCACCCCCCTCCTTGGCAGGGAAGGAGAGTAAACAAGATAGGAAAAAACCTGTGGGTCATGATAAAGGAAATTTAATAAAGCAAAAGCCGTATGTGGAAGCAAAGAAAAATGAAAGATTTATTCTCTACTTCCCATCAGTAGGCGATGTCCAGCCAGTTCCCAGGAAGCAGGATTCAAGTACGCTTAGTGGTTGCTCCAGAAGACAAATGTTGTAAGAACGCATGCCTCGTTCCTCCTTCTTTCTGTTAGCTTTTACTGCTGAGCAGACATTATATGATGTGGAATATCCCTTTGGTCAGTTCGGGTCAGCTATCCTGGCTGTGTCTCAAGATCTTGCCCACCCCCAGCATACTGTTGGGGGGAATGTTGGATGCCCTGATGCTGTGGGAGCACTGTTTAGCAGTAGTCAAAACACTCTTGTGTTATTAACACCATTCTACCTACTAATACAAAGCACAGCTCTCTAAGTTCTGCTATGAGGAAAATGAACTCCATTTCAACCAGACCTAATACAATAACATATAGCTAGAAAGACCTTTAGCATTTATTAACTAGAAGCTAAGTAGAATTTTAATGTGGAGCTGATATTAGAAAAAGAGAGATGAAATAGTAAGAAGTGGAAAAAACAGAATGATGAGAATTACCTCCTGAAACCATTCTGGTCAAAATCACCATTTTCACACTGAAATTCCACCAATAACAAGTGTTACAGACATTCCAGAATATTTCCCCCCAGCTTATGCACAACACTGGTCAGTACAGTAAGGCTCATGGAACAAAAAGAAAAGAAGTTTTATTAAATAAGGACACCATTGTTTTATGTAGGATTTGCTCTATTCTGGGAAAGAAGCTCTTTTAAAGTTCCTGCTAATAGCAAGTTTGGTTAGTTTCCCAGTGCTCACATCTCCTGTTCCAGATGGTCAATGACGTGAAACTCTAATTATCATCAACAAAATAAGCTGGGAGTAAACCCTTCCTCAAAGGTAAAAAGAGCAGATGGACAACCATAATTTCATTATTATAGAAATAATAGATGGAAAGGATTCCCCATCCATCTTTTAAAATTATTCACTAACTTGTTGCACAACTCTGTTATTTCAGTGGTTTCCATGGTACATAAGGCTTGGTACATAAGCCTTTCTATAAACATTTGGAGGAGTAGCCACATTCATCTTGTTTAAGGGGGGGGGGGGCAGTAAGTGAAATGTTTGGGCTGAGCTTTCATCCAGCATTTTGCTTTCTTTCAAGTAATTCTGTTTTATTCTCCTCCAAAGTGTGACAGTCATTCTTCCTCAAGAACCTTTGTGGGAATAAAATCGCAAATAATACTTATTTGGAATGAGGTAATGGTCAATTCCAGAGATCCAGTTAGTCATTTGTCCATATCTGCAGCTCAGAGGCACTGAAGTCCCTAGGTTGTCAAGATTCAAGCTCATGCAACTCAGTACCATTGAGCAACACTTCCTATGCCTGTTGCGGTCCAGCGCTGGTCTTACTTTGATCTGCAAGTCCTATGCCAGGTTTTGCAAAGGCAGCACCTCTCTAGGCCTGCCACAGGGCTCGTAGAAGCCTCAGTTCCTCTAGCTCTGCCAACTGAATTTACATAAAGACAGCTACCAAGAAAAGGTCTGGGAGCAATTCCCTTTCTGGCAGAATCTCATTCCTTTTCTGAATTCAGATGAATTGCCTGATTGCAGCGTACTGCTCTTTAGAGCTGCTGTCCTAATTCCTATATTTTTCACAGTTTCTTTACAATTCAGGAGCACATTTTCATGTCCTGCTTAAGGATTTCAAACATAGACATTCCTAAAAAAACAACATAGAACTGCAAAATTGCACTAGAGAAAAATAATTATTTTCTCTGCAGCCGTATGAGTAAACAAGCTTTTTTCCCCTCTAAAGTGTCCTAGCTACAGGACTGTCAGGATCTGTACCTACACAGTATGCCTTACCTTTGTTTCTCACCATGTCTTGTGTTTTCTCACCCTTGTTTCTTTTTTCTAGCCAGGTCTTCACAAAGTCCATTTGTTACTTTCAACAGTTCAGTTTTTTACTTTCATCTGCATTTCACCATCTTTTCCCACACTTAGAAACCTATGTGCCACCTACTTTTTTAAGCAGGAAAATGTTGCATGCGTTAATCCCTTTTACATTTTTGTCATCTGATGGCACAGGCGCTTCTATTTCCCTCTTTTCTTCCTGGGCTAGAAGCATGACTCTGTGCACACTTTATACAATAGCTGGCAAGGAATGAGGCTTATACACTATTGAAAAAAAACCTGAACAGTATTACGTGTAGGTACACTAAAGCTACTAACTGTGTGCGCATAAGAGCCCACTTAGGAATAGAAGTGGGTTTTTTCACACTATTACTTACGTACTGATATGCCCAGGATGAGTGAATAACATCTTTTCTGCACTCAGATACATGTTGGAAATAAACAGAACTTAAATAAGTTTCTTTTTCACTCCAGTGGCAGAAATAGTATGGTAAAAGACACTAAGAAATTGCATGAATAAATGTTTAAAAAAAAAAGGCTTAAAATGCAAGGGCAATAGAGAAACATTCTTTTTTTATCCATAATGACTCAACACTGAAGCACTCATATTTTTTGCCTAAAATGCCTAATACGTCCTCAGCAGGAGGTATGGGATAAAGGCTGACACATCACCATGTTCATAGATTGAATGAACTCCCAGATACCTGCGGATGAGAAGAAAACTGAAACAAAGACAAAAGTACTGAGTGATAAAAAAGTCCTTGTTTCTTAGTTGATTAAACATGATAGAAAAGAGTTTGAGACAGTATGTATGGAAGCCCACAATGTCCTTTTTGAAGGCCACCTTCTGAATATAATCACAATTTATGTGAAAAATATGAGAACATTCAGCTGACTTTCCTCTGCAAAATTTGTTATTCAATGGGTTCAGGGATGAAAGTGTGGCAAAATTCATACAGAATAATACCCCAAAAACTGAAGGGCAAAGGATCCAAATTAAAGACAGTCCATGACAAAAGAACAAAGCTTAAAATAGACCTAAAGGAGCCTCACATCTGCTGAGATATGCATCAAGGAGACACTCATCACAGCTTTCAAAGCTGGTATTACTTCCTGCAAATCCCAGCTCCCAACTTCATTATTCAGCAGCACTCTTCCAATATCTTTCCATGTCCTTTATAGAACTGCTGATTTTAATGTACAATACACAAAGAATCACAATTAGAAATTGTGAAAAGTAGGAAAGTTAACACTTACAGATAATGGATAGTTACCTCAGCAGGCCAATGACAAAGTGAAACATAAACTGAATATTTGTACCTGTATTTGGTGTTTGTCCAATGCCTGTTTCTTCAGTTTCTGATTACATTTTCTTCCTGTGTAAACTATTTTCAGGTTCAATGACATAATAACAGAATTAAAACCACTGAAGTAACAAACATGTAGGGAAACAAATAACCAAACCCAGAAGGGTTTAAAGGTTCTTATGGATTTTCTATTTGAGGTCCATTTGATGAAAAAAGTTTTGTATAGTTTGAAGAGATCTAAACTGAACTGAAATTAGTAATATTATGATTGTACATATCAGTATGAATAACCAGTGTGACAGAAGGAATTCTCTGACTTCCTAAGTCAGTTACACTGATCACTGTGGAATGTCAGCCTCAGAGGGTGCTCAGCACAAGCTGAGTGGAGCTCTGGCTTCTGAGTGATTTCTCCTGGAAATCATGCTGGGTTTCAATAAATTTGTCTCAGTTATTTTGCCGTGTTATTTTAGAAAGCCCCATACAAGTTTCCAGGAGAATTTCTGCCCAGAAAGAATAGTGTGAGCATTATTTAACTTGTATACGATATTACTACACTAGAATGAAAGTATTTTTTGAGCAGGAAAGAGGTATGCTATGACACATGTTGGTATATGTATACCCTTGAAATGTTTAAGATGAGCCATGAAACTGCTTTTACAAGGGACTTCCTCACTGGACAGAGTAAAGCTGACCATTATCTTTATCAATTTGCCATGCCTGTTTTCCCCTCCATACTTTGAATGCACATTGAATAATTAGAGTTCCTCCTTTACAATTTATCCTACTGTAGCAGAAAAGCTCCGTTTACACTACAGAAAGAAAGGCAAAAGCAAGGTGAAATGGGCAACCTGCAAACAATTTGTCATAAATTTCAAGCCTTTTAAGCTATTAGAAAGGGGTCTGGATTCTATGGACAGTTAATTTATCAAGCACAGATATAGTGTCTTATGTTGTAGCTAGATCGTGAAAAATGGACTTGAAATATATCTATTGTTAGAGAAAATGTTATATTCCAAGAACTTTGGAAAATGAAATTTCTTCATCATGGTAAACCACTTAGTAAATCTTTGAACCAATCCACAGAAGCTTATTATGTAGAAGGGGGTTGCAGTACAGTTCTACAAGCACAGATTTTGGGGGGGGGGGGGGGGGGAAGAAAAAGCCTGACTGTTACCTATTTATTTGAGACCATCTTATCTGGCCAATAGATGCTCACTGAATTTCTGCTTCTGTGAGCATCACTGGAAATATGCATCTCACCCACAAATACTGTTCTTATCAGCAAGGGTCATAAAATAACAGGATTACACCTCCAGTTCTTACCTAGTTCTAAGAATTTACCTTTTTGGCACTGGTCCTAGACTTTTGCCAAGGGAGCCTTATGGCCTGACTGTGTCAAGTCTGCACCTTCCATTGCCAATTTTTTGCAAATAGGCATTAATAAGCTTTGTGGAAATCTACACAATCTACAGATACTTTACACAAGAGGCAGGATACCCATTTCAAAACAATCCTCTTTTTTGGGGGGGTCTTTACTTTCCTTTTTACTTTCTTCTGAATGTCCAGGTTTATCATCTCTTCCTTTACATACCCAAGTTATTTCACTTAAAAATGGCAAAGCAAACTTCACAAGAAAACTATGTTTGTAGTATTACTTTTATCTCTGCCCAAAAATATCTCTACTTCTAAGCCTTCTAGGCAATTAGCATTTTGACATGGGAGGTCTTCATTTCATGTGTCAGCTAGCTTCTGTGTTCACTGGTTTCACTGCCATGTGATCATCAACCACACTTTTTATCTCCAGGATTTCCACTTCATTCATGTATCTAACTTGACTTGCGTATAACAAGTTAGTAAATTTATTCCTTGCTGTATGTCTCACATGTGACAATGTCACATGTCCTGTGTCCCCTGGCTGCCACTCACTTGTTTTGATTACCTGTGAAAGACTCTGCCATATGTTGATGTCCTTGCTGCCAATGTGACTTCCACACTATCACCTCTTCCAGAAAGTGGATGAAACTTCCATCAGGCCTACTGAGCAATGAATGATACAGAGCCAGCGGAGAGATGAAGTCATGTCTCTCACATAATGATGATACAAACGCTTCTGACATTAGCTACAATGGAAACATCTCTCGTGTAATGTTCTCTTAGATAATTTGTTAGCAGGGAACATGTATCGGTATTCATTACTGCTTTATACATCCTGCACTCACTGAGCACTCAGCATGAGAAAGATTAAATAGCTCTGCTAAATACACTGTCTCAATGCTAATGACCGGTTCAGCTACTTTTCAGTCACATCTTAAGCTATTCAATGCTTTTTCTACAACTTTTCCACACTTTCTTCATCAAATTTATCTGTAAATGTGCACCACCCATGCCAAGCCCAAACCTATAGTATGTGCACTCAAAATATATGCAGGTGTTTTCTTCAATAAGTGATATATCATACGAAGACAGAACGAAAAAAGAATGAAAGTGAAAAAAAGGTTAACCTTATTTGCTCAAAGATACCCATAAATGATTTATTCAGGGAATTGGATGGCAGAAGGTTAAGTTTATAGCTAACACAATGGCTTTATGTGTGCAGGAACATCTGCAAGCTATATTTTGCTGTCAATGTTTTTGTAAAAAAGCTGAAGAAGTTGAAACCCCAGGAGTTAGAGGATACAAGCAGTGGTAAAAAAAGCCATCCTCTGGAATCTTGTATGAAAATATTCACTACATCATAGACCAACACCCAATTCCATACAGTATATATTGTGATAGAGCAATACAAGAAAAGTAATCTTAGGTGATATTCTTTCATTATGGAAGCTACAGAATAAACTCAGGTAAACTTCTTGGTGATGAAGTACAACATACCTAAGAATGATTTCTTTATTAAAAATTGTAATACAAATATGATTGGAAAGGCCGTTTCATAAAAAGTTGCCATAATCTGTTGTCTAAAATTAAATTCCAGAGAGTGAAACAATCTGTAATTGTAAAGACTATAAGCATATTTAAACACATGTAGAAGAAGCTCGAACATCTTCAGATATATTCTCCTAAATATGTTTTATTTGTTTGCTTTAATGTTAGCATATATAAAATACTTCTACAGAAAAAGCTTATGCTGCAGGTAGACATAGAAGGTGGACAGGGCTGCCAAGTCAATTTGCTGGAAAACTGTAGGAAACTTGTGGTGTTATTACTCATATAGGTTTTTCTGGATAAAAGCAGACATGTTTAGTTATCTAATAAGTTTTGTAGGGCTCTGTTATTATTTTTCTTAAGTGTCTTGAATCCTTGACATAAAAGAGGCTCAAAGATTACGCATTTTGAATATTTGAATTTCCATTTTCTTCCAAAACTTTATTTTCTGTGAGAATTCTCACAAACTTTCTGTTAAAAGGAGACTTTTGTCCTAATAATGAAAAGTTGTAAGCAACTCTGTGAGTTACTTAATGTAGAAAATCCTTGTTACAGCTACAATGCCCTTACAGATGCTCTTGTGTGTATGACCTCTCCAGATGCACAACAGCTTGTCAGCCTTTCTGCAGCCACGATTGTCAATTTGATTCACACTGATCCCTCCTTCATGGGTTATCTTAAAATAGCACAGTATAAATGAAATCTTGCAATTATTACAGATACTCAGGTGTTATGGCAAGATGGCCTATGCTGATTTGGCCCTGAGAACTTGTGTGGTTGATAAATATTTTCTGAGGACAATTGGCCCTGTGCATACAGTCGCAGCAACACGCAGCTTGTTGTTGAAAGAGTAGTGATAGCTGGTCCTGCTGCTGTCCTTTTTAAACTAAGTGATAAACAGCACAGGAAAAATAGAGGTTGGAGGGAGAAGCTGAAGGAAAAGGAGATACCATATAAAGCCTTGCTGGCCCACAGCCATGCTACCTTTGGCTTGCCAAATTGCCACAGCTAGCCATCAAGGCCTTCCCTTTTTTCTTTTCCTCCCTTTCCTGCAGTGAGTCACTCTTGAAGACATTAACTGGGTTATTCTGTGAGCTGATGAAACACACTGTGTACTCTCTTAATCTGTTTTCTGTTCACCATTACATAGTGTACAAAATTACTTAATATTGCTTTTCTAGATTTGTAAACATTATTCTCACACCTTTTTAAATAGTCCCCTATTACTGTAATTATGAACATGTTGTGTTTGCACAGCCTGAGAAGTGTTATGTGTTACAGAGACAAAAAGTAGCTGTTCTTTTGTTGTGAGAGAAAAATAATATTCTTCATTTAAACTCAGTTTGGTTTAGTGGGGTGTTAATGCACTGAAGCCGATATTATCAAGAGGGTATCTTTACTTAAAAGGCAACAGGAAGGAAAATCATGTTAAATTGTGGAAACATTGCATTTTTGCAGAAGCTGATTATTTAAGCCAGAAATTTATGAAACATGGAACTGATGACATCATATATTCTCTCCAGTCTCTAGAAATGATTAAATATGTTAGATAAATCAAAGTATCGGTCACACTGAATATACAGAAAAAATATGCTAGTTTCCAGTGACAACACACATTCTGTAATAAAGAAGACTTGCAATATCCCATGTATACCAAAGAAAACAAGAGAAGGAGATGGCCAGAATTTGCATCAGGCATCCTTCCTATAGGTTTCTTTATCCATGTGCAGGCTGAGGATCATAACTAGGACTTGAGTACTGGGAAGAGTAGAGGTTAGAAACTCAGGAATCATGTACTATCTGATAGTACTTTTCTTTCTAGATTTGCTTTGCAGTTGAGTTGCACCTTTAAGAGATCTATGTGCTTTGACATCACAGCAATGGAAAGCTAGACAGTTAAAGTATTTTAGGTTTCCTTGAGCTTCTTGTAGCCTAATAGTTCCCCAGTCTATAGGAACCTTACACTAACAGATGAAGAATCTAAATGAACTATAAATGTCCAGGCCTTTATTAAATAAAGCTTAGTGTGAGAGAAAAAAAATCACCTACACACTTATTTCCAATTCTAATAGCTACTTTAATGCTTTTCTGTCTGTTCTCTCTGCTGAGGTTTCTATTCTCTGCTCAGTTTTCCTTTTGCATTTTTTTTTTTATTTGATGTACTAGATGCTCTCCTAAGTGACACATTCCAACCACAGTCACTGAATGTGACAGCCATGCTGTATCTAGTCATGAAATGCTCTGCTCAGGCACCTGATAGCATTTCAGAAAAAAACCTCTCTTGCTCTAAAACCAATGTGAGGTGTTTAGCTTAGGTGAATGTAACTAGACTGATAATTGCAGAATGATTGATAAATTAAATAGGAATACTATTTTTTGTATTGTGAAACAATTTTGAGTATTTTTGCAATTCAACTATTTCAAGTTTCTAGATGAGATTTCATAAAATATAAACAAAAAAATACAGACAAAATATATACCTCATTTTTTAATGACTGTAAACTCTGTAAAAGCCTGTTTTCTGAAGGATAGAATAAATCCTAGTTCAAGGATCTGTGTTTTAAGGAGAGAAAGGTGGGACTGAATTGAAGCTTACTGTGAAGCATCTTCAACCATCCTGGAAAACTGAATTCAATTTTGCAGAGTTCTGTTACTTTTAAGATTATCTGAGAGGATTATTTGTATTTCTAGCTAAGCTCCAGGAAGCATATAATACATATAGAGTGGAGTTATAAAGTTGGGATCCTGTTAATCGTATACTTGGCATGTGTGCTTTTAGGACAGCACTTACTTGTGTGATTTTGGTCCACCATTTGTGATCTGTTTGAGGATTTCTGAGAATAACAAAGCTATATATAAACTTAAGATACTATTATCAGATGAAGGTCTGTCAGATTCAATAATCTTGGGTAGACAAACTGAGCTCCTGTGTACCACTTTGTGGTTTTAAGTTTGAAAAAGAGCAGGTTGCAAAAAATAAAAAGAACCTGTCTCCAAATTTATCATTGCCCTATGTCCTAGGAGCTCATTCAGCATTATTTATTCAAGATACCTTGTTGAGAAAGTAAATAATAATAAATCAAAGTGACACATTTTACAGAATATAGTGCTTTCTAGGTTGAAGAAAATGAACTAAAATTGCATTGTAAATGCACAGTTACCATTAACAGTATTGGAAACCTGGTGTTTAACAAACCAAGAATGACTCCAGAACTACACCTCTGTAATCAGATCTTCAAATGTTTTATCTCTAACATAAACTATATCAGTGAGTACCGTATCAGCAATGCAAGCTTGTAAATATCTCACTAAGAATGGAGGTGAGTATACTTACTACGTCAGCACGATAGCCACGGCATCATTTAGGACACTCTCTCCAAACAGGAGTGTGTACAAATCTGTATCTACATGCAGCTCATGGAAAATAGCAAGAACTGTCACTGTATGAAGACAAAGCAAAATGAGTTTGTTATTTTCATATTCCTCTGGCAGTTCAAGAAATAAAGCAATGTTAGAATATGCCTTTTGAGAAGTCCAGTCCTATTTATTGCCCAAGTGGATAACAATAAGTTAAAATCAATGAAGTATATAATCCAGCAAGTCTACAAGTTTTGATGCTTCAGCTTATCTATAATTATCTATAATAATGCTTATCTATCTGTTCATGCATAATAACCTCATACCCTGTCCTACTAGCAGCATAACGACTTTCACCTGAGGTATAGCATATCTGTAGTCATGAAGCTCTCTCATCCAGATTTGGATATCTGATACTTGTAACCCATTTTAAGGTTCCTTCAGCATATCACTAATTTAAGTTGTTACCTCCTCCTTAAGTTATATGCTATATTTGATTGTTATCTTACCAGTGAAATAGAAAAAATAGAATGTGTTGAATTTAAATTGAAGTTGGATAAATAATTTAGACATACATCCCCAAGGGCATTTAGATGCTTGGCTGATATCCAGGTAATTAAGTCCTATTGATATTAAAGAACACCTTATTTGTTTTATGCCTCAGTTTTCTTATCTGTAAACAGGAGATCGCAGTCCATCCCAAGATTCACCTAGCACTTCATAATCTCCAAATGAAGGTGGCTATCTGTGTGCTGTGTTGATATTATTATTATTTCTTTGCATGGACAAAGCAGAGCATTCTCTTTTCAAACAATTTAATGCAAAGGCTCCCAATTATTTGTATGGTTAAAAATTACATGTTAACTCACTGCTTCACTGGTGCTCATTCTAGTACATAATTGTGCAATTGACTCAATCTTTGTAGCCCAGGGATCCCAAAGATTAGGAGTGCTTCTCGGATGCCACATTAACATCTGACGTTTCAGAAATGAAAATTACTTTTACATTGAGATGGTTGCTGATAATTCACAGAAAAACATGAACAGGTGATTATGCTTTGTCTTAATAACATTTTTTGGAACTGTGAAATCATTGCTGATAAGATTTTCTAATGGCACTTAAATGTCTGTTTAATCTGAAAATCAGTTTATAAACCCAAAGTAGATTCTCAGTTCTCCTGTGAGATTTTATGTCAAAGTGATCTCTGTTGATGTGTTATCTTTGAAGAATTTTGGAAGTGTTATTCTACAGAAGACAATCTGGGAGATGTGCGTAGCTGAACGTTTGCTGATATAGCTATATTTAAATTAGATAGTTATATTTTACCATCCTGGTAATCTCACCCATCTACTCCCAGTGCAGTTATAATTTAAACTAGGAAGAGAGCTCTTTCTCCAGGAAGACACAAAGGTGTAGGAAGAATTTTTATTGGCAATAGATACCTTCATGGTTCAACAATACCTATATTCAGGTTTTTGCTTGATTAGCAAAAGCCTTAATGTACTAAATTTGGACCCAATTTAGATTCCCATTCTTACATGTCATTGGCTTGTTTTCTACAACTATTTTCCACTTCCAGCTTTTGCTTATTGGCTAATTAGTTTGGGCTCACATTAATAGTCCCTGAAATAATGACAGAAGGAAAAGAAAATTGTACTCAAAGTCCAGCGTACTGTTGGTATGTATGTGTAGCAGGCCAAGCCAATTAAACAGACACCTACACATTCCTCTCCTTCCTCTTGCCTCCTAAAAAAATCAGCTGTATCTTCTTGCTTTCTCTTCCAACTCTATCACAAAAATCTGACTTAAAATCTTTTCAAATGAACGTGGAATAATAAAGCAAGCAACACAATAATGAAGCAATTGTCTTTTCTGGGAGAGACTGTCCAGTTCACCCATTTCTCCCATTCCCAATGGTGGTTATTGCATCTTCTTTACAGCGTTGCCTGTACCTGACTGAGTACTTCTAGTTTCTTCTCTGTCCCTGTGTTTTCCTGGCCCAAGACACAGCAAGCTTCAGCCATACTACTGATGACAGATATTTGTCTGATCTGTTTTTAAATGGAATGATGTTAGTTCCAGAGATTGCAAGGGAGACTAACCCACTCTTCAGTATTCATGCAGTTTATAAATGCAGTTATTCCTCAATTACTAACCTAAATCTCCCCTCTTTCTCTTCAAGTCTGTAATTTCCATTCCTAGCCTAATGAGAAACAAATAATTTGTCACATTTATTCCCTTTTCTTTCCAGCAACATTTTGCCTATTCAAAGACTCATTTCATCTCCTGCCTAAACTGACTCATTTCTTTCAACCTCCTCCTTTCAGTGAGTTTTCTAGCCTGCTAATCACTTCTAATCAGTTGATAACTTTCCTGACATACAGTGCCCAAAATCAGATCCAAGTACTGTAGGTGACATTTTCTCAACATTTTCTGTTGAGAACGAAAAAAGAAGGGATGTGAAAAGATGCTTTAGAACAAGTAAATAAATCCTTTTTTTTGTTTTGGTTTTTGCTATGTATTGGTACTGATACATATTCAACATTTTCAGATTGTAAACTTGAAATTTTTTAGCAATGAATGCTTATTTTTGATCTTCTATCTATGAATTTGATTATTTCCAAGTGTTATCATTTATCCTTGTTGATTTTAAATCACTGCAAGAATCATACTGAATTCTAACTGTCCTTCAAAGTGTTTACAATCTCCTTTCAGCATAGTGTTATACATTAAAGAAGCATTCTCTATTGCGCTAGCCAACTCATTAATGAAAATGTTAAATAGTATCTTCATGAGAACAGAGCACTGTGTAATTTTTAGCACATTCACCCCATTTAAAAGTTCAATAAAACATTTTCACTTTGTTTTGCCAACCACCAATCATTTCCTCAAGATCACATTTGCCTTCATTAATTAAGAGAATTTATGGATATAGTTCAGAATGAGCATATTAAAAGGGACATGATACCCTTCTATGAAGAAAAGTTAATTTAAATTATTCTCTGGATAGAATAATACTCTATGAATAGTCATTATTGCCCAGAGTAGTCACATCACATTTTGTCTGATGGGAGCCTTTAAGACTCGAGAGAATAAATTTCAAAATTCAGTATTGGCAATCATATACCACAGTAACATATCTAATCTGAGAAATTTCATATCTAAGGCTTCCTGAAGGCACCTTTGGGAAAGAGTAGTTAGGGCTTGGTTTTTGTGTGGTAATTACTTCAAGTATTGTATAATTTATTAGATTCAATATGTATTATGAAAATGCCAAACTACTTTTCATTAAAGTACACATCATCTCTTAATCTCTTATTTCAATCAGGCATATGAGGACAGAGATATAGGTAAAAAACTAGATGGTTAGAAGGACATCTAATTGGGGAACAGCAAACAACCATCTTTTGTGGCAGTAGGATACTAAACCAAATAGAAATAAAAAGTATCAGAGTTTCTGACTCAGAAAGGGTTGTGAACTTTATTAAAAAAAATCAGTGATGGGAAGCATGAAATAGTGGCGCATCTAAGATTTTCACAGTGTTTGTGACAACAGAAATCTCATTCAATTCTTCCTTAACTTCATAGACTGAGGCCACATCTGTTAGATGTTAAACCCAGCATGATTTGGATTGTACCCAAGTCAGAACAAGTGTCTGTAGACCTGTTTGTGAAAGATATCTTTTGATATATGTAGAAACAAATTGGCTTGTTCCTAATTCCTGTAAAATGCATGTCTAACTGAAATATCAGCAAACCACAATAATCCCTGTTAACTGTATCCAATACTTTGCTGTTATGTTTGAAGGTCAGAGAATAAATTAGACCATTATATAAAGTACTGGTATTATATATACCTCAATCTTCTGACTAGAACTATTAATATACTTCATAGCTCATGGGTCTGAATTCTTTTGGGAGGGCAGTATCACATGGGCAGAAAATAAGATGAGAGAAATCTCGCATTTCCTATTGATTTTTCTCTAAAAATAACAATTCTATTTTTAATTATAGCCTCTTTTCCCTGCTAATCAGTCATGACACTCACAGATTAGCTCAGTTTTGAATAAAGTAGAAAAATATTTTAACTAAACCCAAATTTATAAACAGACGTCCATAGAAGTGTAGAAAATATATTAACTTGCTCTATTTATGCATTATGCTTATAATGCAAAATCCTTTGATTTTATGAGTAACTCCTCTTTCTGATAAATATCCAATTTTATCAATAAAAACAGTAGTGCAACTCACATCTCCAGTTCTGCTGTAACCATAGTAACTTCAAATAGAAAAGAGCCTTGTGATTATCAATTTGACCAAAGGTAAGGGAGTTCATATAGTTCAGAAATAGCTGTGCTTCAGCAAACTTTGTGAAGGTAAATGTTTTCTGTGCTTGAAATGTCAAAAGTTATAAAAAAAGAAATGTTAAAGATACATGAAATGTCTTTGGATTGGAAGGTCATTGTGAAGAATGTGTTAATAACACCAACATAGGCGAACTGCCAGAGTTGTACTTTTCAGTTATTTTTTGGTGGCTAAGGCTGAGATCAAATCTTTTCACTCTTTTTTTGACAGTTTTGTTCTGTCATTCACCTTATTCCATTACGACCACTGATACCCTGAAGCAACTTATTGCTGGGGCTTATTGCTGTGTTTGCCTTTCAACCACAGAGGACAATTGTTGTCAGAATGTCCTTATCCATGCTCAGAAGTAAGGCAGTTTCAATTTGAAGGTCTCTGATGCTCAGGGACCGAGAGCTGGAGGCTCCACTCCCCACAACAGCACCTTTTTCACTGTTTCTTTGCTGCTACTGATGAGTGATGCATGTAGAAGAACATAGGGACGAACTACTCCATTTCCTTTGAAGGGATCACACCAAAAAGATTCCAGAGTCAGGTTATATTAGAAATCAAAACACAATTCTGACACAAAGGAAACCCTTTCAACAGCAAAACAGTGAAATCTGTTATTTTACACGGATGAAATAACAAGAATTATCATGTGTTTCCCCAAACACATGCTAAATGATACCTATTAATCAGAATAAGGGAAAACATAAATCCTGGTGTGATATTTTACATCAAAGACTAATGAACAGAGAATTTTTGAATTTTAAAATTCTATTTTAAAATTCCTCTTATCTGAAGTCTTGAATTGCAAAACTTTTTCTGCTGGAAATGATAAATTATTGGAAGGAAATATTTCCTGTAATATGAATGATTCACTTGAAGTAACCTTGTTTTTGTCCCTAAAGTTTCTACCTTTTCTTTCTAGAGATGTGAGAGTTTTTTGAGGCATTCCTGAGTATCACAGATATTTAGAGACCGGTCTACAATGCAAAAAAAAAACCCCAACAACACGTTTCTAAGTATATCCAGTCATAAATTCTTTTCTTAATCTTAGTTCAAGTGCTAGTTTTCTATATAAGGAAAACCACAGCATATTAAGATAAATTCTTCTGAATCGATTTTACGGAAAAATCTGTATATTAAAGATCTTCAAATGCTCTTCAAAAATAAACCCTACATAATGCTATGACATTATTTCCTTCTTCCTAACAATATTTGTAACTTTTAACTGGCATACGTTTGTTTACTGCCCTAGTAGTAAAATTCTTCTTTTGACATATAAACATCTACCACTCATCTTTACTATTACGAATAAGGAGCTCAACCAGAACAATTTCTGTCAAGTCAGCAGATCAGTTTTTAACATCTTTTGAGACTTAATTGCTTTCCACAGCCAAGGGAAATTAAATCTCCTTTTGAAATGATCTTATAATCCTACACAGTGAAGAATTAAATAAAGATCAGGTAGCAAATCTGGCAGGAATTTGTTATTTCATCTTAGGACAGTAATTTATTATTCTATCCTAATTCTATAACACGAACAACATTTTACCAGATTTATTTATTTTTTTTAAGCTAGATATCACTTATAAAATCATTAGACTGACTATTTTATGCCCCAGTACATATCAGTTCTCCAGGGTACCATACGTTAACTGATTTTGGAATTCCAATGAGCTCTTTACATGGCTTGAGATTATAAATAACTAGCAAATCCTAGCACACAATGCAATATTTTCAACAGTTTCTACCATTTAATTAAGAAAGGTTAATTCAAAGTACTTTAAGTGTTCAAGGGACTCAATTTTACAGATAAGACTAGTAAAAACATTCAACAGCTTAGAATACTGTGAATAGATAACAGAAGGAGCAAGACTGAGTACTAAAAAACTCTTGGACGTGCACAGACACTCTGTATGAGCATAAGATTAATTATAAACTGTTTAGTTCATCACACTAGAAGTAGTTTTCTCAACTGCAGTGTCAGCTTTCTAAGCCTATTTAAAAATCTGGGAGAAGTAATCCTTGTCACTTCTTATTCCTTCCAGCACAAGAGAAGCTTCTCTTCCTCCCTCCTCCCTCCCCCTGCCAATGATTGTTTCAGATGAATCAGTGGTGATTTAATACTATTATAATCAAAATCAGTGCATCTGTCTTAGATATAATTCTCCTCATAAGTCCACACATTCATTTGTGAGACTAAATTGTATTGGACTGGAAAATGGGAAAAGAAACTAAGCCAACTGCAAAACTCTATTCATAGCACAATCAAGAAATGTACTTGGAAGCTGTAAGCAGCCTTTTATTCCATAACCAATTTGTTTTCCTAGGTTTTCTTTGTGCTTTCAGTTTGTGTTTTTCTCTTGCTCTGAGGACAGGCTCCAATCATGTGCTAAATCTTATTAAAGTACTTGGGTGATTTTATAAGTGGCAGCATATTGGATGCTTGGATTAATTTGAGAATAACAATTTGATGCAGCTTTTACAGCAATCTACCACAACCAGTTTTGTGGAAATAAGTTGTTTTACACTATATTTTTAAGCCGTCAGAATGATAAATCACAAGTTGAAAGTGTTCTGTTAAATACTGTGTGTTTATTTAAAGAATGAAACAGATTTGTAGAACAATGTTGCTTTCTGTCATTTCTTTTAATAGCCATGAATTTGAAAGATTTATTCATAAGTTTCTCAGAGAAGCTTCTCAAGGGTAGTTAATATTAATGCAGCATGTCATGTGCATCACAAAATACTTTCTGTTCCACTTCCTGTAACAGCTCAACTGAATTATTTTTTCTTTTTTTCTCTTTTTTTTCAAAAATCCAATGTACATTTGCAGGCTCTGAACTGTGTCTCCCTGTAACAACGTATCAAAAAATCCTTTTCACCTCCTCTTTCACTGTTGTTCCACTGACGCAGAAACCAATGCTTTTGTTTTAATATCAGAGTGCTATTAACATTATCAGTGTAACAAAACCTAGACAAATGTTGGAAACCTACACTTACTCTGAGGTTAGCCCTGTTTTGATTAGGAGGTTGGACTAGAAGATCTACAGATGTGCCTTCAAATCCAAATGATTCCAGAATTTTGTGATTCCAAAATTCACTGAGTCTGTTTCCCAGACTTGGAGATTTACTGTAACTTTAGTCTTTAAACCTCAAGTCTGCAATTTCAAGTCATCCTCTTGGTATGTACCTTATTAGAATTCTATTTAACATGAAACACTGCATTCAAATTGTAAACTGATACCTGATAAATAGTATTTATATGGCCAAATATGAAAGCTACGTTTCCTGTATCTTTAAATTGAGTTAGATCACACATGAATGCAACGTCTAAACTATTAACCATGAGGCTTCTGTGTTAGAGCGGTTCTCATATCAGTAATGAGCAGATTGGTGTCCTGAAGACTGAAAAGCAACATTTTTCCAGTCTCCCAGCAATTTCATTTATAAAGTTTGTGAACTAAACATAGATAAACCAGTTACTAAAGAGACCACAAGGGATCTCTGGAGCAAATTTGACTTATGATTATCATAATATCAGACATTTAATAGCTATGGAAATAAAAAAAATCCAGAACAGGGACTTTAAACATTTCTAGGGCACATGCAGTTGAGACATTCTTGTTTACTCTTCTGACTTTTGAAAAAGTAATTTATTTAAAATGTTACCTGGATCTGTGGCAGACATCAGAGATCCAAAAAATAAACAGTCAGTGAAGTGGAATTCCCATTCTTTCAACTGGCCAATGTGTACCATGGCCTTCACAAAACCATACATTATCAACCTGTCAGGGGAAAGATAAGATGGCATCCAGACAGAGTATATAACACTTATGCTTAATTTACAGTGTTAATCAGGTTCTTATTCTCTTAGCTTCTTTTAAATAAACATATCAAGTGAATGTTGAACACAAACTGATAGCATATAAAAATTCTATTCCATATTCAAGTATTGTATTAAAATGTCACAGACAATTCCAAAGCAAAGACTTTTCTGAATAACTGTCATTGCTGGCAGCAGAAGACAGTGGCTTTAGCTGTTTATTTTTCAAAAGGAAAGATAATGTAAGCTTAAGAAGACATTATTAAGGCTAATTTGGCTAATGTAGAATATTTAAACAAAGGCAGTTCTACTATCAGCTCTATGGCTTGCTCTAATATTTCAAAATGAATAGTTTTATTCTATAAGCCTTTAAATGTTAGCTGTATTCAAAGTTCCAGATAAGGTCTCCAAACGTAACAGATATTTAACAATTTACAATGATAGCAAGGCAATGAAGTCACACTTCAAAATGCACTGCTAAATCCTCACTAGTATCACAGGAAATGCTATCACTGGTTTATATAACTACGTAATGCTATCCAAGATGTGTATTCTAACCAGAATCTTGAAATATATAGAAAAAAGAAATTAACTTCTTCTTAGGACCTGTCGTAGATTTTTTAATTTTTATACATTTCCAATGTAGTTAATAAAAAACCCCCATAGCATTTAATACCTTTTCCATAAACACAATACATAAATTGACAACTGTGCTCTTCTAACTACAGGCTTTAAAAAAATAATTTAAGCAGAGCTACATGCATTCACACTTAGCTACTTGTTTCTGAAGTCATGTAAATGGAGATTTGAGCAACAGAGAAAATGCTACAAAACAAACAGCCTAAGAGTTAATTACAAATCATTTTCAGATACTTTACCAAGCTGTAGATTTTCTGAAGTTTTGTAACCTTATTATATTAAGAGGGAAGCAGAGAGTTCACCACAGAATTTCCCAATGGTCCTATGTATTTGTACATGTATTTATATGAGCTGCCTAGCTAAGAGTTAGAATCATAGAATGGTTAGGGTTGGAAAGGACCTTAAGATCATCTAGTTCCAACACCCAAATTACCCACCAATTGTTCTTAAATAGTTTATCCAATTGTGGGTCTCCTTGATTGATAAGCACACTTTCTCTCCATTCCCAAAGAATAATGATTCAAGACCCTTCAGTGGAGTTAGTCTTTTTATCCCCAGCACGAAGATTTCTGTTAAGGAATGAGTTCTCAAAAACTGACTGTGGTGCTGATTTGCAATTGTCTCAAAAGTCAACAGGAATGGAAGTGAACATATGCATGCCTTTTAGAAATAATTGCCCAAACTTGCTTGATATTTTGACAAATGATTCAGTTATAAATATTTTAAAATAACAAATTAAATTAAGTTTTGACTATCCAGCAAATTTACTTGTGGCAATTGTTTAAACACCTGGTGTAGACATCATCCTGGTCTTTAGCATTCTTTCTTTACACATTACTAAATATTTTCAGTATGCCTCAGTTTACCATCTGTACAGAGTTGCAGATGAACTGGACAAAACCAGATTTGGGAGTCTTTCATTCACATAGAAGGTCTAAGTTTGCGATCAAGTTTAGTACAGGACCTGGTCTTACTTCATATACCATCCAATTCTTGGCTGCACTGAAATGGGGAATAAAACTGAAGATCAGACCTAATGTGCCGATTTAGTCACTGGGATGTTAACCTTTATCCATCAGAGAAAGAGAACAGCAAACTCAGAACATGATACCTTTTTTAGTTTTTAATTCATTAACCACTTGATACATTTTGGTAATGCTAAAATGGTAAAAGTCCAAATTTTCAAAAAAAACCCAACTAAGTGCAGACATGCATTTGGAATATGTGAGAAACTGCTGCTTTAAATAAACCACAGGAATCTCTATTTGTACCTCTTCCATCTAGCACATATGAAAACATGCACAGAAATAATTTCCTGTAACATATCTGTTAAAAAGTTGTAAATTGTTACAAGTGTCAGTGACTGAATTTCCTCCAGAATGTTCCTGTCCCACTAAAATGGGACAACCAGTGCTCAACCCAGTGCTCACTTCTGACAGAGAGCAAGCCATCTACACAAATCAGGTTAATAATGTTAGGAACTCTGAAGAATCTTTTTAGTTCCAATTCCTGTCTGTGAGATCTTTTTTTTTTTTTTTCACTTGTACTAATCTAGAATGCTAAATTTTATTTTTTTTATTCTTTTAAAATATTAGAACTGAGCTTTTCAAGACTTCATAAAGGAAATAGCAGCTGAGTTGCAAATCAATGTAAACCTTATTTCCAATGTGCTATGAAAATCTGAACGTTAAAATACACCTGCAAAGTCATTTTAATTCATAGACTTTTTAATCTTGTTTCTAATTTATACTGCAAATTCTTTAGGAAACTGGTTGCTCCATAGACTATGGAACTAACCAGTAAGAAACCGTCCCTGAAGCCTTCTCACCTGGACTTAGTGATGGCTCAGTACTGACAGTAATGTTTGTGAATCACTGATTTGGTCATGGATTTGGAGCATTAATAAACTAATAAAATAGAAGAACAAAACTCAGATTAGCTGTGCTGCAGGACAGCTGACATTTTCTCCACCCAAAAGGCTTTTTAAATTGTGGGAGGATCTCAGCATGTATTTTGCCACTTCAAGAGGAAAAGAAATCCAGTGATGTAACAAAACTCAGGAGAATTCAGAATTTTCCAGATTATGCAAGTCTGGCAATTACAAAGTGCCTCATCTCTAAAAAATGTTACATATGAAGCTGTCATTACACAGTAGAGGAGATACCACATAAACATTGACCTGCTGAAGTAAGAATCATTTTCTGGCAACCTGCACTGTAAATACCATCATTTCCAGTACAAATCAGCAAGTAGATATAAAATCGCAGTACAGCTACGTAAAATAAACTTTAGCCTGACAAATAAAACACCAAAGTAAATAAGAGACAGTGAAGAACCAGAGCAAAACCTGTCAGGTTTAATGATTCTGAGTATTGGGTTGTCCTTACATTTTTGAAGCTGGATGGAATTAAGGATTGCCTCTGTGAAAAAAAGGGGTAAGAATCTCTATGTGTAAAAGGTCCAGGTTTTTTACTACCACCAGTTCTGCTGCTACTAACCTTTTATTGCCACGCATTGAGGAAAGGAGTTGGGAAAGTACACTGGCTGTCTGGGTACTGCTGGAAGTTCCCAGTGAATTTATTTATAAAGCAGCCATCTAGGAAGGCTACTCTTGGACTGGCACACTCTTGATCTAGCTGCTGTTTAAACGTAGGGGAAAAAAAAAGGAGTCCTCTCCTAAGGACTTTACAGAGTAATTACTACACAAGAAACTAAATGCTCAGAAGAGCTTTAGGTGCAGCTTAACAGAAACCTATTTTTTGCAAGAGTTTTCTTTAGCACCAGTTGGTTTTAAGGGATCTAAAAAGTGATACTGAAGTTTCTTTGGGTTTTTTTGGGAAGTTCTTGTCAGGAAGTTCTAAATAGTGAAACATCCATCCAGCATTCTGCTAGTAAAAGAGAGATAATTTACAGTTTTAAAGCAGAGACAAACAGGGTATGTCTGATGCAGAATAGAATAGGGAGGCTGGAGGAAAGATGCAATGGAGGAAGCTGTCAAGGGACCAGGAGAATGATTTTAACAGAATCATGTAAATAGCCATAAACAGGATCACACTATGTCTGTGAAGCAAAAAGATACTGGAGTCATCTAGACAGGAAAGATGAGAGTCTGGCAAGAGTTTTAGCCACATAAGTGGATGAGAAAAGGCATATAAGGAATATGTCAGTAAGCAGCATACTAGACGTCTAAATATACAATAAAAAAGGCTGTACTGGACTTAAATGCAGCTCATAAAAATACAACCCCAGTTACCAACATTTCTGGGAACACAACGTGTGTCCAAAAGAACTGCTGAGATGGGCTAGATACACACAAACCATGAACAAAGGGGGACAAGATGACAGTGACAAGCAGGCTACTTTTGTGATATGAGACAACACAAGTTGAAATATATCTTACAAATCTCTCATGGTAAAAGTACGCCTGAATGGTGCAGTCAGGTGAGAAAAGCTGTGCTGAGATTTGTTTCCTAAGAAAAACTGGCCAAATCTTCAGCTTGCAGAAACTGGCATCACAGCACCTATTCCTCGGCATTAGAGCAAACTGAAATATTTATGTCAATAAATACATATTGGCATGCTGGTTTATAGGATACAGCTTCTTAGATGAGCAACTGCATCCTCACATGCAAACTAATTGGAAAACCAATCAGTTCTAAAAGAACCTACTCTTAATTTAAAGCTGTCTAGGACAGAATGTAACAGAAACCACCAAGTGAAGATGTACAGTACACATACCATAACCTCAATACAGACAGACACATCTGCCTGATGTTTTTGTCAGCAATTGTATTTTCTTCAGTTTTGTTATTCATTGCAACATAAGTACTGAATCTCACTGCTAAGAGTCTTTATTATGTTAAAGGTTTAAAAAGCATAATTCCAAATTTAAGGTGTTTGTACAGTTATACTACGTAGCATGAATGAGACTCGTAATTTAAATCTTTCTTGCCAAATATATTTTTTAACCTGCAGAGAATTTTTCTTCTCATATTCTAACTCCCTAAAGATTCCTACTCTATCTAGACATGATTATCTTGTAGCCTGAAGCCAGTTGAACATAGCTGCAGATTGTAATCATGCAACCAAAAGATGAAAAAGAACTGAGTTGCATTTCTTTCTTTTCACAAGAAATAGTAATATTAATAAGCCAAGAATAGGAAAAAATAGATTATTTTATTCTTGCTTGTGTATGAAATAGCATAGTGATTGATTGATATCACAACAGTAATAAAAAGTTACTAGTCAGAATTTAAAATACATGCTGGAAAACACGAACAGTAGAGATGAAAATTAAATACACATTCCTTTATTCTGATCTATTTCTACCATACCAATATATTCCTATAACTTTTTCTATATAGGGAAATGCTTCTTATCAAATGTTTTGGCTACAGTGATTTATTATTTCAAAGTGCTTTATGTACTGTTATATTCTTCTTTTTGTCATCTTTTAAATCAGTTTTGTCACTAGAAAGGGTTTTATGGGTTTTTCTTCAAGAAATCATTTTCTAACTCAAAAAACCCTCAGTGAAGTGTCTCTGGTACAAATAAAGCAATAATAAATTTACCTTAAGCTATTCTGTATAAATTGAATACTAAGAAAACCCCTTTGGCTATAGAAATAACTGGAAGAACAGAAAAGAAACTGGCTTTACAATTCCAGTGCATACCTAGTTACCTGAGGCACAGTGACTGCTCAACAGCTGAGTATTAGAAATATAAGCATAGCTTTAGGTTATAGATCTGACAAACAGTTCAAGTGAGCACAGCTGTGCTCCTGGCAGGACATTTGGTGATGTAAGAAGTGCTTTTGCTTATCATTTCCCAGTGAGCAATGGGAACCACCAAGTAGTTTTTTAGTAGTCACAGATTACCTTTTTTTGCTTCATAAATCAGAAGTTTCGATGGGAAAGCCTACTGGAGAGAAACACACTTTACACCTCACAGATATGATGTATGTGGAAGAAAGGCTGTGTTTCAGTCACCATAGTTCTACAGATAACTTAACTTACTAAGGTATTCCTGTGGTATTGGACTTTTGGGATAGTAATGGCTGTTCAAATTTATTTAAACTATCAAGCAAACAGATACAGAACATGGATTAAAACATCCAGCACAGGTTTCTGTATCAGTAATTTGGGGACCATCAGTTACAGAAAAAGTGGAGATGTGATACATGCTTCAAAATGTTTACCTTAGGTTCTGCAACCCATCTTTACTGTTACAGGACCAAAGTGAAAGATGGCCCTTAATGCTGAAACTGGGAGAGATCAATTGAAAAGCATGCAAACACATGCATTTGATGCTTTAGGACTGGCTTGAATGAGACTATGCAGAATGCCTGTAGTGGTCAGAAAGCCTGAATGTCTGAGACTTTGCTTACTTAAAAACAACCTCCTATGGAGTTGTGCTCAAGTAAAGACCTGCTGCAGGTCAGTATGAATTTTATTTTGGTTAGTCTTCCATTGTACATTTGACCATGGAAAATATCAACTGAGATACAGAAATTCTTTCATTTAAAATAGAAAAAAACATTTTACCCAGGTTTAAAATTTCAAGATGCAGTTCTGGATTTTGCAAACTATGCTAACAATGCAACAAAAGTGAGTGAGGAGTGAAGAAAGGGGAGTAAAGTGTGAAGCATATATATAAGCTGAAAAGTTCTGTACTGTAGTTTTACAATGTTTTGCATCAAAGACATACAAATCAATTCACCACAGCTCACAACTGCACAGTACTATTTAATGTGTTTTTAATATGCCTCTAATGAGGAAAACAAAGCTTCAGGATCTCTGTGTTCCTGAGCTCTATTTAAATCAGATCCATTATGCATTACATACATAAAACCCTGAACCTCTTTGCAATTAGAAAGCTGTACTTGATCTTTGAGTGATAACCAAAATCTCATAATTACTTGCACAAATGAGCCATGAAACAGTGTCAACTGTACTGTGTCCGTATGACAGTGCCACTGAATATTTAATTGCACTACAAAGATTTAAATATTACTTCAAGATTTACTTTACTCAGTATTATTAATGAGAGAATCTCCCATAGATAATGAATAACTGACAATCCTACACACATATTTTGAGACAGATATCCTTATGACAGTAAAAATAAAATCTAAAAAAAAACCAGTCAGACATAAAATCTTCCAGATACAACGATAATTATTTCAGAAATGCCTAAATCATGGCTGTACAGAAGGTGGTGGAATTCTACTCAAAATATTAGTGACACTAAGAGACTTCCATATGAAAAGAGAAGGACTGAAAATACCTACTTTACATAGGGGAAATAAGATAGTGACAGTAGCACCTACAGTGGTTAAAAACATTGTAATTAAATGTCAGTAATTCTGAGTTCTCAGATTACAGAACTGTTGTCACAGACTGAACTAAAACATAGTTCAGTCAGGGTATTAGGTAATTCAGATTCATTACTTGGCTAATTCATTCAGTCAACAATTAATGCAGTCCATCAACTAATTATTTCAATTACTATCATTATTATAGCAATCGTAACGTGCAAGCTTCTTCTTTACCTACAGGATGTCAATTTATCCTCAAACCATTCAAGAGTTTTATAAGCTGAAGAAAACCTATTGCAGCAATTATAAAATCGCCTTCTCTAAGAGAAGTTTCTTTCAATTTCTTAGCTGAGTGGGTGCTCTATATTCTGAAATGTGAAGACCCCTAATCCCATCTCATTATCAATATAAATGTCTGACACTATTAAAAACTCTGCTAAATCCACAGCTTTAACAACATCTGATAGCATTAAGTATAATGGATTAGCTACAGACCAAGAACAAAAGTCTGTATCTGTTTTCTTCATCTTTGAAGCTTCAGATGTGCTAACCTTTAATATCATTGACTAACACCTCATTATTATATTGACAGAGGGATATATAAGGATCATTTTGTCTTTCCTTTTCAACCTCAAGAATATTCCACGTGCCAAAAGAAAACTTTTATATGAGTTTTCTTCAGAGCTGCATGTAACAGCAAAATCCTACTTTAAGAAGTAGGTTTCAGGACAGCTGACATTGTTAGTATAAAAGACCTGTCTAGGGAAATTCTTCAAACCTCACAGTCCTGAATGATTAAAAGACAAAAAAAAAGTCTGATTCAGCAGAAATTCAGAAGAAAAGTATTTTGAGTCAAGAAACTGAGAATCAATAATATTTTGAACTCCTTCTCCAAGTATAGAAACATTGCTAGATACTAACCTGCAATCCAGTCTATGTGGAAGACAGACTCATGTTTCTGGTAATAATTCAACACTGAACTAATTCATGAATAATTCAGCTATTCTGTAAATTTCAGAATGAATGCCCCTGAAGATTCTAAAACAGCAATATTTTTCCCTGCATTTAAACATACAGTGTAAATATTGAATTTTACAGATAAAATGTGAAAATAATTAATTTACTGTTTCCCATCAAAATAACCCCATGACCTTATTTGCAGTGACCTGTTACAGTAGATTTTCACTGGAGCACCTGATGTTCCCTTTAAATGAGCTTGTACTACCATTAAAAGATAATTATGATCAGTTTGTGATTTCAGAATAATGTAAATTAGATTAGAGAATAACCTGCTGTAAAATAGGGCATGAAATGAACTATAGAGAAACACGTTTGAAACCACTTCAGCATTTTTATTGGATTATCTCAGTCAAATAATGATACAAGTGCTCAAGAACAAACAACAGAATTTATACGCACACTGTGAGAGAAGACTGTCAGGTGCCAGTGATGGATGTTTAATCTACAGTGAAGTTTTGAAATGTAAAATACATAGTTTGGGAAAATAGTTGAATGTTTTTAGAACAGACAGGGATCTTGCTATGGCTTGAGAGTTCTCAGGTATCTATCTGGACTTAGTCCACTCTCTCACAGAAATAAAGGAAACTTAAGAATACCAATCCTAAATTTCGCATTTCTAGGTTAGGGTGTAGTTACCTCTTGGGATATAGTTCAGTCTTATGCCAGATTTTCTGCCTTAGTAATTGAAACTCAAAACTTAGAGCTCTGAAAGGTTAAGAGTCTCCGTAAGTGTGTAGACAGCAAAAGAAAACTATCTAACCTTTAACAAACATATTAAATTTGATTTTATTTTTTTAAACAGCACTCTTGCTATAGCAAACAAAGGTGGAGGAGAAAGACAAGTTTTCTTATGTCCAGGCTATCTCTTGTTTCATGGGATACAATAGTACTTATGTGCAGTGCTGTTAATTGGTGAGGTGAAAACTGTGGTATTTTTCCTTGAAAAAAAAAACAACAAAACAGAACCAAAACAAACCTTAATGACAGGCATAGAGATAGGTCTAATGTGTCATGAAACTACTGTGATAAACTTTTACAAAGAGAAACCTTCTAGGCCAGTAAATAACCTCTAAGGGTAAAAGTATTTGTCCTGATATAACTCAGAATGAGTCATTGGGACATAACATTTACAGCAGTTACTTAACTCCTGGCAAACAGGTTATCTCCTGCTAATATTGCTATCCTTAACTCCTATGCTGGATAGAAATGTTCTTTTAACACATTAAAAAAGCAGCAGAGTCCCAAAGCCCACTACAGTGCTACCATATTTTTATTTTCAAACACTCTTATTTAATAGGTTTGTGGCTTCTAAAGTTGTAATAATATAAAATTTGGCAAGTATTGGTGTCCTAAAGAGATGTTGAGGCTGCAGTTATGAGTCTGCAGTATTACAAGAGCTGTATCTTCCCCAACCTGATTATATTACTGTACCATACAGATCACCTTGTTCAGCAGGTATACAAATATTTTAATCAAATCCTTCACACAGTGTTGTCCTTTTTCTGTTCCATAGAATCTAGCTCTCTCTTCATTGTAGTTTTGTTATTTTTATATTAAAATGCATCAAATATGCATCTGCTAAAATAGCTCTTGATTTATGACTAATTATAAGAAGAGCAGTGTTGTGCTGAAGATTTGACTATTTTGTCTCTGATGCCACAAAAGTTGTCTCTGATGCCAAAAAAGCCAAAGAGAGCTCAGTTAGTTACCATATGTGAGGAGCACTGGGAATGGGGGAAGTGAATACTGGGCAACTAGATGGAAATAAGAGGACTTGTGTTTCTACACTCACTGCCCATTCCTGTCCCTACTCCTCAGGCAGCCTCAGGAGCAGTCTATGACACTGAAAGGAGGTCCCAGAAACTTCTCCCAGATTGGTTGCCAAAAATATCTACCTTCAGCCTCAAGAGGACTTTGAACTAACTTGCTCCAGATTTTTCTCAGAAAATCCTTTGGGGCAAATACTAATAATAACCAAACATGTTGCATGCTAGGCATCCGCTCTTTGGGGAGAGTGTGAGGGATGGGATTAGAGAAGCCATTCCCTAATCCTCTGCTTTTAAGTATGTTTAAAAGCAACTGACAAATTCAAGGTAATGAATGACAACGCAAATGAAAACCTCCTGTCCACGCTACCAAGAATATACTAGATACCCCGAGTGCATACTGCTTTTTGTCAGGCCTGCCCCATACCAGGGTGATCCATAAACTTCTGCCTCACAGGCTTGAACCCTGTAAAAAGCCCTGTGTACAGATTATTTTTGTTCTTTTAATGGAGTTCAACCCTAACCCCAGCCACACAGCAGTACCTTCTGTGGCTCTGTGCTATGCCCATGCTCCTTACTGACATCAACCAAGGGTGGGTCCTGTATATAAGCTTAGCAATTGCCAGGAAATTTGATTAGTTATTGCTAGTAAAAGGCAGTAGGTGGAAGCTATTGCTTATTCCTTCGGGTCTGTAGGATATAAACCTATGGGACCCTGTAGGGTATATGAATAAACCTCTGGCATAAATCTCAGTTGTGTCAAGACTTACTTCACTCCCTCTCCAGTCTTTCATTTCCTTTCCCCTGAAGGCAGAACAGCCTTCTAAAGAATTGTATTTTATTTTACTAGCACTAGGATCCGATTAAGAAGACTTACACAGGCACAAGTCAGATATAGAAAAGAGAGTTTTGCCACAGCATTTCTGAATAGTTTGTAGTAGCAGCATCTTTAGGACAGATTGACTCAATGCATCTCAGGAAGGGCACTTTTTCTAAACTCCAAGGCTGGCACATGCCTAGTAGCAGGACATGCTATTCCCGTTACAGGGTTTTCATAATGGTTGTATGTCTTGTTTCACAAATAAAATTTCCCGTTCTACAGGATGACGTTTGACAATCTTCAAAATCTAAAGCTACTACTGTAGCTTTTAGTTGAAATAATTAAATGGAAAATTGCCTTAATTGTTTCCTGGGTGAGGCAAATGAATGATAAATAAATTGATTAAACAGAAATGCAGTTGTACAGTACTGGCTGCTTTCACATGGAAAATATAATTTCTAAATATATGAAGAATAAATGGGTTTGATGAGAAAAGATGTTGACTTTGGAACAGCTCTAATATAGTGACAGTGGATTACATGCGATATTGTTCTTAAATGTGTATGTAAAAACATCAAACCAGGGACAAATAATTTTTGCCTAACCCATGAGAATTACATGTCAAATTAAATACAAACATGAATAAGGCAAGCATATGGGATTCAGCTAGCTGAAAGTATCACTAAAAAACTGTTTGTATCCTTTTCTTCACTTGCTCAGATTTAATATTACTCCTAGGGTGTAAATGGGGAGTAACTGCACAAATAACTTTGGACTTACATTGCTGTTCACCAGGCATGACTCAGTCCCTGAACATGTTTTGTATGTTTTATTGATATTTGAGTATTTAAAGAGCTGGGATTAAATATCCCCTTTTCTTTTCTAGATATGAACTCTGTCAGATGAATCATACGAACATTTGCCTACCCATGTGACACAGCGCTTAATAAGATTCAGTGTTTACTAATGTAAATAAAGTGATAATCAAAAGCAGGAAAGTAAACTCAACTTCCCCTGTTAGAACAAGCTGATTATTTCATGCAAGTTACACTTTTTTTTATTTGTTGCTGTTTTCACCAAGTCTATGACAGCTAATTGGACAACATTTTCCCTTTATGTGGTAAATTAGGGCTCTTTCAACTGAAGCAAGGGCTATCAAGGAGTAAGCAGAGCTAGAACTTAGGAGTAATGAATGCTCTGTCCTCACCTCCAGCATGTCCATTGCTCGCCCGAGCAGTCTGACAGTGTGCCAGCTCTGTGCCACCTCCTTTTCCTATAGGGATCTTTAACTTGGCCAGTTGCAACACTTCTGTGCTGGGTGATGGAAACAGAGGCTGTATCAGACCTGACAACTGCATACTAAGCTTAATCTGACCTTAAATTTCCAGTTTTATGAAGGCAGAACAACATTAGTGATTGGTAGAAAGGCAGACGTAACTTGCTGAGATTCAGGGTAAGTTTATGTGTCGCATTGTGCAGTTATGTCTGCATCAGAATGCAGCAGTTGTCAATAGTTCTTATCAATCTGATAAAGCATGTAGAACAGGAAACAAGAAATACAATCAAAACTGCAGGGGAAGTCTGGGTGAGAAAAATGCAATGTAATTATTATGGCTAAAGCTAGGAAGGACACTGGGGCAAATGTCACCACTCCTGCAAAAGTGTGCCGTGGGTTCTTTATACACATGCTATTCAGAGTTTTAAAGTTCTAGAAGCACAGATACCTTGCATGTATTGCTGGGCCGTATCCTATTAGAGGTGAAAGGAATATTTACTGAACCTCTGACACTGTAATAGTATGTTTCCTACACACCAGCGCTGGCTTCAGAAATTCTCTCCACAGCCCTCTGCTGCTGTGAGCCAGAACATGGGTGGAGTTAAGTGGCTATGGAGTAATGCACTGCAATCAGACACAGATTTGACAAGAGGCTGGAAAATATTTTTCCAGCAATGGGACTGATTAGACATTCACAGCTAGAGCTGAGGCACTGTACAAATGCAAATAGATTTGTTCTCTATAATGGCAGCAATTACTGCTTTTCTTCGTCCTATAGCTGGATCAAAGCAGAGAGAAAAGGGTTGACGTTTCTGCAGTTCTGGAATTGTTCTTTCATTATTTCCATGCTCCCACGTTTTTATGTATACTGGACAAACTACCCAAGAATGCACTGCAGAGTAGCCTTTTAGGGATGGAATAATGAGCTATATGGTCTAATAGCTCTTTTCTTGCTCTAATTTCTGTGCCTCTATGATCTCCTCCTTCATTTCATCAGTTCAAAGATCAGAAAAAGATTATATTCCTAAATGAGCAAGACTGAAGAACATTCCTTTCTTGGGAGGACACTGATATAAATTAACTGATATTATGTCACTAAGCATTGCCTACTGTGAACTGTGGTAACTTTGGGTTTGATATTATACAGCAGCTGTATCTGAATTTAAGACTGAATTGAGTTTGTGCGGCAGGGTTTTGGTAGTGGGGGGGGATACAGGGGTGGTTTCTCTAAGAAGCTGCTAGAAGCTTCACCTGTGTCAGATAAAGCCAATGCCAACTGGCTCCAGGATGGACCTGCCCCTGTCCAAGGCTGAGCAATGGTAGTAGTGCCTCTAGGATAATGTATCTAAGAAGAGGGGGGATGGAAATTGCGCAACAGCAATTGCAGCCATAGGGAGGAATGAGAATGTGTGAGAAACAGCTCTGTAGGCACCAGGGCCAGTGAGGAAGGAGGGGCAGGAGGCGCTCCAAGAGTCAGGGCATGTTGTGCAGCCCATGGTTTGAGCCAGGCTGTCCCCCTGCAGCACATGGAGGTCCATGGTGGAGCAGATATTCACCTGCAGCCCATGGAGGACCCCACACTGGAACTGAGGGATGCCCAAAGGAGGCAGTGACCCCATGGGAAGCCCGTGTTGGAGCAGGGTCCTGGCAGAACCTGTGGCCCTGTGGAGAGAGGAGCCCGTGTTGGAGCAGGTTTGCTGCAGAACTTGTGACCCCACAGGGGCCCACCCATGGTGGAGCAGTCTGTTCCTGAAGGATGCAGCCCATGGAGGGGACCCACACTGGAGCAGTTCATGAAGAACTGCAGCCTGTGGGAAGGACTCAGGTTGCAGAAATTCATGGAAGACTGTCTTCCCATGCTGGAGCAGGGGAAGGGTGTGAGGAGTCCCACTGAGGAAGCAAGGAGTAGCAGAGACAATGTGTGATGAACTGACCACAGCCCCCATTCCACGTCCCCCTCTGTCACTGGCAGGAAGGAGGTAGAGAACTTGGGAGTAAAGTTAAGCCCAAGAAGAAGGGAGGGGTGGGAGAAAGGTGTTTTTAAGCTTTGGTTTTATTTCTCATTATTCTATTCTGATGTGATTGGCAGTAAATTAGATTATTATTCTCCAAGTCGAGCCTGTTTTGCTTGTGACAGTATCTGGTGAATGATCTCTCCCTGTCCTTATCTTGATCCATGAGCCCTCTTCCCTCTGTCCAGCTGAGGAGGGGAGTGACAGAGCAGCTTTGGTGGGCATCTGATGTCCAGCCAGTGTCAGCCCACTACAAACACAGTTTTACACAGTATCCCTTTAGACTTTTCTGTAAGTTTGGGGGATTTTGGCTTGGTTTGTTTTGTTTTTTTTTTAATCTCATATGGACAACTGATTACTCAAAATGCTTTCCAGTTGCAGTTGTACTGTAGGAGTTTGTACTGTAGGTTGAACCACAGCTCATGAGATACTGCTTGTATCATGTTAGAGAAGCTCTTCTTAAATCAGGCTGGGCCTCCACAGACGGGAAATTTTTTTGAGACTATTCACAAAAGTAAAAAGTGCTTCAGGAATAAGCAAGCAGTAACAGCTTTAGGCTGCCTGTTGGTGTAGCTCCAAGCAATTAACTCAGAAAGCATTTCTGGAATTTCTTGACAAAACTTTAAAAATTGGCCTTGAGATCTCTACTTCCTTCAGTTTGGAGCGCTTGCTATGTTAACTTACATGGTATACTTCTTATACTACATTACAGCATTTTATACACACGCAGCCTTCTGTTTTTCACAGTGATTTCTCCTGTACAATAATCACTGGTCTATGTTTTGGAGCATGGAAAGGGTTAGAAACATTACAGAATTGCTTACACTTGTCAAATGCCTACTGAAGTCAACTGATGTTTGGGCTGTACAAGCAAATAATGATGACAGTGTTTTTTAATAGTAACTGAATGTACAGTAAAAAAAAAAGATGGAGTATGAAAGACAAGACCGAAGAGCACAGCTGTTTGCAGTTAAGCAATATCACTAGCGACAAGAGATAGGGGAATAAATCTTGATCCCACATGAGAGATGCGGAAGCCTCAAGACTGGAAATGAATGATAAATACTCGCTCGGTCACACGGTAGGGGGCCGTGCCTTAGGCACCCACTAGGACCGTCCGAGAGCTGGGCTTTACCACCCTCTGCTGTCCACATCCTGCCGAGCAGCAGTTAGTCATTTGACCAAGTTAAAACCTTGAAGCAAATGGTGTTTTCTGGGGTACATAAGCGGAAGAGTGGGTACCATTATCTCCCAGTAGCCTTTTACTTTGCAAAATATTACATGAGCTTGCTTCTGGGACGTTCCCAGCTCCCAGCACATACTCAGAAAGGGAGCATTAAGTGCAAATTCGGTACATTTTGGTTGCCATATCCTTTTCAAATTGCACCCAGGACGAGACACAGCACTGAAAGCACAGGCAGGATTCTGCACCAAAGCTTCTGGTCCAGAAGTCAATTTAGCACTACCATGCAGCGTATGACTTTGGCCTGGCCTAAGGAGTCCTCTAGGATGGATTGTTCCCAATTTTCCTGCTTTTCCTCATCCTACTGCAGCTTGAGCCTGAGCTTGAGCCTCATTTGCTCTAGAAAGACTCTTTGTACCTGCTTTTCCTGATTGAAAATATTTTCAATCTCAAATTAATTTTAGTGAGTGTTAGAACTTCTAAAGGATAAAAAACAGACCCAGGAGCTCCATTTGCATTTGCCGAAGCTTGAATCTATTTGGTGGCATAGAAAGCAGAACTGCCTGCAACACCTTGCCAGGAGAAAAAGCACAGATGAAAGGAGGAATCACAGCACTCAGGATTTTACATTTCCATTGCACTTTGATGTTCAGCTCTCGCTCCCCTCCCTACCCGAAGCAAGCTAACACCACGGCGTGTGACTACATGCTTCTAAGTGGTTGAATCTGCCTCGAGGCACTCTTCTCCTAGTCTTCCTTGCTACATTTGAAAGATCATCTGCCTCCCCAGCATCTGTTCATGAGTGATGATGATCAATGCTAAACGATGAGAAAGGGCATCCCAATAGCAGTTTTATCAACTGGAAATCATCTAGTGGCTTTCAAAATGGGCTAGCAAGGGGAAATTACAAATAGGTTAGGCTAGAATGATCAAGCAGGTCAAAGAAGTGAGAGAAGGAGGGGAAAGTAACTCAGATATCTTTTTAGAGGCAGAAAGCTCTGCAGTAAAAGGAAGTATGAAGGCACAAATATCTCAGTGTAGCATCTTGGCACTGCACTGTTACACATTCCCTTGAGATAGGGGCTTATATAGTAGCACTATGGAAAGAAGACAGCATTCCAGCAGGGGTATTGGCTGCATAATACAGCAGTGTTTCCATCCCCAACATGTTAAAAAAAAAAAAACCTCACCAGAAGATAAATAAGTTAGCAAACAAGATTCTTATTAAATGACATAGTTTGTATTCTTTGGATTGTTCAGCTTTTAGTTTGCAGTTGGATCATGTTTTCCAGTTCTTCATAATGAGGCATTCAAAAATAATTAAATATGAGGGTTTTGAATAACAAGAATATTCTCAAGTGTGGCACTTTAATTAAAATATCAAAGATGATGAGGTTTGCCAATAACACCAGGTTTCATAACACAGAGGTGTGGCACACCTCTGAAATGTGTTGCCTGGCTTCAGCCATCTGTCCTGGCTGTTACCAATGGTTTCTGTCCTTGTAACACAATGGGGTTCACTGTTGTTGAAGAGATATGTAGGCAGTGCTTGAATAATTATTTCAAAACAGAACCCACTCAGAGGCCACTACCTAATGAACAGAGGAAGAGCACAGAGAAGAAAGAGTCTGGATGGTGTGGCTACAGACACCTTGTTTACAGCCTGTGACAAGCTAACCTCATGTTTTTTCTCTCATCAGCAGAGAAGCCATTCCTAAGGCTCTTTAATGAGGGGGAATATTATCTGAGAAGCTTTGTCCTTCACAAAGCATTTGTGCAATTATTGGGAAACCTGTTAAACTGCTACGAGTGTGCTCTACTGATGTGGGAACAGCCTTCATGGATGCTATGCAGCTTTCCCAGGTCAACCTAAGGGAAGAGGAGAGGGATTTAAAGAATCTATGAGAAAAACTGGAATTTGTCCTTGCGTTACATTGAACAGTTTTACTTTTAAAAAACACAGACTGTATGTCTTTACACTGTAGTGAAAGCCTATGAACTGACACTTCAGCCAGAGAATGAGGGTGAGTACTCTGAGGGAATGAAGTGTGAATTGCTTATGAACCTTGGGAGACCATTGCCAGCTGCCCTATCAGGCTGTGTTTTCTCCTGGCCTCACTCTAACATGCATGGACATGAATTTAAGCCCTTCAGATTTTACTAACAGGTACCTGTTCTAAGGGCAAACACTGAAAACAAAAGTACTCGTCTTTCAGAATGAGCTTCGATCACCAGTTGATGATGTTTTCCTTGCTACTCTAATAGAACACTGGTTTGTTATCCTGGCTTTGTTATTGCTGTTACTCTCTTTTTTCCTACTCAATTGCTTTACCAGCAGGGAAATAGTCTTGTTTCCTTCTTAGTTTCCAGACATAGTTAAGAGATAATAATGCTCCTTTACTATGTGCATCACACATGTTTTCAGCCAGACTGTGGTGTGAGGGATACAAGCGAGTGCTTGTGGACACTTGTGGCAGGCCTATTCCTAATTGTATAAATTTCTTGCATTATTGGAGTACATGAACAGCACTACCTATTGCCTGTCTGGTAAAAACTGGTATTGCACTACAGTAATGTTAACATATTGCAGGTCAATATGTCATTAACAGATTAATCTATTTTTTTTTTAATTATATGTATCATCCTTGTCATGTATAAGAATTATATAGAACATCCACACCATTGAAACAGTTTTGCAAGGAAAGGAATTTACTTTATGTTACTTTATGTGTCTTGGCTCACTGGGGAAAATCTGACAAAATTTATGTGCTTTCAATTACCATTAGATCTTAACTTTTGGCAGGTTTAACCACTGCCTTCTCTTCCCATTTATTTTTAAGTGAGTTGTGTTCATGAATGTGCCAGTTTCATAGCCCCAAAGACAGAGAGCATCTGTTTGCCTATAAAGGAAATATATTTACAACATTCACTTCCACAAACTGCTCCCGAAAGAGTGCTTCAGTCACACACTTGAGGGGCTAACAAGAGGATCAGTAACGTAAAACCCCCGTCATCTTGCCAAGGTTATTAATGAGGCTGCAATTTGCCAGAGAGAGGTTGCAACTGTAACGGGTTTTGCAGTCTCCTCCTTTTACTAGAAGGGCACTGTAGCAACTAGTTCAGGCTTCTGAGTCACTTTCAATTCTGTTCCCATAACTAATGTAATTTTATTAGTGATGTCCTTGCATCACTGTCATGATTCCAGTAACTAAGTCCATACTTACAAAACTAAGTGAAAACATTTGGAAATCAGGCTGATGATTAACACTCTGACATTTAGTATGCTGGACAACAGTTTTAGCTAAAAGAACCCATGTCCATGGTGTCACCAAAACCTGGGAAACAAACTCTCCAACCAGAATGACAGGTTAGAAAGCCAACATCACCTTATGATGGTAGCGGGTGCATTGGGGATTGCTCCACCTACCACACACACCCAGAAGAGACAGTTTACAGCTTATATATCTTCATTATATTTTTATAATTCCACAAAATGCCCACCCAATTCTCGTTACTCATGCATATGGTAATTGGGGCAGGTAAAATCATGGCACAAGTGCTGTGAATTTTGAGGAGTGGTCTCTGGGAGTTGTGGTGGTTGTTTGGGGAGAAATACCCCTACTCATTTTATCCCGTTATAGAAATCCATTCGTTAAGGCCATTGGAATGTGTTTAGTCTTTCCAATTAACCGCATGTTCTTGTTTGGTCTAATTTATGACCCTGACAGGATCCTTGAGTTGTTTTCTTTTGCAGCCATTTAACTGTTTCTCAGGCCTTATCAAAAGGAGGAAGGCTTACACTGATTTGAGAGAAGATGTCTGGTTTTCTTATGCCTGCTTTCCTTATCTCTGTATCCTCTATATGCAGTAAAATTCTAGTTTAAGAATCCTTATAGCCCTGTCTAAATCTGTATCTTCAGTGAAATACTAATTTAATCTGGTATCAGTGGCATCCCTAATTTTCTAATAATCGTTCATCAGAATTGATTCCTTTACCGTGTTACTCAGAATCCTCGGGTAGTGTTTGAAAAGTGACACGTAAAGGGTGGTAACCTGTTCTGTAGCCTAACAACCAGCGCACAAACTTGGAGGAAACAAGTGTCCCTGCTCCTGTAGGCTTTGGTGGCTGTTCCTGTCACACATACACAGCAGAGCTGGCACTGGCGCTGCTCGACTGGGAATCTGAATGCCCCAAACTAAGCCCGCCATGCGGCTAGCTGCCCCCAGTACTAACCTGGAGATGGACTCTAAATAAAAAGCATGCACTTGAAAAAAAAAGGGTTTGTTTGAGATAAAATGAAATGCTGCTTTCCCTCCTTAATATTTTTCTTTAATCACCTAAAAAATAACGCACGCTCTGCCTTAGATTAGCTTGGCATTTCTCCTACCCGCCTTCCCCGCTCAGCCATGCACATAAGATCAAGCCGAGGCACCCCAGGGTTAGATGGCTTCACCCGCCAGGCTGACCGCCAGGGCGTGCGCCCAGGAGACAACGCCCCGCCGCCCCCTCCTCCCGACACAGGAACACGACAAAAAGCGGTGGGGCCGATGGGGCCGGGAGGAGCGGCGGGGAGGTTGCCACCGCGCGCACTGAGCCGTCTCACACCAGAGATGAACACCACATCCGAGTGTTGTCTGATATGAACACCGACCACATCAGCGATCAACTCCATCCCCAACAGGCTCCCCGCCGCGCAACGCCCTCTCTGTGGGGCCGGCCCGCGCCGGGCAGGCGCAGGCAGGGCACGGGCGCCACCTGCTGTCCCGGCGGGGGCTGCGGCCGGCACGGCCGGTGCGAGGCCGCCCCGGTGCCCGTGGGGGAGCACGGCCTCGCAGCCGTCAGCGGGCGGAGGTGTGCGTTATCTTGACCTGTTACCGCCTCAGCGCTGCACGCTATCGTTAGACACCCATGCTGTCCGTTCCTATCGTCGTTTACGTGTATTTTAGCAGTAGTTAAGATGCGTTTTTCCTCTGCTCTGTGGCACATATGGAAAGGCATGTCTATGGCTGGTATTTTAACAGAGAAGAGACTACAAACAGCACAACCCCATGTGCTGCATGTTAAACATAGAACAGAGTTCAGCAGCAGAATGGGGCCATTCAGAGTGCTAGTAAAACCCTGGCAGTGAATGCCTTGTCTCACACAACTGTTCCTTTGGCTGGGCTGGAAAGGTGCCAAAGTGGGATTACGGTTTGGACAAGAAACCAGATCCCGAGTAACCCAGCTACATCTGTAAGGCCTCTGGCTCTGGCAGGGCTCTTTGATGCCTGCCTCACCGAGGCTGTTCTCTCCTCCACTGCACATGAACAATTGGACCACCTGAATGGAGATGGCAAAAAAGTGCTTTTCAGGTACTCACATTTGAAACGGCAAACCCAGCGACCACAGCAGGGATGTGGATTTGCCTCCCAGTACTGCCGCTGACACCGTGTTAACAGTCCCAGGGCCACAGGGGAAGCACATATTCCATTTCACCAGCACTGTAAAGATGTTTTCTCTGAAAGTTAATGCAGACACTGCAAGAGTAGTGTAGCGAACGTGACTTCCAAATGATGCTGCACCCAAGGATGCTGGGTTACACATGTATGGTGTATGGGTGCTCTATAGTGAGAGAAATAGGGGATGCCTGTCTTTGGAGACCACGTGGGTGTCAGTTCTTAAAGAATCCATGAAGATCAGGGAAGAAGACATTAGGAGAACTATCCAAAAGTATGCATTCCTGCAATAAAAATCTTCAACTTCAAAGGGAACTGTGAAGAAACTTTGTAAAAAATACCCCTAAAACAAACCCCCCCAGCAAACAAACTCTTCCCTCCAGTGCGGGGTTTCTTGGAAAGTATCTGGACTTGAGTGTTTTTCCTATTTTGCAACAAAATCCATTTGCGTGTTTTTCAGAAGAGTGCATTTCATTGATTTTTTTGTTGGATTCCTGGAGATTATCAGGAAAATCAAATATCAAATTAAACATCCTTTGGATTTTAAATGAGTCTCCTGATATTCTACGTTCTGTTTGTTTCTGCAGTCCCACACCTCTGGTCTTCCCTGTAATACAATTCTTTCAATATCCTCAGTATGCTGAGGGATTCTTCTGGAAGATACAAATAATTACACCCTGCTGTACACCACATCTGTTTGCAAGCAGGAAAACTGTGTTTTCTGCATGATCAGCTCTGCTGCAGTAAACAACGTCAGATGTTTATTGCGAAATAGCTACAAGTTCTGACTGAACTTGCACCAACCCATACTTGAATGCATCAAAGTACTCTTGGAAGAATTTTCAGCTCTGTGGGTGTTAGTGGTCTGGGAAACACTATTTTATATCAGTGTCTTGATTTAACACAGCTTCTTATCAGTATGTTGACAAATCATGCAAATAAGAAGCTTTATTTTTACTGCTTTATAACTTTTAGAACTGTTAGAAGTCTGTAAAAGATATGTCTATGAGAAAGCCTCTTCCCCTTTTTGTTCTCTTAGCAAAATTCATACTCCCAAATATAGTGGGTGTATATTTTCAAGCTTCTCTAAACTCAGGCTTTACTATGAATTTTGCATTCAGCAATCACCTTTAAACAAAAGCAGTAAGCAGGATCCACTCCTTGCAACTGCAGCTGTGAGTTGTACTTTGCAGTGCCATAGACTGCAACAGAATTATTTTAGGTTTGGACTGACCAAAGCATCGAAGTTACTGCATTGGGGTACTGATTTGCACATTAACAACTAAACACGACAGTTCTCCTGCTGGGGCTCAGTGTCAGGTTGCCTTCTTTGGAGAACTCTGGAGAGACTTAGGTTGATTTTTCAGCTAAATTATGCCTGTTGAATTTCCTCAAATCAATGTGCAGTACTGCCTTATGACTGAAAGAAAATGCCTGCTTTCACTCCAAGATGGATATGAAAGCAGCCAAAAAAACAAAAGATGGTACCAGCACAGGTACTATACTCTTGAAAACGTTATATGACATTCAAATGAATGTCTGCTTACTAATTTTGACTTTATTTCCAGTCACAGGCTCAATATCTGGCTTCAAAAGATTAATAGAAATTATTAAAGCCAGACAGCTGATGTTCAAAGGGTTTTATCACTGAGGAGCACAAGTGGTCTATATACAGTATTTCCCTCTCTCAGTTAATCTTTACAGCACCAAGGTACTGTAACATTCTCCCTTACCAATTTCCATTTGTACTCAAATAAAGCTTTTATTCTTGCCTGTAGGCAGGGTAAGCATTTGCTGTTTACAGGTGGTATGTGGAGAAAAGATGGGCCTGGTGTTTTTTGTGTCATGGGAACATGTGGTAGAAAATATTTTTATTAGAAAAAAAAATACTACTTCCTTGTACAGGAACTAATTCTGAATTAATACGAAAATGATCATCTGGGAAGGCAAGAGTTGGTGTAGCAGCAGATAACCCTTGTTAAGGTATTTGCTTAGTTTATGGAGAGCTCTCTAACAGAGAGAAGACTTTTTTTTCTGTTACCCTAAACCTGGCCCCATTTTTCCTTGCAGAAACAGTTTCCAAAACCCAGAGGAAGCCCATATCACTGTACAGTAGATTCAAGCCAAACAACATTTGGTTTTGCTCAGCTAAAGTACATAGCTACAAGTATTTAGTTTCCAAACTGTAAAGTCTATCCATAGCCCTCAGATGAGGAAGAATATTCGGATTATAAACTCAATACTGTTTCAGATCAGCAGACCCCATTTGTATAACCCATTAGGCTTCAGTCAGAAAGTAATATAGAACACACACACAGGCTAACTAAACATACATCTAGCATTTGCCCAACTACCAAAATACCTATTTAAAACAAAAGTAATAATAAACAAAATTCCCCAGTCATGCAGTGCTCAGTAAATGTAACTACTGCGTGCTGAACCTCTTGGGTGGGCACTGCCACATGCTTAATGAGAGACAGAAACAGTGTCTACTGAGAATATGTCAGTTCATCAGTCCTGTCTCGTGTTTCTATGAGGCCAGAGCAAGCTAACTGTTGTTGAGAAGGATGCTGTAAAATAAGCTAACTTTTCAAGAGGAAATGAATACACCTCCACACACACACACAAAGTCACACCTTTTTTTTTTTTATTTTTTTGTTTCAAAATATTCTTTTCTACTAAAAATGATGAATCCTAATAGCCTGTTTAAATTGTATGCCAGTGCAAGGAATTTGTCTCCTAACCTTCAGAATATCTGAATATTGCTGAGAGACCTAAATCTTTGTATGGTTATATCAGGATGCATCACACCCATGTAAGCTGTGTAAAGAAAAGTTGAACATTTCTTGCTACTGCTGCTTTCTGGCAACACTTTTTAATTCAGCCATCCCTTCCTTCTTTAGGAGGCACAAAGAGGGGCTGTCAAAAGTGTGCAGTTAAGAATGAAGAAAAAAATTTTTCATGAGATGATGGAATCTTGGTACCACAAACATTTGAATGGAAAATGTCTATTTTCTTAGAAAGGTTATGATGTAAAACACGATTTCATGCCTTTTTTTTTACCCCCCCCCCCCCCAAATATCATGAGTGGTATTTGCTATTTCTTGATATTCCTTTCGTTCTGTCTTACAAATTTATATTTAGATATGTCTATTTAAAAAAGTTCTGTTTTTCAAACAAAACCATCTACAATTGAGTTTTAGAAGAAGTTTTTAGCAACCATACTGTCAGTCACTGCAGTTAAACACAGATGCACAAAAGAAATATTTTGATTCTATGTGCTGTTTTTTTTTGTTTGTTTTTTTTGTTTGTTTGTTTGTTTTGTTGTGTTTTTTTTTTTAATTAGAAGGTCATTGTTTTAAGCACTGATTACCAAGAAACAGTCTAATATGGTTATTCTAAAGCAAGCATACATGTGCTCACTGTGCTTGGACTGGAATTAACTAGGTCAGACTAACCAACTTTGGCTGTAGTTGGAATATGGAGAAGTCTTGTCTCTCCAGCCACAGAAGGCTATGCTCTCTGAGTAGCTAGTAAAAAAAGCCCTACTTTCTCCTTAAAATAGTAATGATATTGGAAAGATTTTTCCTAACACCAGCATTGCCAGCTTTTTGTATTTCCTAACTTCACTGTCTTGAAACTATAATTACTCTGGTTTTGCTTTTTTTTTTTTTTTTTTTTTTCTGATCCAGCCACTATTATTTATCTCAGCTTTATTCAAACAAAATTCTCAGTGCAGCCACAACAACAGATCAAACTTGGCCTAAGTTGTATGCAAATGTGTTTGCTGTTTGAGTGGCACATTCAGAGAGCTTTAAATTCTAGAAAAATCAGGCCTCACCATATCTCCTAGGCAGACTGAAAAATATGACTAAATGACTGCAAACATCTGCATTCTGAATGTCTAAAATGTGGTTTTGGCATTGCAATTTGAGTGAATGCCAGTGAAACCGAATCAAAAATCACAGATAAGGCCAACTGTGTGATGTCAGTGCTTCTGTGCACAAGCATCTCGGCCCTGGCTGGCACTGAGAATGCTGATCTAAAAAGTCAGGATGATTTCAAGGAGGGGGAATAGAAATCTTTTTACTCCTCCTGCCACTCAGTGCCTCATATGTTGCTCTGATAGGTTGTTACCATAGTGTCAAGATTTTTCCAAACACTTGAGCACTCTTATCAAAATCCATCATCAAAATTGAAAATATCTGTCACAAGGTACCACTTCTGGAAGATGCATCCCATCAGACAGGTTATTAACAATAAAAAGGAAAAAGAACACTGTTCCTTGAGGAAGCTGTTAGGTCCTTCTCCCTGCTTCTTCCTGAAAGGTGTGAAAAAAAAAAAGCAAGACAGGCCAATGTTCACCTAATTTTTCAGCAGCTCAGTTTTCATGGGCTTATTGCTCACTGAGTAGCATCCGCTCAGTGCTGCTTCAGCTTACAGCCATCAATCACAGCTAATATCAGCATATTTGAAAGATAGAATAATCCCACACAACAGTCATGCAGGAGCATGACTGGCTACAAAGCTAGCAGAAATCACATGGAGTCCTGGAGGCTATCAAGTTGAGTATAAGTCAGAAGTAGACTTTTTAATTACAGCTGTGAAGGCTAATTTCACACATTCATGGAAGTGGAGGAAGCAAGTCGAGAGGAATGATTAGTCTCTTCTTGGCACTTGTGAGGTGTCATCTGGAATAATGGGATCAGTTTTGGACTCCCTGTACAGAAAAGACTGACAGGAGACAGTCCAGCTTTGAACCACTAAGATAATTAGGGGGCTGTAGGCATGGTACATGAGAAGAGAGGAAAGGCTGAGTTATTTCAGCCTAGAAAGAAGCAGCTTAGCTTTCTCTTGTGTCTAGGAGGGGAGCTAAATGTTGTCTTCAGATAATAGGTGGCTATAGAGAAGGTGAAGGCACCTCCTCTGTCCATAGTGAAAGGATGGATGAAATAGTTACAAAGTGAAGCAAGGGAAATTCTAATCAGATATATAAAGAAACAATCTTTCCAGTGAGGGTGGTAAAGACTGGAACAGGTTTCCCAGAGAGCCAGTGGAATTTGCATTCTTGGAAATATTCAGAACTTGGCTGGACAGGGCCCTGAGCAGCTGGATTTAAATTTGAAGCCAGTAATGCGTTTATTAGCAGGTTGGACTGCAGACATCCAGACACTGCTTCCAACCTAAATTGTTCTCTGAGTCTATGAAGCTCAAGTAGTCTGCTACAGCATGAGTCTGCTACACCCTGTGTCAGAGAAACCCTCAGGGAGACTTAAACTTTATGATTTCTCTTAGGAATAAAGAGCTGTCTTACTGACATCTTCAGGAGACAAGGAGCTGGAAGCACTGCAGAGAAAAGATATATTGAGATATTGGGTCTCATATGAACTTATATTGTGCAGACCCAGTGTCAGCATGAAGGGGACAACTTCAGCAGTTCTGCAAAGTTGATAGAGCTTGGTGTGAGGGAATTTCTCTTTTCCTTCATGGGATCTCTCTGCATGGATCCTTGCTAGTCAGACTCGGTGCAAAGGGCATAATTTGGCCTGTCTGGGAGAGCTTGGGAATTAAGTTAACTTGTATCTGCATTGAGTGGCTGAGGGCAGTATTACAGCTAACATGGGCAGGCATTCCTTAGAGCAGTTGAAAGCTATTACATTTCAGCACTGCCTTCACTAAAACCCTAGCAATCTCTCTTCTCCTTCCTACCCTGCCCTCAGTGGGAATATCTGATTCTAACCTTTTCACTCAAATTCCATGTAGCTCCTCTTTCTTGATGCTAGAAGACAGCCTTTCACACAATAGCAAAGATTTACAAAGTGGATACAGGCACCATTGTATCATGTGTTCCGTGGCAACTATTTAGCACCCTAAGTTTGCAAAAATCCAAATGATGTTTCTGTCCTTTATTAATGGTACTTTCCATCTGTTTACAAAGAGCATTCTGCTGCTTCTTTGTTACAGGCTGTACCCTGCCAATGCAGCAAGCCCTACGGGAGGAGCTCACAATGGGATGCTTTGTAATTCACTTGCGAAGGGAAGAGCAGAGTCCCAGTGAAAGGCTGCAGGTGCACAGAGTCTAAGCCACTGTGTTGGACAGGGCTTTGAGCAGCCTGGTTTAGTGGAAGGTGTCCCTGCCTATGGCAGGGACATTGGAATTGGATGATCTTTAAGATCCTTTCCAACCCAAATCCTTCTATGATTCTATGATTCACATAAGCCCTATTCTGAATATATTGCTGCCTTCTCTGCAGTAATTTCAGTGGGGGTTGTGGGTTTGTATGGAACACAGCACAAGGCCCAGTGCTGCTCAGTGTATACCGCTCTACCTTAGGGTTTCTTTTCAATCTTTATCCCTGAATATGGGCTTGAACTTTGAATTGCCAGTTAGAATTGTTCCTAGTAGAAACTTTCTGTAGGAAATTCTATCCACATTTATTCCATTTTAGATAAAATAATATGGATACAGGAATTACAGCATTTGGAATTAAGGCTAAACTGAAAATATTATGTTTCTTTCAACAAGCTTATCAAAGCTGCTTTGGCATTTTCCATTTACAAAGGGCAATGATAAGTGTCAGCATACTTAGGAGCATCACAGGGCTGGACAGCCCTACTGCTTTTCTGCAGTCTCACAGAGCTTTTTTAGCAATTGGCTTACAGGCGATAAATGTTCAATGGCTAAGACAAGTGAGAGGAAGCACAGGAAGAGTCCTAATGAGACCCAGAACCACTGTTACCTCAGTAATGTGCTGGCATTCAGCTCAAACTGTTAGCAGGATGTAGATTTTCTGCTGAATTTATAATTCCAGCCTTAGGGATGCTATTTGCCATGTAAATCGGAATGGAAAGAAGCAGCTACAAGAGCTAGGGTAATATAAAGGTCTCTATTATTTACTGTGCTTGAGCAGGGAGGTTGGACTAGGTGACCTTCAGTGGTCCCCCCAACCTCAACCATTCTGTGATTCTGTGATGTTACTGCAAATAAAGATGTGGGGAAAGTATGAGCAGTGTAGTTGTCAAAGCTGTGATCTTCATGGATCCATATGCAGGCATTCACCCCCCAAAGTGACAATGCTGTGGTACTGATGTTTCTCTTTCATGTGGCTAAGTGCTTTTGGAGCTCTATTGCAAGCTGTAGAGCCTCACAAAGAAATTAATAAAGAGGATTAATGTAGGGAAATTCCTGCAACTGGGCAGGAATTGGTTCTGATTGTTTAATTATGTCATTTGGTGGAATCCTGTCCATTCTGGGTCTCTAAAATTCCATGCCCATTCCCATGAGAAAAGAAAGATCCCCAAGATCCAGAACTTTCTGCCTCACATCCTTCTCCAGAGGAGAACAAGCAATAGCAGAGGTGAGAAGATGAGGTGTTGTTTCTCAAGGAAAGCAGAATTTCAGAAAGGAAAGCAAGATTAAGCTTTTCCTCACCAGTTAGTGAGACACATGGCACATTGTCTCCTGGAGTTACAGATTTGTGTCTGAAATCAAAGGTGTTCTTTCTACTTGGTCCATAGGTGTTCAGCTGTTTTTCTCACAGGAAGGGGAAACAGCCACATAGAGAGCTTAACACTCCTTTGTATGTCAGCACAGAAGGTGATCATACTTTGAATGCTGCTTTTCATTGTCAAGTGTAAAATTTCATGATATTTGGAGTCATAGCTTGCAGAACATTTAATAGCCACTGTACCTCAGGTACATTATATTTACTAAGCTACCTGATTATTAGGAATCTAGGATATATATCATGACATACCTATAAAAGAACAGGTTTAAAATCAGGTTAGTCATGTGTTTTACTATTATCAAAACTACATTAAAGGAGAAAGTTCCATCTCGTAATGATGCCAGCAAGGAGCTTATATCTTGCAGCACATACATCTTTACTTGTAGATCCATTATAAAGAAAGGGAAAGGACAGAAATATAAAATTAATTGCTTCTATAATTTGAAAGTGCTGTTCATAGGTACAGAATTTTGACCAGTTTTAAATTCAAGCACCCTCACAAAACCTGACACATTTCCACAAATCTTTCCATACCATGCAGAGATATAAATTTTACATTTCAGGTTCTGCACCCCAGGACCTCAAACAAGTACTACAAGATGCAGTGTGTTTCCTACTCTAAAACCTGAATACCAGAAAGTTTCGTGACTTTTTCCTATTTTGACTTTGCACAAATCCCAGCAAGATCAAGGCCTCTCAGCAAGACTTACTTTTACATGCAACACCTCTCCATCACCTCCACAATACCATACAGACTCAGCTAGCCCAGATGTTTCTGCACCACTCCGTAGCACAGAAATGCCATGGAATGCCTAATAATGCTATGGTTAAACAGTGAGCAGTGCACTGCTTTTCTCAGTACGGCTTTGTGCAGGCACAGACACTCACTGCAGAATCCAACCCTGGTCATTCATTTTTGCCTGCATCAGGAATTTTCCCAGAACATGAGAGCTGAAGTGGTATCAATAAATTGTGTGAAAAACCTGCACTTTTAAGATCCAAAAGGATTTTAAATGGTTTGCTTAATTTTGATTGAGCTAACCAAACAGAAGAAAAGAAGTTTCATATCATGCCAGCCTGGAAACATATGATCCATCTCTGACTAGCAAATCTTTTCTTTAATGAGGCAAATTTTGAGAGAAAATCAGAAACTTTTCACTAAGGAGGTATAGAAATAAAACATGATTTTTTACCCCTCTGCTTTTTCCCCTTTTTTTGTGCCAAAGCCATTTAGTCATATCTAGTCTAAAATCATACAGAACACCAGACTGAGGCTTTTGGCATGATCTTTAACTGAAAAGATTCACTTTTCTTTGACTGTTGCTCCAGTTGTTTTACATATAAGCCACTAGGTATCTGTTCCTCCCCCTTCTGAGATTTAAAGTTCTTCTTTAATGTTAGATGTCTGATGTCCTCAAGAAAGAATTTTGGTTAGAAGCATGGAACTTCAGTTAAGAGAATGGTTCTGTTTCTTAGGACTGCTGGTTAAAGGTACAGGGCTGTAGAAAGCAGTTCATGCTTTCATCAATCACAGACCAGAAATGAAGGACACAACTTCCTGAATGCCCTGGACAGTTCTTACTATACAGTAACATTTCTATCTCAGCATTCGCTGGTAAGGAATTACTTTATCTGTTATACAAGTTGTGAAGTATATTGACCATACAGGGTCCACAATTCTTTTTACAGTTTAGTTTTTAACTGAGAAAAATACCAAGTGCTAATAATGACTTCAGCAGTAATAGCAGAAGACGTTCACTTACCCTATGATGATGCAGGAGATGGCAGTTCCCAAAAAGGCGTAGGTTAAAATTGATCCTAAGTTACGAAAAAAATGCCTCTGGGGAGGAAAGTTTGAAAAAAGTGCTTTGTAATATAGTCAATAAAAGAACATTCAGATGAGGCTGAAACACTGCATCTAGAAGTGACACTTGTTACAACCCCTATCTCAATCATAAGATGAAACAATATAGGCTACATCTTGTGTTTTGGAAATACAATTTAAGACGATTAATTTTTTGCCTGGTGGAATACCATCAAAGTTTTCTCTTTTATGTGTCTGGCCAAATGCTTCAGGATCATAACAGAAGTTCACATTGAAAATATCTGATGCAAATACTATCATAACCCATCCCTTGAACAAACAAAGCCCTGATGATGCATTATATAAAACACAGGTAGGCTGCTGCCTACATGCAGTGTCACCAGATTCAAAGTGGTTTCTTCTGAAAAGAGGAATGCTGAATTGCACAGTCAATTGTAAAGATGCAGAAACGGAGAAGAATGAGGTCTGGGCATCTTTCATTTTCTTCCATTCCTGTCAAGTTCTTCCCATGCAATGTAATTGTTAACTGACTCTTTTCTCTGTCATTGGCCTGCTAGATCTAGAAAGTAGCAGTCACATTCAGTCACTTTTGTAATAAAGAGACACATACCTTCTTTAAACTATATCCAGCATGAAATATAATGGGTGGCAGCAAAATATTGAAGAAGATGGAAGGATCAAATGTCATCTGCCAGAAAGGACGAAAGAGAGGGTAAGGACAAACAAAGTAGCATTTAATTTGATAGAATAGGTTTTAATTGTAACTTCTGATCAGGATGTGATGTGACTTCTTAAACTATAATTGTATAATCAGTTCTGCTGATTATACAGTCACGAAACCTGCCAGCACAGGTTTCTGTGTCCTAAAGTTTCTCAGTAAATCTGCTGACTGCTTCTGCAGCATCATTTCCATTGTAACACATCTTGTAAAATATAAGCCTTTTCTTCCAGATTTCGATTTGAGGGTTTTGTGATGGCCTGAATTATTACCAGATCAACTATTTTACCAGTAACATCCTCAGGTACTTGCTGTTTTTTCTATTTCGATGTGTGCTGATATTTTAAGTCATATTGTCATGGAAATGAAACTGGAATTTGTTTCTGGTGACAGTTATCTATGTCTGTGTTACTGAAGATCCAATATATCAGTGTGTTATGAAACCTGAGAGGCACTGATGCTGTCCTATTGCCTACAAATCATGTATCTGTTGTGTAGGCAAATGGGGATTCCTTATATTCTCAATAAGCTAAGGACTAGTTTCAGCCATGCAAAGACTAATAGGATTTTCTGCAGACATTGCTAAGGTGCTACTTGCTTTCAGAACTGAAGGCATGCTACCAGGTTAGTCTCTTCATGGTTCCTGTTCCAAGCCACTGGTTGGCAAAGCAGCAGGTACCACTTTGTCCTCTGTTATACAGCTTTTTACACTCATATGCCTGTGTAATGACAACCCCATTCATGTGAAACACATTTTTTTTTCCCACAACAGCCAGAAACACTTTATAAAATACCCATTAAAATGTTTAAAGTAGTGCTAGAATAAGGATGGTGTTAGGCTAAGCAAAAAGTTCTTATTCCAGCTGTTGTTGGTACAATGTTCATATTTGCCTTCACCTTCAGGCACAGGGAGAGACCAAGGACAATACTCAGTCACTGCAAGTCATTACAAATAGTTTACAGTAAAACAGAATCCTATTTCAAATCCCAGTATTTCTGGAGAAAAACATATTTTGATAAGCATGTGTACTGTAGACTGTTCTGTCAGTGGGCAATATTATGCCAGTACTTTTAAACGAGACAAGATGTAATTAACACAAAGGCTTGCAGCTCCTTTGTTCAGATAAAGTGATATTTTAAGGCTATTTAAGTATTCCAGATGAATTATTTAGCTTCAAAAGAGTAAGACTTGCCCACAAAATCACTTCTGTCTTCTTACTAGCAGATAGCTTGATTTGATAAACAGGAAGTGAGAGCTCAGCCTTTTGTTCCATTCTGCTGACTTTGAATTATAAAGTTGAAAAAAAAAATAGTTGGCAAATAATGTGCCAGCAATTTTAGCTATGCTGGTAACTTCATTGAAAACATGTCAGAAAAAGGATTTTCTTCACTTGTGAACTAACAGCCTCAACTGTTAATTTTGGAATTAATTCAGCAAATATGTTAAAATATTTTTTCCACAGGCATCAGAAATCCTGACTGCATGTTTTATTATTCAAAACTGTGTTCCAAAGAATACACATTTGTAAGGCATGGCACAGTCTGTTCTTTCTGATAAATGCACTTTGTAAACTCTTAAATGGAGGTCAGAAGGGAAGTACACAAAAACCAGAGCATGGTGTCACCATGTTTTCTGGTTTTTATGTTAGTGCTTTTGCCAGTCAGGAAGGCTGCCAGGCTTTGTTACTGTCTCCTAAACACTGCTGAGTTCCTCCCTCTTTCCTTTTTTATGTATTTTCTTTTTAAGAAGGCATTTGCAAGATAATTGTGAAGGAAAAATGAGTGAAAATCCAAGCAGGCTGAAGCCTCTCCAGTAATACAGAGAAACCCACAATTCACAGCTGAGACTATGGAAAAAAGATTGGGCAATTCCTTGTAAGGGCAAGAGCAACTTCTGGGTAATTTAGTGCTCCTTTCTTGTAATACAAGTCAGCTTCAGTATACCAGGTCTGATGAAGATGTTTAAATGTAATGAATTAGTACATGTGCCTTGGAAGCTAAAGACATGCTTTGACTAGTACAAACCTCTTGCCAACATCTAACAGGAAAAAGAATGAAGAATCAGCGAAACCTGAGGAGTCTGACTGCCACAGTGTTTTCCTGTCTCCACCCACCACAACTCTAATAGTGTTCTAAAAGCCCTTGACAGGCTAGTTCTTTCTGAGAATGCAGTAAGGACAGACAGGCACATGACAGTGCTGCCTCAGCAGTGGATTTGAGCAGATGGTTAAGCCCTAATTCTGCTGAGTCCCCCAGTGTACATTCTAAGCTTAACTTAAAGGTTTTTATAATGATAAACACTATAATACACAGGGACATGCATTACTGTGCTAGATAAACACTAATACTTGGAAAAAAGGAAAATAATATATTCCAATATTGTAAGAAAACACTGTTTAGAAGTTTCATATGAATATATGATGTCTTTGAGCATAAAATCCGTGTTTTAAATAGTCCCTCTGCACTCCTGAATTCTTTAAATGGATGCTATTTTAAAAGAAAGTGAGTGTTACAAGAAGTAAATATTGCAAGGGTGGGAAAAGAGACCAGTAACGAGTAGTGTCCCTCAGGGATCGGCGTTGGGACCGGTCTTGTTTAACATCTTTGTTGGTGACATGGACAGTGGGATTGAGTGTGCCCTCAGCAAGTTTGCTGATGACACCAAGCTGTGTGGTTCGGTTGATATGCTGGAGGGAAGGAATGCCATCCAGAGGGACCTTGACACGCTTGTGAGGTGGGCTGATGCCAACCTTATGAAGTTTAACCATGGCAAGAGCAAGGTCCTACAGCTGGGTCGGAGCAATCCCAGGCACAGCTACAGGTTGGGCAGAGAGGAGATTCAGAGCAGCCCTGTGGAGAAAGACTTGGGGGTGTTGGTCGATGAGAAAATGAACATGAGCAGTCAGTGTGTGCTGGCAGCCCAGAAAGCCAACCGTATCCTGGGCTGCATCAAAAGGAGCGTGACCAGCAGGTTGAAGGAGGTGATCCTGCCCCTTTACTCTGCTCTTGTGAGATCTCACCTGGAGTATTGTGTGCAGTTCTGGTGTCCTCAACATAAAAAGGACATGGAACTGTTGGAACAAGTCCAGAGGAGGGCCATGAGGACGATCAGGGGACTGGAGCACCTCCTGTATGAAGACAGGCTGAGGAAGTTGGGGCTGTTCAGCCTGGAGAAGAGAAGGCTGCATGGAGACCTCATAGCAGCCTTCCAGTATCTGAAGGGGGCCTATAGGGATGCTGGAGAGGGACTCTTCATTAGAGACTGTAGTGACAGGACAAGGGGTAACGGGTTAAAACTTAAACAGGGGAAGTTTAGGTTGGATATTAGGAGGAAATTCTTTCCTGTTAGGGTGGTGAGGCACTGGAATGTGCTGCCCAGGGAGGTTGTGAATGCTCCATCCCTGGCAGTGTTCAAGACCAGGTTGAACGAGGCCTTGGGTGATATGATTTAGTGTGAGGTGTCCCTGCCCATGGCAGGGGGGTTGGAACTTGATGATCTTAAGGTCCTTTCCAACCCTAACTATTCTATGATTCTATGATTCTATGAAAATAATATAAGTACAAAGTGAACTATTTGAATTGTTATATACTGAAAACAGAAAATACCATGACATGCAAAAGGCTGTAGACTACCTCCCACACTTCCCTTTTTGCATCCACCATGAATTGCCACAGTGCTGTCTTCTCATGCTGGGGGATAGCCAGTGAAATCCCTGCTGAGGACCATGCAGTAATGAATGAATGTATGAGAACACTGTAAAGCATTTAGATGTTATAAAATCCCCCACTTATCTGTGGTGCTTTACATATATACAAGTTTGTATTTTTGTAAAATGTTTAAAGTTTGCAGTTACTTCTGCTATATACAGGAGGCAATCCTCCCTTGCATTGTGCTGCCAGATAAAGTCACTTTTAAGACAGAGGAGAAATTAAGATATCAATAGTGTTTATAAAGTTTTGAGGGCAATGAATCCAAGGTAACAGATACACCTGCAAGTGAACTCAGTGTCTGCAGTAATGGGACTGTCAACTGAAAGAGTTCAGCCAACTATTCTGCAAGCAGACAGTCAGTTTTATGCTAAATGATGGGCAGGTTTCTATGGCACCTTACTTCCTTTCCTGTTCTCTTTCCTCGCCTTTCTCACCCTAAATATAGAATAGCCTCTCTCTGTCTGTTGCATTTTAGCTTGAAACTTGTCTTCCTCTCTCATGCGTGTAAATAAATATCTTACACAGTTTAGAACAAAAATAATACAGGTTTTACCTTTTGAAGCATTGCATTGCCCTGGTGACCATTGACATTGTGGTGGCTGACCTCTCTTTTGTATTGATATTCATAGACCTGGTTAGTTATATTAAGAAGTAGAGTGGATCGCCCAGATTTCAGCTTTTCACATTCATAAACAGTTCCACCTTCAACATCTGAAGCTTTTGTTGCATATTGTATAATTAACCCCATTACAAGACCTGGAGAATAAAAAAAGAACAAACCCAAAGTGATTCAGGTAATTTTAAGTATCTGATGATACACAATTACCAATCAAGACAAAAATGAACTCAAAGCTAGGACACCACCTTCTCAGTGTTGCCACCTTCAAGAAGGTACACCTTACTCCACACTTCATGGATGACCATAAAACATTCTTCCAGATTGGTAATTTCATTAGAATACAGATACTTGACATATGCTCCGTTGTGCTCCTATTTTTGTAACCCAGTTGCTGGAATCATTCTGATATAGTTAACTGAGTTGCTCATTCACTTAATTTTCAATAGATATTTAGAGAAGGGGGACGCCTGCATAACTAATGTGTTGTACTGAGCATATAAAAATCAGCTTTGATTTTGGTGATTTTACAAACTTCATTCATGAGGGCAAAACTGACAGAGTATTCTCAGGCACATTCTGCTTTCTGTAGAAGGCTATATATTTTTAAGACTGTATAAACATGGGAAAATCAAAGCAGGGAGAAGGAAAGGAAGATTTAAGACTAGGATTAATTGATTTGATTATCTACAAAGACAGGCACTTTGGCTCCCTTTACAGTTAACTGAAAGGAAAATACATTTCTGCAATTGTCCTCTGGAAGGTATGTGTCTTTCTATTGGCTCTAGTGGGAGCTTGCTTAAGTTATTTCCACCCTCAGAGACTTGGATTTGGTTTCAAATTTAATTTCCATGTTTATTTTATCTCCTATAAGTCTCATGTATGATGATCAGATTTACAGCTACTAATTGTGAACACATTCATCAAATGCTAAGAATACTCAGATTGGTAGAAGACTTCTAAACATCTAGATAGATAAACTTACTAATGAGGGATAAGAAAAAAAAATTATAGGAATTAGCTGATAAGCATCTGAAAAATATTATGCCAAAATTTAAGCTTTAGCAAGCAATGAGATGCCACGGTGATAAAAGTGATCATAAAGGCCTAGAGAGATAAATAGGATGTCTTTGTTACTGTCACATTTTCACATAACAGAGTCTCTCTGAACTGCAGATTTCTATCTTTCATGTAAGGCAAGTTTGTAGCTTCCTGGACTGATGCTACAAGAGAGTAACAACTGTATCGCTTGGTTAGTATGCATAAGCATTTGTGCTTGGATTGTTTCGATTGTTTAGTATAGGTGGTTTCTTTAAACTGCAAACTTTAGATAAGCAGTAGAAAATCCCAAGGCCACTTTCTTAAGTTATGCAGCATTTGTGCAAACAAATCAGACAATGAATCTAGATTTAGTAAAAGACACAATTCCTCAAAATCTTAGGGGAAATCATATATGGGAAAAGGGGAGCAAGCATTGCGTGAGCTACTGTAAAAAATGACTTCTATGATGGTCACCCTCAGATGTCCAAAATCATGAGTCAGAACCCAGGAAACCATTAATTAGCTAAAACAGTCAGGGTTTTCATCTTATTTTCGTTAGATTTCCTTAGAAGAACCACATCTTTAATTTTCTCATTCTGAGATTTCTTGAATGTGCACTATATTGGCTATTACAGCATATACTTTGAACCAAATTCTGTTTGATTGTTTTAAAAATGAGAACAAGTATTGTCAGTCATAGTAATGCAATTGCATTGAATTGTTCAAGGGTAAGTTGTTTGAACCTGTAGTGTCAAGTTTAGACTAGGAATAGATGGCTGTTCGGTATTCTGAGAAGATATCTCAGCTGTGATCTTCAGCTGTAGTCTCAAGCTGCCTCTGTAGAAATTTTCTGGAATGGAAACAAATGCAAATACTGTAGATCCTAGTCCTGCAGGACAGCTCTTGAGTACAAATAAATCCATTTGCAGGAAAGGAGTCTTTAAAAAATATGATCATGGCAGCTGTATAGAAATAAAGGACAATGCTGACTGAGATTTGCAGCTGGAATTCAAGTTTGCCTTTTGGGTTTTCTTCTCTCAGCTTTATATCTTATCCTCTGATGGGCTCCAGAGATGAAATGATAGTGAAAGAATAGGAAAGTGTCAGAGTATCCAGCAGCATATACATATTGGAGGAATTAAATTAGAGAAGATCCTAACAATCTATATTCTCAAGGCATCAGTGGGGAATCTCTAGGAATCTCTACAATGTATTAAATTTGAACAAAATGTGTACGGGATCCATAATGATGGGCTGATTCAGAGTCTTCTCAAATGCTCTATAAAAGATTCAAAGACAACTGCTATCACTAAACTATATTGCAAGAGTCAATATAAGTGATGGGATTGTATTTTTCCTTCAGTAATAATAAATGTGCCAACCACCCTATACAAAACCCCCAGTGAGTTAAAAACGTGGGAAGAGTGCATTTAATATTTTAGTAGGTGTATCACTTATGGAATGCACTTTCTGCTTTGGATCATTATATAACATTACTTTTGTGGTGGAATTCAGGAGCCCAGATCATATCCTAATAGAAGTAATTTATTTTTAAATAGGTGTATAATGTACTTTCTGTTCCCCTACTCCCCCTTCCAAACTGAAGTAATGCTTTTGTAATGTATCTTTGGGAACAATTTTTATAGTTCAAGAAAAAAAAAAATAATTGGGAAATGTCATTTGGATGTCTGTACCATGAAAAAAAAAAAAGACTAATATTTTCTAATTTCCTCGCAACTAGAGTTTTGTGGCAGAAAAATTAAACATGAAAATTTTCTCACAAAGTTCTATGGGCTCTGGTAGGTAAAAACATACCTTCTGTACAAATAGTACAGATAGTTCTGATTTCATAGTGGCATGCATACAAAGCCTAGCTTTACCATGGGAGTCTAGGAACTAACGGCAGTTAAAAACCCCTGGATGTGAGTCAGAAAGGGTGCTACATCCATTATTTGGTATAATACATAGGTATCATACCAAGGAACTGATTAGCAGAAATAAAAAAAAATTCAAATAGTATTACATCAGTTAAGGTTGTAGGTAATTATAAACTGATGTAAGGCAAAACTTGAGTATACTCGCACAAAGTACAGCACCTATCTTGTATGCTAGGAGACCAAATCTGATTACAAATGTTTTTAGCTCAGCTTCCCCTTATTTAACACATTGTCCTTCAAAACTAATTCATGTTTTCAGCACATTTAGTTAGGTGCAGCACTGAAAAAGAAAACAGTGTAACCAATGTTTCAGATTTCTTTAAAGTCTCAATCATCCCTTGAAGTTAGATCTTGCAGCAAAATCTCACTCTAACTACAGCTCAGTCATGTTTCAATGGAAGGCAGTGCAGGTTTTCCAGCTTCTTCAGTGGAAGCAGGATAAAATCCTTTCATAGAGTATTATAAAGGATTTCTTAAGTCACTCATTCCAAACTCCTCAGCTAAACAGGACTGTTCTTTCCTCAGGATTTTATCTAGTCAGCTGTTAGATGCCTTCCTTAATAACAACACTCAGGGGTGCAGTTTTAGCATTACTTGATTTCCTCAACATTTTAGAATGTCTTCCAGATTTCTTTGTTTGCCTCAAAAATGTTATTCCTCTCTTCACCTGCCCACTACACAATGTCAGTTTCTGCCTTGATCATGATTTTCCCACGCCCTCTGAATCCTGACAATCTTTCTTCATTATGAATGTTGTAGTCAGGAAGACAATGAAGTACTCTATTTTACTGGGGGCTAGAGATTCCTCTTTTTTTCTGCAACTTGTTACATCCATTGCTGCCTTTGGGCTTCTCAGAACACACAAACAGAAGGAAACTACAATTATTTCAGACAAGAGGCATAATGGATTTAGAAGGTGTAAGAATCATATTGCCTAATCGTTAGAGACCTCCACCAAAGTTTAATCAAGAACCCTGATTGTTCCTCACTTCCAAATGTGCTGCATGGGATCCTCAGAAGGGCTACTCTGAGTCAGCATTCACGCTGCCCACCTGCCAGGTGATGAACAATTGGAGGAAAGAAAAAAGGAGTGGTAGACCTTCAATCCCCCCCTTCCAATCCCCTCAGAACTTCCAGAAGGATCTCTAACCATTACAACACAAACCCATTTCTTGTGAGTGCTACAATGGCTGTGTTCTGTCATTCATCATTTTAATGTTTTCGCTCCAGTCTGATCAAATAGTCCCACAGAGCAAAACTTTGAAGGCAGGTACATCTTCAATCTGCCTCAAAAATGTGTATTGTATTGGTGGGTTGATTGGTCGTGATTGGGGTTTTTTGTTGTTTATGATTCTGTGAAAGTTTCTTTCTGGCCACCTCTTGGAGGACTAGCCTCCTAATCAGAGGTAGCTGGTGGCACCTGTATGTAGCCCTGATACCTAAATTCTGGGAAGGGTGAGAAATCTGGATTCTCAAACCTAGGTTTTCAGTGTGTTAGCTCTGGGTTATTCCCGCGCTAGTGCGGAGGGCCATGACTTATGTATTATATAGGGAATTTGGCATCTAGTATTTTATGACCGAGGTACCTAATGATCCCAGGCCCTGTAGCAGATGGCTAATAGACACTGAAGTCTTTTATTGTCTAGTCTTAGGGCTGTTTTCTGGGGTCTGGTGTTGAAAGAGGGGCTACGTACTCTTACCTGAGATAAGTGGCATTCAGTTTTCATCACTGCTTGTGTAGATAATCTACCACACTAATTCTGACTGTACTGTTGTACAGCAAATGGTGCTGATAATATATATAAAGGATGCTACTCCCTTTCTGGGTGGCACAAAGTTACTCTTTTATATCCACCTGCCTCCTTATCCAGAAATTGGGAAGTAAGTAGAGTTTACTATTTTGGGTCTGTTTGTCAAAGCAAGGTAAAGTGTTCAGGGAAACTTGCTCTCTGAGATATTGGAAAATCAAAGAATGAATGAACAACTGGGTAAGTGTGTATTTTTCTTAATTGTTGTGAGTAACTTTTCAGTATGGCTTCAAAACAAAACAATGTGAGTGTTTAAATACTTTCAAGCTAAGTGCCTTGAAATATACGTATACATATATATATATATGTACACAGGCGGGGTTTTCATTTGTGAAATAACGTGAAGTCCCTGTTGAACTAATTCTGGGTTATGCTATATGCTTTTGTTTTCTTTTCTTACAACTGCAGAAATTTTTGAATTTAAATATAATTATATTCAATTATAGTTACACCATTGCTTTGATTTAAAAAGAAAAGTCTCAGTTCTTAAATGTAATTTAAAGTTTCTAAATGGACAGTTTTCCAGTATGGGCTTTTTCTAGCTGGAAATATTCAGCCTAAAAATTAATTTATTACAAAGCTTATGTAAACTCATCCTTCTCCTCCCCTCTCCCCCGTTAAAACCCAGACCTTTTCTTTGTTCTAGACTTTAAATAGAACTTTCTATCGGGCTGTTCTTAGTGTTCAATTTGTGGCTGTTCAGCAATTTGCAGTAACTGCAAACTTCTTCCTGTTTTTGTACTTCTGTGGTGTCTGACCCCCCCCCCCCCCCCGATCTTCCTCCTGCTTCTCTTTCTCTGTCCTTTCCACTGCTATACACCTAAGGGTACACTGTTCTGGTAAAGGATACAGACCCATGCATCATACTGTGGGCCACAGTCTGCAAATAAGTGTCAAATATGGCCATATTCTGACACCTGAAGCAAAATTATTGGTTTCTTGTGCTACTATTCATGCATCTAGGAAATAGCTCAATGGGCTGGAGTAAAGCAAACTGTAGGGCAGAGACCTCTGGTTTGTACAAAACAGGTATAAATCAGAATTGTTCTGGTAATGAAGATAAAAACTCAAGGCAGGATTTAGCTCACTGTCAGTGCTTGGTGCCATGAAGATTTTCTTCCAGAGTTGCTGCCTGTTGATGGGACATCTCTATCGTGACCTCTGAAATTCCACTTTCTTTTCATCATTGCTATTCCACAATGCTAACCATACCAAAATTTCCAAGTATAAAGAGGACATAATCAGCTTTTTGGATCTTACAAATCAGCTTTTTTCCCTTGTTTGAAGGTTGCCATAAATATTGCAAGACTAAATAGTTTATTTACGATCATGAGGAGTGTTTCCTTCATTCATGAATGTTTTAATAATTCAAAAGCTCTGCCCTGATGGAGCACTAATCTCTTAACTGAGCAAAAGAATATAATGAGCTGTTTAGCCTCATGAAGTGCAGATTATGGTCTGGATAGGCAGCAAAACAACCAAAAGACAGACAAAATTCTAATTAAATAGTGAATTATTTGTGTAATTTTGAATTCCACTATATTTAATTTCTATTTTGATAGGCTTTTGCCTAAATCTTCAACAAATGTCACCAGCCACATATAGGAAACAGTGGAATAGTGTAAAGGAAGGTGGTATAGAAGAGTCACCCATGTAATTAGAAAAACTTTATAGTAACTTACAAGCCAATTATAACAAATATGTTGCCCAGTGTTTAATGGTTTATCTTTTAAGAGATGCTAATAGAAATGCAAAAAGAAAATGTAATTTCAGCTGTGCTCTGTAGCTTACAACCTGTAAAACTGTTAAACAATAATCTAGGTGATGTCGGAGAATGAAAACCATTGTGTTTAAGCATTGTGTGCTGTTTCGTTCTGCCTCAACTGATTCAGTTGAAGCATGTTTTCTATGTGCAACAGACTTCAAGATTACAAAACTGGCGTACGATCAAATAAATAGTTTTTCACAGCTTTAAAATACCTGCGAAGCAGACGAGAAATGAGAGATCCCACAGAACCAGGTGTTAGGGGCTCAGTGACTGGCTTAATACAAGAGTTTCTTGTTTACTTGCTTTCCTTCAAAGTATCAAGTCACTTGTGAAGAAAGTAAATGAACTAAGATGGTGAAATGGCCTGTGTTCTTGAAATTTCACACAGTCAATTTAGCTAACAAAAAAGTTTGAAGGGGATGCAAGGAAAACTAATCTTCAGCTGCAGTCCTTCTATGGAACTGAAATGATCTTAAAATCCTTGCTATAGAAAGAGCAATGAAACTTTCTCTCAAAATGCAGGGGTTGGTTAACTGTTCTGTAGCAGGCTTACAGCTGAACCTCCATAGGTGTGCCATGATAAACAAATACTCTTCAGAATATGTAATCTTAACAAAACCAGTTTTGGAGAATACACTGTTTGGGTATATGATGTACATAGAATAACTTTGAATCAAAACAGGTTGACATTTAGATATGGAATAACTGTGCTGCTGATTTATATGTTCCATTTTGACAGTGTCACCCTCCTCTATGGCACAAGAAATGGCAGTCACGCACTTTTCTCAAAGTGAAACAACAGTAGAGAGAAAATGACAAGAAAAATCGCTATACATGTAAGTGTATGCCATTATTAAATTAGTAAGTACTTTTATCAGTGGACAATGCAGAAAGTTCTACATGAAAGTGATACACAATATTGCAAAACTTCATTAAAGAAGATGAGAACTAGACAGGGAAACTGAAATTACAGTACAATGACAGCATTCAGAGATTTGAGTGAGGCATTCTTTGTGGTGTGTCTTTCAAAGGCACAGGGAAAGGGCATAAGAAAAATCTCAAGATCATTTAAACTTTATCAGACAACCTGTTGTGTATCCACAAGGCTCCTTAGTCTAACACCTTTATATGTTATACAAAACAAACAGGGAAAATAAGCAAATTATATAGTCTCTTTCACTGAGGGCATTTCATTCTTTTCAAAACAGTAAACTCCTTAATTAATACAATAAGTGTCAAAGCTGTTTGAAAACAGTAAACTCCCTAATTTCTGAAGTGGGCTGTCTGCCCACAGAGGAACATAACATGCACATCGTGAAGACAACCAGCTCATGATAGTCACTGCCTTAAAAAGTCAGCCTCTAGCTACTTTATGAGAGATGCTGTTATGTTAGTATTTTAGTGTACAGTTATGGACTGTATGGACGACAGTATGACGACACTTCATTCAGCACATTTTCTGAGCTTTGTCAGCACTTGATCTCAAATGCCTGATCATAAATATGCAACTAGTCCCATGTTAAGCTGGCACTTGAATTTATACTCACCGTAGAGCATAGCTCCTCCAGTTTCATGCAGAAAGCGGAATCGATGGTTTTTAAACAACCAAATTGTTAATATTGTAAGAATGAGCAGAAAGTTAAAGACTAGCAGTTCCACAGCTCCCTGATGATAAAACTGATCTTCATCTTTCACTGATACATATTTCTTCAACTTCTCCATTTCGCTCCCTTTGTGGTTGTGGGAAATATGTGCAAAATAAAAGAAGAAGAAAAAAAAAATCACAGGAAGGAAAGTATTATTGCCTTTGGTACAAAACCTCCAGATACTACAGAAATTCACAGCAAGCACATCTGTTTCATTTGCAGCCTCATGGTAAAGTGCCCCAGCTCAGAATTCAGCTGGATTCTAGTTACAGCTTCCTGTTTCTCTCTTAAAGCTGCCCTGTCTCATTTTGAATGTTACAGTTGCGTAGCCAGGCTGCGCTTGCTCTGGCTGTAGATGTACAAATCGCCTCCAAGGTTCAGGCTCTGTCAACCTCTAAAATTCTGTTGTAAAACTTAGTCCGTGTTCACAGTGTTTGTTCCTGTAGTTTACAGCGTAATCTGAATCCTAAAAATCATATTTTGTCTTGATAGTTTCAGATAGAAAAAATGAGATTAAAAAACAGCACAGCAACCTTCGTTGCATTTTTGAATCTTTCCCCTTTCCCACTTTTAAATGCAAGTGACATAAAATAAAGGTGGTGTTTTACTATGGTGCAAAGACAGAAGAAAACAAAATAAGGAATAAGGATTTCAAGATTTAGACCTTGAACTTCTTGTGATCCTACAGAAAGACTGAGCACTCTCTGTAAAAGCAAGGGTCCGGTTACCTGGGATTAAAAGCACTTAATCCCCCCATCAAAGTGAATAAATGAAATGTGGAATTTGCTTTCCATCATTTCTGCTGTTTGTATGATTTCATTTACATTACTCAAGCCAGGAAAACTGGAGAACTTGTCCTACAACTTATAGCTAATATGGAAGTTTTTCTGTCTGAGGTCAAGGCTGCAACACATGTGTTATACTGGAGAATTCCAAAATAAAATAAAAAAAAAAAAAAAAATACAAAAAACAGAAAACTGATTCTCACTAAAAAAAAGGACAATCTTTTTTTTTTTTTTTTTGGTCAAAATCTTATAAAATTTATTTTTAAAAAAGTCATTGGACCAAGCTAATCTGTACAGAGACCATTCCAAGTCATTTATCTGTCAAAGGTGAATAGATCATAAGTACTTAGATATGTAATTTCAAGGCTGTAGCTCATAATAATATGAGACCTCACCTGGAGTATTGTGTGCAGTTCTGGTCTCCTCAACATAAAAAGGACATGGAACTGTTGGAACAAGTCCAGAGGAGGGCCATGAGGATGATCAGGGGACTGGAGCACCTCCCATATGAAGACAGGCTGAGGAAGTTGGGGCTGTTCAGCCTGGAGAAGAGAAGGCTGCGTGGAGACCTCATAGCAGCCTTCCAGTATCTGAAGGGGGCCTATAGGGATGCTGGGGATGGGCTCTTCATTAGGGACTGTAGTGACAGCACAAGGGGTAACGGGTTAAAAGTTAAACAGGGGAAATTTAGATTGGATATAAGGAGGAAATTCTTTCCTGTGAGGGTGGTGAGGCACTGGAATGGGTTGCCCAAGGAAGTTGCAAGTGCTCCATCCCTGGCGGTGTTCAAGTCCTGGCTGGACAGAGCCTTGGGTGAGATGGTTTAGTGTGAGGTGTCCCTGCCCATGGCAGGGAGGTTGGGACTGGATGGTCTTGAGGGCCTTTCCAACCCTAACTATTCTATGATTTGATGAATGTTCCTGAGGAGGCACTCTTGCTTCAATCTATAGTGTTTTAAAATAATTTTACTATTCTATGGTTCTATGAATTCTGTCCTCCATGTAAACAAATTTTCTCACATTTTACAGGTTTTCATTTATTCTTTCACTTTGTATGAAAAGCAGTTTCCTTCTAGTTCTTTTTAAATTAATGCTTTACCTTCCTTACCAGATACCAGATTTTATTATTTTTTTTTAAGTATCACTGTTTTGTTTTGGTGTTGTTTTGGGTTTTGTTTTTTTTTTTTTCCCTTTGCTTTAGAGACACATTGAAGGCATTTTCAGGCTTCTTTTATGTAAGACAAGACATCTGTGTCAGAAAAAGCTTCACTGTCCCCAGGAATGAGAACTTAGACACTAGCAATGTTATTTCAGACATCACAAAACCTTGCCCTTGTTGAAAAACTTTGGGGGGTTTATGTCTGTTTGTTTTAACTGGGTTTATTTTTTCTATTTGTTTTAATTGTTTCTACTGAACTAAACACCACAAAGCCTGTTCCAAGATTCACTTTTTTGGTAGGTTATAAGTTTCTTAAGTTTGAGTCTTAACAACATAAGGGCTTCATAAAAGACTGTATATGAAAAGTAACACCAAGTGTCCCAGCTCTAAAAACTTTTCATCATGTGCTTAAGTCTTCAATTTTATCACTGAATCAAGCTGCACTTTCTGAATAGGTTTTGGACTTAAAAGTAATCTAGACTGTCTTGGTTTAAACTCAGTCAGTCAGCTCCTTCACTCACTCCCCCCCTTCTTTACCTCCCCCTACTCCTGGAGGAACGGAGAGGAGAATCGAAAAGAATGCAACTGCCAGGGGCTGAGATAAGAACAGTTTAGTAACTAAGGTATAACACAAATCACTACGGCTACCACCAGTAATAATAATGATAAAGGAAATAACAAGGGAAGAGAATACAACACCTCACCACCCGCCAACTGATAACTTCCCCCACCCCGCCTGACCAAGCACTGACCGATACCTAGTCCAGCTCCACAGTCCACTAGCCCTTCTGGGTAACTGCCCGCAGTTTATGCAGTGGGCATGACGTGCTGTGGTATGGAATACCTCTTTGGCTGGTTTGGGTCAGGTGCCCTGTCTCTGCTTCTTCCCGGCTTCGCCTCCTCCCTGGCAGAGCATGAGACTCACAAAGTCCTTGGCCAGACCAAACATTTGAGCAGTAACTAAAAACATTGGTGCTATCAGCACTGTTCCCAGGCCAAAAGTCAAAAACACAGTGCTTCATCAGCTACTAAGAAGGAGAAAAAATGACTGCTACTGCTTAACCCAGGACATTATCCACCCCTTATTCCATACCATTCACGTCATGCTCAGATCCCATGTTTTCAATATACCATCACTCTTATCTCAGTGCACTCTAATCTTAGTGCATGGACCAGTCCCTATAAAGCTGCTCAGTCCATCTGATCCGTGATGTTAGGCTCCATCTCTTGTAACAGTCTTTCGGGGCAGGAGAAGCTGTGTGCAGTGTTCACACTCGTGAATAACCTGGGCAATAGTGTCCATTGCTAAGTCCACCCCTCGATCATGAGTCCATCTCTATGTTGCATCTCTGCTCTGTTGGCCTGAAGTGCCATGGGCCCACCAGGCTCAAAATAATTCACTGTCTCCTTCAGCAGTTTCTGCAGCTTGCTGCTCCATACAGCTGCCTTCCATCTCCAACGCTTCCAAAGCACTGGAGAGGCCCAGTGGACTAGATACTTGCCCATACGAGACACAGACTTTACTGATAGTTAAAGGGCTATGTTTCTTAATATTGGCATAATAAAAAGGTGTTTATACTTCAAGAGTTTATTGCTGTAATGGAAAAGAGCTCTGAATAAAAGGTGATCTTAGTATTAGCTTTTGGCATTTGCTTAGTTACGTTAAGTTTCGTTTATAAATGGGAACTGGTGATAATGGCTGAGGACATTGTGAAGCAAAATTTTCAGATCTGAGTTTTAAGTTACTAATAACTTCTAAGGGGGCCAGATGTTCAGCTGCAGCAATCCACATAAAAGTTCACTTCTATATTATTGCTCTACAATAAAATATGCAAACATGTGAAGATATGATGATTAAGGAAAGCTAACTATCTGATGCAACATGTTGCAAGTGGTTATTTTATACATAAATTACTGGTGGAAATATACTGCAACTAACTGGTCCAGGATCTTAAGAATGCTTTTTGCTTTTAATAATCTGATGACATTTTGGCATGTATAAGCTACTCAGAAGTATGCCCCACATGTTCAGGGTCATACATGGAGAAAAGCTAATGTGAAACCTGTAAGTAATAAAAAAGCCTGAATTAAAAGTTTCAATCCAGTTAGTTTTGTTATATTTTGTGATGAATAGTATGACTTTATTCTCTGAATTATTGTTCTCTGTATACCATATTATTTTATTAGAAATACAGGTACACCTGTAGAACCAGATACCTCTTGAGCTAAATGAGACAAAATCACCTCTCCAGTGTTTCTGCATGAATGTTTTGTGAATTACGATTCTGGAAAAAAAACATGAGTCTGGATAGATGAGAAGTAGATGAGAAGCAGCTTTACTGAGAAAGTGGAGCTAGCTATGAAAAAACACAGAAACACGTATGGCCTCAGAGAACCTTATCAGTGTTTGGAAGATCTCATTTGAAAAACTTTTGGCACTGTGACCAGATAATCTGTTTAATCTTTCTGTGCTCAGGTCTTTCCATGTTCTTATACGTAACCACAGTTTCAGTAGTATCCAGGCCCTTAATCAATTTCCCCTCCTAACTGGAACAACCCCTCTCCAAGTTTTGGTTGGTTTGAAGGTCAGATAGAACAACAGAGTTTTGCAGTAGCTGCATCATATTTGCAATACTGATAATAAATGATAAATCATCATAAAGGAAGGAAGGGATATGGATAAAATAAAAAGTTACTTTTTGGCTTTCAGAACAGGCTATTTATTGGGTGAATGAAGAAAGTTTTCACAGGGAAGATATTTTGAGTATTATTTAACAGGTCAAATACAGAGCCAAAATAAGTTAAAGTTCCTGTTGGAAGGTAGTATGTCAACTAATTCTCATAATACCTTGCTCTTACTACAACTAATATTTGCTTCATCTCCCTTGGCATGTCATTTTTATGAACAGAGGTGGTAGCAGTCTTGCTTATTTTCTATGTTCACCTTATCAACTCTATGAATTCTACAGAATAATAATCCTTTCCTCCCTTAGCCTGGCAGATGTAGAGGTCTGCTCTTACAGAAACTATTAAGATTAAATAGAAAGCAGAAAAGGCCTTGTAAATCAGTAGAGAGATTCTCATCTTGGAAAATATAAAGTCAGAAAAGGAGCACAATGCAAAAATTGTAATTAATTATAGTAATTATTGGGAATTCCAAGCAGAGAGACGATGCTTTGACAATTATGCAAGCATAGGAAAAGTACAGCCAAAAGTAAAAACAAACATTGAAAACAGTGCACCTAAATACGTAAATAAAAACTGAAGCAAAACCAATTCTGAAACTGAGAAATCAACCACATTGCCAGTGCACAGATAAAAAATGTTCTGTCATAGCTCGCTTGCCTAAAATCCCCAGGCAGGCTGGAACAGGATTACTGGGATCACAACTGGTTATCCTTCTCTAATCCATTCCAGCCAAGAAGATCTGCATTGCTAGCTCCTGTTCTTATACAGAGCTGCTTATGAATTAGTGTGGGCTAAGGCCACTTAGGGCCACTAAGCCCCCAGTGGTGGGCTAAGTGTCAGTCTATAACTGCCAGACCTCAGTGTATTTGGAAATCTGTTCTACTGCTTAGAAGAGCCTTTCTATGAAATGAATTTATTTGCTGGTTGCTATTGACCTTACCCTCTATTTTTCTTTTTTTTTTTTTTTTTTTTTTAATTTTTTAATGTATTTCTTTTTTTTTTTTTTCCTGAGGTCAGACTAGTATTGCTGGTATTCTATCTACATGGGTCACAGCATCTCTAGTGACAGAAACAAGTCCACATAGTCTATATATCTGTGACGTTACAGTTATTACTTTTAGCTGAAAAATAGATTTAAAAATAATTCCTGCTTACTGGAATGCATCTTTCTATGCAAAATGCACTACCTTGTGATTTTGGTTTTGGGTTTTTTTTTTTTTGCCCCTCCTTGGTTCAAAGCCTATTTTACTGCCTAATCAAAATACAATATTAGCTATGATCAGTAAATTGAGTTCAGTGAAACTGGATTTTCAATCTCCCAAGAGAGTTGTGATATTTCTCCTCATTTGCCACTGCCTCCAGACATTGTATCAACACAGGAAAACCTTTCCTCCCTTTAGAGCACTAATGAGCTCAATGCACCCTGTAATGTAACAACCAGCTCAACACACTCTAATTGTCATGCTGGAACCAACCTTTACAGACCAATTTCAATTCAGAAAGAGCTGAAATGCTCATGTGCCAGTGCTTCTGGAGAAACTAAAGCTCTGAAAGGAGAACAGTTTGATTCTATGAGCTATCACTGTACATTTGATCTGCTCTGTTTCAGCCAATAGGTTCAGAACTAAGGCAAATTCTTATGAAACTCTGTGAAAGTGATATTGCCTATTTATACAGTTTATACTAACCCACGTTGTTCATTGTCAGGATCATGAAGGGTATATTTTCAAGGTTTACTTTCTTGGATTTAATGTTCATTTTCAGCCTAAACTGCTACACTGCATTATTTTATTTTTATGTTTTAATAAACTGAAAACCAGCCTAGATAAAGAAATTCATTTGAAAATGCCAATTTTAAAGATAATTTTTTAAATCATAGTTTCCTGGTGGGGGACTGCTTGGGGAGCTAAAAAGGTGAGAAGGGTTCACTATGGAATAGAATGTTCATGAAATCTCAACACATGTAAAAGCTGATTTGCTGTTTATCCCAGGCAGCCTATTTCTGGAAGGACTGTGGCACACTGACTCATGTTCATGTTGTGGAACCATGGACTTGTGCATGTCGACTGGTTTAAGTTCAGCCTCCTACGAAACAGGTAATGCATCAGTTCCATAGACTCTGTTGCAGGCTGGGAGGTGTGAAGGTGAACCATAGCAGTAAAGACTCAGGCAAAACTGTTTAAGCTCAGGTAATGTCTCTATACTCTACTGGGTTGCCTGATCCTGCTTCTGCCTTCTTTGTGCTTCCTAGGCCCATTTGAGTTCATCCAGGTGTTCCTTCTTCATCCACACTGGCCTTGTGACATGATTGCTTGATTTTCTGCATGTTGGAAGGTTCTTGTCCTTTGAAAAAGTTATCTTTGAAGATAAATCAACTCTCCTGGGCTGTTGGCATTAATAATACCCCACTGGTATTGCATCACCGATTAAACTGCATTTGGTACACAGCAACTACAGAAATGCGACTGCATCCATGACTGCCATGCCGCAGCAGTGAACATCCTGACTGTGTCTGACATCTAAATCTTTAAAAAACCCAAAACAAAACCCCAAACCACCACAAACAACAAAATGAACACTAAAAAAACCCAAACAAAGCTGCTGGACAAAGTGTATTGCGACAGTGATTTTTGTTTTTCTTGGGGACATTTTTCAACAGTATCTAATTTGATGACTTGTGTTTCAGATACAGGTTATATTAGAGTGTTCTGTGGTGTAACAAAGTACTGCTAAGGAAAGTGTTAAAAATACCTGTTATAACTGATTTACATGACTTGGACTAGTCTTTTTCGTGACTTGAATCTGGAGGTATATTCCACTAGAGGGCTCTCTTTACACGTGAAATGAGAATCTGACTAAGCCGTATACTAGATCTATCAATTCTTCAGGCTAAAGACAGGGGTTTTGGTTTATGTAAAAAACATTTTGTAGTGCATCAGTATACTGGATATGACTGGATAGTTAGTAATACATAATTATTTTTGAGACTTCGTTTTCTGAGGAAGTATGTTAGTCCAACTGAATTACTTTTAGTCTGTGAACACAGATGTTTCGAGTAACTCCTAGTTAAATTAAACATCTTGTCCAAATTTGTATCTCCCCGAGGTCAGGGGGAATTGGATTAGGCTAACATTTTTATTTTATGGCTTCTGCTAATACCATTAAAGTATTTTTTGGGTGCTGGCCAGCCTTATGTGAAAATAACCCTGCTATCTTCCTACCTGAGAGCCTAAAAACGTATTTTACTAAAACAGACCTATGATGAGCAATGCTGTTTTCATCTCTATCCAAACAGCAGCTGTTCCTTTTTTCACTTGAACACTGTTTAAAAGCTTGTAAATAAGAAACATTAAGAACAGTTAACCACTGTTTCTTCATAATTGCACTGTGCCATCAGCAGCAGCATTTCAAGAGCACAGGTTGCATTCTTGCATACAGAAGACAACTGGGGCTATGTTTGTAAAGAAATGTAGGCACAAGAAGTGCAGGCAGGCACTTTTGAAAATCCCAGAGGACGTAAACTCCTATTACAGACAAACAAGGTTTATCCCTGCTGCTCTCCTGTAGTAACCAGTCTTTCTTTAAGTGAATCACGTCCAAAATGTAACTAATTTAGATCTGGGAATATCTGCCTGGAGTGCCATGTTGCGTTCCTTGCCCAAGGAAGAGCCTGAATCGCTCCTTTGCTTATCTCTAGCCTAGTCCTTGGCCTTTGTTGTCTCTTCTTTTGCCTTTGTTTGCATAGGTTCTGGACAACCATTGCTCTCACTCCGAGCCATGTCTTATCCTTATGCTGCTTTTGGTTCCAACCTTTTTATTCACAGACCTCTTTTCTTCCAATTGACAGTTTTCAAATATTTTTCTCTTGTTCTCTGGAAACTCTAGTTGCTATAGAGACACCTGATGATTACAGAGACAGTGACTACCTTTGTTAGAACCTCAGTTGCTATAGCAATGACTGTTGGCTATGGGTTCAATGAAATCTGCTACATGGTTCATGCCCTTTTACGCAGCAATACAGCTTGTAAAAGCTTCTTTTAATTGTTATGCTCAGTAATGAAACTGTGAGCCAGATTCTGTTCTAATTGAAGTCAGTGGGAGTTTTGCCATTAACTTCAGTGAAACCACAGTTTGGTCCTAAACTCCCATGTGCATAAATAACAAAAGGAATCTACTTTCAGCACAGTGGCAAATAGAGTATGGTTACACTCAGTAATAGCTAAACCTTGTAACAAAACCTAGATGTCTGTATTTTACAAAACACTGACTTACATGATAATATCTTTTGACATATTACAGAAATAGTCAATTCTCAGATCATGGTCCATGTGTGTGTGCATATCCTTTTAAAGAGGGAAATTGTGAAATAAAAATGTGATCTTTAAAATTCTTAGATGATTTATTTTTCATCATGGAGAAATGTTTCTCTATTGTTACTTTGTGGAAGTAGTGACAAGAGAGTACACATTTTTAAGGAAACAGCTTCAATCACAGGTGGGGTATCCCTACTGAAATGGTAGATATAATGCTGTTTAAAGGCCATTATTTCTCAGCAGTCTCCCTGAATTTTTGTTTGACACTATGGGAATGACCTCTGAAGAATGTCTTAAAGCTAACTTTGCCTTTGAGCTATTTCTATTCTATTTAAGGTATCCTAGAGATAGTTTCAAAGTTGTGGGAATCCAATTCAAGGATAAGTTGAGACTGGAAAGTGCTGTATTTGATGTGTCCTTCCACTTAAGTTTGCTTTGTTAGGTTATACCCAAATAATCATATCTTCTAACTGTTGTAGTAATTCCTTCCTTTATCTGGTGGCCTTTTCAGGAATCCATTACTGCTCTATTTAACCTGTTTTTGTGAAGCTGTGTGAAAATCTGCTGTGAGTTTGTGTCAGAAAAACAGTTCTTCCCCCTGACCCCCTTGATAAGGTCTAAGTTATAGGCAAGATTATAAAATACCTTCTTTTCAGCATGCTCAGAATAAATACTGGCATGCCCACTTCAACAGCTGCTGCAAAACTGAAAAATTCTCAAGTCCTCTTACAGTGTTTTACCATGCATATTTTGTATGAAAATCTGCTCATTTTAAGCAGTCAGGAATAGATGACAGAAAATCATGGAAGTACATGAAATAAATATCATTGATCCCTTTCTAAAGATTTAGGCTGAAATCATCACAGTGGAGATTTTGATTTGCTGAGGGAAATGTACGGAATGGAGAAATGTTGCCATTACAACAGAGAGCCTGAGATCTTCAGTAAATCACACTTTGTATTTTATATAGATTTGTACTAGAGTCACTATGCAGGTACTTCCAGAAACATGCAGAACACTAGAACTCTTGTGTGTACTCCCATGCTTTGGTGTGCTGACTGCTTTGCAGCAGTTTTTTGGAACCAGGCCAAAACTCTTAGCAAATCCAGGCTCACTTATCTTTCTTTTCCCTTCATATAATTTCCTCAAAATTTGGCATTTCTTCTTGCTGCATCAGTCATGTCTGTTTCTCTTTCTTCTGCTCTCCAAAGATAAGCTGTGGAACACTCATGAAATAAATCATGAAAAAATATCCTTTTATGAATTCTACTCTCCTCTGATGATCAGACTCATTTGATGATCAAAGTCCATATTAGGCATTTCTTTGTTTCGATGCTAGCCTGTTGGGCAATTTGGTTGTTCCTGGTATTTATGCATGCTATATTTTCTGTGAATAGAGACTCCACAATTGTTAATAACTGTGCATTTATAATTTGTAATTTATGATTAATTTAGCATCATAAAATCAGAATTAAAGAATAATTTGGGTTTGAAGGAACTTCTGTGGGTCATCCAGTCCAAAGTCTGAGTCAGATTAGATCAGGCTCCAAACTGCTTAGTGGCTTGCTGTTTTTCCCTTTGAATCTTTAACTTGCAGGTAGAGAAGAAAGGAAGCAAACAAGTATTGCATTCAAATTAGGTTGGCAATTCGAAGAAATTGCACAGAAAAACCCCACCTTTTATAATGTAGAGCTCAAATTAACAAGATATACATAAATTCCATCATACTCGAAGCATTATGTCGTGACTCCTGCATTTTCATTCCTTTGTCAATCTGGTCATGGAATAACATTAGAGCTATTGGTTTTGTAACTGAAGTTTCAGTTTCTTAGGCATTGCATGAATATTTTCCACAAATCTGTTCTGAGAGACACAGGAGACCTGAAATCCTGAAAATTCTTGGGGACCACTAATTTTGATGAGATTTTTTGCTTTGCAGGAAAAAGCTTTCTGAACTATGAACTGACTTTTTGAGGCATGTGAGGGATTCTGTCCTGTCTTCTAACATGCATACCTAATGTATTTTAGATTATTCATATGTTTTGCTTGGCTGCCTGGTGCTTTCTTGTATTATCTATGGACAAACTATATTCTGGTATTTGAAAGAGAGACATTGTTTTCCATATCCTTCTAGTAAGAATGTAATGTCTGAAATGAAGTTATGTCTGTTCCTAACTGAGGCAGAGGAGAATAATTCCCTGCTTGAGGAATGCCCCATGTAAAACTTACAGCAGTTCTGTGACATTGTTAGGGAGCGGAGCTATAGAAGCTCATCATCCCGGTTTACTAAAGGCTTGGAACAAAGGAAGATTTGTGTCTTCAAATCACACATTGTTCTTGCAAGTGCTCCTTAAGTGCCTAACTGATTAATAAGTGTGCTTCCAGGACACGGAGACTTCTGTGGATGCTCATGTCTCTCACAGTTTAGGTGCTTCTTAAGAAAAACAGCATATCTTCTCAATACCCTTAAACGTAAAAGAAAATCATTTTAGGAGAAATCACCTTAGTGTCCCAGACAGAAAGTGGCAGGAAGTTATTCAAACTGAGCTAGCACTTGTGGTATTGCTTCTTTGTTTTCAGACATGCTGTTAACAGTGCTCTTTATCCACCTTATTGTCCCTTCTCTTGCCGGTTGTCTTCAACCTCTGTTGAGTGCAGGTCAGGAGAAAGAGTTGTTCCTTATGAGGCAGCTTTAGCAAAATGAAAGAAAAAGTGTGTTGTACTTAGATTTATATTGTTACTGCTTAACTTCTCTCCTCTGGAGCACAGCTTGAACTCTTCCATGAAGAACGTTCTTTCCCCCATGTCTGACAGTGTGATCCTGGCAACGCTCAAGCTGCTCCAGGTGTACGGAAGATAGTAGGATAGGTCCTCACCTACCAGAACAAAGATTCTATGAATAGAGGAAAGTCATAAATGATCAATGTCTCACAGCAGTCCTTTTTTTGTTTCAGTAGCAGCAAACCCCAGAACTTTTGTGCATCCACTACTGTCACTCCAAAGTGGAGTGACCTGAACTCCTCTTGGAAAAGAGGAAAAGTTGCAGCTTTCTGATCAGCTGGATTTGGAGAGACAAGTCATAAATTGTTGCAGAATGACTCTAACAGCAGGACCATAGAGTTCTGGGACTGTGCAAGCAAGGCAGGGGGTGGCCCCCACAGGTGGCCGGAGACCGGACCTGGGAGGAGAATGTGGAGGAAGCTGTGGGGGCTAACCAATACTGTTATGCCAAGAAGGAGTGGCTGAATACCACTCCTATATATGTGTGAACTGTGTCACAAATAAAGTAGAAGTTGCTTATCACCCATATTGGGTTGGCCTGTCTGCTTCTCCTCGCCGCTTACAATAAATATTCAGCACTCCCTGTTACTTTCGTGATCTTTCCCCCTTCTCAATGTATACAGAAATAGCCTTCAAACATAGTTCTTCATATATTCCGGATGAAAATAACAAGGGTGTTTTGGGGATGTTAAATGTGATATATTACATCACGAAACATGTTTTCAGCCTGAGTTAATGTGAAGACCTAAAGGTTCTCTTTGTGACTCTGGAAGACTGCCACGGAGCATACCCTATTTTGTTTGAATATTTGTTAACTCTGGTTTTGAATATAGCTTTTTGTTGAAAGACACATTACGGGTGACCAAAAGGTCAGTTCTTGGTTCTGGAAGAAACTAATTTCTTTGGTTACATTTGCATCTTGCACACTAATTTTTAGGGGGTTTAAAAGAAGTAAAACTGAAAATACCATTATCTGACCTTTGGAGTTGTTCCTTTATCTAGGAATTATGCATTTAAAAAATTACATAAAATATTTGGAATGTGGATACTGTAATGTTTTATAATGATAGGTATTTTTCATGTCTTAAGATGGTAGAAGAAAAGTGAGACTATGTTAGTATTCTGACAATACAATGGGTTGCATTTCCCCAATTTAGATTTCAAAGTCTCCTCCTAAATCCCCCATAGAAACCAGTTCCTTTGAATTTAATAATTCACATCTCACATAAGAGATAGGCTTTTTAGGAAAAACATTTTAATGTATTATTTAAAGTTTCTGACTAATATATGTCATAGCCTCGAAATGGAATATTGCGCACTGAGAAAAAACTTTTACTGCACTGCTTTTTTAAAAAGGAAATTGTGGGTCATGTAACTTTTTGTGTGATATTTTAAAAGATAGATGGCATTTTAAAAGATATGATGAGAGCACATCTTAAACTGAATTGCACTCATAGCAGGCAAATAGGGGAATATTGGCATTCCAAATGGAAATTCACACATTTATATGTCCTTCCTTAATATTTTTAGAATTTCTACTAAAATACTTTTGTAAAGAAAAATAGTATGTTTTTTGTAATTATCAAATAACCTTTGAGACAATCCTCAAATTTATCACTCTTTTAAAATGAATGGGAGGGGCCACAAGAACAGCTAGCCAGCTAAACAATGTATTTTTAACAGAACTTTTGCTCTGCAATCAATTCTAGAGTTGGCCTGAGTCATCTGCTCAGCTATAAATTATTGTTATTCTGCTTTAGCTTGATTTTTTTTTTTCTTTCTGCACAATCTAGCAGACACACATTTGTTTTGCAGTTCATAAAAGTGATATTGCCATAAAACCAAGCAATTCACTACTTATTACTCTCGTTCTGCCATTCTACCTCGATTCAATATAAAACTAAATCCCATTTCATATTTTATATAGGAATTTAGACACCTGAGGGCCTGTATTTCTGAAAATACTAGCTAAAAGGATTAGTGTATGCTTTGTCCTAAGGAAGCATTGAAATTACTTTAACTTGTCTAAACATCTTCATGTGAGAGAACAATTTCAGAAGTACAGTAAATAATGGATTTTTTTTTTTCCAGGGTTCATGTCTGTAAGCAAAAGTTCAAACAAACCAAGAAAAAACAGTTATTAAGAAATCTTGAATGAAAATGTAAAAGAGTTTCTGAATGAAAATACTTTTGGACAAGTTACTAAGTATTTTTCCATTTTGCTGCTCTTGAGACATTGGACAACTGTTACAGCTCATCTACAGCTGTACATCTACAATGAAACTGGGAATTGGCCCCATCCCTCTCTCATGAAGAGGCAGCAACTATTTCCTTTGGGACAGTTATTTTGTCTTGTAAGAAAACCCATATAGGAAGGACAAGAAAATTCAGCTAATACACAGAATCAATTAAAAACACTGAGATGTCAATGTCAAGACTTGTGTCAAGACGGAATTGGGAGAAGACAGCATCATTGCAAATATATGGACCCTTTAAACCAAGAGAAAATACTGTATCAAAGCACAAAGGTGCTAGGAATCCACTTCTCAATCCTCACTCTGGGCTTTTTGTTTCCCCTTTAAATCTAGCATGACTGTCTCAGGGGCTATGATACTTTCTCTTTAAGAAACAGATCTTTTCATATGACAAAATCTACATGAAAATTGTTCATAAGAAATGTAGAATCGATGAAGTCTACTTCTTCTAAAGCCCAGATCTGAGAGATGAGACATATGAATTTCTTGCCTTACTTTGCCAAGGACTTCCTGTAGGGGCGTTATCATTTACGTCTTGTTGTGAGATTTAATTGACTCATGTTTCTGAATGATTCTGGAATCCCTAAATAGTTACTCTACAAGCATTCAGTGGTGTTCTTAAGAATTGCCAAATAATTCAGGCATTTTCCTAAAGGAACACATGCAGCTGTACAGGGGCTTAATATTTTGATGCCACCACGTACAATCCTTTTCTTGGATATGCTATTGAAGAAAAGCTGCCAATAGCTTTATGGAAGATGCATCTTTTCTTTCAACTCTGTCCTCCATTTCAATCCCATTTACAAAAACCAACTCTGTTTCCTATGCATTGAACTATGGAGTAGAATTTATGGGCCTCCATTTTAAAATTACTTCCACAGTGCACAGAGGTTTCCTGGGGAGAAGGGCAGTTCTAAAACTGAAGAATCAATAAAACTGGACTCTTGCTATTTAAGGATTACAGCAGCCTACCAGAAATATCTGTCCAGATACAGCACTCGTCACTTTTGCAGAACTATGACATATGTTCGGAACCTTTAGGGACATTGAAAAATCCCATGCTATAATCAATGCCTTAGGTGACATTTTCTTTTGTCCTGTTAATCTGCAGTAACAATTGCCTTTTTTTCAGTTTAAGACAGGTAAATCAGAAACACATGAAATGGCTTTCTCTAATTTTCTAGAAGTGTTTTATACTCCTACAGTTGAGCTGTGGGAGTACAAAATCGTGGTTATTAAATGTGAATGAACACAATTTATTGTGTACCTTTACAGAATGAAATGTATATTGACTCCACTGAACAATATTATATCATAAATAGGTTGAAGGAGAGCCTTCTGTTAACTGGAATACTCAATAGTATACTAAGGAAGATGAAATCACACCATTTAGTGCCAAACTATTAAAAATAAGTCTGGAAAAAATACGATGGAATCTGTGTTAGAAGGTATTTTTCAGAACTGTAGACCTGGCTATTCAGCATATCTGAATACATGGTATTCTTACTGCAAACTCTGCAGTCTTTTCTCCCTTGTAGCAGTAATGCCTGGGAAACAAGATTTTCATCAGTAACAGCAGCATTAAGCCAGGCCTTTAAAAATTTCATTGAAAGAAGAAAATTATCACAGTGATTTACTGTTCTGTCCCTGCTGGAGACCTAAGGTTGAATTCTGATCTGGGTGACAAATTAAGAAGTAATTTTATGCCAGTCACCATCTGTGCAGTATCACAACATTACTACACATTCTAGCATCATTCAGAATGCTACGAAATCAGTTACAAAGACACGCATCCTTGCCTCAGTGGTGAGATGTACGCACAGTGCTGCTTGGGAACACTTAAGCAGCACTACCGCATGATGGTTCATTCTGTTACTGCTTCGCTTATTAAAAGCAGATTCTCATCTCTCTTGCATCTGAGGAAATAAGATAACAATTTGGCCCCATAACAGCGAAATAACTCATTTGCTACTTAATGTGTTGTTCCATTAAGCACCAATACACCAACCAGTCACAGATATAATTCCCTACCTCTTGTTTTAATCCTACTACACTCTAAAATGTACTTCTAATGTTGGAGAATTTTTCTGCATGGAAATATAATTACATCTTTAAGTTGGGGCCATGAAACATTTGCATCTGGCAACGGTGATTTTTGATACCTGCAGATAGATTGCATTAAGCTAACTTTGGTACTGAAGACTGACAGGGCTTATAATTATGCTGCCACTAGATCTGCAAAAGCAGAGCAGGGAAGCAGCACTTGTAAGACTGCTTTGTGCCAGATGGCACACCATGTCAGAAAAATCTATTTGAGCCCTTGTGTTCTTGCTTTATAACCAGCAGATTGTCAGCTGGAGTAAAGTACAGAAAGTATGTAATTTAACTGACCTTGTCTCCATAGGAATTGGTTCAGAATCAGAGGATAAAACTATTGATGTTTTGACTTGGTGAAGCTGTTTCTTTTTTCTTCTTTTATCTCTCATACAAGATGTATCAGTGATTGATAAGGACTGCTGCAAAACTTGCTCTGAAATATGAATGATTTCTGAACTTGAAAGGCATATCATTTTAATAAAATACTGCCCTATAATACTGCTCCTCAATCCTATGACCTCAGATACCTAGAAGTAAGTTTCTTTATGTTGCACATTACAAAATACAGCTTTATTAATTTTCATGGTTATATGCTAGAAACCATATATATATTTGAATTGTGATTTTGAAGCCAAACTTCAGATATCAAACTGATCTGATAAACCACTTCAGTTTGAAGACCCAAAGCACACTGTCTCCTAACACAGTGTGAAAAGTAAGCATCAACCTTTAGGTTACCTTCAGGTTCTGTTGTTAATTTCTGAGCAATTACAAAACATTTAGGTAGTGCATTCACAGGGGAACTGTCATAACTGGGTACGTCGGGAGGAAAAAAAGGCATCTGGCTCACTCTTCATCAGCACAGCTTGCTTGGGTGCACCCTCTTTATCTCTTTCTCTTGTAACAGGGGAAAAATGCTCAGACTGTCCATCACTCTAATGGCTGCACCCTGGTAGAGTTCTGAGAGCACCCTACCTTGTATTCAGCAAAAGTTTGTTGAACCCAAAATACTGACAATTAAATACCTGAGAATCGATGAATGAGTGTCTTCTAACTATGTAACCAGCAACATACTATGGTCTTTCATGCAACCCAGTTTAAAAACTGGAGGGTTGTCTTTCAAACCAGTTACTAATATTTGTTCCTATGAGCTACTCATTTTTCAACCAAACCCAGTGAAAATCAAATTATAAATAAATGAAATAAAAATTGATAGCTTAACTGTATCTCCTCAATTCTTCCAGTGCTTTAATTTTAAGCAATCAGCCTGCTTTCCAGGAAATACAGGGTACTCTTTTTTTTTATCTGTTTATGACCAGAAAGCACTGCAAACATTTTAAAGGTGACTTTGAACCTGGCAAATGTTCACGGCCAATGCAACTTATGAAATCGAACTGGAGGTACAGCTGTCTCCTGAACAGGAGGCAGGTAAACAGAAAAAAAATATAGAGCCTTAGACTCACCTTTTGAGCACTTTACAGTACGAACAAGAAAAAGTATTTATTAGCATAGCAACTTCAAAATATCTATTACTAGCAATGCTGTCTTCATTGGTGTCATATTTTTCACCTTGTCAAGCAATTTTCCTTTAATTTTAAATTTAGTAATCAGCAAAACAATAAGAGAATAACAGTTCTTAAAAATATTTTTGTTTGGTTTAGATCTCTAGGCCTTTTTCAGTTAATGAAAGTCTAGATTGTGCAATGAATTAATGAATAGAAAAAAAAGAAAACAACTGCCATCTCTGAACACTGTTATCCTCCCGGCAAAGTCAAACTGAAGTTATAAGTTTCAACTAGCTGTGGGTTAAGTTTATATTATCTAGTTGTAATATTTAAACTTTAGTAACTAAAATTATTTTAATGGGAGTTCTGATCATGGTGCATTTGCATGCCAAACCAGTATTTGAGCACAGGTGATTGCATTTTGCTCACTGTCATGTACTAAGGTGATTAATAGATATGATGCCAAATTTCCGTGTATCGTTTTTTGATTTACCTTTTTTACTATTGTCTAATTTATGTTCCAAAACTTTAAAAAGTCATTAACTTTTGTTTGTTATATTCCTAATCCTTTCATTCCCATTATTTTAAGTGAATTAAAATGAAAACAGTTTTTCATTTTATGTAGCTGGTTTTTTTTTCCTTTAGATCTGTGTTGTGATTAGTGAATCTAAGCTTAGTCATTTCTCTTGTTCTTGCCACTATGACAGGTCTATAATTTGATCCATATGCCAAGTTTTCTACTTTTAGACTACTGTTTCTATGTCTATAAGAGTACATCTTAACACTCTTACTTAGTTTGAATATACTACTGTATCTATGTTATCCAAGAATAAACCATACCCATGTAGCATTTTTGAGGTCCAGTTAAAGAATATTTCTAGTTATACAAACTAAAACTGGATATGACTTCAGTAGACAAATGCATGTCAAAAGTCATAAATGTACTGTGGGCCACTTTACAACACTTGGAGAAGGAAAAGATAATTTCTAATATCACTGAATTTCAGGCTTGGCTTAAAACTTGCACTGGAATTCTACATGTACTTTCAAGATGTTAATCTCCCAAGTTTTTCCTGACCATTCCAGCTCTAACAGTGGTTGTGGTTTTGCTACTTATTTTTTAAAGATACAAATTCAGTACTTTTCCCCTTTCTGTTATCTTTGTTAACTTCCTGTGACCTGTCGTGGTTTAAACCCAGTCAGGTAACTCGTTCGCTCACTTTCCCCCCTTTTCTTGCCCTCCCCCTGCTCTCGGAGGGACGGAGAGGAGAATCGAAAAGAATGCAACTCCCACGGGTTGAGATAAGAACAGTTTAGTAACTAAGGTATAACACAAATCACTACTGCTACCACCAATGATAATAATGATAAAGGAAAATACCAAGGGAAGAGAATACAACACCTCAGCACCAGCCGACCGATAACTCGCCCCCCAAGCCCGACCAAGCTCCGACCGATACCTCCTCCAACCCTGCAGTCACCAGCCCTTCCGGCTAACTCCCAGTTACATCCTGGGCATGACGTGCTGTGGTATGGAATACCTCTTTGGTCAGTTTGGGTCAGGTGTCCTGTCTCTGCTTCCTCCCGCCTTCCCCTCCTCCCTGGCAGAGCATGAGGCTCACAAAGTCCTTGGCCAAACCAAAACATTGCTATCAGCTCTGTTCCCAGGCTGAAAATCAAAACACTGCACTGCACCAGCTACCAAGAAGGGGAAAAGTGGCTGCTACTGCTGAACCCAGGACAGACCAGAGAATTTTAATTAGCTTTCCATTATCAGTGGGCTTTAATTATCAAGTGGTTAAACCCATTTCCCTCTTAATGAATTTTCTGATTATGTTTTATGATACTTTTTCTCTCATTTTTTTACTAGTGGTTGAGGGTTTTTTCCCTTTTTATTTTTCTGCTTCCAATTCATTCATTTTTATGTAACTTAGGTAAGTAGCCACCTTAGTAAGCACTAAAGCAATACTTTTTACTTAGTTGTGATTCTTATAATAAAAGAAACATATCCTTCTGGATTATTTAAGCTGAATTTGCTGTGACTATATAAACCACAGTTTTGTGGACATAACCCAACTTTTCTGAAAGTCTGGGGCATGATTAGCCATGATACTCTTTATTCTAGTCATGTTTATTATGAGGTCTGCAAACATGTAGGCCTTGTTACAGTGCTCATCTGAAAAGCAGGGTATAAGCACTGTATGTTTTTCCATATGTGAAACTGTTGGCTGAAGCAAAAACTAACTAGAATTGGCTTTTAATTTATGCCAGTAATTTGTTATTTATTTCCCAACAAAGCTTCAGTAAAGTGTTGAGCAGGTGACCATATATATCAAATCCATTTTTCTACTTACATCTAATATTGTAACATAGAATCACAGAATCAACTACATTGCATTTTCATGAGCTTCATGGTTTCCTAGACCAGAAAGGACTACTAAGCTGTCCAGTGTGGTATTTTACATGTTGCATACAACTAAATTTCAGACAGTTACTCTTTTAAGGTAAATCCATTGCTTAATCAACCAAGAGTTTATTCTGTAATTCTGATTTGGAAAAATCACAGAATTGCATATTAATTCAGGTTGCAAAGGATGTCTGAAGATCATCTAGTCCACTTCCCTGATGAACATTTGCCCAGCATGGGCTGTCTTCAACTAATTTAACAAGGGGCTGGTGAGGCATTTCTAGGCATGTTATCAACGTGTTATAAGACCTTGGGACAGCAGCAGCATGGCTCTGTGGTACTTCACAGGTAGATGGAAATGAGCTAAGAGTGATGAAACTAATTTGGGGTTGTTGTCATGGTTTAAGCCCAGCCAGCAACCCAGAACCATTCAGCTGCTCGCTCACTCCTCCCCCTTCCTACCTGTGCCCCTGGAGGGATGGGGAGGAGAACTGAAAGAATGTAACTCCCACAGGTTGAGATAAGAACCGTTCAGTAACTAAGGTATAACACAAATCACTGCTGCTGCCACCAATAATAATAATGATAACGGAAATAACAAGGGAAGGGAATACAACCACTCACCATCTGCTGACTGATACCCAGCTCTACCCGAGCAGTAATCTAGTCCTTCCGGGTAACTGCCCCCAGTTTATATACTGGCCATGATGTGCTGTGGTATGGAATACCTCTTTGGTCAGTTTGGGTCAGGTGTCCTGTCTCTGCTTCCTCCTGACTTCCTCTGCTCCCTGGCAGAGCATGAGTGTCATGGTTTAAACCCAGTCAGCCAGCTCGTTCACTCCCTCCCCCCACCCACCCCCCCCTTGCCCTCCCCCTGCTCCCGGACGGATGGCGAGGAGAATCGAAAAGAATGCAACTCCCATGGGTTGAGATAAGAGCAGTTTAGTAACTAAGGTATAACACAAATCACTACTGTTACCACCAATAACAACAATGATAAAGGAAATAACAGGGGAAGAGAATACATCATCTCACCACCAGTTGACTGATAACTCACCCCTCCAGCCCGACCAAGCTCTGACCAATACCTCCTCCAAACCCACAGTCCTCTAGCCCTTCCAGGTAACTCCCAGTTACATCCTGGGCATGACGTGCTGTGGTATGGAATACCTCTTTGGTCAGTTTGGGTCAGGTGTCCTGTCTCTGCTTCCTCCCGGCTTCCCCTCCTCCCTGGCAGAGCATGAGGCTCACAAAGTCCTTGGCCAGACCAAAACATCATTGTTATCAGCTCTGTTACCAGGCCAAAAGTCAAAACACAGCACTGCACCAGCTATCAAGGAGAAAAATGACTGCTACTGCTGAACCCAGGACAATGAGACTCACAAAGTCCTTGGTCAGAGTAAACATTACTGAGTAACAACTAAGAACATTGGTGTTATCACTGCTGTTCCAAGGCTGAAAGTCAAAAAACACAGCACTGCACTAGCTACTAAGAAGGAGAAAAAATGAGTGCTGAACCCAGGACAGTTGTTCACTTTTGTAAGATGGAAAAGCTTAATTTCACCTTTTGAGGATTTTCCCCATTCCATAAAAATGAAAGCTTTATTTAATAGTGTTAAACTGGAAGAAAACCTCTCAACTCTTTAGTAGCCCTGTTCAGATTGAGTCAGGGAGTCTTCCACACCTTTTAAAATTCCCTCTAGTATTTGTTGCTCTAACTTATACTTCCTTGATGCTCTTACTGATAAGATATATTTGTGTTTAAAACAACTAGTTCGTTTATCATTTACACTTGAACCTGTAAGGAATTTATACTGGTGTGTCTGGAACACTGTGGTAGTTCTGACAAAGTCTGTGACTTCAGATCTGACTTAAGCAGGAGAAAATAAGGTGGGAAGAGAACCCACAGGAAAGCAAGTAAAAATTATCCTTAGTTACGGTGAGGTATGTAGGCAGTTAGTAGATCATGGTTAAACTTTCAGTGTTTAATCCTTTACTTAGAAAGCCTAATCTTGACTGCAGCGTTTTTCTAATTAGAAGCGAATTTCAGATCTTCACTTCCTTAGCAAAAATTCTTAAAATGGTGCAGTCCCTTGATTATAATTATTCATTCAGTCCCTTTATTATAATTATTTACAATAGAGTTTGTGGTGTATTGCAGAAGCTCTACTTAAAGACACAGTTATATTTGCAGCCCTTTTAAAAACATTTGAAAACAAAAAAGTGGTACCTTTTTTTACCTTGTTCAAGACTTGATTTTTTAATTATTTTGATAAACTTGTTGAGATTTAAGAGGTTCCTTTAGGTTAAATCTTCATTTGTTCATTTCAAAAATCTTTATGAAGTAAACAACAACAAAAAAAAAAATGCTGCACCAAGTTCCCAGACTCTTCAGTTCAGCAGACTCCAAAGGAAGGAGGTCTTTGGGTTGTTGTGGCGGTATTCACAAAGGACACCACTACAGGGAATGCTTCACACTGCTTTTCAGCTCTTGGCCCTCAAAGTGGGATACAAATTCCTTTGTTAAGGCCTATGCAAAGACAGAATGACAGGTAAGATGCTTTGACAGATGCGATACATCTGGTAGATGTGTCCTTCCTCCTACTGAATGAAGCCATTCACGTGACACAAGCAAAGAATTGTTTTCTGTTGTTTTCAATTCTGAAGGCACTAAAGCTTGTAAGAGATGTTCAGCCCTTCTGAATACAGCTGAACCTCAAGCACGTAAATATTTTTACTAGCAAAATATGCCCCCATGGTGTAGATGGTATTGGAACCTTTTTAAGATTTTGAGACACTAAGGCTTGAACTTAGCTACCAATTCCTACCCGTATTCTACCTTTTCTACACCTAACTTTTAAGTTTTAAACATATTTATTACCATACAATGTTCTGTCTTTATTCTTCCTATTCTACTCTTTTCACTAAAACTTAATTCCTGTTACAGCTTTATATTTATTGTTACTGAATAGTTACTATTCTCATTAGCTGTCATAAACTGTTCTAGCACATACATTGTGCTAACATTTATTTAATTACTGTTTTACTTCTGAATAGCTATTCATCTGCCAGGTGAAGCTTTAAGATTGTTTGGCAAGTACAACGTATCCCCTCATGATCTCCCCTCAGGGCCAGCCCTCCTATCCCCTCACAATTTCCCCTCATGGCTGCCCCTCCTGATCTCTCCTCATGACCGCCCCCCCTCTCCCCTCATGCTCTTCCCTCATGGCTGCCCCTGCTCTCCCCTAATAATCTCCTTTCACCCCTCATGAACAGTTATCAAAAAATTTCCCTAGTAATTAACCCAATTCTCTGTCTCCCCCTACTTCCTTTGGTTCTGTATTGCATTCTATAAAAACCTACAAGAACCTGCTAAACATCTCCTCTCAGTCCTTGGAGCTGCATTCACCATCCCACCAGGATACTCACCCCAGCAGAGAATCCTGAATGAGATTTTCAACACCACCTGTGTGACTTGGACACTGTCCTGGGTTCAGCAGTAGCAGTCATGTTTTTTTTCCTTTGTGGTAGCTGGTGCAGTGCTGTGTTTTGACTTCCAGCCTGAGAACAGTGTTGGTGAAGCCGATGTTTTCGGTTGTTGCTAAGTGATGTTTACCCTGACCAAGGACTTTGTGAGGCTCATGCTCTGCCAGGGAGGAGGGGAAGCTGGAGGAAGCAGAGATGGGGCGCCTGACCCGGGCTAGCCAGGGAGGTATTCCATACCACAGCACGTCATGCCCAGGGTGGGGGGTAACTGGGAGTTACCCGGAAGGACAGGGGCTTCCGGGTGGAACTTGTTTTCTTGGCCGGTGGTATCGTATTCTCTTCCCTTGTTATTTTCCCTTATCATTGTTGTAGTTGATAGTAGCGGTGGTGATTTGTGTTGTACATTGGTTGCTGGACTGTTCTTGTCTCAACCCGTGGGAGTTGCACTTTTTCGATCCTCCTCCCCGTTCCTCCGGGAGTGGGGAAGGGGAGAGCCCGGTGGGGGGGGGACACGGACCTCGATTGTTGTCAGCTCAGCACCACTCACTGGGAGTGAGTGAACAAGTTACCTGACTGGGTTTAAACCACGACAGACACAAACGGCTGATTTTATCTACCAGGCTCTCAAGAGTAGTAGGGCTCATGTGGCCTCAAGTTCAAGGTTGTTTTTTTTTAACATATTTATCTACATTCATGACCTCTCCCTACTAGCTTTGCTTCACATACACTCTTTAAATTTCACATATACACCTCAGAGATACCTGTAATACAGCAAATTCAAGCAGTCTTAGGGAGCCCCCTCTCAAACACTGTCTCTAAGGAATCTTTAAAAAATGCTCAACTAAACACTCTTACCTTTTTATCTTTCCTTAGAAGTTGGAGAACACAGTATTTTAATTCTTTTGACCCTTTCTATGCCAAGTAATAATCTATTTTTATAAGTAATACTAGACATTTCCATCTGACTTGTAATCTTTGTGTTATTTTTTCTTCATCTTTAAAGTACAGATGACATAAAATACTTCTCTCACAAGTTTCTTTAGATGATTAATGGGATTATTTTACTCTTAGTGACATAAGGAACACACTTCATGCTTCATCTGCCTGCTGGACCAAGAGGCACACTGTCAAGGAAGTACCTAAATGGAATAGCAGAATGGCACAGCTTAGATCTAAAGATATCTCTGAAAATGTAAAATAGAGTACAATGTAGAACCGAAAGACAACTGACTGAATATTAGTTCTTGGTGTATGGGACATTCGGAAGAAAAAAAAAGAAAATTAAAAAAATGGGGAAAAAAAATGAAAGGCCTACTGGAAGACAAAGTCCCACTTATGTACTAGAAAGGTTGGCAAGCAAGGAAAATGTCTTCATAAATACTGACTATAATTACTAAAAAAAATTATGAGTATTGATAATAAAGACTTTTTGAAACAATTACTGGAAAATCTTCTCATCTTTTCAATCTGACAAAACAGTATGGAAGGGACTTCATTGTGTTACCCTTTGTGCAGTAATTTCTCATGGCATACAAATCACATTAAAGCTAAGGTTTTAGCTAATTTTCAACAACTCTGAGACTGAAACTAAATGACTAAATAACCCTAACTCATAGATTAGCTTCATCTGACATTAGATGTGTAGCTTTTGAAATGCTGATGTCCTTTTTCAGGTTAAAGATATTAAAATTCAAAGAAGAGACGTTATCATCTTTAATGTATATATGCAACAGCAAAGAAAAGCAAGCAGCTGCTGTTGTGGATCATGGTTACCATAGCAATGCATTCCCATAGTCACTAAGAGATTCGTTTATAATAATAGCGGCTTTACTAAAGAAGAATACAGAAGTTGCCAATAGCGTTAATGTGATTTCCTGTATTACAGATTTTCGCTGTTTACAATAAGATAGCTTTATTAACAGATGGACAGTCACCACCAAAGGAACATGATAAAGTAAATTAGAGAGTTGGTTTTCAGTTTCTTTCTTCCAATTTGAATAATTACTTGTAAATAATCCTTTCAAATTGGTAACATCAGACCCAGAACAACTCACTAAAACCCCAACGATCTACTAAATTTGGTGCATTCTTGAGGTTCATACTTACATACAAAATTACAAAAAATAACTTTAATGGACCCCCGATTTCCATGCCATGAAAATTCTGATTACTACAAAACTTGCAGACTAATCATTGAGTGGTATATAGGAAGAAAGGAAAAAAAGCCCTAAGCCTCCCTAGCAGACAAACCTGAAAATCCATGTTAAGGAATGATACATTTAAATAACTAGACCTTATCAAATGCTATAGAATGCTATACATAGGCTTGATTGAACAAAATCAAGATACACATAAAAGTAATAAAATTCTGCAGTGAAAGAAAAAGTCTTAGCTGTTCATGGTAAAAATGGTTTGAACATGAAAACAAAATCATTGTTTTCACTGGGAGATTTCAAATTTCCACAAGAAACAAATTAAACAGACTTCACAAAATAACGTAAGTACTCCCACCTTGTTGTTACACCAATATAAAGGCCATACTGCATGAAATCAGAATAAAGATGGACGCTGACTTTAAAGTACAAAAATAATGACCATCCTTAATCTATAATTGAAGATGCAAGGAAAGAGACAGAACTTTAAAATACTTCTGCAGCTTTTGATGTTCAAGTTCAGTACAATAATTAGCAAACCTATCATGATGATCAAGCACATTTGCTAGGATGTTGATTCAGCAAAAGTGCTTGTAACATTGTTCAGCTGAGTGTGTAATACTTAGCAATTAAAGGAAGAAGAAATTGAGGAAAAACATCAAATTACTCAGGGCAAAAATTCTAAAGAGCCAGTATTTCTGTGTTATGCTGCAGTATGTGCAGTATGTTATCTGCATGAAATTTACCCTAATTAAAAATGTGATGTTTTATTTATAAAAGATGTAATTTTGTTGCTTTTTTTCATTTTTTTTGCTTACACTTTAGGCAGGAATTAGTACACAGGCAGTTAAAACAGCAATTTATTGCCATTGTGTACTGGTTAAAGGACAATCCCTCCTACTTCTCATATGACAGATTAAACTAAACCACCTTCTAGGTGTTATTTTTCCAGAACCACAATGCTAATCTCATTTCGCTGTACAGCAAGTGGTACAACATGGTAAAATAGATTTTGAATCTGCAGAAGGTAGAACACAGAACAGAGGTTATGCTACAAGTCCTTACACATCTTCAAACAGTGTCCCTCCCTCTTGGTCTCTAAGACAACTAGAATAGATGGTTGGCTGGACAGTTTACACAACCCAGACATATAACCAGATTTCCCCAGGAATGTTCTTTTTTCTGCCTAAAGATCAAATCTTACAGATGTCTGAGGATATTGAATGTTTTTTTCCCAGTCTGCAGATATCCCCCAACATAAAAAGGCAAAATATTCAGAAATCTCTGGCATTGCTCGCTGCGGCCATTCCTGTGACACAAGCTGTGTATGCAATCAGTCTGATGCATGTGAACAGAAATATGTAAACTTTTGATTATAAGGGTGCAGAATTTAGGATTTCTCTTCCTGGCACATCTTTCAGACTTGCTTGGTTAAAGTGACAATGGTCTCTATTTTGAAAGTGGCAAGGTGATGCTGTGATTGAATGGGGGAATGAATCTCTAACCAATTTAAAAACAAACAAATACAAACCCAAAATAATACTCTAGATGATTTTCAGTATCTGCAAGGATTTTGATACACTTGTCATTTTGAACAGCTGCTTATTCTGCAGTTTGAAATAGAAGAGCTTTGAGTGAAGTGCCTTAGTGAGCCAGAGTCTGTTATCAGTCCTTTACATAGAGTTGCTGGATTATCTTTTCATTCTAAACTGTTTAAATTCTGGGCAGTTGTTTGTTTTGCTTGTGGAGAGAAAAGGCCTGGATCTATTCAAATCTTCTTTCAAATCAATATACTAGATAATTTGATGTTGTATAAGATGTCTCTGTAGCCATACAGTCTGTGATTTTCATGAAGCCTATTGATGTCTCTGAGAATAGTGGGAATATATTACGTCCACTTTTATTAAACATCTGTGCATAAGTCCATTACAACATTGTTATGAGAGATGTAAAAAATCCATATATGGAGCCAGCAATAATAGGTAACTGTTAAAACAGCACTTCACAACATACAGCAAACTGAGACCCTACTGCTGAGGTACTGCAAAGAAGCCCTGTGTAACTGCACTAACCTGCTGTACACTGGAGAACTCCACTGTCGGTCTGTATTTTCATTCCAGTCACTGTAATCTTTGATGACTTATATTGTCATATATAATGAAGCCTTCACAGGAAAACTACTGTAATTTTCTTTTTGAAGCTTAGTCAGAAGGTGGCAACTCAGAAAACCAGGAAATGTGTGCATTATAGTGCATTATCTACTTTATTTTGCATTACCCTGCACCTTAAAATGAATTCCCCTCTCCTCCTGAAATAGATCATTCACATATGAGGCTTTTTAAACATTACAATACATATATGTCATTCTTGCAGAATTAACCATGTTTTACTCAGTGGCTCTCCCTCCTCTGCTTTTTACCTACCAAATCTGCCTCAAATTTTTTTTTCTCCACTTTTCTGTCTTCCAAATTATATCAGTTCCACCTTCCTTTCAGTCTCCTTCACTTCTTTTATCAAAATTAGTCTGTGAAACTAAATTACAGTCACATTGTATAAAAAGGCAGCCTCCACCTTCCTTTATCCCTCAGAAACAACCTCAATCTTCTATGAATACCAATGAACCCAAAAATAGCAACTTTTATGTAATTCAGAACAAGTTTTCTGATCTGTTTAAAACCAGATTTGTTTGTTTATGGATTTGTAATGTCAAATACTTTAAGAACATGTCGTTGTTGGAAAAGCGTATTAGTTAAAACTATTTAAAAGATTCTTTGTACTATAAAATGTTTTTATCTAGTAAAAATTAAAATATTCTGTTCACATTCACAAGGATCAAGCTGTTTCCCTATAACTGTGCAAATGAGAAAGCATGAGAAATAAGCAATGTAGAAGTAAATGTTAATTCAATATATTTGTTTATATTTTGATTTGTTAGTGACTTAGTAAGCTACAGACTAAATATTGTTAGATGAAAAAACACTGCCAGCATGTAAAGGAGACCAAACATCTTTGGCTAGTGAGTTTGGAGTTCACATCCAGCAAAAAAAAATCAGTTCACCCTTCAGGATCTATTATTGCTATTTGAAATGTGGCACCAAGAGTATGTGCACAAATGAAGACGGGTTTGGTGCTGTTCAACATCTTTGTCAGTGACATGGACAGTGCATCCGCAGCAAATTTGCTGAGGACACTAAGTTGTGTGGTGCAGTCAACACACTGGAGGGAAGGGATGCCATCCAGAGGGACCTGGACACACTTGAGAGGTGGACCAGTATAAACCTCATGAAGTTCAATAAAGCCAAATGCAAGGTCCTGCACCTGTGTCAGGACAAATACAGGCTGGGTGCAGAATGGACTGAGAGCTGCCCTGAGGAGAAGGGCTTGGAGTGTTGGTTGATGAGAAGCTCAACATAACCTGGCAATGTGCATTTGCAGCCCAGAAAGCCAACCACATGCTGGGCTGCATCAAAAGAGCATGTCCATCAGGTTGAGGGAGGTGATTCTCCCCCTCTACTCTGCTCTTGTGAGACCCCACCTGGAGTACTGTGTCCAGCTCTGGGGCCCCCAATACAAGAGGGACGTGGACCTGCTTAAGCAAGTCCAGAGAAGGGCCACAAAGATCATCACAGGGCTGGGGCACCTCTCCTATGGAGACAGGCTGAGACAGTTTGTGTTGTCCAGCCTGAAGAGGGGATGGTTCATGTGAGACCTTACAGCAGCCTTCCAGTACCTAAAGGAGGCCTACAAGAAAACTGGAGAGGGGCTTTTTACAAGGGCATGGGGAATGGCTTTAAGCTGAAAGACGGTAGATTTAATTAGACATTAGGAAGAAATTCTTTACTGTGAGGGTGGTCAGACACTAGAATGGATTGCCTACAGAAACTGTTGCTGCCCCATCCCTGTAAGTGCTCAAGACCAGGCTGGATAGGGCTTTGAGCAGCATGGTCTAGTGGAAGATGTCCCTGCCGATGGCAGAGGGGATGGAACTAGATGATCGTTAAGGTCCCTTCCAACCCAACCCATTCTGTGATATAAATGTCAAAATACAGTACATTTGGAGATAACTGCATGGTAATGTAAAAAGAGAAACGTACTTCCAATATTTGAAATACTAAGCAGTACAATTTATGTATCATGTAAATGAAATAACTGGAAATTATCCAGTCTGCTAAACTTCCTCCCCCAATGATCGTCTCCCCATTGCAAATTTGAGATTGAATAGGTAATATGCAGGTTGGTTGTAACTCAGGAGAGCACATGCTGACTCGAAAAAAAAACAGAGATTAAGACTTCTACTTTTTTCGTCTTAATGTCTTTCACTCTGCTCTGTTTGTTTTACAGAATGGTTCTTAATCCGTGGCCAGTAACATCGACACCATTGACAGGGAAAGATTGTGACGGCAGCCCGCACAGCACACTACATTCTTCACTCATTTCGCTTGGTGGCTGCAACTTGTAAGTTCTTCTCCCAGTATCTGGGATGGGATGAACACACGTCAAAGAGTGGGTGTAGTCCCACAATAAAACCAAGGCATTATAGAAAACACCTGAACTGCCCCTTGCCAGCACTGGAATTTGAAAACGGAAAACCTTTCCCATGGCCCCAGCGAACCAAACTGGTTTACGCACTTGGATTCAGTGTATCAGTTCTGTGTAAATTACACAGAGTTGTGTGAGGTGTTGCGCAGGCACTTCAATACTGTGCTGCTTTCCTGATGAGAAGCACCGTGAGCCGGGCACGGAAGGCAGGGCGGCAGCCCCCGCAGCCCGCCGGACACCAGCCAGCCCAGCACCGCGCGGGCTGTGCCTTTCCGGACGACCAGACGCCGGGTCCCGCCGCGCCTGGGTGCGCGGCTGACAAGGCACTGCGATGAGAGCCAGTGAGCAGCCGCTTAGCGACAGGTCTGAGCCGCGCTGCCACCGCCTCCGCCGCGCCGGGCCATAGCGGCGGGCCAGAGAGGGCCACCTCTGAAGGCAGGCGGGCCGTGAAAAGGCCGCGAGGGGCGGGCTGGGCCACGCGGGGTGATGGGAACAGCACCGGCGGCAATAAGGTCTGTGATGCCGGTCGCGCGGCACCGCTCGCAGCTCACGAGCACCGCCGCCCTACGCCCTGGGGCGGCTGGAGAACATGGCGCCCACCGCGGCAAACCCCGCTGCCCCCTGCCCGCCCGGCTCCGGAGTCAGACGGGGGCCAGCGGGTGAGGGGGCGGGAAGGGCAGCTCGCCCCGCCCCCCCCCCCCCCCCGCCCCGCCCATTCCCTGAGCCCCGCCCTCCTCGCGCGCGTGGCGACTCCTGCGCCTCCGGCTCCGAGGCGGGGGGGTGCGTGGGCCGCACGCTACCTCGCGGCGTCACGTGCAGCCAACCCCCGCGGCCGCCGGCGCTCGCGTGAGACCCCTCCCCGGGTGGGCGGGGGCCGCGGCGGGAGGAGGGACCCCCCGTCTGGAGGCGGGCGGCTCGCGCACACCTCCGCGGCGGCGGGAGCGGCGGCGGAGCCCCGCCCCCGGGGGCGGGGCCGGCCGGGCCGGCGGGCTGCTGGCGCCTCCTCCCCTCCCGTCCCCTCCCCCTCCCCGCCGTCCCCTCAGTAACTTGGCTGCCTTTTATCGGGCGAGCGGCGAGGCGGAGAGTTTATTGGTGCCGGAGCTGCGGCGCGGCCGGGGCGGGGAGCGAGCGCGGCGCAGGGCGGGGGGCCCGTTCGGGCCGGCCCGGGACGATGCTGCGGCTGGTGTCGCTGAAGTTGGGGCGGCTGTACCGCTACGTGAAGCTGGCGGTGCTGGGCAGCCTGGCGGCGGCGCTGGTGCTGAACACGCACTCGCTGCTGGCCTCGCTGCAGCGCAACGAGCTGTCGGAGCGGCGCTTCCTGCAGCTCAATAAGTGCCCGGCCTGTTGGGGCACCAGCTGGTGCCGCAAGTTCCTCAACGGGCAGCTGCGGCTGGAGAGCTGGGGCCGGCTGCGCCTCTTCGACTTCTTCAATGTCAAGAACGTCTACTTCGCGCGGTACGGGGAGCCCCGCGAGGGCAGTCGCCGCGTTGTCCTCAAGCGCCTGGGCTCCGCGCAGGAGCTCGCCGACATCGACACCAAGATCTGCCGCCGCGCCACCGGCAGGGGCCGCTGCGACCTCCTCCAGGCCCTGCACGCTACCGAGTTCGCCAGCCTCAACGGCGACGTGCGGCTCCTCACTCCCGACGCCGTGGAGGGGTGGTCGGACCTGGTGCACTGCCCCTCGCAGCGCCTGCTCGACCGCCTGGTCCGCCGCTACGCCGAGACCAAGGACTCGGGCAGCTTCCTGCTGCGCAACCTGAAGGACTCGGAGCGCATGCAGCTCCTCATTACCCTCGCCTTCAACCCCGAGCCGCTGGTCCTGCAGGTAAGCGAGCCCGACGGCACCGGCAGCGCGCGGGTGGACCCCGCCTGCTCTCCTTGGTGCTGCACAGCCGCCCTCGCCTGCCACAAGCGAGTCGGGCCCCGCGGACTCCTTGCTGGCAGGCCCATCCCCGCCGAGCGTCTTCCTTGGGCCCTTCTCCGTGGCCGGGGTGTCGTTTGGCGGCGCGCGGGGCGCACGCAGCTGTGCCTGTGGGCAGGGGAGCGGGGCTCCCGGGAAGCTTGCCTCAAACAGCGGCGGAACGCCGGGGCCCTCCTCTTTTCCCTAACAGTGACTTATGTAAAGGTATCAGCTGGGCAGGCCGAAGAGAGGGTCTCTGGTTCCCACTCTGGGCAAGAGGCGTTTCATTATCTCCCGGCGTCTCGTAGTCTTTATTTCTTTCTTCGTTACAGTTTTCACGATTTGTCTTCCTTCACGGTGCTGCTGTGCCCCAAGGCATTAACTCCTTCATCCTTGCTTTTCTGATCTAGGCAGGGAGCTTACTTGTCTGCTTGGCAGCTAACGGTGAAAGCAAGCAGCTATCCTGCAGGAAGCAAGGCGGGGTGACATGCCAAAAGGCAGATAGATGCTTTCTGGTGGATTTATCTCTTGCTTACAGTTAAGTGTTTGGCTTTAATCGTATGGCGCCTCCAGTAATACATATACTCCTAGGCAGCTATGGGAATTGGTGATTAGTTTCTTAAGGTCTAGTTTAGTAGATAGTGGGTATAAACGTTAATGTTGTTGCACTTTCCCTGTCAAAAACTGACTCATGCTATGTCGTGTTCTTATGGGAACTAAATATAATTTTTTTATTCCTGTTGGTAAAAATTAGAAATAGCTGTTTCATAGCCTGAAAATGGAGTGAAAAATACGTTAACCGTATTCTCTTTTGGCAGTTTCATGTTTTATATCCATTAATTGGGACGGCTGGTTATGTTCACAGGCCAGAAATTTGTGCTTTAATGTTGCATAAATTTGTAGGTGAAAAATTTGTAGAAAGCTGTTTTATTCTGTAGCACCACGCAGTTGCTTCTGTTTCATATCTGTTTACGTGGGGAGCTTTGTATTTCGCCTATTCACATTGCTGAGGGAACTCCAAGTATGCCTCTAATGTGTAAGTTTGGAATTGGAATTGTTTTGACTAAGTACTGAACTGTCCTTGCCTTTGTCTGATGTTTGATAAAAAGGGTATTTGCAGATACGTTTGAAAGCGCCACTGCATGATTACTGTTATAAACATCTGCTGTTTCTCTAGTGAGAGGCCAAGAAATATCTAATGCTCAGAAAGCAGTACTGCAGGCTTTGCCCTACAGCAAATTCACCTACTAATTTCTAGAAAACGCATTTATGAACTCCACTTAATTAAAAGCATATTTTTAAGTAGAATGCCTTTCAGTCTCTCCATGTACAGCTCTTAGGTTTGTTTTCAGAGTAAGTTTACAGTTTGCTTCTGACTGGACTTAGGGCACAGTGTGTCTTCCATTTTGCCGTGAAGTTGCTCCTGAGCACAGTGAAGAAGGAAACTTCACTTAAGAAAATCAAAACTGCTTTGCTTTGCTGAGCATATTTTGAAGTTCTTTGAGAATCAGTTTGTTTTGGCTGCATTTCATGCAGCTTACAGTTTTGGTTTGAACACTGGTTCCAACGTACTGAGCATAGCCTTAGGTGGCCAGAAAAGAGCTCTGTATGTTTCTTCATAGTTTGTAGGGCCAATTTATTCTGTGGCACAATTGCAGCATTTACTTCCATGGGGTGAATCAAAGGCAGTGGCCAGCATGGGTTAATTTAAGAGCCTTGATTCCTGTCAGCTTCTTGATAAGCTGTGGATGAGCCCTGAGGCTGTCAACCAGATCTGTTGAAGAGATGAAAATCTGTGGACATGAACTTAACAAGCACTTTGCTTGCTGTTTATCATATGGAAGGTGCTGCTGAGAGCAAAGCAGGTCAAACTGGTGGGAAGCGAGGCAGCCTTTACCTTTACTTTCCAGAGTGTGGTGAAGTTGTCTGTCACTTCTTGTCAGATGAAAGGTGTTTTGCAGAGTTTTTTAAATTTTTGTGAATAAGCATATCCTGGAAAATATTTTTGGGCAACTTCAGGTCAGGTTTGTGTGTCGAAACACTCTTAATGTGTTCTCCAGAAAACTGTTCATCAACTTTGGTAATGGGTACTGTAGGTTGGAATACCTTCCCTCAGGTGGAAATGAAGTATCTTAAATACACAGATCTGAAGGAACTCTTCTCCTTTGCATAATGTGTTACCACTCTATTCTCAGGCTTTACTTGACAAACACATAAGGAATGGATAATTTTGTGTTATGCTGCTATTGCAACAGCAAGATGCAAGGCATTCTTTACAAGAGGCGAAGTTATTTTCCAGAATTGATAACTGACTGCTGAGAAGTTTGCTTATATTTATAAGTAAGGTATATAAAACATCTTATGGTATAGCTTCTGCAGTATTGATGAGGGCAGATACTGACATGGGAGTGAGACTTGTAAGCTTGTTCTAAAAATCAGCTGCTTCCAGGAAAGGAACCCTGCATGACATCATGTAAAGAATGAGATTTTATTTTTAAATAAAAAAATAAGTAGAATTTCAACGCATTTAACTGATGCTGTCTAGTTGTCACTGGAAGGCACAAAGAGAAGTATTGGTAGTTTTTGCCTCGAGCCTTTCATGAAACACTACTGTGACTGTTTAAATCACTGTCATGAATAACAGTTTTGGTTTAGAAGTGGAGATAACTTCTAAACTCGTCACTGTTCCATACATAAAGTTCTGTGTTGTTTTAATTAAATTATAGGAGCAGTGAAATGTAAATAGGCGCTGAATTTAAATCTTGATCTTTGATTTTTAATAGAAAATTCACTGCAATCATCTAGTAGAGATTATGATTTGTGGATTACAAGAATTTTTATTAGATTGGGATTTTAGCTGGAAGTCTATTTGGAGTATGGATTATTCTTAAAGTGGTGCTTACAAACTGCATATTGTCACAAGTGACTTGCAGCATTTGCTGTAGGAAGTTTTCAGGTGGTGCTTTAACCCATAGCATGATAATACTTTTGTTACAAGTTTATGAACAGTAGTAAATCAGCACAGTTTTGTATAGATTACTTACTGTAATCCTAACTCAGTATTTGTATTTTTTATAGCTTTCTTGTTAACCTTCTTTATCCACATTTGTTAAACAGTTGCATACGTGTACTCAGTGAAGATTTCAGCCGCTTTTGCCATTTTACTTCGTGGAACAAATGAAAGAACAGCTGACTTACTATTCTGTACAGTTTACATCTTTTTCTGAGTATTAAAATACTATTTTTACTTTTGTAGAATCTCACTAAATTAGTCAGTAATTAAGTTTTCTCATTTTTGATCTGAATTCACATTTGAATTAAACAACGTATATGTGAGGGTTGAGGAAAAAATTGTTCAACTGGAAATGTAAATGTTTAAGATTTAACTTCTGATATGTCTGGGTTTTTCCTTCCCTTTTCTAGTAGTCCTTTTCTGCAGTAAAGGCAAATACTTTTTAGTAGAATAAATTCTGATCTATAATGAAAATTCGCTACATTTTTTATAAAAAGATTTATGTTTATATTTTATATGAACAGCTTATTCAGGTAAAATCAACAAAAAAGCTTGCTGATATTCTCTTCAACTCATTTAATGGAAAACAGTATTTTAAATAGGAATCACCTGGAAGATAGGTTCTGTCCATCATATCTAATTCCTGATTGAATATGATGACTGTGTGCATCACTTTCAGATACAGGTTGGCCAAAGTTGCCTTGTGAAGAAATAGCAAAATTTTAAAAATAAATTGGATTACAGACTTAGTGCAATGTGAATATTCACTTCTTGCAGAATTCATAGCACCAGCATGGGTGTAAGCAAATTTATCCTTACCCTATGACTTCTTATAAACCATCCTCCTTCTAGTTTGTCTTTTAAAAATGAGCGTAGTGGAAAAACTTTCAGTTTTTTTAACCATGATGTACACTCAAATAAAGAATGATATTCAAGTTCATGAAGTAACGTCATTAATTTTTATCTTCACTGGCAAATGGAAACATAAGCGTACCATTACAGAACCAAAAATATTGTTAATTTCAGTAGGGACTCAGGTAGTTGTTTGTTCTTTGATTCTTACACAAATTCCACGCTCTCCCTCCCTTGCAATTCCTAACAAGTTCTTTTTCCCCAAACCAAGGCAGTTCAACAGAAAGATTTGGGGAAGTGGTTAAGCTTTCTCTATACATGCCTCATATTTTCCACAGAGCTCCTGCACTAATCTCTTATCAGCCTCCAGATTTCCTGTTTAGAGCCACTGTGGCTCTTAACAGTTTTTGAGCTGCTGTTGTGCCACCATAGCTGCCATGCTGTGAGCCATGGTATGCAACCATGTGTTGTCCAACACATGAAGGCCTGTGCAAAGTTTTAAATTTTGTGCTTAAGCACAAAAAATCCTAAAACTATTCAAAACAAGCAAAGACCAAAAGCAGGCCAAAGTGGGGTATTCTTATTTCTTGGGGTTGGGGAAACTACAGTATAACTCATGATGGCTGAAGTAAGAAACTGTTTCTAGGTAAGAAAAGCGTGGATTTTTTGGTGAAGTGGTTGTATTCCTTCTAAGATCTAATGGTTAGCTAAAAAGACAGTTTGTCTTTCCTAGAAAAACTGAAGCAGAAGTTCTATAAATTGTGGCAGAAGTGCATCTAGAGCTGGTTGGAATATGCAGTCTTGCCATTGTGCTGGCTATTGTATTGGTGTATGGCGCTGGCAGATGCATTATTAAAATGACAGTGCATTTGCCTTGTTATCCAAGTATTGCAGTTTAACCCCAGCCAGCGACTAAGCACCACACGGCTGCTTGGGGATGGGGGAGAGAATTTGAAGAATAAAAGTGAGAAAACTTGTGGGTTGAGATAAAAAGACAGTTTAATAGGTAAAGTAAAAGCTGCGCACACAAGCAAAGCAAAACAAGGAATTCATTCACCACTTCCCGTTGGTAGACCATCTCCAGGAGTAATGATTACTTGGGAAGGATTTCCACATGTAATGATTACTTGGGAAGACAAATGCCAGCACTTAAAAAATGGGTTTAGAGTTTCTTCTTCCCCCAGCTTTTATATGCTGAGCATGATGCTGTAAGGTTTGGAATATCCCTTGGTCAGTTTGGGTCAGCTGTCCCAGCTGTGTCTTCTCTTTAAGCGCCCCCAGTCTACTCACTGGTGGAGTGGTGGGATGAGCAGAAGAGGCCTTGGCTGTGTGTAAGCACTAGTCAACAGTAACAAAAACATCTGTGAACTACTAACACTGTTTCAACCATAAATCTAAAACACAGCCCTGTACCAGCTAATAGAAGAAAATTAGCTTTATCCCAGCTAAAACCAGCACAAAAGCAAAACTGAAGTTTGCATGCAAACTTCATTATTAAAATAAGAGTAATTACAATGCTTGCAAGTAGTGTGTATGTTGGGTTTTTTTTTCAAACTACAGGTGTCTATGAATTATATTCAGAGTGCATTAAAGCAGCTTAGTCTCAAGATGTAGCTTTTAACAACCTGTTTAAAACAGAGCTTCTTCAAAAATGATGGTGAATGTTTGCATCTTGTATGTAAATTGCAAGTCTTAAAGACTTCTTGTTTTTCTGACTCTAAGAAAAATTCAAGTACCTGTATGGAAACTAGTAGTATTTCTGTATTTTTTCAAATAGATTGTCTGAATTGTTGCTCTTCCTTCAGATATGTATTTAGCTTTCTAAATAGTTAAGCTTAATGACTTTATTTTTCTCACAACTTCTGATCATCATCATTCCTTGTAGGAGAAAAAATACCCCAAACCAAAACAAACCCATCAACTGTATCTCTATTCCTAGTATAATTGCTCTGCATGAACAGTCTGTTGCCACATAACCGAAAATTCTCCTGGTTTCTCTTCATGTCATCATTGGGGTTTCTGTTTGGTTTTGTTATGGGAAGAACAATAATTGACATCTGGTAAACATACATTAGAACATAAACTGTGATCTCTTTGAAACAATTCCTTTCACTGAATTCACTCAAAATAGCAATTTAGCTAAATATTTTACAGAATTACTTTGCTGATAACACACTTAACTCAGTCTGAAGTAAGTGGCATTTTTTTTTTGCCTGAGATTTCTCTTTTTTTTTTTTTTATCATACACAGTGTTCTAGTCATAGGTTATTTTCTGTACTTCTATTCTAAATACAGTGGTAAGATGCATCAGTCTTAATACTTGGTGCCTTTTAAATTTTTTAATTACTCAATTTGGTGTTCCTGATACACAATTCCTATGCTAAAAAACAAGTAGTGGATTTAAGACAGTTATCTGTACTACCTGGTATGTCATCTAGTGGACTTGAATTATTTAAGTCCTGGCTCATATAAATACTGTCATTTTGACATACTGCGTAGTATTTAATGTGTAGTATTTTAACGTGTTCAATACTTTCCTCTGATCTTTATGAAGAAGTTAAAACCTAGTTTGAGATCAGTTGTTGCTAGTCATGTTATCTCCAGTTGCGTTGAGGCTTTTTGATTATCTGTAATTTTGTATATGATTTAATTTTAAAGATTCACTGTATTCTGCTCCAGATGATTATAAATCGGGATTTCCTGCCTTCCCAAATTGCTTGCATGCAGTTGAACTGTTTTTTTGCTTGAAAGCTATTTTTTTCTTTCTGCAGTAAGCAAACAGTGCTTAAGGAATGTCTCTACAAATGCTGCTTTATGGGTAAATGGATTTTTTTTCTGTTTCTTTTCAAGTCCTTTCTTAAATTTTTTAATTTTTTTTTTTTACAAATCAGTTGACACCTGTAGAAAATTCACAAAGCAATGGATTTGAATTTTGGATATTAAAGTGGCTTCAGTCTTTTTTGAATCCTGTTTTAAATGGTTCTAAGCATTGTGGAGAAAGGGAGTGAATTTGTTGTCTGTCCCTAAATTTCCATTGTGCACATTTTTAAAGAGAAATGAAAGGGTATTGTTGAATTAAAATCGAGTAACATTGTATTACAAAAATATTCCATTGATTTGATCATACTGAAAACTGAAGAGTTATTTTTTTTTGCAGTGACATATGAGTATACATATTAGGCCAGAACTGGCTTGTACTTGTCATATTACCATATAATCTTCCTCACATGATCAAAATTATTTTCATTCTTCTTTCTGGTGAACTTTCCTAGAGTGAAGACATGTCAGTAAAGTATACGGAATGTCTAGAAATACTTGAAGTTACTGTGGGGTCTGTATTATGATGAATGACAGTTGTAATTTGGAGGATCCTGAGAAATCACTGTGCAGACTTAAACAGAAATCCTCCTGAGAAATTGTAACTCTTTACAGTTTTCAGGAACGCAGAAAAAATGTGTTATCCCACATTCCAAACCTTGAAATACCAGTGTTGTCCAGTTTCTTCTGGTATATCTGATGTAAAGGGGGAGCCGTGTTTTACTTTCCTGAATTAAGTAATTGAGGCTTTGGTTTAGTCTCTTTAATTTTGCAGATTAACTTTCTGAGGTAAGAGTAGGCCATCTCTTATAGTGAAATATTCCAGGCTCCTAAGAGATATTGCAAATTTAATCTGAATATGAACTACAGACTAATATGAACAGGTAAAAACTAATACAACATTAAGTTCTACTATAGTTCTAGTGTTTAATCATTATTCATTAATTTGTTTGGAGAAATGACATACCTCTGCTAACATTGTAAAATATAACTTTTACAGTTTAAGTGTTCAACTTAATAATTGAGCAGCTTCTAATTCTGAGTATTTAGAGTGGTCTGTGTATTTTTGTCCTACAATATGTCAGTCAATCTTGGTATGTTCCACTTGTTGGCATGAGTTGTATGTAGTAACTGATTGAAATGTAATAAAACTGAACAAAAGCCAAGTAAATGAAAGCAGTGTAGTTTCAGTGGGAACACTAATATTTGGAATGTTCAATGAAACCCACTGGGTGTGTAGGATATATATATATATATATATATATATGCTTCTGTGGGATGTCAAATGATTTGACATATAGTTGAGAATGAAATTGTTTTTGTTATTCTCACTAGCATTCACTAATTTGTTTGAATATATATCTTCTAGAATACAGATCATTTCGTGACATAAGAAGGCAGCTGCATTTAGACGGTGCTCTTTAACTTTCTTTGAGCTGAAACCTCGCCTTGTAAAATCTGCTTTCTAGCTTTTCGTGGTTCTAGAGCTTTACTTACTTGCCTTGGTGACTAATAGCAGTGTTAGTTCTGTTTACACTGCAGAATCAACAGTACTCTGTGAGACAGAACTAATTTTTTTTCATTTGAGGAAGAGGATATTATTTAAATTCTACCTGCCATGCCAGTTTGTGCCTGGGCAAACACAGCTTAGTAGGATGATTTAAGTGAAGAAAGTGTCAAAAAGCATTTAATTTTGCCATGAAGGTATTCAGATTCATAAGAAGTAGGAAGAGAAGTCCCTGCTGTTTACATATGCTCTTTGTTGTTTTGTTTTCTTTAGATGGAACTCACTTTATACAAAAATTAGTAGTGACATATAGCATCATCTAGAGTAGTTTTGAAAATGCAAAGCACATTGTTTTTAATGATACATTGGAACAATAACTTAAAGTTGTCAGTTGTAAACTGGTTTGTTTTTTTTTTGGAATTGATTATTAGGATGAATTATATGCTTGATCATGATAAACCAATATTATTTTAAGTGTTTAATTCAAAGGGGATTTGTGTTATTGCAGACTACAATAGGCCTTATCAGCTTCAAGCTGGTGAGTTTTCACTGTGTGATCTAATTCACAGCTCTGAACATTTGAAACCAATGGGAGATTTTGTATATCTTCTCATGTTTAAACAGGTGGAAGTGGGGACAGCAAATGCACTGATAGCATGTCTTATGCTTCTGTGAAACAATAAATTCATCCTATTAACTTTCAATATTTATTTTGAAACTACAGTGTTTTTATTGTTGTGTTTTGTTTTTTTTAAGACATAAATGTACCATTATTCTTTCAGGAACAAACTGTTCTTTGTCCCTTTGACAGGGTTCACTTAGGTTTTTAAGCCTTGCTTAGGTATCTGTAACTTCGCTAATTAGGGCAAAAGAAAGAGTTTTTTGATGTATGTGTCACTGGGAGTGGAGGTAGCAGAGGTTTTTGTTACATTAACTGTTTTCATTCTTTCTGTTAGAAACTTATATGTATTTCAAGAAAGGTAACTAAGGCCACAATGGGTGAAGCTTTGAGCAACCTGGTCTTCTGGAAGGTGTCCTTGCCCATGGCACCTGGGTCCAACTAGATCATCTTTAAGGTTCCTTCCAACCCAAACCATTCTATAATAACAACTGTAATGAGAAAAAACTCATTAAGCTACCTCTTTGTAGTTTTTCATATGCATTACTATATTTTAAAACATGTTTCAGGGCTTGGTTATCTGTGGTTACCATGGCATTTGTGTGTACATTCTGCAGGATTGCAGATTCTTTTGTCAGATAGCTGGTTCTGGTTTTGAAGAAAAGCTTAATTTTTATCTTGTCAAATGCACATTTTAAAGTCTTGAAATAGCCTATTCAAGTACAAAATTATCTCATTATATATACTAATAGTAATTTGAGAATTAAAATCTAAAATAATTTTATGCATTACTACAAAGAAATCTGAGATTTTTCGCAGCTGTGTACTAAGCCTTTTTTTATAATTGCAACTTGTTTGTGGAAAACAAGTTCAATGACCATAAAAATTGATATCATGTCTTACTTGCTTTCGAAAGTCTAATATATGAAGAAATATTAAAAATCATCAGGTTGTTAGCTGCAGTTTCATCTAGAAGAATGTTTTTGAAATAGAATAGTACAGAAAGATACAAATCTCTGCTTGCAAAGACAACAGATCAATTAATATTCTTGTCAGATTCACTGAGTGAGTATAAAACTGCTCAATGAGGAACTTGTACATATTTTTTTCCCCTTCTTTGGCTACTGACTTGGGTAATGAAGTGTAGATGTGGCTGTTACATGCCAGTTGGAAGGGAGCCAGAACAGAGATGTTTGTACATGTGCAGATGTTGGCAGGATTCCCTGCACTCCTGTTGTCAGAAGGTCTTTTTATTGCCACAGAGTTATAAATATCTGTGTTACAGTAGGGCATGCAGATATTTTACTAGTAGTTTTGGGGATGTTCACTTCTTAATAAACTAAACTGCTCTTAGGATTTCTTATGTGCAGTGAAATTCAGTGTACTGAATGCAGGAAGATAATAGATGTGTTTTGACAGTCAGTGTACCATTGTGACTAATGCTGTACTTTCAAAATCAGTTTAATCCATTACATAAATCCCTGGTGCTGCTGGAGAGGAGGGGTCCTTTCTTCTGCACCTGGCTATTCAGACCTTGTCCTTTCCTTTTGTCAGTACTAGAATGATTTGGTGATGTGATGAGCTGGATCAGGCCACTGATCGAACCAAACACTGGCCCAGCATGTACCAGCTGTGCTGCATTCCTAATCACATGAGGAGGATTGAAATGAGTATGCTGTATGGGTTGGGAGGGATGGACACCTTTGCTTCCAGTTTTAGCATGGCATTTGCCAGGTTCAACTGTTTGTGGTTGAGTTTTTATTTGGGAAGGGAAGCAAAAGCATAAGCAGAGCAGGATTGAGATACAAGAAAGGAGAGGATTGAAAAAGAAAAGGAGTGGGGTGGTCCAGAGTCATATAAAAATATTTAGGCATCATTGCTGTAGCAATTGAATTGACTATATTGCATTAAATGCTGATAAAATGCAGCAATACAATAATGTTATGCACAGTTGGTGGAATTGGTTAAACCTGTATTTATACGAAAATGTAATCAGGTAAATTTTCTCCAATTTAAGATAGAAATTTGGGTTTATAAGGTATGGATAAAGGAAATATACGTGGGTACAGGACACATAGGTACACATATTTTGACTTCCCCAATACTAAGATGTATGGCTTTTTCCTGATAGATACTGGTAGGCAGTATGTTGAATTTTCCTATATGCCAATGGATCCTGCTCACTGGAGTAGTTCTCAGGAGGTTATACCACAGCACCAACTCATGCTTGTTCCATTTTGAGTGAAATAACACGTTCCTTTGTAAATAACTCATTTGATGAACAACAGCAACTTGTGTATTGGTTTGTTTGGATCCAGAACTGAATACAATACTAATAAATGTGCATGAAATTTCTTTTTGGTGGTTGTCATGGTTTAAGCCCAGCTGGCAACTCAGAACCACGCAGCCGCTCGCTCACTCCCTCCCTTGCTCCCCCAGCTCCTGGAGGGATGGGGAGGAGAATCAAAAGACTGTAACTCCCACAGGTTGAGATAAGAACAGTTCAGTAACTAAGGTATAACACAAACCACTACTGCTGCCACCAATAATAATAATGATAAGGGAGATAACAAGGGAAGAGAATACAACTGCTCACTACCAACTGACCCATACCCAGCCCAACTGGAGCAGTGATCTATCCCTTCCAGGTAACTGCCCCCAGTTTATATACTGGTGTCGTGGTTTAAACCCTAGCCAGACAGCTTGTTCACTCACTCCCAGTGAGTGGTGCCGGGTTGAGAGCAATCGAGCCCCCCCCCCCCCCCCCCCCAGGCTCTCCCCTTCCCCGCTCGTGGAGGAACGGGGAGGAGGATCGAAAGAGTGCAACTTGCACGGGTTGAGACAAGAACAGTCCAGCAACCAATGTACAACACAAATCACCACCGCTACTACCAACAATGATAAGAGAAAATAACAAGGGAAGAGAATACAATACCACCGGCCAAGAAACAAGTCCCACCCGGAAGCCCGTGTCCTTCGGGTAACTCCCAGTTACCCCCCACCCTGGGCATGACGTGCTGTGGTATGCAATACCTCTTTGGCTAGCCTGGGTCAGGCACCCCGTCTCTGCTTCCTCATGGCTTCCCCTCCTCCCTGGCAGATCATGAGCCTCATAAAGTCCTTGGTCAGGGTAAACATCACTTAGCAACAACCGAAAACATCAGTATCATCAGCACTGTTCCCAGGATGGAAGTCAAAACACAGCACTGCCCCAGCTACCACGAAGGAGAAACATGACTGCTACTGCTGAACCCAGGACAACTGGGCATGATGTGCTGTGGTATGGAATACCTCTTTGGCTAGTTTGGGTCAGGTGTTCTGTCTGTGCTTTCTCCCGGCTTCCCCTCCTCCCTGGCAGACCATGAGGCTCACAAAGTCCTTGGTCAGAGTAAACATTACTGAGCAACAACTAAAAGCATCAGTGTTATCAGTGCTGTTCCCAGGCTGAAAGTCAAAAACACAGCACTGCACCAGTTACCAAGAAGGAGAAAAATGACTGCTACTGCTGAACCCCGGACAGTGGTGTTTATTGATGCCACAGGGCATGATTTTTCTCTATATCGGTCTATTTGTAGAATAAGTAAGGAACACTGAATTAGCACACACTTCATTCATTGGAAGATAATTTTGCTAACAACACAACAAGCGAAAAAAAAAACCCTGCCAACTTCTTAGGGGTTGAATGTATCACTTGACTTGTCTTGAACTAGTGGATATTTGCCCATACTTACCACCTTCATAAATTGCCCTGAAGCCTATAGATAAAAATATTGTATTGTAAATTTGGTTGGTGAGAGAGATTTAGTTCTGCCCAGTTACGTGGTGTCACAGCTTGAAAGCATTGTGCTGGTCTCAAAACTATCAAATTAGTTCTGTGTCATCCTCTGGATTTTTCATGACCAGATTCATCTATGCAGGTTGATCAGGTGTTCAAAATAGAGTAGAAGTCCAGACACGTAGGCACCCCAAAAACTTTGAACTTCTTCTGTTATTTTTGTGGGTCTGATGTCCTTTTCACCGACTGAGAAAGGTTGAAAGTTTCTTCTTTGTAATGATAAACATGATTATTTCCCCTGAAATTGTCTTCTACACATACCATGTTAGAGGCTGGCTTAATGGTGTTTGCCACAAAGATGGCAAACCATGTCAACAATGTATATCAATTATGAGATTAATTTCTTCGCATGTACTATATAGACAGGATTTGCTGTGTAGAAACTTTGAAGCATCCTTGAAAATTCCATAGAGGACATCTTAAGGCAGAATAGTCTGGAAAGGGTGTTCATTTTCCAGTAGGATCCAATTATCAAATAGTATTAACACGTAAGTGGGTATTTTTACTGTCTCAAAATTATATTTAAAATATTAAATCATTTTAAAACTGTGGATGACCAAATTGGAATGTTCTTAAGTGGTCTAAGCAAGGACTGCTGGAAGCTAGGTATAAGTTAACCTGGTACTCAGCCTTCATTTTCAATATGGGCTCAATTAAGGCCTCCATAACATTTCATTAAATAATTATATCAAACAAAAACTGTTCTAATGACTGTTAAGTCATGCCCATTCAACAAAAGCCATTTAAACATGAAAGTGGGTATTTTTCATTCTGCAGATGAGAAAGCTCATCTTGATGAGAATAGCTAGATAACATCATAAGGTGTGTAGTCAGAATGGAATCTGATCAACTGGGAAAAACGGGAAGGGGGTGTGCGTGTGTGTGTTGGTGAGAAGGTGTCACTTTTTAACATTTTTCCTTTAGGTTTTTAAGAGTTGGTTTTAACTAAAAATATCAGATGCAAAATTATCTTCGTGGGAAGTATACTTGCATTAGTACAACAGGTGTATAACACTAATAGACAAAGATACTTGATGGAATTGTGCATGTGTATGTGTAAAAAAATAAATAAAAAAAAAAGGTATGTAGTATATGGAAAGCTACGTATGGGTTATATATTATTTCAGGTCATCCAGCTCTTCCCTTTTCATAGTCCAGCAGGGCCTGTTGCTCACATAAACGTATTTTTGTGTTGTGTTTTCTTTCCTTTCAAAACTTAGATGTATCTGGAGATGTAATGTTGATGGATATTTACAGGTGTCTTTTCTAAATATTATTGATCAACCTTTTAAATCTAAGCTGTTTCTGTATTAATGAAAATTTTTAAAAAATCTTTTTATATACAGAGTTTTCCATCTGATGAGGGTTGGCCGTTCGCAAAGTACTTAGGAGCATGTGGAAGAATGGTGGCTGTCAATTATGTTGGAGAAGAGCTGTGGAGTTACTTTAATGCACCATGGGAGAAACGAGTGGATCTGGCCTGGCAATTAATGGAAATAGCTGAGCAGCTAACAAATAATGACTTTGAATTTGCGCTCTACCTCCTTGATGTCAGCTTTGACAACTTTGCAGTTGGACCAAGAGATGGGAAAGTTATCATTGTAGATGCAGAAAATGTTCTGGTAGCAGACAAAAGGTTAATCAGACAGAGTAAGTGTTGTCTTTTTCTCCTTTCCCCTCTCTCCATATCTCTTCTCCCTTCTTTCTCTGTAAGCACAGTATTTGAAGTGTGTGTGGCTTCTAAATACAAGTTTGGTTGGCTTTGCAGCTAGACTACTAATTAGCAAACTAATTAGCTTTCTTCTGCAGTGAGACCACTAATTAACTTGACCAATTTGTCAATTTTACAAAGTGTTGAATTTACCTGAACTTGATTTCCATGCACTTTTAACCTCTGTAATGCAGTTTTAAGTGGAGAGGTGGGAGTGGCAGGAGGGAGTTCGGACGTTGGATGGGTTTGTACAGATGGGTGAGCAGAGAGGCACAGGGGCTGGCTGACTGTCTTGTCTGCCTTTGCTGAAAGAGTTTCCTTTTGTCTTTTCCAGACATCTGTAAGGACAGAAGTCTTGGCATTCTGTTTTCTGTGAATGACGAGATGATCTTACGGCTCGCTTTGCCTTAGTTACATAGCCTGCCTCTGGTTCAGTTGTTCAGATTGGTGCTCTGTAATAATGAAACTGAAGGAATGGGTAATTTTAGTGCTGTTTCCAGGTGGGAGTAGTGAAAATTCATTCATCTTTCTGTCAACTGTAAAAGCTCAAAGCAGTGGCAGCAGGAGAGATGTCTGACAAAGTAGCATTACATAGGTTCGTATTTCTTTATAAGGCAAACTTTGCAGACCTAAGGGCTAGAGGCACTGAACATGAAGCCCTAGGTTCTGCAGAAATTCATAGCAATAGGCCAAGTGTTTCCAGTTTGCTTTGGATAAATGGATTTTTTTTTTTTTCAGCTTTGCAAATAGGCTTCATCTGCTGTGCTGCTGAATTAACTTTTAAGACTATTTTCCATCCACACACGTGTCTGTGAGGACATGTGTTGCATGGGTCTTTTTTGTTTGTTGGTTTGGTTTTGGGTTTTTGTTGTTTTGGTATTTTGTTTTTCATTTTTTGTTTTTTTTTTTGTTTTTGTTTTTTAAATTACATTTAATATACGCTCTCAAGGAGCTTGGATTAAAATTGTCTGGGCCTACCGAGAAAACCTTTTCGTATGTTGAATATCCAGTGCATTTGCTTTAGCACTTAATGGGCCACACAAATAAATTTATTTTTTTTTAATCTTCTTTCTCTACTCTCTTAAAATAATATTATTGAAGAGTTTGACTTCTGGAGCATGTCTGAATCGCTCAGTCACAAAGATGACCAAATGAACTCTGAGAAAGTTGATGTATACTCATCTGGCAGAAGCAAAATGCTGAAAGTGTCATGCTTAATCTGTTGCCTGCAGTTCTCAGACTAATTTTGCTGCATGATTTGTAATCTAACAATCAAGAACACTGGAAGCAAATGAGGACACACAAGAAAGTTCTGTCTTTATATAAAGTTGACATTTAGTACTGATTTAATTAATATTCTGGAAAGTTTCATTAAACAATCTCAGTCTAGAGTGATTAATATGCCTGTTTAGATATTTGATTGGGTACATTTATCCAACTGCACTGTACAGTAGTATCTAGTTGTACTCTGTGAGGATATCATATTTGAATTTGCTGAAGTCCTTTTTTCCCATTCTCCTTGTTGCTGGCTTTTTTTAAGTTTTGAGTTTGCTGTTCATTGTACAAATTTTACATCCTGTTTTTATAGTTTTAGCAGTCATTCTTGAGTAGGTTTCTTTTTCCTAGACTAGCTTGCAGTGCGCCGTAAGTAAGTAGACTAGTAGCAGCTCAGAGACTACCAAACAAATTTTAATATGTACGTCACAGTGCTAAAAGAGATCTTCAAAATGATGAGGCTCCATGATAAGGACCTCTTCTCAAAGCTGGCAGTAATCTAAAAACTTAAGATGGAAGTTTTCTAACAAAAAGTATTAAGAACTCAAATCTCACACTTAGTAACCTTATTATCTTACTGTTGTTATTGTAGAAGATATTTTCTGTAAATCAGGGTTTAAGGTAAAGAATGCTTTGTGATAAGGGCACTAGTTAAATCTTCAAATTTTGATAACTTTGTATATATAAGGTAGAGTTTAATATGTGCTTAAGTGCCATTTGTTTTGTGGATTTTTTTTCTTTTTTGTCAAAGATTATGTTTAATGCATCTGCTGTTTTATATGCACTTCTTAGTTACAACCATGTCTAAAGTAAGAGATTGGAAGATCATGTTTTAGATGTTTATGGCAATTTGCATTGGCTGGTTTTGTTCTGTGATAGACCAGTTGTGAGTGTTAGTTCCCAGGGGAACTGGAGAAACCAGACCTATGTTGCTAAAATAAATCATGTTGCTTGTTTGTTTTTCTCTTGACTTCAGCTGTGGATCATTCTCTTGTACTTGCTCCTGCTACATTTTTTTCCTCTGGGTATGTGTGTGAATGTAGATTTCATGTGTTCAGTGTGCTGTTTTTTTCTGCTTCCCTCTCTTTGCTATTTGTTTTACTGTCTTTTTTTTTTCTTTCCCTTATTTTTGTATTTCCAGGGCTGTTTCAGCAGAAGAGTATATCAAGCTGTCAGATGAAATCTTAGACTAGAACATTTAGGAGTTCATCTAAACAAAGTTGGTTTATAATTTAAATACAACCAGTTTGCTGTGTATTGAGTTTCTGATTGTATTCAAACACACATATGCTCTTTTCTTTGCTATCTCACATTTTTATTTTTACTGTCTCCTTATACTTCACAGATAAACCTGAAAACTGGGATGTATGGTATGAAAGCAAATTTGATGACTGTGATAAAGAAGCTTGTCTGTCCTTCTCAAAAGAGATTCTTTGTGCTCGTGTCACTGTGGACCACAATTATTATGCTATTTGTCAGAACCTTTTATCAAGACATGCCATGTGGCGTGGCACTTCTGGAGGACTACTTCATGACCCGCCAGCTGAAATTGCCAAAGATGGCCGACTTGAGGCCTTGCTGGATGAGTGTGCCAACCCAAAGAAGCGATATGGTAGATTCCAAGCTGCAAAAGAACTGCGAGAATACCTTGCACAATTGAGTAACAATGTGAGGTAGTCCACAGTGAAATTTTTTTGCAACACTGGCTAAAACACTATTGCAAAGACACATAGAAAATGAAGGTTTGAACTTACGTATTAAAGAGAACATAAAAACCCCCTAGTTTATCAGTTTTATAAATACCATAAAATAATAAATTTATGGTGTTGTAATGTTCCTTTGCAAACAGAAAAGGTACTTAGTGAATTAAAACTTGAGCTACTATTGACTCCCCTCCCTAACTGTTTAAAAGGGAGTAGGTCATTAAAGACTGTGATAGCTTAATTGACAGCTTGTGTGTCAAAGGGTACTTTACATAAAACTGCATTAGTGTCACGGTTTTGTGAGCTGATGTTCTTACTTGGAAAGTCAAGTTAGACTCATGGCCTGTTTTAAAGGCCTTTTTCCTGACATCATTGTCTCATTTTTGTGTTTGTTTAAACACCTTGAAGTGGCATTTACATCCAGGTAAATCTAGCTGTCTGCATTCTTTCAAATTTAACAGGCTTTCATGTTAATGCTGTGCAGTACATTCCTACTGTGAGTGCAGGATTCCTATGTTTACTGTCTAATTTTAGGGGGGTTTACACTGTATTTTACTATGCTTAGACATTGTGTATTTTTTTTTTTAAGATTGACATAAACTCAAATGTCATTTGAACTACATTCATTTGATGTCTTTTGTAGTCCAGCCATTGGAAATACCACTTAATGTAATTATTGTACAAAACATTTACCCGTCATGACAGTATATACACCATTGTTTAGCAGGAAATCATGGGATGAGCAAACTCTTGCTTTTAACAGAGACAATTTGAGAATTGGAGAGAGCCTACAATGAAAAGATCTGCATTAATTTAAAAGTAAGAATTAACTAGGCCAGTGTAGTTACGCATAAACCAAAGAAAATGGTTTTATTAGTTTCTAAAGACTAAAGGAAATGCTATATCGTAGTGAAGCTAGTAATTCTGAAGATTCAAATTTCAGTGATCCTTAGTTATTCTTTGAGGGACTTCTGAAACTATGTGCTAATGCTGAAAGAAAACTTTAATTTGAATAATAATGTCTAGAAAGTTAGAAGTTGTTTTTGCATTATTCCCAATTCTGTTGAATTCAAGTGTAATGGAGTTTACTGAATATTCATCTTTTGGTTTACTGGCTAAATTGATTAAGCTGTATTCACTCTAGACACCTTTTCTTGAACTCAGTTTGACTATTCCTAGTGCAGTCAAAATTGACTTGTTGAGGTCTGTGTAAGTACCGAGTTGTTTTCATAAAATTACAGTTTTGATAAAACCTCAGTGCTGCAAGAACTCACTTTAAAGCTTTTTTTTCTTTTTTTAACAACTACTATAATTCTTCATTTTCCTGCAGTCTTATTCATAAAAAGATACTCGTAAGAAATGTATGCATATTACTTCTTGTAACAGTAATGAAGGAAAGTAGTATATCTTAAATGCGTGTATAAACCAATATTTTGTACAAGCTAAAAAGAATATGGGCAAGGTAGTATGTGCTACTTTTAAGAGCAAAGCTAATATGCCTCTTACACTGCATCAAAAGACTGATGGAAACTGTTGCATTACGAGATTACTGCAAAGTGCAAGGTGAGGAAAACACAAACTCACTCTCTGTCCCTTCTTCAAAAACCAGAGCTGTATAAAGATACAGAGTGCATTTTGATTTCTTAGTTGATTATCTTAAGGGTATTTTAGAATTCAAAATTCTCACCTTAAGTAATCTTTGCCTATGTAGGCTTAATTTGCTCCCAGTCCCTTGTTTCATTTTCTGAAGTTGGAATGCCCAATGCAGCTTTTAATTTTCATTTCTCCACTCCCCTCACTTGAATATGGTTTTGCATGCTTCCTCTGGCACAAGCTGTCAGAGAAGGTTCATGTTATTTTTCAACATAAAATCTACTTATTTTGAGAAAATACACTAACCCTAAAACTAGATAATCCTACTTTGCCATAAAAGCCTTGATTTATCACTAAAGTTGATTTTATAAATATCTGCCACATTTCCCAATGAGTGAATGGAGTATGATTGTCAAAGTTGTAAAAGAAACAAACACTGCCAGTTCTGGATAGTATTCAAGGCAGTTCTGTAGCTGTCAGAATGTCCTGTCAGATTTGGTTTGGGGTTTAGTTGCCTCAGAAATAAGATACTAAAGTTGACTGTAAAAGGAATTTGGAACTTTAAAAAACAAACACTACAGGGAAAACATTGTGGAGAGCAATAAATCTTGTTCTGTTTGTACCTGTCAGATATTTATTGTATAATAACAATTTATATTTTTAGTCATTGCCCATTATTGATGAACACAGTGAAATATTTTTGAATGAGATGTTTGGGGTTTGTATGTGCATTACAATTGTCCTTTTGTACTGTAAGTTACTGTTCGATTGGAATATTTTATCAAAACTGTCTCCCTGTGCCTTTATATTACAAGAAAGTTGTTTCTGCAACTTCTAATGATATTAATAAAGAATTCTTTAAGAACCTCATCTCAGCTATTCATTTTCAGATTAGTAAGTCTTTTAAGATTGACTTACTTTAGGGTGCATTAAAATATACATAGAACTAGTTTTTGTAGTGTCCCAGAATGCGCCTGTCATCAAAAGTGACAGATAGGAACGAACTTTCCTCCTCCTCCTTTCTAGTAGACTGATCTAAAGTATGAATTATCTGTCAGGAATATTTTTGTTTTGGGTATTATCATAAGTGGAACTCATTTTCATGAAAATGACTTGATCAAGCCATTTTTTTGTTATATTAACTGAAAGAAACTATTCTCAAATTAAGCAACTTGATATCTTCACTCTTTATTGTTTGAAAAGCTTATTTTTCCTTGTATTTCGATGAATTTAAATTGTTAGTACTACTTTGTCTTCAGTCAATACTCTAGCTGTTAACGTAATGTAAATATATAATGACTTTTGATGTTTCCTTTATTCTGGATTTTTCAGTGAGCATTTGCATTTGAAACCAAGTCCTGCAGTTATACTAGAGCATATATTCCCTTCTGGAGCATGTATTCCTTTCTGACTTTCTGAGCCTGTGTAAATAACAGAAATGTCTCAAAACAACTTGAATTTTTAGTTAAGATTTTTTTTTTTTTAGTTGCACTCCTACTGCCTCAGCTTACATTTCCAGGAACTGCGAACGTGCAGATTGAAACTAGTAAATTTTACAGTGTCCCTCGGATGTCAAGAGCATTATGATCTTAAGATGAACTGGCATAACTAACTGCCTTTCATTTCAACAGTTTCCAGAGTATAGCATAGTCTGATCCTGGTTGCCTCAAGCTTCAGTACATGGTGTAGCTGTTACTTTCTTACCAGGTACTTGTTCATTGTGAGATACTCTCTTACGAGACACTTCAAATATGTTAAATTTTGTACGCTCCTCTGATTTACTACAAAGACTAAGTTAAATACTATTTTCTTTACATTTATTAGAGTGGACACCTTGACTACCTTAAAAGGCACTAAAATGTTTTGGTTCTGTACAGTCATTCTACTATTTTTGTAGAAACCAGCAGTGGTGCTTTCATGGATTACTATTTTTCCATATGACATGTCTGAATTCAGTACTAACTTCTAAGCTCTTTTGTTAGTTATCTATGTTGTTTGAAACCTGTAATTTGGAGATGAGGATATTGGACTGTCTGTAAAATGCACGTGTCCAGTGAGTATCAGAGAAATGTTCTGTTAAGGAAATTAATTTCTCAATTTGAAGATTTGGCGTGCAGCCTGCTTAAACTGCTTTTGAAGTTCCTCATGGTTTCTTATCTTACAGGCTTCCCAAGACTTTAAAAATACAGTCCATCAAATGGAAACTTAATTAGTGTTGATTTCACACACTTTTTTTTTTTTTTTTGAAGTTGCAATATGCAGACAGGCTAATTTATTTGATAGCATTCATCTGACAAGTTCAGTAATTATTAGCATTACTGTTATTTCTACTTTAAATGTCTTCCAGGTTTTTGTTTTCTGCCTCCTTACTTCCAGGTTGTGTGCAGAGATGTGCAACTAATTTAAATAGACCTTTATCTCCTTCTAGTTTAATTTTAGGGTATTTTAAAGACATTTTTCCTATGCTGATTTATCAGGTTCTTAATGTGACTTTTCAGATCTGACAAGTGTTGGCTTGCCTGGTGTACTTCCATGCATCAGATTCTTATGTCATAGATGGTTGGGGCAATATGAAGCACAAATACAGGCTAGGTGGAAATGGATTCAGAGCAGCCCTGAGGAGAGGGACTTGTGGTGTTGGTCAATGAGAAACTGAACATGAGCTGTCAGTGTGTGCTCACAGCCCAGAAAGCCAACCGTGTGCTGGGCTGCATCAAAAGGAGCGTGACCAGCAAGCTGGGGGAGGTGATTTTCCCCCCTATGCCACTCTCATGAGAAGGCACCTGGAGTCCTGCCCAGAAGAGGGCAACAAAGTTGGTGAAGGGTCTGGAAAATAAGTCTTCCTAGGGATGGCTGAGGGAACTGAGGTTGTTTAGTCTGGAGAAGGCTCACAGAGGACCTTACCACTCCTTACAACTACCTGAAAGGAGGCTGTAGTGAGCTGGAGGTTGGTCTCTTCTCCTGAGTAACAAGTGACAGACAAGAGGTAATGGCCTCAAGCTGTGCCACGGGAGGTTTAGACTGGGTATTAGGAAAAAGTTCTTCACAGGGACAGCAGTCAGACATTGGAGCAGGCTTTCCAGTAAAGTGGTGGAATCACCGTCCCTGGAAGTGTTCAAAAACTGTGTAGATGACGCTCTCTGTGATGTGGTTTAGTGGTGAATTTGGCAATCCTGAAGTAATGGTTGGACTTATGACCTTAAGGGCTTTTTCAACCTAGTTGATTCCATGGTTCTAAGTTCCTTACTACAAGGGTGTTGGGGTACTGGTATAGGTTGCCCAGAAAAGTTGTGGCTGCCCCATCCCTGGCAGTGTTCAAGACCAGGCTGGGATGGGGCTTTGAGCAACCTGGTCTAGTTGAAGGTGTCTGTCCGTAATAAAGGGGTTGAAGCTAGATGTTATTTTAAGGTCCCTTCCAACCCAAACCATTCTGTGATGATTCTATGATTCATACTGAGTTTCATGAACTCATCTCACTATGGTTCCAGAGTAATTTCTGTAGTAGTCTGAATTGCACTGTACACTACACTATTGAGCTTTTGCTAGACGCAGTAAGGCCCTGTGTGTGCTACATGTCTTTGCAGAGTGTGCATATGATGTTAGGACAATGGAAGAGTCAGTTGTTTTGGCAGTAGATGAGCGTTGTACCTGTTCTGTGTGGATCAAAAGCTAGACAAATTTCAGAAGCATTAGTAATGAACATTAACCATGACAAGTGCCAGGTCCTGCACCTGGGTTGCAGCAATCCCAGGCACAGCTACAGGTCAGGCAGAGAAGAGATTCAGAGCAGCCCTGCGGAGAAGAACTTGGGGGTATTGGTCGATGAGAAACTTAATATGAGCTGACTTCAGTGTGTGCTTGCAGCCCAGAAAGCCAACCGTATCCTGGGCTGCATCAAAAGCAGCGTGACCAGCAGGTTGAAGGAGGTGATCCTGCCCCTCTACTCTGCTCTTGTGAGACCTCACCTGGAGCATTGTGTGCAGTTCTGGTGTCCTCAACATAAAAAGGACATGGAACTGTTGGAACAAGTCCAGAGAAGGGCCATGAGGATGATCAGGGGACTGGAGCACCTCCCGTATGAAGACAGGCTGAGAAAGTTGGGGCTGTTCAGCCTGGAGAAGAGAAGGCTGCGTGGAGACCTCATAGCAGCCTTCCAGTATCTGAAGGGGGCCTATAAGGGTGCTGGGGAGGGACTCTTCATTAGAGACTGTAGTGACAGGACAAGGGGTAATGGGTTAAAACTTAAACAGGGGAAGTTTAGATTGGATATAAGGAGGAAATTCTTTCCTGTTAGGGTGGTGAGGCACTGGAATGGGTTGCCCAGGGAGGTTGTGAATGCTCCATCCCTGGCAGTGTTCAAGTCCTGGCTGGACAGAGCCTTGGGTGAGATGGTTTAGTGTGAGGTGTCCCTGCCCATGACGGGGGTTGGAACTTGATGATCTTAAGGTCCTTTACAACCCTAACTATTCTATGATTCTATGATTTGCCATGAATATTGACCTGCATGTTCAGGTCAGAGCAGAAAAATTCTGACTTTAAAATAAAAAATAGCTAAGGCTGGATCTTATACCTGGTGGGTTAACTCTAGTCTTCTGAGAACAGCAGTGTGAAAGCAGGCTATACTTCAAAGCAAAATGGGCTATTTAATATACAGCTTGTGTTCAGATAAAAGCATATTTTGGAGGTGGGTCAGGGTTTCAAATAGCTTGTCTATTAGTCAAAAAAAATTAATATACATCTTTCTGTCTTAAAATGATGCTTTTGTATATGCTTATTTTTTACTACAGATACTAACTTTTGATATTTTTAATGGAGGCTTAGTGCATCCTTTTAATGTGGCCCTGGTGTAACTACAGTTTCCCAAATAGATTTCCTGTATACTTTTAAAGCAGTGAGGGTTTCAGAATCTAGTGTGTTTTTATTTTGTGGTTGGTTTGTTTCTCCAGATACAGTTCTGAAGCTCCTCAAATGGTTGAGCAGCTGATTTCATTGCTGCCAACTATTAATGCAGTTTAATTGTGACTTGGAAGTTCACATCTCCTTTTGCTGTTCAGGCTGGGGTAAGAATGTCTGGTTTTCTGTAAAATCTAGTAGTTCTCAGTGCGTAGCTATGTCACCTAGACCTTAATAGATGCTTTTTCCTTACAAGAAAATGGAAGAGTTTTATTATTTTGTGGGGATTATTGGCAGTTTCTTATATGAATGTTTTTTTTCTTACTCTTGCAAAGTAAGTTGCAGTTTCACTGTGGGCTATTTCCATCTGGAGAGAGGACAAAGAAATACTGATCAGAATTCTGAGGAAGTAAAATCAAGAATATCTTGAACTTGTGGACTTCAGTGCCTCACAGTAGAATATTAGTATACCAGTAATGGGTCTAATTATTTAATGTCTTCTGGAATATAAAGAGCAGTCCTAGTTGTTTATTTAGATGCACTCATTTTAGAAACTGTATGTTGAGATGGTTGAGCTTAACATGTTTGTGCTTGCCTTCCTAAGGGTAAACTTAGAGCTCTGGCAGAAAGCAGATGTACTTGTCAACAACTTTTAAGAATTGCTGTCTTTAAAAGAGCTCTTTCTTTATCAGCAGCCAGCACACTCAGTGAATGAGGAGAGAATATTTGTACAGTGACTGCACAAAGTTACATGAATATTGCAAAACATACTTAGTGTTTCTTGAAACTCATCTCTTGCTTGTTGTCTAGTTCTAATCTGGGGCCTTAAAATATTAAAAAAAAAAAAATAATTTTCTTACTGTTTTATAAAAGCTACGCATGTGAAAACCTGATTTTTTTATAAAGTCTGGCAGCTGCCGCTGAGTTTCTTTGCAGGTAGAATAAAACTTGATGAAAGATGGAGAAACCAGGTTTCTTTCTCAGGCTGCAGCCTTATGTTCTTTGACTTACATGCTGTCAGTTGTGTTTGTTTTTATTGGTGGTGATGTTTTGTTTAAAAACTTCCTAGTTTACAAAGGAGGAGAACTTGACAGGGAGGATACAAACTTTCACAGCTCTCCCTTCAGCGGTTCACCTTCCAGTCCTTCTGAGCTGTACATACTGTTACGCTTCTTCCCAATCTTCTTTTGCAGATACTGTCAGCTAGTTTTTTACACTAGTTTTCTAATTATTTTTCTGATTACTTGGAATACTGTAGTTTTCCTCCAAAGTCATTATACGAAAGTTCATATTACATTCTTTGTTAGAATAGGTGATGTTTTGTCTTTGCCAGATAGTAAACATATGATATTAAATGATATTTCTCTTTCTTCTTTTTTATATGCTGTTTATTTTCAGCATAATTGGAAGCATGGTGGTGCTCATTGCTTAAAATGTGAAAAATTATGCTATGCTACATAAGTATGGATCAATATCTAGTTTTATATAGCATATACTTGGTATGATGTTCACCTGCCTTATGACCAAATACATACATTATTAGAAACCTTTTATCAGTTTTGTGGAAATTCTTTGCTTCTGGACTCAGCTGTTTGAATTTGTAAAGGTTTATCATGTATATGATTGCATTATCCAGATGCTTTAACAGCAAGAGGAAAGCAAAAAGACTTTGCAGTTTTTGTCCCCTGAGTATAGCCATTCTTTCCTTGGTGCTGTGTCTGATACTACAGGGTTACATCTTTTCTACCAAGTAGTTCTGTGCAGAAGAAGCTGCTCAGCAGACTGTAGCATTGGTGCCAAAGCCTCTGCACCTTCACTGTGTATGTCTTACATTTTGCTTCAGCCTAAATCAAGACTTGTCTCCTCAACTGAACATCTTCAGTATGCTTATGATCAGTTAGCTGTTTGAACTTGTATGTATCTGTTAGGGCTTGAAAGACGCTTGGAGTGCACATGAGTAAGAGCTTCTGGCTTAGTTTTCTTTGCAAGGAACCTGGTTGATGTGCATGAACGCTGCTCTGCAACCAAACCAACACCTGGAGGATGTTTGAGAGATTCATTTCAAATCTGCTTTACTTCTCTGAAACAAAATATCCATGTAAACCCAGACTAATAGCAAAATGTGTTTTTTCACTAGTCAGAATGAGGACCCTGCATTGAATAAATTTCCTCTGATTTCTTAAGTTTATATATCATTTATCTATTCTAAGTGTCATACTCAAGTTGTATTTGTATATGTAAGTGTTTATACATGTATATGCACATACACACAAATTTTACTTATATATATAAAAATGAAATTTGTATATATCTACACACATATATAGTACATACATGTGTATTTAATGTAAGCTGCTATTGCAAAATTCTGATTGGACTCTTGGCTGAGGCTGACGATTTATTTAATGGAAGTGTTTTACTTGTGAGAGTCTAATCTCATTTCCCTGCTTTGTTGTCTTTGTCTAACTTAACTTTGATCAGCAGATCTGATGCCTTCAGTACCTAAAAACTGATCTTACACTGGTGTTAATCTGTAACCAGCTGTTGTATGGAACAGATTAGTGATCTTCCTATTCTTATTTGAAATCTTTCTTAAGTAAGTTTTTTGATTTCTAATGTGGTAACTGAGCATGCATGCCACTGTTCTATTTGTACTTTTGTCCCTTGCTGGTAAAGAACTGCTGTTTCCTGTTTGATAGTTACAGAAGTGTTTCTTTTGCCTCAACTTGGCATCCCAGCCTTACTTTGAGATGTTTTGTCAGTAACATGAGAGAAGGATTGCAGCTCTGACCTTTAAATGTCCAGTGGTCCTCCACAGAGCCCACTGCAGGAATTCTGAAATGCACCCACAAGGACACCATCTCTTGTGATTCCCTATATGCAGGATTGGGGCAGATTGTTTCTGTTAGTGCCTGGATGTTGGAGGCATGAGAATATTTCTGTGTATTGGAGCAATCATAGTTGTTTGTGTGTCTCCCCCACTTAAGTCTAAAATCTTGTGAAAAAGAGAAAATACATTTTCATAGCTAATTTTTTTGTTAAATCTTTTTTTTTGTTCTGCATTATTCCATACTTATCTGAAGTTTATCTGATTATAGTTTATGAGATGTAACTAATTATGTTGCTTTTTTAATGTTAAAATCTTGCAAAAGTCACTTTTTAGGAAATTTATATTGGTGATTTTTTTAAGCAGAATTTTGTAATTTTAATGTGATGTATTTCCATAAATAACCAGTAACTGAAAACACTTTTGCCATGTGTAAACACATTTTTATATTATGATTGCTTTTAGTCATTTCTTTCTGTATCTGGGCTAGCAATATGCTTTGTATATTGAACTTTTGCTGCCCACCAAAAACATCACTAGCATCACACTTGGATTTACCAAGGAGGTACTTTCTTTCCTGTCTGTTTTCACTAAAATTGGTGTGTGGTGTGGATACAATTGCAGTTACACTTGTCCTCTCTTGGTTGGAATAATACCTGTCCTTGGTTTCTAGTAGATTATCAGAATTTCTTTATTATGCGTATAAATAAAACAAAGTGCTACCTTGCTTAGGTACCATTACATTAGCCATGATATGAGGTATATTTGTGTGAACTGTAAGTACCTGTGATACTGCAAGCAATAGCAGCGTTAGAATTTTCCAAAGAAGGGTATCACTGCATGGAAGAAGCATCACAACTTGGGTAAGTAAAGTGTCATAAATTAAGTTGGAATTTACCCAGTACTCATGTTTTTCTCACTAAAAAAAGAGAAATGCTGTAATTGGGATTTCTGTGTCTTGGCAGAAAAGGGGGATTGCAGGAGTTCAAGGCACTGAACAGTAGCACTTGGCTCAGCAGCAGAGAAGCCTTTACAGCCAGTGCTCCTAGGGACTTCCTCATTGGTCTGGGTTTATTACTATTCCTGTGACATGCCAAAGCTCCAGCCATACTAGTTTGTATCTAAGCAATGAGCCATTCTCTTGATTCATCTGCTGTTGCTGTATAGCAAATTGCTGGGGTATGTTTTATCTGTGATAGGTGGGTTTCTGTTAGCTAGTATTCATACAGCTCACACCGCAGATCATGTAAGCTACCATGTCTTCTCAGGCTTGCGTTGTGATCATGACAAGCAGACAGGTTGAGCAGCAGAGAAAGAAAAGAAATATATGCATTTTACAAATGGAAAACCTATATTTGATTTTTTTGGTTTGTGGTTCAGAAAACATAGGGGAGATCTTTTATAGATGTGGGATGAAATAATTTTAGAAAGTAACTTTGTGTAGAGGGACATGGCTTTCATCCTAGAGATTTTTACAGAACACATAAAAATTAATCATAGATTATTCAAAGTTCCTTCTCTGTTTCTAATGAAGCCTGTGTTAGATACAGTATAATGTTAATGGATTGCAGGTAACACAATTTTTGCAGCTCAGGCACATTGATCCAGATATGCTCTTTTAGTATTGCTTGAATAAGTGTTCCTTAGTGATTCCACACTTCCGTATGTATCATCTGTTGTGAGACTGTAGGACTCTTTTCTAGTCATCCTATTATTGAATCCTGCTTCAGGAGACTTGTATGACCTGTGTTACCTGGTTTGATGATGTCTTTTTGTCTTCTCATTCCTCTTTGAAAATGTGCTACACAGACCAAGGTGTTGGTCTATATAAAAAGGATACCTGAATTCTAACTTGTATCTCCAACTATATAAATTACTACAAGTGTAAAAGTGCCCTTCAGATTAGTGATCTCTAATCTGAGATCAATAAAGAGGTGAGTTAAATCACAGGGAAAACTGCTTAGCAGTTGTGGAGCAATGGTATATTTGGATTACCTGGCAGTTCCCAGTGAAGCTAGTGGTACAGGGCCAGGTACCTGAACACTGCGACAGCTAATGAACTGCAGACATGGTTTTAATGGACTTTTTTAAGGAATATAGAAAAATACTACCTAGTACTTGGAGATGCAGGAGATAAGGGTTTAAAGGGGAACTCTAGATGACTGAATACTGCTCAGCTCTGATCAGGAGGTTTTTGCTATTATGTAAATGCTATTAAAAATCGATATCAAAATTTAATGTTCTTTGGCTAATTCTAGGTTGTAGGATAAAATATCAAGGCACTGTACTCTGTGGGCAAGTGACTGGAAGATGTGTAAAGAACACTGGATTTGAGCATCTGCGAAAGACATCAGAGATTGACATGTCTACAAAAGACCTATTTATAATTTATAATCACCATGTTGTGGTGAGATTTAGATTCTTTTGATGTAACACAGGAGTGTGTTACAGTGAGTATCTATTAAAAAACTCAGTCTTGCAGCAGTTTTAAATTAAAATTGGAAACATTTCTCAAGTAATTTCTCCTTTTACAGATTTGTGGTGAATTTCCTACAGTCAGTGTGCATGCAGAAGAAGGTGCTGCACAGTCCAAACATGGTGCCTTCTTAAATTCACCTGGTCCCGTGAGGTGTTCTGTCTCCATGAAAATGCTGGGGATGGGTTGAAAATGGTATTAGTAGCATTGTATCCGAGTGATAAATGGTTTCTAAGTGCATACCGTGATTTAGGAAGTATTGCAAGAAGCTGAACGTGATTGCTTAGTTTAGAGGAAACGGGCTAATTGAAAATAGACCATAGCAGTGGGGTTGTAAATCACACTTCTCTTACTCTACATGCATTGCAGGGAGCGTAAACTGTGTTTTAAAAATACCCAGATAGTGGAAAGTCACTCAGGAAGAGGTTATAAGAGCTGTTGTTCCCAGTGAGCTACACATGGTAATTTGCATCTGGTATACAGGGGGAGAGATGTCGGGATCTGGTTTTAAGAGTTTTCTGTGCTCAATATTTAGCAAAAAGAAAAGAAATATAATTAGAAAACCATGAACCAGGATAAGAGTTGTTTCTTCCAAAGAAGAAACAATGAGGGGAGGATGTCTGCTAAAGTGCCTGAGGCAGCTGAGAGATGTCCAAGGAAGGAAATCTGTTCAGCAGCCCATAATCGCCCCGAGTTCCAGGTAAATGTTTATCTTTTGTTCTGCCAGTTTCCCTTTGGTAACTGTTTTCTGCTTTACAATCAAGAGCTAGAATACATTTGACTTATGCTTTTCCTTACCTAGGGACAAAGAAGCTTAAGGCCTGGTGTTAGTGGACACTGGTAGCTCAGTGCAGAAGCATGCAGGTAGAGGCAGAATGCTTCAGCTCCACAGTGTTTCAGAGTTCAAAGGCTTGGGACATTATTTCCTAGTTCAATTGATGGAAAGTAGTAGCTTGCAAAAGGAAGCCTACAGGGGCAGCTGTTAGCCAGTGTACCTTTGTCAGATTCCAGTTGAAGAGGCAGCTGTTTAGCTCTGGGAATAGCAGTGTATCTTGGAGATTCCTTTGCCATTAACTGTGACTGGGCTGAGTCCAGTTCCTAGGGAACTTGTCTTTCATCAGTATCTGACTGTCTGCTAGGGGATATAGTAACAAGCGATACTGAGCAGTGATTCACAATGGCTGAAATGCATGGTCAGATGAGTCCCCTACAAAAAACCTATTTAACAGAGTCTTTAGATCTTAAAGATCTATGTTATTTTTAATGATAACATTGAATTGAGGCCCATTCTTCTCTAGCCTTTTGATAAGGCCTCCAGGTTCTTGCTAGCTGTCTTATTTACAGATAACTAAGTAGCCCTTGAAGTCTGTAACACTTTGACAAACCATGAGGGGAAAATGAGACAACAGTCTACCATTACCTTATGGTTTTCGTAATTTTGAAGAGATGTCCAAGGTGTCAGAGATGCCTTGAAGTAATTTGGTCTGTTAAGAAAAGTGTTGCATGCATTCAAGGACATCAAAACCAGGCAGTGTTTTTAAAATGTATATATTTTACACATTCAGTCAATTTGGGTCAGAATGTTCACAGGTGCCCTTTTTATTCATCCTGGTTTGTACACCTGCAGGGTTTTTTCCCCAGTATGTTTTAAATGTTTTAATAGTTACAGACCACATTTTTACAGTTGAGTGTGGAAAGTGGTAGCATTTATCTTCTGAATATGCTAAAATCCAGTAGTATTTAACTAGTTTGGTAGTGTAAATTCTAGATGATACCCTCTTAACTGCCAACTTGTTTTCCTGGTGAAAAAAAGATAGAATAGAATAGCAGTTGTTAATTGCCAGTTAAAATAGTACAGCAGGCTGTGGTAGTACTCTCACATCCTCCTGTTTGCTGTGCATAAGTTCTCTATTTTAATAATACCACATGATAGAAGATCTTTTCATTGCAGGTAATCAGTGTGCAACAGCAAGATTTATGCAAAACAATGAAATTTTTGGTACCACTTTGATTTTCAGTGAAACAGAACAATGCCTGAAGAAAATAAAAAGAAAAAAAAAGAAAAGGAAGGAAAAGAATTTGCTCAAGTCGAGCGCCTTGAAAATTCCTGAAGAGGTATCTTGGAGTAAGTACTGAATTCACCTACTTCCTGACCTGCTACTCCCCCCTCTCCCAGAGAAGTGCTTCTTCCAAAAGTCCTTGAAAGATAATGCTGTTTTGAAGACAGATAGTCCAGAAAAGCAGGGGAAGGGTTCTGTGACTCTTCTACCAAAAATATAGTTCCTGTCTCCTTTCCCCTAGGCAGCACTTGCTTTTTCCTGGTAATATGTACCACAGAGTGCAGTGAAGGTCACTGTAGCTTAGGCAGAGACAACTCTTGTCACACAGTTATCCCTGCAGAAAAGACGTCTATCTCTGGGTTTTCCATGCAGCAATGTTTGGGTACTAAAACAACACTGTGAAGGCATATACTGTATCAAAGTTTGTGCGAAGTTTTAAAATCAAAGGGCTGAATTTCTCTTAGTGTTGTGCTACCTGTAGGTGAGTATGTTGCCAGAGATTCTACCAGCTTTTGAAGACTGGTATTTGTAGAGAGCTATATCAGAGGGGACTATTGATTGCTGCTACACTGAGATTATAAACAGGAGATGTTTATAATGTTTAAGTGTTAAGGTTATATTTTAGTACTGCTATTCAAGAATGGTCTCAGACATCCAAGCAAAGCCTGGACTTGTTTATGGTGTTGTTAGAAATCTTTCTCTGTATGACATAACTAGTAACATTAGCAATGATACCGATATTGGCTATAATTCATATTATAGTAATGTCTAGGCACTGAAAGGACCAAGCCTCTCCATGAAGGGTCTTTGTAAAATAGAGAAGCCAGGAGACAAGCTTAAGCCAGAGAATAACAGTTTATTCTACATGTGGATGGATCAGCAAAAGGTATGGGAAGTGATAGCAGTAAAGCAAACCTGGTCAGCACTGGAAGCTGCTGTCTTAGGTCACCAACCTAACTGTTACTGTCTTGTATTGGCCATAGGCATAGCAGGGAACTAGGGTATCTTTCATCACTTCACAGTTCAGCAAGGAAAGGGTGAGGTTCCAGCAGCGAAGGACACAGAAGAAATCCCTGCAGTTGGTGTACAACATACGGATTTTAAGTAGAGTGTTCTAGGCCAAGTCTTTCCTTGAAATGAACTCTTGATCGTTGCTGAGACTGTTTAAGCCTGCTAAGCAACTATTTTGGGTAAGTAAAGTGGTGTACTTGGGGCTTTAAATGTGGCTGAACTGTGAAAATCTTTCTCACAGAGAAGTGAATGTTCAAGGTTTGTACTACAACATCTATATCCTTATTTATTTGTAAAGCATAAAACAGGAAGCATGTCCAAGCCTCGTAGGAGAAGCATAATAATCTTCCAGCCTGTTTCCTTTGCACATGCTGGGTTTCCTGGAAGGAAAATGCAGGTATGCAGGCTCAGAGGAGTCCAAGAGTCCTCTGAGAAGTGGGCTTGAAAATACCTTGCAGCTTGTTGTAGCAAGTAAGTTGACGTGCAGAAGAGAGGCTGAGAGGTTGCAAAGAATTATTTAATCCTGAAATGTAAAATACATGAAAAATCTGGGCACAAGTTCAGATTTTTCAGGAAATATGTATTGCTGGGTCAGCTTCGCTAGGATTTCTTATACTGAAAAGCTTGAATCCTTCTCCAACTCCCGGGTTACTCATACAAATTTTTCTTAGTTTTTCTTCAGCTTTTAAATCTCTATTTACAGTACTGTGAAGTGAAGGCATTTATTGCCATACCATATAGGATGATATTTGCCTGTACAGAGTTTCATAATGCAAACCTCTGTGGAAAAAGGAAGCCCTAGATTTCCAGCAGTAACTTTTCCTTGTTCTGTCTTGGAAAGAGAAAGATTTCTTTGTGCTCTTGAATCTGCTTACTCCAGTGCTTTCCTGACAGCTTGCAAGGATCAGAACAAGTCTGTCCCAATGGAACTGGTTTTGAAAGATTAACAGTTAAACAGTGTAATCTTCGCTATACCTCACTGCTGAATGCGTTCAGCAAAGCACTTAAACACACACTTTAAATTGAAGTTTAAGTGAAGTTGCACAGTATTAGGTTTACTTTTGTGTTCCTCTAAAACGTGTTTGAGGACCGTTAAGTGCATGCATCCTTTCAGGAAACCTTTATTAGACATCAGAAGAAATTATGTCTAGATTTGATGCAACCTTAATATGCAGTGGGATTGCTGTCCATTAGTTTTTGTTTTTAATGACCAGAATAGAAGAATAAAGACAAATTAAATAGTAAAGAAACTATTATTATGCCTACATCAAGCTGATCATGCAACTAAAAGGTTTTAATAGTAGTGAAAAGAGTATGCTTTGTAAATTTTAGAGTTGGTTATGTTTTATTTTTCAGCTGTTGAGTAAGAAGTGTGGAGCTGGTAGTTCCATTTAAATTGTTTCTCTGCTAACTTAAGTCTATGATCAGACAGACATTTAAAGAAAGGTTGATCTCCAACGTCCCTTTACAGTTGCAGTTATATTTGACTCAAGGAAGGCAGCAAATTGAGTAGATAGATTCAATACAGCCCATCATCCTTTTCATGTATCTCTAGTACTTCAGTTAGGAAAGAGCTTATGTATCTATTAGATGTACCTGCAAACAAGGAGAGTAGCTCTGCAGCAGGCAGTGTAGCACTGTTTTTGCTTGGTTTACAAAAGGGACAGAGTTGGGTGTACTGCTTCAAATTCTTGCAACTGTCTTTAAGTAGTTATTTTACAACGTTTACCTTAGTGCAATTAAAACTTGTTTTAACTTGGCATGATAACAGAGGAATTTAAGTATTGACTTCATTGAGAAGGAGTCTGAATATCACCCCTGAAGTGCCTAAGTTCTTATGCTCTTGTCCTTCTATAGTTAATGGAGAGGCTCTTTCAGACAGTGATTTAAAACCTACTTCTAGAAATACAAATTTTACAGTATTACGTAAAAAAAAAAAGAAAAATAAAAAGATAACGTTCAGGAAATTCTGCTGAAGAAGCAGACAAAGCAAAATGCTGGTGTATGGATATCAAATTTATTGGCATGAATTTTCTGATACAAGAGGCATAAATGGAGGTGGAACTCTCATTTGATATTTCCCAAATGAGATTAAAAAGGTAAAAATTGAAGGTGATTATTCTAGTAGTGTGTGCATAGGAGAGCTGGCTAAAACTGTAAAAGCTTCTTCTTCAGTATTTTGAACTTCAAAGATGAATGTTTCCTGAAATGTCACGCTTCCATTACATCTGGCTCATAACCTTTAAACGTGGTTACAGTAAAACAAAACCTATTTCAGACTTAACACATTAATCCTCTATGAGAGCTCTGCAGAGCTGTCATTTTCACCAAGCGTTCATATGTGGTCACTGGGGTTTCCATGGGTCTATTCCACAGAGACACTTTGCCTTTTAGCAGGTAAACACAGACTTTTCACTAGCAAAACTGAGGAAGATCTGTCCTCAGAGACCAGCAGCTCCATACAATGTGTAATGATACCCTCTTTCTGTAAAACTTTTGAGAGCTAATAAACCATTTCACAATGCTGCCATATTGTGCTTTTATTGGCAATATTTTTAAACATCTCTAGTAAACAGTGTCAGTGAAGCTGCATGTTATCACCCGAGTGCCATGTGGAACAATCAGTTTTCCATCCTGAGTATTTAAAAACAAAGTCATCAAGCTGATAATGCTGGATAATATATGGGTTGTGTATTTTTGTTTGCAGATTGATATGTGCCAGACTGCATACTTCCCACTGTATTCAGTGGTTTGGGAGAATGGCTTTTCTGATGAGTACAGTGTTTATTTGCCAAACATTATATGTGCAATGGGTCATTATGTAACGCAGCGCTGGAGCTGTATTGTTTTAGGGGGATAGAAGCATTTCCAGGAATATTTCTCAAAGGACAAAGGCAAATTGTTCAGAGGTGGAAATTCAACGGCATTTGGATCCCTCTATCCCTATGACTCTTATTCCATAAATTACGATAGAGGGGGAGGAAGGAAGTTGAATGCAGAAACAGCTGTGTTAAATGCTTAGTAACTCTGGCACCTGAGCAGTGAACCCTCATAATAATAAATAGGCCCAGCTGGTGACTGGGGGAGAGACTGGGAAGAGCAAAAGCAAGAAGACTCCTGGGTCAACATAAAGACATTTTAGTGAGTGAAGGACAAGCCCCAGTGATGTGAAGGCAATCCCTCACCCCCTCCCACCAGCAGAGCGATGCTCAGCCAGTCTCTGAGCAGCAGCCACCTTGGCAAGACTTCTTGGCAAGACTTCTTCTACTGCCAGGTTCACTGCTGAGCCTGGCTCCAGTGGTATGGGGTGTCCCTTTGGCCAGACCTGGCCATGTACCCTCCCTTGTCTCTTGCCCACCCCTAGCCTGCTCCCCGGGGACAGAGTGGGAAATGGATTAGGCCTTGTCAGGATGCAAGCAGTGTTCAACTGCAGCCAGAAGACTGGTGCACTATCCAGCCTCTTTTAGCCACAAGTCCAAACCTCAGCACTATACAGGCTGCTATGAAAAGTTAAATTAGTCCTGGTTGAAGCCAGTACAAAAATGATCAATGTGAAACTGCAAAAGAGACTCACAAAGGATGCTGTTACAAGTAAAAATATGTTCAGGGGAATATTTCATTTCAACTGTTTATTTTAACAACTTATGCTTAGTTTAGGTCTCTTGGATTTTGGGGGCAATACTGTCTTATTAGGAGAGATGATAAACTGATCTCAAATGACTAGAGGTTTATTGAACATGACCTAATTATAATGAGGTGAATGGGAAATATCTTCTGACAGGCTGAGAAAAGCTCTGTGGGAAAGAGCTATGCAGGGTTGTCTTAACTGTGGCAGAAGATGAATGGAAGTTAACTCTTGAGAGACTGCTGCAGGCACTTAGATAATTGGATGATAGTAGCTTTACTGGAACCCAGATAGAATAATTCAGATGCGTTTGAAGTTGTTAAAACGACTAAATCCACTTCAGAGCAGCAGCATGACTTAGAGTACAGATTCTTTGGAGAGCCCTGCAGTGAGTGAGCTTGTGTCCCTCTGTCTCTTATCAGACAGATAAATTAGTGCCCACAGTACTTTTCTCAAATGGATCTGAGTTTTTAGCAGTTAAAATTCTCCCCATAGAAATCAACGTTACCTATTACCTGAACAACCCCACAGGACTGTGCTGTTTTATGAACACAAGGTTCTGTGGGCTGTACAGTTTATTTATTTCAAATTGCATGAAATGTGCCAGTAAACAGTGGAGGAGAATGTAATCTTGTACCTCAAGCCCCATAGATAATATACATTTCCTGCTAGTTGCACGATAATAAAAATGATGGCAAATGGCGCCAAAGGCCTGGAAACTGAACCAAGGGAAGGGTGAAAAGTAGTGGCTGTGCTGGGGTGTTGTGGTGGTGCACAGATTTGCTGCCAAATCTGTGTTTTGTTTCAGGATATAACAGAGTAGAGGAGCTGCAGGAATGGGGCACAGTTGAGTTTCAGTGAAAGTGTTTCTCTTTTTTTTCTGGCCTCTGTTGTTTATCAGCTAAAGGTGAAAACCTGTAATTGGAGAAAGGAATTGCAGTCTTAGTCTTAAGCTCTCGAGATCTCTCATTTTAGAAGCTTTGCAATTGATTTCAGGTGTGTGATCTGGGAGAAATAATAGCTAAGAGACAACACCATTCTGGAGTCATCTGGGGGATAGAATACAGAGAAATTGGCTGCAAATGCCACCCCCTTCCTCCTTTTTTTTTTATTTTAAAAGACTACAGAGCTCATAATACCAGAACTTTTAAGCTGTAAAATTGCCATTATCATAACCATGACTAACATGGTGAGCAAATGATTTTTCTTCTTTTTGTTCTGATTTTATGATAATGGTTTAGATACAATAGAAGTCAATTGCACAAAATAACTGCAGATTCTGAAAAGAATTTGGATCATTGTTAATGTTTGAAAATATAAAAGCTGTAATTGCTGGGGAAAAGTAATGTGCAGTATAAGTTCTCTCAAAAGTGTATTTAATTTTCAATTATGGACAATTAATATTTGAATGCACTTCTATAACCTATTGTCTTGCCATTATTATTATAATGTTATCGTGACAGTTTGATTTCGGTGTCACAAAACTTTGGTTTCAACTGTTACTCATGTAAGGTCATACTAAAGTAAATAGTAATTTGAAAATTGATTCTGATAATTTCAAATATGGATGCAGAAAAATTAAGATTTGAAGAAATGTTAAATATGGATTTTTAAAAGTATCTTTATTGTGGGTCACAATATTTTCTCTTTTCAATTTTTTTTTTATATGGTATTCAAAGACTGGAAAATATATTTTCTTTAGCTAAGAGGAACAGGTTGTTTCTTGAGGTATCAAGCAAAATAAACTTGGTTACTATGGACTTTGTTGTACCATAAGGCCCCAAAAGAGGTTGGTTTCCTCTGCTTGCCATCCACTGCGGTGCTGTGGTTAGGGGAGAGGAGTGCTGACCAGTTGGATGGCTTCTGACAAACAAAAATGGTTAAATCCTGCTAATCTTTTCTCTTGGGATGTAATCATTTGTGTCTCTCTTCTCTACAAACACAAGTTGACAAGAAACCTCGAGGAGTACAATTAAGTTTGAAACCACAGCTCCTTTTTCAGAATAGCCTGAAATCAGCTGAAGGATTAAAACCTGTCTTGACAAGCAGTGTGACTGGGCAAGCATTGCCTTCATAGGAAAAAAGGCTAACCCAAACGCTTTCACAGGTCTCCTTCTGGAACCGCCTACTGCCAACCAAAACCTTGCTCCCTCTGTGATTATTTTTTGTCTAAATCACCCCCTCCCCATACTGAATCCTTTAGGCCTTTGCCGGGGCTGGAGCCGGGTGCAACAGCTCACTCGTCTGCAAAATCAAAATCACTCCTCTCCCGCAAAGTGCTGGTTGAAGATACCAAGGCTCAGTCCTGTGTTTGATTGATGGTTTACATTTCATTGGAGTTTCACATGTTTTACAGCATGTAGGGAAAGAAATGTGATCCTGTGGAATTTTAATTAACTACTTAAAATGTATCCTTTTAGCCTCATGAAGAGGTGCAAAGCTCAGTGTGTTTTATAACCTGGACGTGAATTCCATTCAAACAGAATGAAAGCTCTAATATTTTAATTAGCATTCAGAACAGTATGTTTGCCTTTTCTTGCTTTACTTTGATATTTTCCTTACCACAGATCTGTAAATATATTTTGCTCTGTACAGGAAAGTTGTTTGTAGTAAAGTGTTAGAATCTCTTTTCCTCCCTTACAGTCTAAAATGAGCTCTCTTTATCCTGTATTAGAAGTGTTACAACCTCTCCTCTGCAAAATGCATGTTCTGTAAGAAGTTAGTAACAGTAGGAAATTAAGCTAAGAAGCAGGTGCCAAATAACCTAACTGTACATTTCACAGTTATGAGTAATCTGCGCTTCTCTTTCCTAATGCCTTGACTAAAAAGGTTTATTTAGCGTGTGTGCTTCAAACTGTAATATAGTGCTTCATTTCCCTCATAATTTCTGAATCTGGGAGCTAAAATAATGTTTTTTCTGGGCCTTAGCACATTGCTTGATCTTGCAAAGTCTATTTCATGGTCTGCTAGATCCTAATGGAGGATGTTGGTAATGAGATAACATTTATTTATATAGAAGGAAATTTACTGCCAACTGCCTAAAACTTACAAGCAATTGAAGTAACAGGTTGTTTTAAGTTTTTAGTTTATTTTACCAGTATGTAAGAAAATATAGAGGTCACAATTTCAGCTCCCTAAAAAAATCCCCAAATACTATACGTGTATGTCATGGTATCAAAATACGTTGTCTTTGCAAACTTTTAAATGAGTCTGTGTATTAATGTTTCTGTTGGAGATGCATTTTTGTTTGCAGCTTCTGCTTCCCGGGCCATTAAATAATTTGGCAATAAATGTTATACCTCATTCAGTAAAATCAGATCTTATGTGCATCTGTTAATGTAATCACTCTTAAAGCTCAACCATATGCACAAAGATGGGGAACTTCTATAGATGCTCTTGACAGGCTTTGAGAATGACCTTGGTATTAGCTGTGCTAATAGCATTTCTAACAGAGAATCTGCAGTAGGCTTTTTGCCTTGAGCCACATTGTGAATTATTGCTGCATTGGAGAGCACAGTTTAATTGTTCAAGGGAAGTGGGGAAAAATTACCATTCTGAATTCCCAAGGCCAAACTGAAAAGTCTAGTATGACAGTACAGACACTGTGGAAACCAAAGAAAATCAAAAGATTGTTCTTCCCCCAGATTTGCTCATCGTGCAATGTATAGCATCTACACTTCAATTTACAGGATGTGACATTTTAGTATGCATGTAGAACTTTATTTTCAAATGGTAGTGATGTGGATGTCTGATTTCAAGTGTTTGGGTGTTGCTAGTTTTTTGGATAGTGAGTGGTTTCAAAACCAAGATTTCTGATTTCAGATCATCAAAATCACATTCATTGCAAACCTGAAAAGAGTTATAAGCAACTAGATACCCCAAAATCTTTATATCAGTCCATTAATGCATTTAGGGAAGGGGGAGAAAGAATATTGGGATAGCTCTGTCTGTTGTTCACAAGGTTAGTAATTGGATTATATATTGATTTTAAGTTCGATTCTGTATCAGTAGAACAGAGTGATAATGTAATGAGTTAAAAGGTTTCATGAGTTCAAGTTTGAAATAGTGAAGCCATAGCTTAATTTTGTAGGTCATATCAAATCTGTGCCAATAATTCTTTAGGTGATGGCACATTATGTGTGCACCTCCTACTTTTAAAGGGTAAAGACTCTTAAAAATGTCTATTAGCTCTCTTTTAATAAAACCTTCATATCTACAGTGCTGGCAACATCGATGATTAAGATCTGAAGTACAGTGACCTCAGGCAAAAGGGAGCATTGTGCCTAATTTTCAGAAACCTTTCCAAATTATTTAAAATAATAACTTTTTCAGGTTTTTCTTTTTTTTTTTTTTTTTTTATTTTTTTTAATATTGAGGATCTTGGGAGTTTCCAAAGCTGTGAAATTGTCAGTCTTTACTGCACAGGAGGGTTTACTGATAGGTTTAAATTTTACAATCAAAGCATTTTAGATGGTTTAAAATAGGTACATTACCTTTTCATGTGAATTTATACAATGCACAAGCAATGTGGAAAATAGTGTTTTTAAAAGGTTGCAGTTGAAAATATATAATAGTAAGATGATGGAGCGAAAAATAGCAAGCTTTGCCAACTTTATGGGAGGCGAGATAGGTTTTGTAGTGATACGCATTATCTTCTTCTTTGCAAATGGTGTTAGGTTGAAGTTATACAGTTTGGTGGTGGGTTGGGGGGGGGGAGGTGGTGGGGTGGTGTTTTGCTTTGTTTTCTTTTGTTTGTTTTTCCTGGAGAGAGACAGTTAGTTTAATGTTATCTGTGATTGAGGAGATGGTAGTCCTTCCTAAAGTAATTAGCAGTGTGTGCCTCTGTGCCCAGTATGGCTGCCTGCCTGTCCTGAGATGGCAAGGTGGTTCTTGGCAGGGTGTGGATGGCACTCTGCCTTTTCCCCAGAACAGCTTCCTCCACTGGGGATAGGGTTTTACCCTGCATCAGGAAAAGCACAATTAAAGCTGCAACTCAGCTGGGTAGATCACTTTTCTTGAATGCAGGTTAGTGCCAGAGCAGATTTGTGTTTTTCTTCTGAATTAATAAAAGGACTGGCATTATCTGTTCTCCAGGCACTTTAATCAAACAAATTAAAGCACATAACCTTGGTGAATAAACACTATAATCGGTGCAGAAAGAAAACAGCTAGTAATCACCAAATACCTAATTCAGTAACTATACAGTAACAATGGTTAATAACAATACTGCCATACCTTTCCCATAGTCGCCCTTTTACAACACAAAAGTCAGCACATTTACAACACAAATCCAGAAAGCCTCACAGCACATCCTAGGGGTCAGACATCTGGCTATTTCAAGTCAATAAGGCAAGAGCACAGAAAAGGTGCTGAAGTAGCTTCTTACTTTTTCAGAGTAGGGCCGGCCCTAGGGCATTAGCTGATTTCAGCTGCCACATTGCATTTGGGGGCCAGAGGCATCCTCTCAGCTAGGCAGGTAGCAGATCTGACAGGGCTAAGGTTCCAAATTGCACCTTGGAAAACTGCAGGTCGCTCCTAGCTCCTATGTGCCATGAAACACCCACTGAATGTGTTCATGGTCACTTGCTCTACTTAGACTTTACATAAATTCCTTCTGAGATGCTGTCTTGTTCTGTTCCTTTCTTAAGATGACTACATGCCCTGTCTTGAGGATTGTAGGAAGCTGACTGAAGAAGATAACGTGGACAGAAGTTAATAAAAAATGTGAAGAACAGGTGTCACTGGGCTTACCAAAAACATGCATGCCAGACTAAGCATATGGAATCATCATTAAAGGAAACACCAATTATACTGTCTATGAGGTATAGTAGTACCAGTGATATCATTAAACCATTCAGACTGTATTGTTTCCTGAGTTGAAACCCAGCCTGGCATTATAACAGCTGAGACTTTCATTCATGCTTGTAGTTTGTGGAACAATAAATGACATTTCAGATTCTGAGTGTTTTTCACCATGATAGCCAGATCCAAATAGCAGCACGAAACCATCAATATCAGTAGACTGTACAGACACAATTTTGTATGCCTAAAGGTGAGTACTTCCCAGGGGTGGGTTGTGAGGCACTCTCCAATATCAGCCAGTGCCTCAGTGTGGATCTAGGGTACTACACTGGCATTAAATTATTGAATTTCCAACTTCATCTGGATAAATTGCACTTTACTTTCTGTGGAAGGTTGCTATCTATTATTAAATGATTCCTGTATTCAACACCCGAACATTGCTTTGCAGAAGTAATACTTTACAGTAACAGGCAAACTAAATCTTGTACAATCTATACAACTATTCTTAATTTTCCAGGATGAAAGGTATTATAAAAATGGAAAAAAAAAAATCATTTTTTCATGTATATCTGGATTTTTTTCATTATCATTTTTTAAAAGTGGCTTAAATATTTAGAGTGTAAAATTAATAGGTCAGTTCATAGTGAAATGTTAGACTAAGCTCTAGAAACAAAGTTGCTGCATGTTTTTAAATGTTAGGTATATATTTTATATCTGAAATAGGTGCTTTTCAGAGTAACAGAAATTCATATTTTAATTGAAATGGCAGAAAAAGAACTTCATCTGAAAAGAGTATGTTCTAGGAACTGCAGTACTTTGACCATTGTGCCTTTTACTCAAATACTGCACAAGATTCTTTTAAAAAGTGATGCAATTTTTGAAATGTTTTAATCGGCTGAGGTTGATTTTTGAGTTCAGAATACATCAGTGCTGAGAGGCAGATGGAATTGCAGAGCTGTATTGGCATAGAGCTACTATGGTAAAATATTAATAACAATGATTTTGATCTACTGTGCATTGCCAAGAACCAATGGCTTAAGAGAAAGTTGTCACAAAGACATGATGTAGCTCAAGTGGTAGCTGGAATTGCGAATGCTGAACAAAATTATATGCAAAAAAGAACTGAAATGCCAATTCTGCAATGGTGTCTATTACATGTGTGAAACCCAAATTGAAGGTTATGGATGAAATTCAGAACAACAGACCTGGGACTGGTGTAATTATTGTGCTGAGCTATTATGGTAAATTCTTCATTCAGCCCAGCCTTCAAGGGTATTGCATATAATGAAGTTTAGATGATCTTAATTTAAAGCTGCATGCTCATATAGGTCAATACCTTTTGGCAATGCTGCCAAAACTTGTTGAATCTTAAAAGGGAGTTGCAGGCTTTAGGAAGTTGAGGTGTTATATGTGAATAGCTTCAGTGGATCCTGACGGATTTAGAGGTTTTATTGAGGCATAGAAGGAAGATAGAATGATACCATGTCTCATGATCCATGGGGATGTGAGCAGATGAGGTATGCACAACCATCAGCTGTGTAGAGAAATTTGAATGTGTGTGCATCTGAGCACAGCACCTGACCAAGATGCAGCTGGGCAGGATGTCCCTTCATTCCTACTCAGATTTAGTGCTAATTCCCTAAGGTACCTAGCATGGACCTTGAAGCATTTGATAAATGGGGAATATTTGGGCCTTCTATGATTCTTGTACTATTAAATCTTGACAGACACTGGGTTAAACTCTATTCCATTCAATTCCACTGTCTCCGCCACCACCTTATACATTTGGTTTATGAAAATTGCTAGACTTTTCAACTGTTTTTGAAACCTCCCCACTCAGGAGATTCTACTTCTGTCCAGATAGTCTGTAGCTTGCAGAGCTGAGCTGGTTTTTAACGATCCAATAAATTCCAATTACATACTCTTAGTACTGAAAATTTGCTAAAACGCTGACCTGATGTAGAACCCTTTGCAGGTTCTGATGAGTTTTTAAATTACTGACAAGTTTTTTTGCAGCAGTCCATTTGTGCTGAACAGGTCTTATTTGTCTTCTGTAGTAATGTTCCATAAAGAGTAAACCAGCTGAATTTCAGAACTTCTGCTTTGGCTAACTTGAAAAATGCAACTGCATGAATCCAGGTTCAGATCCACACACTTCTGCATGACAATAACTATAAGACAGCATGTACAGCCCTGTGTATGTGAAGGACTGTAAACAGTGCTTTAGGCAATGGATACATTGGAAGCTGAAATTGCTATCTCGTAATTTTATGGCAATAATTTTAACATAAATTTATGACATAACGTTAGAAGCAACTATCTCATGACCCTCAAATAATATGGGAAACAGCAGAAGTAAATTTAAAGCATTTTGAAGAAATGCCAAAATAGTGATGGAGTAGAAAAGACTTTTAGGGATGGCTGGAAAAGCACTTGGCAGAGGTTTGGTTTAAAAGTCTCTTAGTCTTTTTGAGCACAAGAAGAAGTAGAATTGTGCCTAATGTTTAAATATGATCTCAGTTTACCTTTGATAATTATATAGCTGCAGCTGTCTGGGAATTGGCTCACTTTGTGTGTCCATATATTTTTAAATGATAGATAAGAAAACAATTTGGACTTTTCATTTTTAGGCCACTGTGAAACACTGATTCTTATGTACTAATTGACTTATCCTATAAAATGCACGCCTTGAAGAACTGATCCTTTTTTTAGTTGCCCTTGTCACATTTTCTTCCCTGGTATAATTTGGCTATGTGGCTTAGCTGCAGCAGTAGGGCTTCTATTTTTGTTTTATTTCAAGGAGAAATGTGAATGTCCTTCAAAATGTGACTAAGAAAAGATAAGAAGCCTGGTTACATCCATTCTGTTTGAAGGAAGAAGTAGTCTTCACAAAATAAGTCTTCCTAAAGTAAGATCTCAGCAAACAAGACACAGCGAGTCGTTAGAACTCATGTTTGGCTACAGTAAGAAAGCTGTACAGGGCAGAGAAAATGCAGATATTGTTGCCTTTGGCTTCTCCTAATTGCTAAATTACCTTACATTCATCAGAATCCACCAGTTGTGAAAGGCTGCCAGTTTTGATGAAAATAACCAGAAACCTGAAGTGAGGGGTGAGAAGACTAACATGGAGTTTTTGTAAGGATTAATGAAACCAGAATGAAAACTGAGTGACAATGATGCCTATACGGTAAACACTAGTGGGTTAAAATCTGAGCGCTGCTGTACCCTAGGAAATTGCAGTTATATTTAGGAGAAAGAAATAATAAAATAAAAAATAATAGAAAATAAAATATAAAACAAAAGATAAAAGAAAAGCCTGAAACTTGCCTGTCAAGTTGCATTTCTCTTACTCATGCTTACTCTTTCACTGTTGTCCCTTCAGCTTTTCCTTTTCTATGCCTTTCCTTCTGAGCTTTGACAAGACAGGCAATACTGTTACATTGACACATAAGTGTAGAATAAGAAATTTAGAAAAGTATTGTTAGAAAATGATTGTCAGCACAACTTTTCTGGCTTTCTTCTAGACTTTTAGTTAAAATATTAAGTACTGGGAGCTCCTTTATAACTCTTACCTCATAATTTAATCTGCCTTCTGGGACACAGCACCAGTATTCTGTATCTGCGCCTTTCCTCCTTTCCTTTGATTTTCGCACTTGGACAAAACGGGCCTGCCAAATGAATAAGTGGATTTGATAAAAGTAGCTTCTTCATGCCACTGCCTGCTCATGTGCCCAACTTAGTTTTAGGAAAAGACATCTATCCACAGTGGCATTCAAGCCCATAATCCAGGATTTCACTGAGTCAGAATTTCAGTGATCTGTTTTTAAAATTATACTAAATTATATAAATTACTCATACATGGCTTTGGAGCATAAGTCACTTTTTTGAGATGTCAGCCTTGTGAAATAAACAAGACTAACCCCAGAGGGAAGAAATCCCACATTCCTTTTCTAGATTTTAGGCACAGGATTCTACTGCAGCCAAGCCTTGGTCTTCCAATAAAACACCCTGTGGGGAGTTCAAGTGTAAATGTATTTTGTTTTTCTCTACTATGATTTGGTGTTTTGGAGAACATGGAATTCATCCTCCACATGTCATTGGAAAAGTTTTATAGATACTACTTACTCGTGGTGGCATGGCACAAGCCTGCAGGCTAGGAGATGTGAACACATTTCTTTTGCCTCTTGTAGGTGAAAGCAATGTGCTTTCACATCAGATATTTTCTTTAGGATGGAAGTGGACTGGAAATCAAAGTGGCATTCTTGCAAATTTCTTTCCTTGAAACAGGCTGTTGAGGCTATCTTTGCTTGTCTGAGTAATGAACCGTGAGTTGCACTAAAGTCATAAGCACAGCCCCAGCTGTTCCAGTGAAAAGGTTTGGGATTAATCACGTGCTTACAATTGAAAAGGTGTTTACTTTATTTGCAGTGTTGCCAATCAAAGATCATCCTATCCCAGTACTTGCCTTTTATGCTATAAAATGACTGCAAAACAGTTCTACTTCTCTGATTGACTTTTCCCAGTTAGCCAAAATGAATACATAAGAATCCTTATCACCATATTAAATCTCATTCTCATGTAATGCAGTTTTCATTAGAAAACTGTAGTCATATGTATTTTCTTACTCCAGGCTGATGGTTCTGCAAGTATAGACAAGATAAATGTGCGTCATTCTCTCTGGGATTCTGCACGTTCCTTATTTCTCACAACTCCTTTTAGGTTGGACATTTACTTAATCAGAGCAGTCCTGCCAATCATACTTAGTCAATCTTGGAGACATAACCTTGGCTAGTAATTGATTATGCTCTGAATCTGTTAATGAATTCAGGTTGAGGACATCTTAATATATATGCCTCACTTATATCACATACTGTCGTCAAACATAAATGATAGGCTGTGTGCGCTTGCAGCCCAGAAAGACAATCGTATCCTGGGCTGCATCAAAAGGAGCATGACCAGCAGGTTGAAAGAGGTGATCCTGTCCCTCTACTCTGCTCTTGTGAGACTTCACCTGGAGTATTGTGTGCAGTTCTGGTGTCCTCAACATAAAAAGGAAATGGAACTGTTGGAACAAGTCCAGAGGAGGGCCAGGAGGATGATCAGGGGACTGGAGCACCTCCCATATGAAGACAGGCTGAGGAAGTTGTGGCTGTTCAGGCTGGAGAAGAGAAGGCTGCGTGGAGACCTCATAGCAGCCTTCCAGTATCTGAAGGGGGCCTATAGGGATGCTGGGGATGGACTCTTCATTAGGGACTGTAGTGACAGGACAAGGCGTAACAGGTTAAAACTTAAACAGGGGAAGTTTAGACTGGATATAAGAAGGAAATTCTTTCCTGTTAGGGTGGTGAGGCACTGGAATAGGTTGCCCAGGGAGGTTGTGAATGCTCCATCCCTGGCAGTGTTCAAGGCCAGGTTGGACGAGGCCTTGGGTGAGATGATTTAGCATAAGGTGTCCCTGCCCATGGCAGGGGGGGTGGAACTTGATGATCTTAAGGTCCTTTCCAACCCTAACTGTTCTATGATTCTATGATTGTTTTTAGTAGGTTGATATTCATGGCATGCTTGATCAGATGGCTGAATTATTTGAAGATATGATCCTGTAAGGTTAGGATTCCCATCACCTCCTGGACTAATGGCAAATTATATCTGCTAGAACTGCTACACCTTGTAAGACTGATAATTTCTGTGCTTTTATCATCAAATCCCTATATATTGCATAAGGTAAAGATTATTCTTGTTTTTCAGAGCAGCTGTGATGTTGTTTGCATGAGAGCACTGGGGCTGGAGTAGCACCTTTCTGGCTGTCTCAAACCCGGAAGTCGCACTTCAGTCCTGTTCCCCCTTTGGTGGAGGAATTCTCTGTGCTAACTGGTGCATTGGTGCAGAAGAAGTAGCACTAAAACTGTCCTCATTTTCTGCCCACCATCTCGTCAGGGAGCAAGCAGTCTGGCAGGAGCTGCTTTCCTTCTAAGTGCATGCAGACTACAGCCTTCACAGGAGAATTAATGCCTTTTTATTCTTTTGTGGGAGTTTATCTCAGTTTCCAACCTATGAATATAAACATAGTTGGGAAAATGAAAGATTTTCTTATTGATAAGCCATGAAATTAAATTCTCTTTTGATCTTTGCTGGAAACTATTATACATATAGGTTTCTCTTTTCAGGGAAAATGGAGGATTAGTTGCATTAAACATCTAGAAAACAAAACAAAAGCATGACCATTTTCCTAGGGAATAATGGTGTCATGTTATGATTTATCAGTATAATTTATCTGTGCATTGTGTAAAAAATAAATCCTTTTAAAGGCTATTGTCAGAAATAATTAAATAGATGAAAAGTACCTCTCTTAAAAGTAATCAACAAAGTTTCTTACCAGTTGTGGCAAGATCCAAAACCTGTTGAAGTCCATGAAATGCCTTACACTGACTTAAGCTGGCTTTCATATTGTTCCATATAATCATAAGTATGTCGCATGAAAGGTGTTGTATTGTTTTACTCTACCATATCATAAAGTAGGTAGTAGGTAAAATATTCAGAAGTTAGAGCAAGAATCAAAGAAGCTTATAAACCAAGTCTCACTATTGGTTATGGCTTTAAGCCAGGTTTTGAATGCATTTAGATGATTAAAGATTAGCTGAAGAATCTACTGGACTTTTCAAAATCATTCAATGTTTTCCTGTGTGATCAAAAGAGCTACAGGTCTGTGCATCAAAAGCTGGCTGTACACTCAAAATCATGCTCCTAGGTAAGTGCCCATTTGATTTGAAAAAGGATATTTAGTCATTAAGATGCCTTTGCAAATGCTGCCCTGAAAAAGCAACTTCTCATTCTAGAATATCTTTCAGAATATCAGTAACTGCAATATGCAAACTTCAGTCAAACTAGGACCCCTGTTGCAGCTGTGAGTGGTCTGGAATATATTCCAGAATATATGGCTTTAAAGTAATATGATTTATAAATAATTCAAACTGGAAATTGTTCTGTTTTGTTAAATACAATTATTGTGCTAATGAATTATGTTTTAAGATAAACAAAATGTTTAAAAGGTTTTGGGAAAAGACTGCAAAAACATAGTAACAAGGAAGATATCAGAAGCATGATAAAATAGAAAACTTGCTAGCTTTTGATAAATGAAGCAGAATAAATTGTTTTTCTTCACTATAGGTTTAACTCATGATACTGATGGTAAACAAAATCAGTTCAGCTTAAGAAGTTATTTAAATCCAATAACTTGTCTCAAAAAGGTCCTGGGAAAAATCTGTATCAACTTCAAGAAGCAACGGAGAAAAAAATAATATTACTTGTACATCTGGGGTAACATCTGGAGGTTTCTAGAAGTGCTTCATTGGCTGAGAACTGAAAATCTGGAATCTGTGAAGCCAGTGTGTAATACAATGCTACCATTTGTGAAAACTCTGTGTGATCAGATAGCCCCCAGAAGATTCCTGGGTATGAAGTTTAAAGCTAAATAGTGAGTCAGTGTAAAAGCAATTTAATGTTTGAAGCTATGGAATGAGGAACCAAAGCTGACAGATGTCCAAGACAAATGCAGCTTCTTTTTGGCAGTCATTTGAAGGCAAATTCTAGGACTTTTGTATACTGTCTTCAACCTACAATTTATGAGATGCAGTTTAATTGTCTTTATTTTCCATTGTGGACCTATGCAACTAAAAGATCTTTGCTTCCAGGCAGTGTGTGGCATTTACTACAGTCTAATTAATGACTCAAGCAACCTTAAAGACTCTATAGCATTAAAATGCTTTGTATATCAAGAATGCTGTTATTAGTCAGCACAGTTTGTATTTAAGCTCTCTGAAATTACTTTATTCCCAGGAGAAACTGTTTTACAATAGAAGCTTGATTTTTCAGTAACAAGGCATACCTGTGTGTACCTAGTAAACCTAGCATAATTAGTGTAGCATAGCTTACAAGGATGATGCACACATACAGTGTCAGGCATATGGAGAAGGTATGAAGTCATATACACCCATTTTATTTTACTCAGTCATTCACTGGAAAAGGTGATCAATGAAACGGAGGTGCTCTTGCCCCCATCTCAAATAATATAATCTTAAAAATAAGCAAGCAGTAGCAACAGCACTGCAACCTGGCTACCCACGAATGGCATTGTGTCTATTTGAAAGGCTAGTTAAAGGGGTTGAATTCTGTATAGAGTCTTGATGTTACCTGTTAGGATTCATCAGCAATAATTGTGTCTAAACAGAGCATATGTACAGGGAAAGTGAATACAAATCACCTCCATTAGGGAAGGCTAGCCATCAGACCTCAAGGTAAGGAGCAGAGCTGCTTTTATGCTGATTTCTCTTTTATCTTTTTTTCTTTACTTTGAGGAAGGGAAAATGAGAGAAAACCACAGCCAGTAAATGTGGAACAGAATATGCAGTGACTGTTAGCTGTAAAAAAGCAACCAGCTCTTGTCCCATGCTGTCAAATGTGTATAGTATGTTTTACTGTTGTCAGTATAAACAGCTACCTGGCCAAGTTCATTAAAAATAGGTTTAAAGCCTTACATAAACCTTCTGTTTCTCACATGCAAAATCTTCAATGAATTTTAAAGAACGCTGCTGAAATCTTGATCATTTCTTTGCAGGTGAACAGCTGTTGAATGATGGCTGCTGGAAGCACAGTAAATGGCTTGGATTAAGAACTGGCTAAAAAATTACAAGGTAGGTATGAGGGAAAAGTAAACAATCAAGTCTTTATTAACATCAAAGAAGACAGTGCAGAGTGTGCAGAAATAGCTGTGGAGGTTGCCAGAAGGGACTACAGGTAACCTCTGTGGGCTTTTCCACTTGAGGATGGCAAAGTGGTGAAAGTTATCCATAGTTCCAAGAGTATTTTGGCTGGGAAAATCCTAAAGTTTTACTCCCATGGAGTTTAAATCTGTAATTTAATCTGAGATGTATTTGATTTTCATCCATAATCAAGCAACAGAAATGAAAAGGCCTTTTGTCTTTACTGTATCCATTACCAATGAGGAAATGGGGAAAAGCTGATTTTATGGAAAGTTATCTTGCAAACTATGGAGATGGACTTGTAATTAAAGAACAGTAATCTTCGCAGTCTCTTATTTGGCCCCGGCCAGAGAATATACTCTAATATACTGCTTTCCTACCTAGGGCACAAGAACAATCATAATATTTATGTTTAGCTGTGGCTGACAGTATTGCTGCTTGTAGCTGCACTGCAGTTATCTTTAGACTTTGTAGCAGAAATGACCTACCTAATATCTCAGGCATCCTTTCCTTAAGGGTAGGGTAGACCTGGATGTCTCTGAAATAAAATAATCACGTGTATTATCTAATTCTGCAGTCAGCCAGAGGGTGGAAATTTGTACCTCCCAAAATGCTCTTCTCTTTGTGGACTGAATTATGTTGACAAGAGCCACTAAAAGCTTCAATGCAGCGCAGTTATTGCTTAGCTGTAAGTAATTAAGTAAGATGAAGTAAGTAACATCAGGAAATACTTTAGAACAGGAAGTGAAATAGTTAATATTTTAGAGGAAATGGTTACTTCAAGTTTAATGTACTTAGAGAGTTAGCTAAACTTTGATTTCTTCATTGTAAAAAAATGCTCTAAAGTCTTTAATAACTTCAAAGGTTGAGGGCTTCAGTTTTACAGTAGCAGAATGCTGACTATGCTTCTCAGGACGACTTCAAAAGCAAAAGCACAACTTGCTTTGATCAGAGAAAGCTTAATTATATTATGGTTCTGGTGAAATCTGCATTGCCTTGATAACTGCAACTGGCAAATTTTACCCTTCCATTCCTCCATCATGCTATGCAAAATAATCACTTTCTACATATAACTCAGGAGTTAATAAATTCTCCTACATTTCATGGCCTTGCCTCTGATTTCTGATTAGAAGCTTAAGGTTTTCAGTATAGTGGTGGAAAGGCTTCCCTTCCTGCACATTCTGGCAGAAAACAGAAAAGAGCCCTTCTTAGGTTGCTGTGTACCTGGGTCAGCCACTTCAAATTTTTGAAACCTGTAAATTATAGAATGTATTTTTGTTTCATTTAATACTGAACAACTATGCTCAAGTCTACCAAGTCATGCCAATATTCACCAATAGACAATGAATTACATCTATATGAGAAGGGAGAAACCGGAGCCTGCTGAGAACAACAGAGCAAAAGATTGCTATTACACAATTTAATGCCCCTTACTGGGAATAAATATCTGCCAAGAGGCTGCCAGCTTTTATAATCCTTAAAAACCCACAAAATACCTTTTATGATTGTGGGTAATCAATTGAAAGGAGATGCTGCTGAGCTATTGATCTCTTCCTTACTACAGGTCTTTTTCAGGTGAGACTGAACACAATGAAAGGCTTTAGACAAATTGGATTGGACACAAATCCTGAAACTGTGCCAGAAAAGAAAGAATGCAAAGCATCACAGATCCTTACATAAATAACAAAGGTCCAATGATTTGCATATGCCAGCACATGTCTGCCTAAGATATCATCTGTTCTGATGACAATTTCCTGAACTGTCCCCATGTGACCTTGTCACTACATTTCCTGCCCTAGCCTGTTGCTGTGTTTCTACCTATCCTGTCTTCAGTCCATTCTCTCCTCCCTGGCTTGTTTTCATTTCTTCCCTTCTAAATTATGTTCTATTCTATTCTCTATTTTCATCAGTATTTTTTTCTTTTTGTATTCTCTCTGTCACTGGCAAGTCTTTTTAACTTTCTGTCTTGCCCAGTTCTTCCCAGCTCTTTTCTTCTGAATTACACAGCTATTTTCTTCAGTGCCAAAGCTACAGAAACATGGGAGGAAGAAATTTTTCTTCTTGTTTCTCGAGCATGGTGTTAAATTACTCATGGCAATTGTGCAATTACAGAAAAAATGTATCTTTAGTTCAGGCTAGAAATTGCATATTCAATGCACTTTACTGTCAGGCTGTACCAAAAGCCTCAACTGTTCACGTGGGAACTGAAACTTCGGAAGCTCATAGCTTAACCAAATTTGGGAGAATTTTTACACCATGACACTGCAATGATGCTTTCCCTCTGCCAGATTTCAATTTCTTGCTCTTTAGTTTGAAGGTGTTAAAAGTTCTATTTTTTTTTTTCTTTTTGATGGTAAAGTATTATTTGCTTGCATCTTTCCTGAAATTGGCTCATCTCTTTAAGCTGATGCTTTCCAAAGTCTTTCAGCTTGAGGCAAGCACTGGAAAATCCTAGGAATGGTCAACACTGGCAAAGTTATAAACAACTAAAAATAGGTCTTATCATGGAAGCCTTTGAATATGCTAACTGTAAGAGGTACTGTCAGTTTCATGTGTAAGAGACAGAACAGACAGCCTGGCTTTCTTTAGAGATACCTTGGCAAAGACCTACTCATCTCCCTGAGGCAGTTCACATGCACACAGTTTCTAGGCACATTTCCAAAGAGAGAATTGACTAAATGCTACTTCACAAGCCAGGACAGGATTGAAAAACTTGCTCTGTAGCCACTGTGCTCTCAGAGCAATAAGCAAAAATGAGAGGGTGAGACTGTGGTTTATATCCTCTTTCAGATCCGAGAGATTACTGTCTCTAGCTGCTCATCACCACCTCTTTTGGAGTTCATAATCTCTGTTGATTTGCCAGTGGCAGATACAAGTGGTGGGTTAGATCAGCTGGAGAAATTCTGTTTGGTTAGCTGTTGGTTGGGGGTTTTTGTTGGTTGGGTTTTATGGTGTGTGTTTTTTTTTGGGGGGGGTGGTGGTTTTTTTTTGTTTTTTTCTTCTCCTTGATTTTCGTTCATTTTAAATCTGAAATAAAACTAGAGTAGTTACTATACTTTGGTGTAAAGGCCAATTTATGACTAGTTTCTTTACAAAATTCTCTGGAAATGTTCATGCTACCCAGTTCAAGTGCTCGTAGATTAAGCACTACGGTGTTCTTAACCTCAGCTCTCAGCACCAAATCAGTACGAGCCAATGGTTTTCTGATTAGCCCTATATTGATTTACCTTAAACTAAGTGTAATGTTTGTCCCTAGTAACAGTAATCCGCCAGAAATGCCATGGCTTCCTCAATGATCGATTACATAATATTCTTCGTTACCATCTTTTTGTTGTATTTTTTTTGTGGCATGGCTACAGTTCACAAGTAGTGCATGGACTGTTTCACCATGAAGAACCTTACTTTTAATTTAGTGGCATCATCATTAAGATTAGTTAATTTTAAGACTTTTTAATGAGATATCTGATTTCTATTTTTGTGGCATGAACAGTTTTCAGGTTTTTAATACTCATGATCTGAATAAAACTAGTTTCTAGAAAGAGATGAGTACGGTATGTCATCATGTACAGGAGTTGACTGCATAAGACTGTAGTTTTGCCTTCTCGAATTAGGTCTCATGAGAAAAAAAATCCACCATGTCTATTAAAACCTACTTATGCTATATATGTAAAGGTGTCAATGACTCAATAAGGCTTTTTATTTTGTCATGGAGTTTTATCAGGTGTGCTCTGATTATGTATACAAAACTTTCCCTGAGCCCTGTTAGCCCTGTAAACATCACCTAAGATCTGAAAGTCAAGGTTTTTCAACCCTACTGCTGTTAGTAAGAGCACCACAGGCTAAATTATGCCCCCATTTATTTCTTTCTTAAACTACATCTTTGGATAAACTTGTCCAAATCTGTTCGTTTTCAGCAGGATTTGCATAGGTGCAGCTGAGGACAGGCTGGCCTGCAGCAGTTTATACTACTGCAGGTGACAGCACATGAAAACATGCATAATCAACACATGACCTGAACATCTCTGTGTTTTACCATTTGTTTTCAGTATCACAAAATGGTATGCTTGTCACTGCTTCAATACAACTGAATTGGGTTAATACAAATGGAATAAATACTCAGTCACTGTAGCCAGAAAGAGTCTCTTTCTCTTCTAGATCGATTTCCTGCCAGTAGAAGATTGCTAAATACTGACTTTGGTGGTTTGACTAGTTTTAAATTCTCCAAGCAACAAGGCATTGTTGTTATTTAAAGACTATTTCATTTTAATAACTTCTACTGAGGGGAATTTGCAGCTTTCCTAATTTTTAACTTTACATTAGCTAAGCCTGTTCATGTCACAGGGAGTAAACAACTAAAGAAACTTCATTCTCTGTTGTCAGCTCAAATTACTGTTAAAGCACAGCAAGTTGGTGTCCCTACACGCTTACAGGAATCAAATTTCTTTAAGAGGTATGGAGCACCTACAAAGTGTATTTGGCTGTGTTTTACTTGCTTTAATCCCATTTAGCATCTTCAATTTAAATATATCTTGCTGAGAAAATGACTTTGGATCCAAGACTGGCTTAGCAACTTTTGGGACTGCTTAATCAGGCAGCTTGATATGTGTTTTGGGTTAAACCCAAATGATGAAATTATGCTATGGGTGCCTCAGTTCATACCTGGGAAATAATGACTGATTCAAATACAGTTACCTTTCACTGATGGGAGAAGGAGATGAAGGTGAATTTGTGCTTGCATGAATCAGCTGTGCTAGAGGGGGGGTTAACACCTTTGTGACTGTGGCAGCTGTGCAGCTGATTTCTGTGAGAAGGTTTTTTTTTGTGAGGGAAGGTTTAAATTCTGCCTGCCTGAGTAAGAAGCTCTCCTAGTAGTGGTTGCCTGAAGGAAAGGTGCTTTTGTCTTGCCCTAGCTCTACCTTTTTCAGTGGTTTATGAATAATAAATTAAATCAGAACATAGTGTTGCAGGTAAGACTGAGAATGATTTTGTCTTTTGCAAAGTGAGAGGTGATATGTATGTATGCATATTTAATATTAGTTTTGGGGTGAAATTCCTGGATGTATTACCAACTGGTATAGAGTACTGGCAGCATGGTGGCCTGGGCATCCCCAGTTCCTCTGGGGTTCACCAGTTGGTATCTGCTTGGGCCCCTGTCCCACTCATATGAGGTTGACTTGGGTAGGCAAGTATGTTTGTCACTGTCTCTTCTCCTTAGTTTTACCTAGCTAAGCAGTCTTGACAGCAGCTTAGAGACATTGCCTAAACCTTGGCAGAGATAGCTAATGGGGTTACCCAAGGGACTAATTGGTTTTGTCTGGGCCGTGTGCTTCTTTTAGCGTATGCTGGCCTTGGCACAGGGAAATGTGGGTGCCTTCTGCTGTTGCAGCTTTCTTAGTCTGTCTACAGTGAGGGTGAGCTAAAGCTTAACCCTAGAGTTAAGGTGAATCTTATTACTGAGGTCTACATTAATCTCTCTGACAAGTGTGCTGTATACCTCAGTGCATTTCTACTGGATCCAAATAAGTTATTTTTCCTATAGACAGTAATCTGCTTTAAATATAGCAAGCACCTACACAGCACACGAAGAGACAAGCAGGAACTTATGCCAGCATGCTTCAGCTATATATTAGTGGCATAGTTCTTACAAAAAGGCTAGCTCAGCAAATAGGAAAGAAATGATGTTTTGTCAATCATCTACTGGATCTGTCTACCCTTATTATACATAGAAGGTTGCATAAGTAATAAATCAGGAGTGAGTAAATTGTATGAAGGCAGAAAGACAGTCAATCATTTCTAATCATCACATTACGCTTGACAATATCTTTAGAAACTGCTTCTGTTATGAAGGGGATGAAGGGAGACTTCCTAGCAAAGTATCTACCAGCTGCTCTGCTTTTAGAGCCCTGATGATACTAGGTTTGAAAGATGTCTGATTTATGGTTTGGTTTTGTTTGTTTTTTTTTTCTTTTTTTTTCTTTAAAAAAAAGAAAAAAGGTAAATCTGCCAAACATGGTAGTTGGTTTAGGAGTGATTTGGGAACAAAGTATGTGGTAGAAAACCATTTGCTAGGCTTCAGAGAAGCAGAAAATCAATTTTCCTCCTACAAGGGTACTTGTTATCTGTGGTGTGCATACTTGCTGCCCATGTCAGTCCCTCGTTTCTGTGGGCTCTTGGTTAAAGATATTATCTCCTTTAATGAAATTTAGTTCATTTTTCCCAAATGATCTCAAAATCAATTACCATTTAAAATACTAAATGCACTTCTGTTTTATGTTAAAGAAGATTGATCTCATTCCACTAGTGCAAAGGGTCTACCAGTGAGCATATTTTATGGACTAAGTAGAGAAACAAAGATCAGTAAATGCAAAAGGAATATGTTCCTTTTGCCTTTCCTACCTACTTCTCCCATTAGCTGCTTTCTCATAGTGACCCTCCTTTTGCAATTCTTTTTTAACATATGTCGTTTCCTCTTTCTTCTTTAAAAACAATCTGAATAACAGCACTGCAAATGTTTCCATTCTTAATAGTGATATACCCTTTCTAAAACAATTGCTTCATTAGGCTTCTAGTTCTTTGCCTGAGGTTATGTGTGTAATTTTACCTTTAGCAAAATTCTGTAAAGTTTGTTTGGTTTTTACACAGTGTAAAATGAAATGAAGTGACTTCAAGGGATAGACTACAACTGTTTAAGAGCCCAGCAGTACTGAAGATCTGTAGATCAGATCAATGTTAAATTGGGGCGAAGGCAGAAATAGATACAATAAAATTTCAGAAGCTTGTACTTGATTAGCAAATGGGTAAACATTCCTATTATTAGGATAAATAGCATTGGATTGTAAACAAAGAAGTCTAAATGTAAAGATAGGCGAAATTCTATGGTCTCTAAAGCTAATTTCGCTATTCTTAAAGGCTTTGCTGTGGTCAGGGTCTCATCCAGCTCTTAAATAGCATTGAGCTTCAGATGCAGTGGACAAGTGCTTCAAACTGACTGTAGATACGCAATTTAAAGAAGTGAAACAGTGGGTTCAGTTGCAGGGCTGGAGCCTTTGTGACTCAAATTCTCCAGCAGCAAGTTTCTATCTGTTTTGCCTTCCTGAGATCTGATCTCAGCTGGCTACTGTTCTGCCAGTGATGCTGGGGCCTTGCTTGTGTGTTGATTGTTCAAATGGACAGATACATTAGGCATGGAACTATTTAGAAGTTAAACTATGAAATATAAGGAAAGGTCAGTTTGTATAAAGAGCTTTTCTTCATCAGTACTGCAGGGATTGTGTACTACTGCCTGAGAGAGGTCAAATCATAGTGCCATATGAATACAGAATATAATACTCCTGTTTTGTTTCAGGCTTCAGGTTTGTTCTGTATCAGATACCAAATTTCTGGCTTACTTTAGGTGACCACAGAATTGAAGTGGGAAATGAGGAAATGGTCTTCCTGCACATCAAGCTGGCTTAAAAAAATATCACAGAATAAATATGTATTTAAATACTTCAGTGATTAACTCTCTTTATAATCTATGACAGCTTAATCTCACAAGATAATTGTGAGCAAATTTACCCTGAAGACACATCACTTTTAAAATCTGCAGTAAGAGCTGAGTCAGCAGCTGCCTAGCTTGAACAGCAGAGTGAACAATTCAGCGTATTTTTAGTCAACGCAAACTGATCGAAGAAACATCATTATCTTCTCAAAATTATTTATTTGTCCAAATCCATCAGCCTTTCAGCCTTGCTCTTTCTTCTATCACACCTCATGGCATAGATTAGCAGATGTGAAGACAGGCACTGTGGACTAGTTCTGTTTGTGCTGCACTGGTATGGCTTCACACAGTAAGGATGCTCCTTGACATTATTCCAATAGAAAGGAAAAAAAGCTGGTAGTTATATGACAGCAGTCAGATTCTTGCTAGTGAATTTTGCAGTACTAATTTGGACTTTATGGAATTTGATAACTTACTGGCTGAGGAAAAAAATTAATATTGCAATAAATCCTTGGCTAAGCATACTTTTGTGTAAGACTGTGTGCTTCACAAATCCACTTGCTTGTCACTTGCATCTAGGAACAATTATTTTTAAAACAAAGTGGCTACCTATTTACACAGTTTTGTTTACCTTCAGCTTTTTGGCTTACCCTGAAGAGTATCACTTGTTTTCTCTGCACCAGTATTTGCACTACACTGTGGGCAACACTTCAAAGAAACACAGTATAGGTACTCTTTCTCACTTTCATCTGTGAAAATCTTGATTTTCACACCCTTCTCCTTCATTTATCTTTGTTTCTGGTTTGTTGCTGCTGCATGCTCTCCTTGGGCTCCTGCTGTGCCACCTCTCTCCTCACCCTGTTGTGAGGCTTCAAGCTGTGGTGGCGCCATGTTACTCTTCCCCATAAAAAGTCCAGCTCCAGGCGCAGACGCACACAGATATTGTGGTGAAGAGCATTGCATGAAAACACATAAAATAGCTAAAAACAAGTGTTTGAACACAATTGCTGACAAGGTTAACAGGAGCACTGAGGTGTGTCTCTGTGGCTAGGCTAGGCCTAGTGGTGGCGGGGCTGCCTCCAGCCTGGGGTGTGTGTGGCAGATACCCTGAGGGAAGGAGCAGGGGAGGGATGGGCTGGGGAAGGTGGGAAAGGAGATTTGGAGGAAGTGTTCCCACTGGCGTTTCCAGCCCTTTTGCTTTTGTCTCTCTCATCCAGAGTACTGTGGGCCTCAGAGGTGGGTGTCAGGAGCTGCCTTCCCTTGTGCATTGGTGTAAGATGGCTGTTGCTGTGGAAACTGCCTGCCAGCCTCAGTTATGTGCTGCCTAAACTGGCCACCTGTGACATGTCTCACTGTGAGCAGAGCATGATCTGACAGCACGACTTCTCCCCGGGGACATGTGCTGCGAGTAGGTGTGAGGCCTGGGGTGCAGGGCTCATCTCCTGAGCAGGGTCCTCCTTGTCACCACCATGACAGCCTCAGTGGCATGCCATAGCTGAGGAGGCCCCAGGGAGGGCAATGTACTGAAAACTTTTGAGAGCACTGACTGGGGAAGCTGGCAGTGTAAGTTTACCTTTGATCTCCTTTTGGAGATGTCCTTTAGATCTGTTTTGTGTGTTTGTTTTCAAGTGTACACAATACACACATTGTGTAAGTGAAAGCAGCACTGAAACCCATACCTCACTACCTAGGCCCCTGAAGGGGGTTGAGCATGACCATGGGGGTCCTGGGGGCTAGGCGCAAGCTGCCTTAGTACATCACTAATGTGACTATTATTTCCTTTAAAATTATGTCTTTTTTTCTGTTGTTTTTTGCCTGCCATCTTACTTAAAAAAAAAATATAAAAATCCTAAAGCAACATACGGAAAGTCATGTAAAAAATATATGGCAAAGTGTGGCTTTAGTATAAGCTCATGAATGCTTCATCTTCTGTGTATTCAGTTCTGTGCTTGGTTACTTAGGCAGCTGTCAGAAAACAAAAACACTCTGGAGAGGAATATATTCTTCAGGCATCATTTCACATTATATAGTTTGACCCCTCAATACTTCAATAAGCTTCCCTTTTTTTACATTTTGTCACAACGTGAATGTACCTGTCTGATTGCAAACAAGATGTCTTTTAGTATTAGTTTCAAATCAGAGCAGTAGCTTGTGTTTGTTTTTTTTTCCTGTATCATGTTAAAATATTAGTATATCTAACTGCTTTCTGTGGTGGTGTTTCTACTGTGGATTTTCTTTCCAGACTTGTCTCTTTAATAATTTTTTAAATAGGAAAACATATAGTATGGTGAATTAGGTTACTTGAAATTACTGTTGATATCAAGTAAAATTGTTTGAGACTGTTTGTATGTAAATGCATGACCTAAAAAGTTAGGACTACTATTGAGTGAAACTCTATGATTCCACCAGATAAAAGAGAATAAAAAAAAAAAATATGTGCTTATTTTCTGTCTGAATGATACTGTTAGGATCACCGGAGAGAGAATAAATTTTATTACTTCACGTTAACTCCAGCCACCTAAAGGTCCTTTCATTTTGATTGCGAGCACTGGTTTGCAAGCAAGACACCTTTTGTACTTCATATCCTGTATCTTATTAGAAATCTATCCAGACTCTAGTCTTAGATTTTTGTTGCTATTGTTTTAAATCAGTGGCAGCAAAGCTCGCTCTCCTTCTGTTGAAAGATGTTATAGAGCAACCAAAACACAAATAGCAGTTTTCTTCCCTGAAAATCTGTAAAACAATGCTGGCATAATTGATGCTCTTTTAATTATTGCAAATGGATATTCTTGTCTATATATCTTAGGAGGAATCTTGCTGCCTGACCTCATATATCACATGGAAAGATTTTACAGATAGGTCCAGCAAAATGCCCACTAGCCAAAAGGAACTCTGATCTTCAGTTTTTGATTTGAAAACTGGGTGATTGAAGGCTGCCACATAGCTTGATAAGCTGTTATAAAGGTTAGTTACACGCTATTTCACTTTCTTCATAATCTGTTTCATTTTCTGGTCTGAAATTTCCAGCTGCTACGTAAAAGGGGCAGATTCCGGTACAAAGCATGGTCCAGTGGGAACATCGCTGAGACCAGAGTTTGTTACATTAATGCATATCTTCTGAGTTGAAGTCAGGCAGGAGGTGTGTGAGAGAATTGTAGTAGGTAATGTGAATCTGATGAGAAAGGCCATAAGAATCTGAGAGATGAAGACTGAAGGCAAGGAGAGTAAGAGGGTAGATTCAGATTCAGGATGACCCCTTTTTAGGATATTTATCCATTTTAATTTGTTTTCAATTTGTGCTGTGCACTTCTGCAGAAACCCATTTGATCAAAGTACCTAACACAGTCTGAAACTGGAGCTCTGCTGTTCAGACTAGCAGTGCAGATCTGGACAGCTTGAATACTGCATGAGGCAGAACGTGGTTTGAATTGACAGTGGTGATAATCTCTTAGCAACTTTCTGCGGTATGATAGGACAACCTCTTCTGTGAAATGATGTGTTATCCTTTTCACAAATAGACAGGAAAAGTTGTTCTTAGTTAACAGAAACAAGAAACTAAAGCTAAAAAAAGCAAACCTACTGTCTTCAGTCCAGTAACTTGAAAATTGCTTTGACACTGCACCCTCATTTGAGATGGTGGCAGAGATATACTAGCTGAATAACGCGACCAAGCAGGCCAGACATAGGCTGAATGCCTTAGGGACAACTGAGGAGAGGCCATCACCTTCAGTAGGTGTCCATCTTATGTCCTGTGGTTGGTCTGCCCAGAGCCTTTGCTGCTTGTTGTGCAGGGCAGTATCAGCTTGCCCAGGAGCAGCTTTACTGCTTAGTAACCAGAGCTTGTCTTGTGCTGTTGAGCAGAAGCCTGATCATTGGGCTGTCTCAACAAATGTGAATGCTCCATCCCTAGCAGTGTGCAAGGCCAGGCTGGACAGGGCCTTGAGCAACTTGGTCTAGTGTGAGGTGTCCCTGCGTATGGCAGGGGGGTTGGAACTAGATGACCTTGAGGTACTTTCCAACTCCAACCATTCTATGGTTCTATGAAATGTTGTTTTTATCTATGTGGCTAGTATTACAGAGGTTCCCTCTCTTGCACTCCTCCTTCTATATGAATGCAACTGCAGTATTCTAAAAGTACTTTCATATTTCTTCTACATTTTTTCATAGGTGAGGTAGTGAGCATAATGATATATCAGTGTAAGTCTGACAATGGTTCTGACCGTGACACAACTCTTGGTGAGAAAAGTCTAAACTAGCATTCTTGCTGAGTTGCAGACTTTCAAATGTACACCAAACCTAAATATTGTACTTATAAAAGGGAGTAGATTTAAAGGCTGTGCTCTGATTCATTCAAAATTACTGTAAAATATCTTCTGGTTTTGCACAAAGATTGTTTTATTGTTTCCAACACTGAAACATGGATGGTGTGCAGAAGAAAGCATGGGTTTTGGAAAAAGTTAATTTAAATATGTAGTATTTGGTTTGAAACTTAACTAGGAATGTATTCAAGAGTGTGAAGCTTTTCTGTGGAGACTGCAAGTCTGTTCAAGTGTACCCCATGTTTGATGGGCACCCAGAAGTTATTTATTCAATAGCTAGAAAAAATAACTCTTGTGGAAAATATTCACATTTAAGCAAGCAATGCTGCTGCTTTGAGGATGCACCATTACTGTCCTACAACCTGTGATAGATATCTTCTGCTCTTCTTGTGTTAATGTAGAACAGTTCCTCCTCTAAAGTGGTAGTTACTTTGTAGCTGTTTAAAACACTGTGTAAGATGCAGTGAGATGGTTGTTGTGCATCGAAATTTAGAGACGCTTTCTGACAGTGGGCTTCAAAGTCTACAGTTATTTTTTATATCAAAAAAACCTTCTGTCATGGTTTAAACCCAGTCAGGTAACTCATTCACTCACTCCCCCCCTTCTTTCCCTCCCCCTACTCCCGGAGGGACGGAGAGGAGAATCGAAAAGAATGCAACTCCCACGGGTTGAGATAAGAACAGTTTAGTAACTAAGGTATAACACAAATCACTACTGCTACCACCAATAATAACAATGAGAAAGGAAATAACAGGGGAAGAGAATAAAACACCTCAGCACCAGCTGATCGATAACTCAACCCCCCAGCCTGACCAAGCACCGACCGATACCTCCTCCAACCCTGCAGTCTCCCAGCCCTTCCGGGTAACTCCCAGTTACATCCTGGGCATGATGTGCTGTGGTATGGAATACCTCTTTGGTCAGTTTGGGTCAGGTGTCCTGTCTCTGCTTCCTCCTGGCTTCCCCTCCTCCCTGGCAGAGCATGAGGCTCACAAAGTCCTTGGCCAAACCAAAACATCATTGTTATCAGCTCTGTTCCCAGGCCGAAAGTCAAAACACTGCACTGCACCAGCTACCAAGAAGGAGAAAAATGACTGCTACTGCTGAACCCAGGACACCTGCACATCACTAAATCCTGTGAAAACAACCTGCCAAGGTCATGGGAAATTTGAGGGAAACTTTAAAGTAAAAAGGAAAATGTCTTCTGGCATTTTACTATGAAATAGCTCCTATTCAGTTCCAATTCTTGTTTACTCTAACAGGAGTTAGTTTTATTTATATGTCAAGACTTCTGTAGTTCAATAGTTTCAAAGATATCAGAGCATATGAAACAATTGTATGTGTTTTGAACTTATATGAGGTTTGAAAACTTAGTTTTTCATTGTGCTGCATTTACACCCAGAAGATTTAAACTTTCAGGAAATGAGATTTACAGTCTAGAGATAAGCTTGTCTCTTCCTTCTATCTGTTTAAATAAATATTATTTCTCATTTGCTTGAGAATATATGGTTTGGGTTTCTATTAAAAAAAAAAAGGTCTAGCCTCACTAGGTGGATACTGAAGTTGATAGCACTTTGAAACTTAAGTTTGAGCAAGCACAAGCATAGAGCTACAAGGTGCAGCTACTTGTGTCATTAATTTTTTTTTACATGGAAGGTTTCTGAACCTTAACCTCTCATACTAAAATTCTCCTATATTCCAATGGAAAACCCATTTCTTTCACATATCATAGAATTGTCTGGGTTGGTAGGGATGTTTAAGGTCATTCTTAGTCCAACCCCATTGCAATGAGCAGGGACATCTTTAACTAGATCAGGTTGCTCACAGCCCTATCCAACCTGACCTTGGGTATTTCCAGGGATGGGGCATCTACCTCCTCTCTCCAGTGTATCACCATCCTCACATTAAAAAAGTTTTTCTTTGTATCTAGTCTAAATCTAAATCCTTTAGTTTAAAATCATTACCTCTTGTCCTATTGCAACAGGCCCTACTAAATTATGTCTTTTGCACAGTTTGACAGATATCAGGCCAGACGTTTATTGGTGTAAGCAATGTTGCATTCTAAAATTTAGATTTTGGAACTATTTAGATTTTAATCCAGAAAGGTTTTGGCTTTTAGTTTCTTGGCATCTTTTCTCATTTGATTTTGAGATCATCAGGCAATGAACACAAAACCAGAACCTGTTTCTCCAGCTTTTCAAAGTAAAGTGAAATAATGGAATTTTCTTCCAAGTGCTAAAGTTCAAAGTAAACATGCGCCTTATTTTTAATGTCCTGAAAGTCATGTGCTTATCAAGTGTACTGGGTGAAACTCTATAGACAGGCATTAACGAAGTGACTATGTTTTGTGGAAGCTAGTGTGGACATGGGAGCGATCAATCTTTAACATTAAATACAGAATATAATTTTGAAACATCTACTGTTAAGATATAGAAGCAATGCTGGTCTCCGTTTCAAATTCTAGTAGAGGGTAATTGTTGTAAACAGAGTTATAGCTCAGTGTACTTCAACCTGTGATCTGTAATCTGACTGAACTGCAAGTGATCACAGAGGTGTCAAAATATTATCTGTGAAATGTTCGCCAAAACCCAAAGTGCTGACAGGCTTATCTGGAACCTGACTCCTGGTGATTGTTAGCACTTGCTGGCAACAGCAGCTACAAATTGCTAGAAATTACTAGCTAGCAATTTTAATGCTAAAATTACAATTCTGTGAACCAAACATATTCTGTTTAACTCAGTGACAAGTACCATGCTGGTCACGTTTCTAATGAAGAATGGGGACCATACCTCTAAGGCAAGTCAAAGCAACTAAACTTGTCCATCCCTCCCCTCTTCAATCCCTTTTCCTTCTCCAATTGTGAGGTTTCAACCTAAATGTCCTAAATAGAAAACTTATTACTTGGCCACGGTATTTGAGTAAGTTTTTAGTTTCCTGTTTGTTTTGTAATGTTCTTGGTACAGAAATGGACAATAGAAATTTTGGATATGCTCATTTTAATTGAAAGCGGTATGATACTGTAACTCGACCACCTTTTCAAACTAATAGAAAGCTAGCAGTGAGAAGGAGAAAAAGCATTATGCATCAGATGAATTGCCTTAGACCCATACAGCTTCAGGCATTACATTTCAACTCAGGAGATACAGTTTCTTTCTGGTCAGAATCTGATATGAAGGTTATAGTAAAATACAGGAATTTTTACATGAGTCTCATCATTCACATATGACAATGAATTTTTCTCTTAATACAGCTCTCTAGATACTGCAGTAAACAGAGCTCTCAAAGTAGTCCTCATCTTTGCTGTATTCCTTCTTCACTCTTGGTTGTTCTTGAGTGCTGTAGTTTTACAAGCAGTTCTACCTTCAGTGATTTGTAGCTTCTATAAGGAAGAAGTACTTCATCCTTTGTTCAGCACAACCGTAACACATAGATACATTGTTCTGTGTATCGTTCTTTCATATCTTAAATGCATTGTGCTGGACTTTCAGGAATTTAGTGAAAATACAGAACATGTGGTCATTTTATAAAGCAGATTTGTGTATATAACTCTTTCCCAGTTTTTTCTCCTGTTTCTCTCAATTTTTCCCCTTTCACAAATCCTTATTGTAGTAGCAGTGCCTCTGGCAATATTTCTCCTGTTGTCTTGCTTTAATAACATCACAACTTCCCTGGAGCACAGTCTTGCAATGCTGTCTTGTGACTAGCTCAGTGTATGAAGGTCACGCAACCACCCTGCCTACCCCCTTTCCTCCTTAGGGAGATATAGCATTGTCAAGGACTGGAGATCTGCCACAATTCTGATCGTGATTTCTGACCCAAGCAGACACTTTCAGATTAGTGTGTTATATACATCACCTACACTGATATATTTTACAGCCATCATTTAGGGCTGACTCCCAAAATCCTACAGTACTCTTTAGAGGAAAGGAGACCCTGTTAGAGTGCTGAATGGTTTAATGATTGGAATTATACTTCACACCAAAAGTTCTTCACAGGTCATGAGAACCATCAATAATATGAATTTGCTTCATTTAAGCACTGTTTTATCAGCTATTTTAGGCCCACATGGACTTCTTTTGTAACAGGATTAAGAGGTCTAACTCTTTGAGAAAGGAATTTGATTTCTAGAAGGGAGACTGAAATTCTGTTACATAATGCCACCTCTTTTTTTTTGAATGGGTGTTGAATGGACATTAATGTATAATGTCACAAAATGTATAACATTAAATTAATGCTTGTGTGTTTATGTGTGTGAAAGATTTTTATACTGTATGCTTTTGCATTTTCATCCAGAAACTAGTGCTGTAGCTGATTATGCAAGCATTTAAGCAATACCTGATGTTAAAAATGCGTTTAGCTCATTGTGATCAGCAAGGACTACCTCGAGATGAAATGCTGGTCTGGATTTGACTGATTCCTGTGAGGCAAAAATGCTTCAGTTGCCCTGATGTAATTACATCCCCTGCAGCCCCCCTTTGTCAAGCCTTGTCATCTGTTAAGTGTGGGATACAGTATTGTAATGATAGTAGCATGCTCCTTGCAATTCTTTAACTCTTGTGGATGGGAGGATATATTTTTAAAATTGCTTAAGGGTTTTCATTGTAGATCTTTCACTGGAAGCCAGTTATTCAAAACTGCAAATACTGTTCTGAAGTTGACAAAATCATTTGACTGCACTGATGGTTAATTTATCAAGCTTAAAGGCATTAAACCAGTGACCTGGCAAAAATCATTGGTGTCAGATAAAGGGATGCCTACATTAACAGAGCTGAGACCTTTTAACAGCTTCTAGATGAAAAGTATATGTTAAAAGAATGGTAAAAATGACAGTGTTCAGAGAACAGAGTAGCCAAAGTAATTTGCAAAGTGAAATAGGGTTTTTTTTTGCATATATATTTTTGATCTTGGGCCACAGCAGCAACGAGAGATGAAAGCTGGGGAAAAGTGAATTCATAACCTCTTTTTCTCTTAAAGAAAATTCAAATTCTTTCTATATTATACATGCTTGGATAATAGGAAACCCAGCTCATCTTCTGTTTTTGGATCCTTGCATCCATCTGAAGACTCGTTAAAACTTTTCCCAGAAAAAAGCATCTGTCTGAGAACTGTACATTTTAATAAAGGAGCCTCATTCTGTAATCTGTTCATATTCCCAAAGGTTATTTGCTGGTTGTCTCCTGGCTCACACCTGTTTGTAACAAATTTATGTAAAGAATTTCTAAAAACTCTTCACCATTTAGCCTAGATAGTTCTACTAATACTGAAGTCCTTCCTACTCCTAAGCCGAAACTGGGTTTCTGTATGTTAAATTCTGCAATTCAAAAGACATTGTGGGAGGGTAAACTTTTACTTTTAGAATTTTTAAGCTAATCTCTTTCACTAAAGAGTCCAAGAAACTCTTATTGTGAAACATGTCTACCTCAATACATCAGTATGACTTCTCAAATACATTGGCATGCTACATTCTGAACTGGCTTTTTGAAGAAAGAATGTAGTCAGCTTGCATTTGTTCACAGATTGACTGTGTCATGGACTGTACCGGGTAGGATCTGGGCTTATTTGCTCACAGGCAGCACTCTGTCAATGTGACAGTACTGCCTTAAATATTGAGGTTAATTTCATCAAGCTTTTCAGACCTGTGCATCGCAGGTGGGACCATCCCCAGTTCCTCAATATTACCTATTCAGAGTGATTCACATGGGATTTTTCTTCTCTCCAGTGACCATATATTGTGTCTTTCTGTATATTTTAATGTTGCGACTGTCATAACACTACTTTTCCCTTTGCATTTAAAAAAGCCTGGGACAATATAAGTTTTAAGCAGTAATTACTACTATATTAGACATTTTCTCTGTTCCAGGGAAAGTTCACACCAATTAGATTTTAACTATTATATGAAACATTAAGGCCACTAGTGTCCATCTAGAAAATGCCAACTGCGATATGCCTATTATTGCTAGCAGGTAAGAAATAGAGATTCACACTAGTGGTGGTGGTTAAATGGCAACATCATTCGCCTGAACCTGTGTCCAATTTGTACAATTTAACAATGCTGTAATCATAGAATAGTTAGGGTTGTAAAGGACCTTAAGATCATCTAGTTCCAACCCCCCCTGCCATGGGCAGTGACACCACACACTAAACCATGTCACCCAAGGCTCTGTCCAACCTGGCTTTGAACACTGCCAGGGATGGAGCATTCACAGCTTCCTTGGGCAACGTATTCCAGTGCCTCAGCACCCTTACAGTAAAGAACTTCCCCCTTATATCCAATCTGAAATTCCCCTGTTAAAGTTTCAACCCGTTACCCCTTGTCCTATCACTACAGTCCCTAATGAAGAGTCCTTCTCCAGCATCCTTGCAGGCCCCCTTCAGGTACTGGAAGGCTGCTATGAGGTCTCCATGCAGCCTTCTCTTCTCCAGGGGGAACAGATAGAATAGAATATCAAGTCTTGGGCAACCCATGCAATAAACAATAGAGGCAATTAATGTGGTGCTGCAGTTACTGAAAGACCTTGCTGACAGAAACATTACAATAAAGCAGTGAGGTTGTTTGGTTTTTAAACCAAAGCCCTTCATAAAATGAACAAAACCCAGCTGCACACCCCCCCACCCAAAAAAAGCCTTTCGTTTAAGGACTGAAACAATCATCAGATTGCAGCTGGATTGTGAATGAAATAGCAGAACTCCTTTACCTTCAAACATCACTGCTAGTTTATGTTTATTAGCAGACAATGCACTGATGTCTTCTCTAAAGCATTTTTAGGTGGTATGTAGCAAGCAAATCTAGAATTTCACTAACACAATCTGTCTTGGGACACTGACACTGAAGATAGAGATCCAGGAGTCATTTCTCAGTGGTAGTATAGGCTTAATCAGTTCTCTCAGTCCTGTCTTCTCAGTTCTTACCATTTTTTGAGCAGAGCAGCATGGTGAGTGGGAGTTAAGAACTCATTTGAGCAAAACCCGACCACTCATTTCCTTGCTAGGAGGAAGGCTGTGTTAGTCCAAAAGGCTCTGTAATGAAAGGACACTTTTGCTTAAGTATTTCATGTATTACAGTGGCCAATTTTGCACTGTCTTCCTATGGGTAGGAAACTGAATCAGTAAATCCAGTGACGTTGCCTAGATTGGAACACAGAATAGATTAGGCTCCTTTTTTCATTTGTTCACTTATTTAAAGCATCCTGTCCCCAAAACACTGTAGCAGTGAGAAGCAGAACTCTAAAGAAATATTAATAGTGGGGAGTAAGAAAAATAGAGTAATTTTTTTGAATGCCAGTATTGCAAAGTTTTGTTTAGTTCACTGGATGGAAGTTAAACAGAAGAGTAGCAGAATTAGGAATTTTTGAGGAAAGCATATTTTTTCACTGTGCTTGAGTGAAACTGCCTGTTCTAAACTTGTATTATAAACTTTTTGTATATAATGAGTGCCTGCAATGTTTCAAAATGCATTTATTTAGAAATGTAAATCTGTACAATCTAAGAATTTGTTGAATAGGGATTCTGTAGTTGGCAAGATAAAAGGTGGGTTTTTTGAGATGGGTTTTGGCCACAAAGCATTGAAACTGATTTTCTATCCTCATTCAAAATATGACTTTATTTCTTGTGTAGCTCTCCTTACTGCTTAAGTAAATTTGTTGTTGTTGTTGAGGCTGCAGAGAAAAGTAGAAGTGTAACCAGGTGCATTAATTAATGAAAAGAGGAAAAATATTTTAAAATAATTATACCTTTATTATTATAACAGAAACTGGTGACTTTTTAAATCCAGGAGTCCATTCATATAAAATTCTCATTGTGTAAGATTGTCCTTTTGTTATGTGACAAGCTCTCTTACTAGGTAGTATCTTGCCATCTGTGTGTTGTCTACATGGGGTCTTGAGTAATATGCTCTTTCAGAGAACACTGCAATTGGAGCTTGGGTTATGGTTTACTATGGTAATCTTTCAGAGGAGCCTACTGTCAAGAGAATATGGGGTTTATGCTGTTTTTTAAAAAAATTGAATATTTTGAAAAGCTTGCTTTTGTCACTGATTTGCTGAACAAGCCCTATTCTCAGCTTAGTTTTAAAGGGGAAAAGTTGTCATTCCATACTCCTTCTTCAATGTTACAATAAAAATCAGAGAATAATAATTCATTCAGAATCTCTTCCAAACACCTGGTTAGATTTTACTTGCTTTTTTTTTTTTCTCCCCCCCCCTATGTTTCAACGTGAGCTTTAAAAACTCCTATTGGTCTGCATCTAAAGTAGAATCTGAAGAGTAATGGACAAGGAATGATTCTCACACTCTACTAGAGCTTTTGTAGGCTCTTTAAAAGAAGTAAACCAGGAGGGGAAACAACCACATAAGACAGTTTAGCTTTCTATAAAAATTGTTGGGTAAATATTTTTATACGATCCTAAATTAGATAAGTACTTATTGTTCTTTGACATATTGTGTAGTAAAATAATTTTGTCCCCTTGAACCATCTTTATATTGCTATAATAGTATGTGTTGTACCTTTCAAAGAGAAATGCATTAACATTTATTAATAGTAGTTGTCGCAGGAAAACTCACTGAGATATCACCTCTTTTCATAGAATAAATCTGGAACAGAATGTTATTGAAAGGATTTTGTGTTATGTATCTAGTTTTGCTTGGTTGCTCCACTTTAGCCATCTGCCAGAAATAGTTTAAAGTTTCAATCAGAGAATTCCATCTCCATAATCTTAAATTAGTATCTTCAGTGTATATCTTTGTTTCTTACAATTTTATAAGTTCCACTATTTTTTGCCTGTTATCTTATTGCTGTCGTTCTGCACAGTTCATTGCATAGAACAGCACACTGATGTCAGGACTTCTGACTTGTAACTCCAAAGTTTTAGCTCCTTAATAAGGCACCAGATGCATAACTAAGGTAACCCTTAACCTACTCAGAGAGCCCCTGGGATCCTTCCTCTGCCTTTTATGTGCAACCTTCTCTGTGTTAATGGCTTAGATTCAATTTGTTCAGATTGAAGCTGAGCACATGGAGTCAATTTTTATTTGCCTTGAGGGTTTTGTTAAAAATGTGGCAGAAATTATTTAACAATTAAGGCAAACTGAATGAAGGTTGCAAAACTGATTTCATTGAAAAAAAAATAAAAGATTACCAGTGCTATTAGGCAAAGAATGTCAATAAAATATTGAATCACTTGTGCAAATAGCATAGCTGCTTTTAAAGGTGCAGATAAAAATCCAGTAACTCAAAGGACAATTTCTCTGTGTTAAGGCATATATTAATTGTATTCAAGTGTACTTGAGATAGTATTTCAGCAGTAAGGTACGTTCTTCTACGATACTAGTCATTTACTCGTGCAGGGTGCATGCTTCTGTAAAATCACCTATACTACTGTGTAAGGGCTAGCTTTGTGGTAGTGATCTGGTTTCAGCTGGGATAGTTAATTTTCTGCTTTCTGTTGTGGTGGTAGAAGCCAGTTTTTTGGTCAGAAGACTGAGCAGAACCAAGGGATACAAGGATTCACTTTGCAGCTTGGCTTCTGTGTTTCAGTGTGGACAGGCACAGGAGACACTGCTACAGGCTGCTAAAATGGAGTACTTCTGCAAATGTGCTTACGTGATTAAGTGGTAGCTGAGTTCTTCAGAATTTGACTTCTGGGGTTTGCCTTCCCAGTTCTACGGATGAGAGGTGTTTTCAGCATTTCTGTGTGGGTCTCCTCTCTATGTTAGTTCCTCCTCCAAGGCAAGCCTGTCTCTTGCTGCTTTTGTACTAGCATGTTCTGAATATGAATCTTTGATCTCAAGTGGTATCACTAGTACCCCTAGTTGTTTTCTTTGTACAAATAGTAAATGGTAAAGCTCACTGGCAGCAGAATGCTGGGCTCAAAATACTTCCAGTCTGGCATCACTGAAGTTCATTTTTAAGTTACGCCTGAATCGCATTTGCCTTCCAAGTAGAGCTTTGTTACTTCAAGAATACATGCTTCATGTAATTTTTAATGGGAAAATGACTGAGACACTGGAGGCTGCTAGATGTAACATTTCCAGATTCTCCTTTCACTATACAGCATTGTCTAAACTTAGCATTTACTTTAAAGAGCACTTGGATACAATCTCTTCCTTGTTTGTCTTTTTTGTGTGGTTTTCTTTTTTTATTTATTTATTTATTTTAAAGCAATAAAAGCATATTCAGGTCCTTGGCTACTTGGAGAGCTGACTGATTTGTGAAAAATTCTTGCAATTTGTGACAGCCACCTGCTCTCTTGGTCATAGATTAATAACACCTGACCAAGCATGAAAGCATGCTGAGGCCATCTGCTTCTCCCCCTACCGGGGGGCATTGCAGTGTTGTCTTATTAACTGCACAGCACAGCATCCCATTGAGAACTATGTTATCAGTTCTGTGCAACCAGCTCATTTGAGAGAATGTGGAATCTGTTCACACATGACTTTGGTGAACAATGTTTTTGTCTGGACTTTTTTGCCATAGTGCTGCAAAGTCCTCTGTGTGTTTTTAAAGAGGGTTTATTGTTAGTTAATATTCCACAGAGATTGCTATTGAACCACTTTGAATGAACTGCAGGGATGCTGTCTGTATCTCTGAGCATGTCTCACAGGACTGCCTCTGGATTATATGTTTTTGCTTAATTCTGTGAAGTGCTAAAATGTGTATTCAACTTTAAGCCTAAAAATGGCCTTATTGAAGTAACTATCAGGATTGAACAAAAATGATCACTAAATTATATTTTTATTGTAATTTGAACATAAAGGAAGTAAAATCTTTCTTGGAACTCAGATTACACTAAAATACGTGTAACAAGAAGACTATGAACAAGTGGTGTTCATATGCAAAAGTAACATAGCTGAGGTGCTTAAGCAACAGGAAAAGGAAGTAAAGAAATTTTGGTGTCATATTCATGTGTGTGCTTTTATTTGCATTTGATACACAGCTTCTTTTATGGTCAGTGGACAAAAGAGATGATTCATTTAGAGGGAACTTCAGTTGAGGGGAAAGAAGGTGATTGAAGGTAAAGTGAAATTGCAAGTAATATGACTTTAAGTTCATTCTTAGACATGAGGCATTGTTCAATTTAGAATGCAATGTAAAAAAATATTTTCACCCTAACCTAAGCAAGCATTGTGTACTGAAAATTTGCACAATGTAATTCTTTTGATGATGGATTTCATTTAATTATAAAAATTAAACTAATTGCTTATAAGGTTTATATTATGTAGTGTATTTTTATGCTTTGGTAAATACTCTCATGATATTTAGTCCCATTTGTATAACAACTTTTCAAAACACGAGTCATTCTGAAATGTTTATGTTCTAGAAAGACAGGAACTGCTCTCTGGAAAAGAGAATCAAAAGAGAGCATTGATCAGTTTATGAAGGTAAGAATGATCTTACCCAGTATATCCTGCCAGAATAGTTTTCAAATCCAGGGAATTCATTCTTATTCAGGAATGGAAATGAAAAATGATTTTTCTGTCACCCACCCCACCTCCCCAGGCTGTGATTTCATTTCACAACTGAAGGCAGGCAGCAACTTGGTTCAGACTGATCCCAGTGTCTTGTGTATCTTATTGTCTGTTTCTTAACTTTCATTAAAACAATAGTATCACTCAGGTCAAAGAAAACAGGTTAAATGCATGACAGAGCTAGCTGAATGTTGGTCTGATGAAATAGATTTCTGCTGGGAATAGGACTGTAATGAAATATGAGTCTCTTAAAATTAAAAAAAGGTAATTAACTAATTTGCCTTTACTTTTACGTTCTAAGAAAAATTGGAATGTCCTTTTTTTCCCCTCAAAATGGAGCACTGGAATTACAATGGAAATATTATAACCTTAATGAAATAAGTGATTGTCTTAAAAATAATACAGAATTGGTATTGTATAATTTGGGATTAAATTGTATTTCAAGTTACAGAAGTTTTCACTGAATGAAAATTATTGGTGGTTTGTTTGTTTTTTTTTGATGAGCACAGCTAACGAAGATAAAAGGCTAGGTACCTAGAGTAGCTAGAAAAAGTATTGTTCTAGTATGTTCACTGTTCATATGTGTTAAGCTACATTTCTCCCATCTTGACACACTTGCTAGTTTCTAAGTGAAAAAGTTTAAAGATAATTCATATTCTTAGTCAAACAGTGTTGCAGAGTGGGAAGGATATAGGAATGTGAGTTTTGTTAACTCTTGAGTCCTGTGTTGGCCTGCCTCTGACCAAGAATTAGAGGAATGGTTCTGTTGCTTCCAACAGACATGCTGTTCCTTTTCTCTCATAACTCTGACTTCTGCTTCTCTCTTTTTCCTTCTGCTTTATAGGCTGCTCCTTCTTCATCTTAAACAAGTGACAGCTGTATCTGACAGCAAAATGCCTTTTTAGCAGTCCATGAGACCATGTAGGTTTTGGGTTTGCTTTCAAACTTCTTACATTTGACTCTCTTGGACTGGTAAAACCCTTAGAGGTTAGATTTAGTTTTGAGTAACTTTTATCTGCTTATAGCACTTACAGATTGTTCCCACACACAGGCCAAAATATTCTCATATTCTCATTTGAAATAATTTTTCTCTATTTGGCAGATCACAGGGGAAGCTGTTTGTTCTGTCTCAAACTGCTCACATTCTCTGGCTGAGAAGAGCTGTTTACCACACCTCCTTTAAGATAGGAATTAGGTTTACAGCCTCAGTTTTCCTAGTATCTCTGCAAATATACACTAAATGTCCAGCTTTTGTTGTTGTGATCAAATGCCACATACATTTTGTTTTATATGCTTTCAGGATGCAGGCACTCTTATTACTCCTTTCAAAGGGTCTTTGGATTTGGCCTTTATTTGGAGAATAGTCTACAATTTTGACTTGTTAACTATATAGATTATCGATTATGCTTTGTTTTTAATTATTGTGGTTTACTGAACTCAAGGCTTTTAAATTAGAAAACCATATGAAAATAGTTATGCAAAGAAACCTGAAAATGTCAAGTCTTCTCTGCTTAGAGGCTTGTATTTCACAAGTGGGCTCTGGTATGTTGACATTTCAGTCTGGGATCCCACTGGCTACCCTTGGGTGAGTCTGCAGGCATCTGCAAGCTTTCTGCATATCCCCTAAACACATAGTCTGTCAGATCCATCAGACTTCAGTTCTCAGTCTATCTTCTTGGCCCACACATTTTTTCAGTGTGAACTCACTACAAATCTTAAGCTTCTGGTCTATTTACTTTTGAACCAGTACTGTTTTGCAGTCTTTTCTTTGTGTATAGAAGCATGTTTTGAAACTAGGTAAAGACTTTGTATTCTTCTACTTTAAAATTAATGCTCTTCCAGTCTTATTTCATATGCTTTTTGTTGCTGAATTTAGTCAGTTGACAGTTCCCTCTGCAGTTTCCCATTGCAAGGTTTTCCTATGTTAAAAAAAAGCTCCCTGCTTCATTTTTCCAGACATCTGTCATCCCCTGAAACTCTCTGTGTTGACTAGTGTTATGATACATGTATTGTGATTTGTGTTTTTGCTATCACTACCCATGGCCTTTTCAAGGATTTTCTTGTCTGTATAACCAGAACTTAACCTTAACCATTACTTTGGCACTGATTACCTATTGTGCTCCTACATGCAATGTGTTAAGTTGATAATAAAATAGATGTGTGTAATAAGAAAGGGATATTTCATCTAAAGTTGAATGTAAAGAATGCTTTAAGTACTGTAGTTGGTATAGAGTTACTGTTAGAATTAAATGTTTGAAAGAATGTAAGATATATGGTGTTGAATTAATACTTGAATCAATAACAAGTATTATATAATCTCATCCTCGGGGTTGGAATCTGGTATTCCTAATAACAGTGATTATGAGCTACCTTTAGGTAAAATGAAGTACTATTCACTGTAAGGAAGAATTGCAGAGCACTTCCTTAAGAGAGTAAATGTAAGTTAGAGCTGCACATGTATTAATCTGACATACAGTTATATTGTTTTAGGGAAATCTGTCTATCCTGCAGTTTATAAATGGATGTGAGAAGGCCAGGAAAGCACTCAGTAGGTTCTCTGCCACTTTTTGAATGGTTGCCAATAATTATGTCTCTCTTTTGAAAAGATCCACAAGTAACTCAAATTGATGAAAATGAGATGTGCCAAATGATTTGGCAAAATATCAGGTATCTCTGAACATGGCAGTTCCCACTGACCTGCTATATAAAATGATATAATGTGGTGTGACTGACGCTGCATAATATTAAGCAGCATGTAGGAAATTGGAAAATACAGTGTTTTCAAGGCCAAAGTAGTGAGGAAAAATACGTTCTTGATGGATGTCTACTTAAAAAGAAGTCTTGCTGCTTGTGAAATGTCTTCTTAGTCTTGTATTGGAGGACAGAGAATGGATTTTATGTCTGGATATTAGCCTTGGTGCTGATCAGCTAAAAGATGCAGTTGAAGATATTAGGAAAGGTAGCAAATAACAGGATAAACAGTTTGATCTACTTAAGGCCTGTTTTCTTCTGGATAGAGAGGGAGAAAGTAGTGAAATTTCCCTTTATAGACTCAATCAAAAACTTCAAGAAAATCATAATGACATTAAATATTCTCAGAGGCTGGGAATCTCTTCTGGATTCAGAGTTTCATGCTTTAAATTAAACGATAATTTCAAGCAATGAGATCTAAATATCCTTTCTCTCATTTGTTAGTACCTTTTCCTGTGCACCGATCTCACTGACACAAGCTAAGCTGCTTTCAGAGCAAGAGGACAAAGGGTGAGAGTCTTGTCTTCACAGAAGTGCATGTGCTGGCTTAAAATGAAAAGGATTTACCAGTTATGAGTAGCCAAAGTCTCATCTGTGAAAATGGGCTGATAGAGATGCTTCACCAGCTTGCTCAAATTCCATAAGAAAAGGTTACTTGTCTCTGTGAAATACATGGTGAATCTTTTTAATATTTCCATTCTTATTGTGATTAAAGGAAAGGAATGAGTAGATTGAACCATGTCATACACCTACTTAGCCACAGGCCTATACTGCAGCATAGGCTTTCTCCATCACTCACCCTTGTGTAGCATAATCTTTTTCTACTGTTGTTTTTTGCTAGCAGTTGCAGTTCCAGGAATCTTTTTGCTGATACATAGGATGTTTAGGTGGTAGTTACTAGCTTAGTATAATGAAACTGCTATGGATATTTGCCTCTAAGCTAATTCTAGTTACTGTGTGTTTGTAGAATCTGCTTAGGTGTATGTAGGGTGCATACAGGTGAAACATCATGCTGAACAGATGGAAAGTGGATGAGAATGATTAATCCGCTTAATTCTTTTTTTTTTTTCAAGATTGAAACCCAAGATTGCAGTAATTATTTTAAGCTTTCCTTTTTGTGTCTGTTAATATTGAGCAAGCTGTAGTTATTTATTTTTACTATGAATAAGAAGTTAGTTAGCTTCTAATGGGTGGAATAGGGCTGGGAAGGGATAATTTTGTAACCCAGGTAATGTAAATGGACCCAGATTTTTAGAGGGCTTTTTTTTAAGAGGAATTGGGAAGCTTACTTGGTAATTTTTAATTTTTTTTGATTTTTTATTTTAGCTTATATTTTTAATGTAGCTGCAGTGGAATTTTCTGTTTGACCGGAAGGTTATAAACCTGTTAGGAAGCTGCTTGCCAGACTCCACTGGAGAACTCGTTCATCAGGTTTTCTGCCCAGTCAGTCTGGTTTCAAGTGTCACAAGTGCAAGAAAGCATGTTTAGCTCCTTCTGGTTTATAAGAAGTACAAACTACTGTAAAGCCGTTTATTTTCTGACATGAGTAAATGCAAAAGCTCAATTTAGTCTGTTGTTGGTAGCATCATTAAGTCATTAAGTGGGAAGACAACAGCTCTTTGCTGCACAGTTCTAGATGGGGCATGTAGGTAGTGAAAAGTTGCTCTAATGTCTAGCTTTGAGCGCTTGCCTGCTTGGGCTGTGTGTGAGGCCTGACATCACCATGGCAGTGACTCAGTTGATGCTGCTTGTTGCTAATCTTGAAGGACTAGAATAACAATTTCATCATCTCAATATTACTGTGGGGTGTTGTCATTAATATGGAAAAACTTGGTTTAGCTATACTATTGCCCCCCCCTAATTCACTCAGCAACCTGGTAAAATTGTGTATAGGCTATGTGCATCCTTGCATGGCGCTAGCAGAAACAGAAAATGTTATGAGTGCAGATAAATTATGAAATACCAAAAGTATGGTAATGATAGCTTATAAAAACAAAGACATAATCTTTAGTAATCATAGGTATAAACACAACTCATTTACTTTTTAATTTGGGTAACACAGATTTTACTGCTTTTGATTGTCCAGGCTGGAGCAATACTTGGGTTAATTTTCCTTCTTTTCAGTTTTCATTAGCCCATAGTAATGATGGATCCATGCTAAACAATAAACAGTGCTGTTCCAAATTACTTTGTTGTTGTTGTTGTTGTTTTTTCTTACAATGATATAAATAGTGAAGGTAATTTTAGTTTTATTTTTTGTTCATGTTTAGTGTTCTTGGCTAGCCAAAGCCTTATGTCCCATTTAATTCCAAGTCAAGGACTGGGCTCAGTCATGCCTGTGAAAACTTGTCAGCTTTCCAACTATTCATCTTCACAGCCAAGGAGTAGGAAGAATGTCTGCAGCTGAATGCTGCTCCTCCTCCAGATTGCTTTTGTCTCTTATTTTACAAAACTATCCTTATGCAACACACTTAGGCTGTGACGTAGTGATAACTCCAGTGAGGCTTTTTCAGTTCTAAGTCATTATTGGCTATTATATTCTTCCTGCCTCAAGAGCTGTTCTAATTGTATAAAGAGAACTGGCTTTCCATAAAAATAGACATGCAAATCACAGCATGCATAAACTTTCATAAGGAAAAAACAAGCTTTTGTCACTTGCTATTAATTTCCTCCATATGCTTTCTGTATAAAGGAATTCATGGTTTTGATTTTGTTAGATTCTTTTAATTGTTACAGTAGGTTTTTTTTCCTATTCATAAATATGGATAAGAGATGGTCATGCCCAAATAGTAATTTCTGGTTTATAGTTTTTGAAGGATTTACTGTTCAAATGATAGTCTAGTTTGCTTAAGGGGTTAAGGAATACTTAGGTAATAATTTTTACTAAAGAAAATGAATAAATGGAAAATTTAAATTGCCAATGAGTGCCTGTGTAAGGCATCTCTGAACAATGTATTTTTTTTAGCTGTGATGTAGAAGTGCATGTTTTCCAGCTGGAAAGAATGTTAATGATGCAATTACCCACTCTATGGTAATGAATGAGAACGCTGGGATACAGAATCCTTCTTCTGATGATGATATGACTGCTTGAGTGATGTTCAAATAACTTTTAGTAAGATCCATATTATAGGGCTGTTTTTTCAATAATACAATTCCCCTTCATTCTATCTTTACAAAAGCAAGTGTTAGAATGTCAGATAGTATATCTATTGGCAAAGGGAGGGAGGGAGTTCATGACTGGTGAGTATTCACTTAAGTGATATGACAAGTGGCATGAGGAAATACTGGCAGTAGGGATATTCTGTGAAAGAAGCATTGGTTTGTGGTATTGGCAGTGATGCTTGCTCTTTTTAGCGGGATTGTGACAGAAGTTCCCAGCAATGGGGGACGTTCTTCCCCAGGTGATCAAGAGGCTGTAGGCTGGATAAATTGTTGCAGAAGACAGACCATAAACTCTTCAAAGGCTGAAGTGTTTATAGAATCATAGAATACTAGCCTGGAAGAGACCTCAAGGATCATCTGGTCCAACCTCTCTTGGCAAAAGCACAGTCTTGACAAGATGTTCCATCACCCTGTCCAGCTGCATCTAAAAATGTCAAACACTGGGGAATCCACCACTTCCCTGGGGAGATTATTCCCATGGCTGATTTTATTCATTGTGAAAAATTTTCCTCTTGTGTCCATACGGAATTTCTCCGGGATTAATTTGTACCTATTACCCCTTGTATTTCCATGTAACTCCTTGTAAGAAGGGAGTGTCCATCTTCTCTGTAGCCACCCTTTAAATACTGCAACGTGGAGATAAGGTCTCCCCTGAGCCTTCTTTTCTCAAGGCTGAACAAACTCAATTTTCTCAGCCTTTTCTCATGTGACAGGCTTCCCAGTCCTTTGATCATCTCTGTGGCCCTTCACTGTACCCTCTTCAGCCTGTACACACTTATTTCTTTTTTTTTTCTATTTTTTTTTTTCCCCCCAAAAAAACCTGCCCTGAACACAGTATTGAAGTGTGGCCTGACAAGTGCTGAGTGTTGGTATTGCTGATGTAGCCTCTCAAGTATGTATCTTCTTTGTCTCCCTGCAGCCTATCTTTTGGTAAGGCAGATAAATTAAACAGTAGTTAGGAGACTGCAAAGCTTAATGTCCTCACAAGAGTAAGTTAACTTACCTTGAGACTTCTTATGCATAGAAAAGCTCTGCTGAATGTCACAAAAGTTTTCTAGATGGAAAATGGTGAAGCTCCATTGCGTAAGAAATATGCTGACTTTAAACTTAAAATATACCTGTGTTACAGATATGATAGTAGACTATTTTGCAGTCTCCTCCCTGCTGAGAGGGAAGTACAAACCCCCTGACTGCAGAGAGTGTCAGAGGGTTGGGGAAAGACATCAAAAGTAGAAATTTGTTTTCCATCTGGGATGAATAGTTTGAGAGAAGCTTAAAGTCAAATAGAGGGAGGAAGTAGCTTATGTCTTGCTGCTATCATGGTGGTTATGCACCATTTCAAATTTAGGAAGAATATGTTAGTGTGGGCTGCGCTGATCAAATTAAAACCAGAAACCATAGAAATATACTGTAAAATTTGTGCTTGATTTAGCATTGTCTCTTACTGCTCAGCCTGCTTACTGCCAGGACAATGTGTTACAAACTGAGGGCTTGAAACCTCCCATACATTGTACCTTTGCTGAAAACCTCCCTGACAAATTCTTCCCTTGAGCAAGAGTTCACTAGCAAATTCCTGTAATGCTCTGGGTAGTCATGTTTTGTATAAACTTGTCTCTTAACCCCTGAACTCTGCTGTTTCTAATTTCAGCTGAACATGTGTGACAGGCTGAGGTTGGGGCTTGTGAAACCAGCTGTTCTGTGCTAACGCTGCAGCTGTGCTAGGTCACCAGGCACTGTCTCTCATTCCTTTTGTTAATGTTTATTCACATGCTGTAGTCTTGGAGTGGCAGTGTTCATAATGGAGACATGATGCTACCTGTGTAAGCTTTCCTTTCTTGTGTGTGTTTGTTAAAAATGTATGGCACAATTCAGATGAACAGTTAAATAATATTTTTTTTCACTTTATAGCCAAACTCCTGCTGGATATTGTTCATATTTAGCTGCAGTTAAAACATATCTCTTAAAAAGAGAGGACAGGGAGGAAGCATTGCTTTTCTGTCTAGAGCTGGTCAAATGACTCCAGTTTCACAATATTTTTTTCCAAATAGGAAGTTTCTATTATTGGCATAGCTTTGCTGACCAAGACACTTGTCTAGCATAAGAAATGACATAAACTAATGTCCAATTTTTCTGTTTAAAATCCATCAGAATCCCATGTTTATTATTTAGATTTAATAACTAGAGGTATTAACTTGTGTTTGTGCATTATAATGCATATATATTCTCTAAATATTTAGATTTCCTTCTATTCTTGCTAAGTTATCTGTAGCTTTGCTGCTTTCTATGCAAAGAAAAGACAGATTTTTTTTTTCCCTGCAATTTTTATTTATATTTCTTTTGGCATTTGGTGGATTGAGTTTAAAAAATAGCTGTATTCTTCTGCAGATAACTTCTTTCTTATTCTAGCTCATGACTCAGCTGTATTTCCAAAGACTGCATCTAGTGTGCGTACTCCACCCACCTCCCAGAGTGAAGAATATTTATAAAGAGAGATCACTTTTTGAAATGCAATTTTATCTCAGTTGCTTTGAATTCTGAGCTTTAATTGGCATGGCCAAATTCAAGTTCATAGCATCCAAGCATACAGCAGTGACTCACTCTAGTTAAAACTGCACATACAAAATCTGGCCTGTCTAGCTGCTACTTATGCACCAATTATTAAACTACTATATGCTGCCTGTTGCTAGTACAATAGTCAGTCATACTGCCTTCCTCATTTACGCTGCCTGTTTATATTCTTCAGAGAGAGATCGTAGAATCGTAGAATGGTTTGTGTTGTAAGGGACCTTAAAGATCACCTAGTTCCAATCCCCTGTGCCATGGGCAGGGACACCTGTCGCTGTGAAGTCAGGTGCACTTGTCCTTTTTTTATGGGCAATCTCTGGGATTATCTGCAGAAGAAAAATCACAGCTTTGTTGAGATCAAGTATTTTCAGATGCACATGCTGTTGGTAGTCTGATTTGTGTGCTGCATGTTTCCCTAGGTCTTCAGATGCCTATCAAGGCCATATGAAATAGAGAGAGAGAGGAAAAAAAAAAGAGGTAAAAGAAAAGGCTGTACTGAATGAAGACTAGAAGCTGGACAGCAGGACACAATGGCAAAAGTAGCAACTCTCACTACTAGTATAATAGAGAGAAACAAACCTTAATGTAGCTGTTATGCTACTGTATAACAGTAGCTAATAAGAAAGATGTGAGGATCTAATGAACTCAGAATCCTGACTTATATTTGGAATTCCATTAAGTGATGACCTTAAAGGTATTTTCCACCCTAGCTGATTCTATGATTCTGTGAGAGTGTGATTTCTCTCCCCACTGCTTGCAAACTGGTTCCCTTCCACTTCTTACATATTTGCTTTGTTTTCTGCAAGTAACTTTTATCTTCTGTTTTGATTGCATTCTGTCTCTGCCCTAGGTGGCTGATCGTTTCCTGTAGAAATGCTTAAAGCCACACTACTTATTTAATCTTTGCAAATGTCTAGCATGAACCTATGAAGTTTTCTGTTTTAAAATAGAATCCTCCCCTAAAAGTTTCCATGCATGTATATGGAGTGCATTTGAAACCTTGTACCAGATCAATTACTCTTTGTCCGTTTAATGGCAACTTTTTAAAATAATATGCTGTGGCATCTTTATTATCCTTTAGTGATGAGGACAGTGAGCACAATAAGAATTTTAAGCCTCAGTAGGTTAATGGACTTTGGGATGTCATCATACATTATAAAAGCAATTAAAAGTGTTTTTTAATGACCTTCAATAAAGTGTGAATCCTGGATTTATTCAGCTCAAACTAGAGAGAGCCTTATAACAGAGAATGTCTTACTGCTTTGGAAACCCACTGGAGAGATAAATTTCATCTTGCTTCATGTCTGCTTGTGCAGAGAAAAAAGAAATTAAATGAAGTAGAATGATATTTGCAGACGTATTTTAGTTAACCATTTTCTTTACTCTTTCTATATTTACCATGTCTGAACCCTATGGCTGAAAGGAAACAAAGCCAGTAAATTCTAGGACTGGTTTGCCACAAGTTGGATTTTATGTGAGCAATTCAAGCCAAAAAGAATCTATGAGCACTGTTCAATAGTAGTGGCGATAGGCCTTTTCCTAGAATACCTAGAAAGCTATAAGAAAATTCGTGCTGGTTTATCACATACTGCTGAATAGGGTCCTGTTAATTTCAGTTACTTTACATCAAGTCCTATTTTGCTCTCGTAACAGTTATCTCCTAAGTGATCCTGCACAAATAGCACTGCTCACACGTGCCTTCATAACATTCAGTGTATTACTTCTGCATTACAGCTACCACGATGCTGTTGTATACAAGTTATTGCTGAGGTCTGTCAGAGAAATAGACAATTCCTGTAGTATCCAGTTATCTAAAGATTTTTAAATTCTAATTTTGTGACTTCCCCAAGGTAATGCATTTGGACCTACTTATAATTAAAGCTGGGCTCATGCCCTAAGACACTAGACTCTTTTTTTCCTGTTTCAGGGTAAGGCATTTCTCTGTTTTCCTAAACTTTGTCACAGGACTTGATAAATGTCTATACCTTCTCAGTTTGCCTTTCCCTGTGGGTCTTAGAATGATCCAGCTTGCTCTTTCTAATCCTTCTAACTAACAACATAAAATTACTCCATCTGTGGAGAGGGAGAAGAGGAAGATCTTACTGCTTATTGAAATAACATGCCTTATCTAGTGGCAAATAATGAAACCTCTAGGAGAATTTGTCATCATTGGGTAGATATTATTCTTTGCTTTAAGACATTAGTCCTGCCTGTTCTTTGTATGTTGTCTCTGAATAATTTTCTGACTAATTTCACATGTGCTCATTCTAGCTCTGTAATTATCACATTGCAGCCACATACAGATGCGGTGATGGTTGAATTCTTATTCTCCTGTAATTGGGGTGATAAAGTTACTTTCTTACAAAGCCCTTCTCTGAGATGGTTTTAATTTTCTGAATAACTTATTTGTCCTGAAAACTTGTATTGTGTTCCACAAAATGAGATTTTAAAAATGAATTCTATCAGAGTCTTTATGCTATTTAGGATTTCCTGACTCTGAAAATCTGTGCATTGATAAAATCATTCAGAAGCTTTCCTTATACTTCATGAAGAACATGATCTTTATAACAGTTAAAATTTTGCATATATATATACACTAGATTTATTTTGATGCTCAATTTTTTTGTGACTAGTTCAGAGGAAGTTTTATGGGTTTAAGGCTCAGATTTGTACTGTAATGTCAGGAACCCAGCAGATTTAAAATTATTTCAAGTGAGAATCTTAGTAGAAATGAGTTCTTACAGTGATATTCCTAGGCATTGTGTGCTCTTGCTGCTTCCTTAAATGTGAAGTCCAGTAGAGTTCATTAGCTCATTCTGTACACATCTGCTGACTTCATATCCTGTAGTGGCTACATGATAGAAGAGATTGCTCTTCTCCATATTTAATTTCTAATTCAACTTGGGTGAACACATTTGCATGTCAATCAGGTCCCTGAGAAATTTTCAGATCTTACTGTTTACAGTGCTATTTTCTGTTCTGCACAGCTGATGATCTGTTATCTGCAGTTCTGCTAACAGCCCTCCCTGCTCCACTTTTTTTTTCCCTCTCTTAAATGCCAGATACTCTTTCTCTCAAATTTTCCAGCTAATTAACTTAATTAGGTTAAATCGTGGTCTTGGAGGCTGTGATACGGAGGAACCTTTTCTTGGCAGTTCTTTTTCTCTTGAGCAGTTCCTGTGCTTGTTTTTCCTGGTTCCCTCCACTTGTTTTCATTGCTGAAGCACATTGTAACGATATTAATGTAAGTCAAAGAATGTCTTCTGCCTTTTTTAAAAGCCTGAGCAATTCACTGTTCCGGTTCACAGAGTGGCCCCACAAATGGTTACTTTGGCACATCTAGAAGGTGATGACAAATGGAAATTCAAGGCTAACAGGAGGGAAAGGGAAAGAAAAATCCTAGGCTACCACTGCTGCTAAAAGAGGTCCTTATATATTTGAGATGTGTTGCTATTTTGTCAGAACTTCTGGAGGGCGGCATCCCTGTGCTTGGTGCTTTTTCATCAAAGTTTCAGGGGGATTAATGCTAACACCTCCACCCCCAACCTCCCTCCCCGTAACAAACCTACAAAAAAACCCCAAACTCCACAAATAAACACAAACCAACAAAAAAAAAAAAAACAACCCAAAACGAAACAAAAGAAAAAAGCTTTTGTTACAGACTTTGCAGCGCTTGACTCCATCACTTTCTTCAACGCCATGTTCTAGTCTGAATGGAACTGCCTTAAATATTACCACTGAATTTTGCCTTGACTTGTGTGTTGTCATACACTCCTGAACATTGCCATCAGTGCCACTGTTGATTTGAGCATCCCCTTCCCTGTGCTGATGGCACTGGGAGAAATCATCATGGCCTGTGGTGTACTTTTATTAATGTGATTGCACAGTGGACATGTGCAAGTTTATCTCTTTAATGCATGGCACAACTGAGGGGATGATAAGAAGGTAGAAAGGAACTACTCAAACTGGCATTGCCACTGCAAGAAGTGCTCATAAAACTACACCTGTAGTTGTTTCTTGCTGGGGGCTCTTTGCCTCCCTGGTAATCCTGATACTTTTGTTTTATCAAATAAATACCTATGTATAAAGCTTGATTTTTTTATTTATTTTTTTTTTTAAAAAGAGAAAAATGAAAAAACAAACCAAACAAACCAAAAACAAAACCAACAAAACACAATGAACAAAACCCCCAAAAAACAAACAAAAAGAGCTCTTTTGACTAGTGAAGTCTGGAAGTTTGAATTTGCCTTGGAGCTGATCTGCCCTTGAGTTTTTCTAGTATAATAATGCTATTTGGGAGTAGGGGTACCTGTGTTATGACATCGACTCTCTATGCTCTAGCACTTATAGCTGCTCCAGTCAATGCTGTAGGTATATGCCCAGGTATACAACAGCCTTTTGAGACTTCTGTCTTTTGATTACAGTCTTGTATAAAACATTCTGATGAGCGTAGATGAAAAACACTCTTCCTTGAATTAGTTGTGGTAAGTTTTAAAGAAATCTGTGGGAGATATCACCCACAGGAAAGGCACAGGTAACAGGTAGCAAGTTATCTTGAGTGTTTTTGTGGCGATGCATCTCTCCCAGTGTTGGCTTCAGCAAGTTTATGCCAATCTTTATAAATCCCTACAATATGGGTGAACTGAAGTAAAAAAATGTATTGCTCAACAATAAGATTACAGTGATATTTACCCTCATTACCTGGGCCCTGTCAGTGTTCCTGGGTCACCAAGACATTGATGTGTTTAATTATACTGCAGAGACTTATTACACTGTTGTACAGAGCGGTTGGAGGCTATAAAAGGAAACGGTTTCTTAGAGCTCCTCTGTTTGTATATACACACATCCAAAGTCAGAAAAGCTTCTAATTTTAGCTGGGCTTTGTGACTTGCTGGATGAGCACCATCTTGGTGGTTTTGAAATGCAGACTTGATTAATTAGAATATATGCTTGCCTGCAGATGCAAAGCCACAAATCTTTGTTCATATCTTATGTTTCTTGCTGGGTTGAGGGGACAGTGTGCCCTCCTCTAATCTTCCACCTTAGTCCCCCTCCCTCCCACTTTCACTTCTTTAGTACTCCCTAGTTCTAACTCTAAAGTCACCTGTGTTTTGCAAATAATTAAACATCCAGTTTTGGAGGGCAATTAAGAAAATTTCTCCTGATGGCTTTCAAAGACTTGAGCCTTTGTTTACTATGTGGCCTTCATATATGCATTTTTTTTTCTGAAATAATGTCTTTGTAACAAAGTTCCACTTAATTAAAAAAAAAAAAAGGCTAAATATGGAAGAGCTATTAGGGACTTTTCTTTGTAATTCCTCTCCTCCTATGCCATATGGTTACTATCTTTTTATGCATAATTGTGGCTTGGCATAACTGAAAGATTCCTCTGATGTACTTGCACTTGCACCTGTTTTCACCAAGACTCAATTCAGCTTTGTGTTTTGTGATTTGCTCTTTCTTTGAGAGAAAAAAAATAAAGGACTTGGACCAATAAGCTAGAGCAGATTTAGCAATGAGAGGTTAAGACATGATTCTCTCCAGCTGCCTACCCATGCTGTCAGCTGAGGTTACAGGCAGAACAAAGCTGGCAACGTAAGACTTGTCTCCAGGAAAGCACCTGCTTGTTCTGGTGTCCTTTGCTGACAGTTTGTGTGAATATGCCAGACTGACTGATGGTGGCTGAGACATGCATGTGTGTCATGGGATGAGGGCAATAATAACCCTGGCAGAGTAGCTGAAGACAGCAATATCTGCAACTACCTCAGTATCACCAGATTTTATCTTTGGAAATTCTGGCTCTGTTTACTTTAACCTCACTTCTTTCAACCTGCCCTTAAAAATAGGGTATGGAAAAGCATCTGACAGAGAAAACGATCTTCTACTTTCATATTTTTACAGGAAGAAATACTGTCCTATATTTCTAATAAACTCTTTCAGTAATAATTCTAATGCCTAGGAATTGTTCTTTAAGTGAAGAATTTAGTGTAATTTTTATTACCCAAATGATTTTTTCTTTACAATGACATTGATGAACAAAAACTATTTTCTGTTTTCTCTTTATAAAAAAACCCTCATTCTTTTCCTGTTTATGTGAATTTTAAAACATTCTTATTCATATCTTATTGTCAATGTCATACTTTATTTTCACTGGATGTATTTTGGAAGGTTTTTCAGTCTTCCCAATAACCTTCTGAGTCTCCTGTTCTTGAAGCGTTTTTCCTTTCCATTTGTATCTTTCGTCTATATGCACTGACATCCTAAACCCTGCCAGATTACAGTTTTGTAATTTTGCCCTTGCACAGAATTGAAGTGTTAATGGCTTCATAGCAGTGGAACTAAAGAGCTGGCTCCTTGCAGTAAAGACCTACAGAACAAGGACTTCTTACTTCTGATTTGTACAGGGCCAAACAAATAGCTCCTGTGAAAATAAGAGCAGTTGTCTTGGTTTTGACAGGGATAGAGTTAATTTTTGTCTTATTAGCTTTGTTCTGCCCTTAGTATGAGAGTAATGTTGGTAACACACCAATGTTTTAGTTGTTGCTAAGTAATGTTTACTCTAAATGAAGGACTTTGCAGTTCTCATGCTCTGCCAGAGAGGAGGGGCACAAGAAAGTGGATAGGAACACAGCCAGGACAGCTGACCTAAACTAGCCAAAGGGATATTCCATATCACAGAATGTCATGCCTGGTATATAAACTGGGGGGGAATTGGCTGGGAGCCACTGATAGCTGCTTGGGATTGAGGAGTGAGCAAGTGGCTGCATGGTACTTAGTTGCCAGCTGGGATTAAACCATGACAGTAGTGCTGGTTTATGACTATGTTAACTAGCAATTGGTTGGTCCTTTAAAATCTGCTACGTTATCATCCTTATACTCGCAAATCTTTCCAATGCAAATGTCAAGACTGCTCACCCTAACTGGACCATTGTTTCTGTCCTTTGCCATTTCTATTGTCTTACAAGCAGTCAGCTACAGGCTGGAGGCTTCATGGACAAGATGATGTTGTAAGATTTTTTTAATACTTTATTTCTGAAACCTGTGTGAGTTTCGTCCCACTTGAATCACTCCAGCCATTTTAATAGTCAATGAATTTTGAGATTTTGGTACAGGATTATCTGATCTTGATCTTAGCAATGTGGTTGCACTTTGTCTGTATTACCAGTGTTCTCTACATCTAGAAAACATATCAATTAGTGTGCATACTCCCTTTCTTCTTTTTTTTTTTTCATTTCTCTTCTCTTTTTTCTTTTTTGTTCTCTTTGTATGTATCCTGCATGCCTACTTGTGTGTGCAGGGAATGACATCGCTATCTGGTATGTAAGATGTACCACCATCTTTATTAGACCAATACATTTGCATTTGGTTTATAATTAATAGAGGGTGGAGTCTTTAAGTATATCTTTATTGCAAATTTTCACATCCTGTATAGTAGAAATAATATATAACAGTAAATACGAACAGTTCACTCAAATAATTTGACACACTCAAATACATTGTGCAACTACAGACAAATATATGTGCATGAATATTGTTATATTCTTTTGTTCATGCACTCTGATCAGAATGGACTGTGAGATCAGAATTACAAATGTTTCTTCTTATGGCTGATCCATAAGATCCGCAACAACTGATTTAGGTGGCTGAGTATGAATTTAGTAGTCTAGAGTCAGGCATCTGCTATTGGCCCTACTGATCTTTAGCATTCTTTTCTTATTTTAATGTAGAATTTAACCTTTTAGCTGCTACTTCTTTTCACGTCGGCTGAATGATTGCACATGCTTCATGCTAACATTTCTTTTTCTTCATGTCTCACCAAGACCAAAATAATATTGCCATATGAATGTGTGTCTTTTTTCCCCATGAAGTACAAGGTGGAAATTAGTCAGAATCTGTTAATATTATTTTGTTCAGCTTTAAGTAGTTTTCCACTCTTCTTTGCACTCAGCAGAAATCAGACCTGCCTGACCCAGAGCCAAGAATAACAGTAATGCCTTCTCTTTCTTCTCCCTTCTCTTCCTTCTCAGAAAGAAAAAGAAAAATATTTATCTTTATTTTCTGGTGAGCCCAAACAAGTTAAAGCCCTGCATCAAATATTTTTGAACCCTTTAGCATTTCTGAAGTATAATAACATGTTTTGTGTTAATTATTTGACAAATAGTTTACTCATCTTATGCTCATAAAAATTTCCGTTGCCTATATTGGTGGTTACAAATGCTGCCAGTATGCATGAATAATCACAAGAACAGCCATCGGTCTTCAGATAAAGTCAATATTTGCTTGTGCTTCAATTTGTGGATATGTTTTTGTGGGAGTTTAAAAAAAGCATTGGTATTGTATGGTTGGATGGTATGAAGCTAAGTAGCTAAGGTTGTGTTAGATGCATTATAATTGTGCACAAGAACTATGCTCCTTAGTTTTTTCTAAAACATGGTACTGAATTAAATGTGACTTTACATGATTTATATATTAGTTAATGTTAACAGTGTCTCAAGGGTTTAGAGAGGAAAAAAACCTTAAAAAATGGCCCTGTGTTAGTACAAGAACTAAAAAGAAGTAATAATAAGAAATTTTATTATTCTAGCTTAATAAATCTGGCCAGAAAATCTTTCTGGTGATGTTTCAGATAATTATTTATTGTTTTATCCTTATTTTTGCATTAGAAGCACAATTAGAAAGCATGGTGGGATGCAACAAAGGAGAAGCTCTTGTGGCATATTTTGATTCTTGCTTATGATCTAGATTTCACTTTTGCAGACTTGAGGGACAAGGTGAGGCAGGAAAGTTCATGTGTTCAATGTTCATTACTGCTTCTGGCAAGATGAAAAAATCCAGGACTTTAATATTTTAATTGTACATTGAAGTAAGAGGGGATAGTTGTGAAAAACTCTAATGATATATACTGCAACACAAATTTGCATACATATGAGTTCTTTGGCATATGAACAGCAGCTTTCACATCCATCTGTTCTTTTGTTGGGGTTGCAGCAACTTGCATCAGTTCCAAATATTCACTGATGTGGGCTAAACATGTTTAATAAGCACCTACTGAAAGCATAGGTTACAGGAAGCAAATCCCACATTGTTTCTAGACAAATCTTCATTATTATTGTGGTATACATCCAGTCAGCTAGCTTTTGTCCATGCTTTTCTATTTTGGTTTAGGAAGATTGTGGCTGTTCTGATGTGTTTATCTGCTGCTACTGGCATATTCAGAGATCAGGGAGACTTAACTAGGACGAGAGAGAGCTCTGCTGCAGCTGGGGTCAAGGGCTCTGCCCTTCTAGTGGGCAAAAACCTAGGGAGAGAAGAGAGAATGACACCCTGGTGTGATCTGTCTTTACAAAGGAAAAACAGGTTTGGGAAAAGATACAATCAAAGCATCTCTCAAACTCACCCTATAAAACTGTGGTGGTGTCTAATAGCTGACTTGAACTCTTCAGCCTTTAAACTGGGAGTCAGTACTTGTCTCATCTAACTGCCAGTCAGCCCTATGGCAAGAGGGGTTGTGATACAAACTTCAGAATGTAATGTTGAAATGATGCACTCTGGATCCCTTTAGATAAAATACATATCATTTGTTGTTCCTATAAATTAATATTAGTAAAGGATTCAGCCCAGATCCTCTCCCTTTCAGTTTGTTAGGTTCTCCCATGCAAAACATCCAAAACACAGAAGACTGCTGTGACTACATGAAGATAATTTGTGATGGCTATTGATTGTTCTAGGAGGTATGGGAAAGAATGGACTGTTTAGCTTGCATTAAAATTATGCACCCATGTTTACTGTTGTCCTGTGTTGTCCCTTCCCCTACTGGTTTCCTATTGAATATCTCATTCCGGCAATGTAAACCATGCAGGCAGACAACCTAAACTGAATTTTACTTACTGGAGGAATACTGGCTTAAGCTTATTTTGTCTTCAGATTGTTACTCCAGGATAACACAGGAATGGGAAGTAAGATAATAATTCCATATTTAGTTGATGGTGCTAACTTTCTCCTAGTTCCTGATTTTCAGTAGTTACCTCACAGATGTCAGAGTATCTGTCTGTAACTGTGAATATGTCAGAAGTTGCTAACAAGCACTTGCAAGTGTGAAAACTACAGTATAAATATTTTTAATCAAAACCATTCCTAAATTATCATAGTTGGTGAATAAATAAGCATCTAGGTAGCCTTTACAATTTTTCCAGTGACATTCGTGCTGGAGAGAACTGTGACCACGCTGTGACCCAGTGACCAAAATCTGGCAACTGCAAATATTTAAATCCACAAAGTGTTTAAAATATAGCAACAAGAACGAACTGCAAAAATTAAAAAAGGAAAGAATACTTCCAAGCTGAAGAATCTCTGGCTTATATTTTTACTGGGCTTATATTTATAAAATTCTAAATACAACATTGTCTTTTAAAGCTTCTACCATAATTTTCTTAAAGGCACTTCATCTAAGGAACAGAAAGTATTAATTAAGGACTGAATGTTCATTTAAGACAGATTTAAAGAGGGTATCAACACAGTCGCCATACTTGCAGACATATAAGCAATTTATGGCACCTTAAAACATGGAAAACTCCTTATCAAAATATATGACGTGGTGAAAATTTATTTCGTACTAAAATGAATGCCTATGAAAGGATAATAAATCTATGATTGAATGAGAAATTTTCATCACTGTAGAGCCTTATGTAGCTGCTGAAATCATGTAACGGTAAAATCCAAATTATTTTGACTGTTTGTGCCCTTCAGGTTTCAGTTACCATATCAAAATTGATACTGTGCCAATCCAGTTAAGGCACAAATTGATTTCTCTTGTTTCCGGCATTATGAAGATAATAGTTTGGTATAGTTTGAGAAAAGTGGAGGTCATGGTTGCTTTTGATGAAAGTGACTTTATCTCTGTGTCCTTTTTTTCAGGGATCCATCAGAGTAGATAGTAGTTTCTGGGCTAAGCATAGAAGTTTGCAAATTTGAAGTTGAATAATTACTTAAAATATCTTAATCTGTTATTCAGTAGGTAAGTCTGATGAAAGATGTTTTTCATTTACTATTGGCTGAGACAGATTGTTGTAGACTTGCTGTCTCCATTCAGGTGAACAGACCTCAAGAGAGTTCTTTTTTCTGTGTAACTCTTCAGTAGATCAGAACTAAGTAACTGGACTTGCTGCATTGGCAGCTCATTTAATGAAAGGTTTAAAAAGGAAAGATGGTGTTTTTGAACGTGTAGCAGAAATAGACTTGCAAATCCAGCGGTGTTTGACTACCGTTTGAATGGGAATAGGAAGAGTAAGCCTTCACAATAAATATTTCCAAGTTTAATACAGATAACATCAAATTATATAGAAAAATTACACATATATGCATTATTTGTAGTTAATCATGAAGCAAGCCAAACTTACACTGATGAACAAGCTGCCATACATGCACAATTTAAGCCTGTAGTTCATGATAGCTGGAGATGTCAGACTTTGGAATTAATCTGGTTTTATGTTCTTATTTGTGTATCTAATGAATATGCATTGCTGTTTGCATATATGACATCATCCCTAACATTAGGTCTTAGCCTAATGACGTATTTCCTCAAGAAGCAGCCAAATGACTGTGCTTTAATCTTACAAATGCTGGAATCCAGTGGATACAATCTCTGTACTGTGAGTAACCGGAGGAAAGTGATCCTGCCACCTTTTAGTCTGCAAAAGCCATTTGTAATTTCTTGGAATGACTCCCTTCCTACAGAGATAATATTTATAGATAATATTAAAGGTTAGCACTCCTACATATCTTAGGTCACTGCTCTGCCTTGGATTGCTGGATGTCCTTCTCCTGGGTTTTTTATAGTTCAGATCTTGGAGCAAATCAGACCAATAACTAAATTCAGCAGTTCTCAAGACAAACTGGTGTTTAGCTCCCTTTGGGAAGAGGCTGAGTCATTCCCAACAGCTGTTATGTTACGGAGCTTTATGTAGAGTGGTGTCAAATACTGAGATTTTCAGTTTGTTAGTTGTGATTTTTGGCTGAACACTGAAGTTCATTCAATCATGAAATTGTGATGTCAGTTTTCATATAGAACTAAAAGCAACTTTTAACCTTCATAGAAATGTAGAAATCTGAAACTGTGAAACAGTACACACTAAGCTCTATGATGTTTGATGATTAAAAAAATCAAAACAAAGCAACTCCCCCAAAACCCTAGAAAAAGAAGAATAGTAGAAATAATGTTTTTGTATAGGATAATTTCTCCCCTTCTCCTGTAAGTTCCACAACCCCTCTGCATTGAGGCCTGTGTGGAAGGACATTAAGAAAGGGCAGCCTGTGGTTGGGACTGACAGTGGGAGTCCTGAGAGCAGGAGTAAAGAGGTGCTCTGAGATGGAACGAGAGATGATGATTTGGTGTAATTGTGGAGACTGTATGCTGTGGGGAGTTCTGTGTCTGGAGCAATTAGGAGGCACAATCCCACCAGTAGACTTCTAGACTTCTGTATGGAATTCATGATTTGGGAAGAAGTGGTTGCTTCAGTCTAGTCTGCATGTGTACTGGTTTACCTGGGCTCCTACTGTTCTTCCTGCTTGTTCTTATTGGTGTTTGACTGCAGTCTTCTAGCTGGATTTTCCTTACAAAAGTGAAGCCCAGCTTCTGCTCCAGTGGTTTTTATGCCAGATAGAGAATGAACATACCACGGGCCTTCCAGAACTCAGGAAAGAGTATTTGCAGAGTTAAAAATGGTCATTTTAGTGGAATTATTCCAGCTAACTCAGGACTTTTATTGAATTTCTATGCTGTTTAATTTCACTGAGATAAAAGGCCAAGCAGGGGCTGCTACTCTGCTTCTAGAAAAGCAGACAGTAGGAGGAATTGGAAAGGAAAAGCACACTCAAGGCTTTGGTTTGAATGATCAGATTTTTAAATGGAAATACCTCTGTTACCAAAAAGCATATTTTATCTGACACAGGAAGAAATATAAGACATGAAAGACTGATATGCAAAGTGTTGAATACATTGTTTGGCTGCAGTTGGTGGTGGTTTTGTTGTTTTGGTTTTTTTTTTTTGACCATTTTTTTTTCCTCTTGTTCATTGTGTCAAGGAAGTCTGGAATGCTACTGTTTTCTGTTATATAATCAATAGCTGCTTAAGGCTCATTTTCTTGGCTTTTCTAATGAGGTTATTGTTTTGCTTGATCTTTTATTCCTTGTAGAGTTGAACAAGAAGTGAATTTTCATTGTTGCAGTGTGCTTAGGAGCCTTATGCATGACCTAGGATTCTACTTCAGGCATTATCACCATGGAGCAAAAGCACAGTTGCTATATCCTCCCCTACTCACATCCATTATCAAAAGTCTTACTGGTCTGAATCATTTTGCATGTAAACCTTTCCCCCTCTACCCTCCTACTCCGTCCTGTCCATCACCCTCACAACCCCCCCACCCCTCCCCGACTAGAACTCTGGTTGTAGTTCTAGTAATTTCTGGTGAAGATTGATTACTGTAGCTCTTTTCTGGACACAGAAAATACAGGGAAGTTCATACACTATCCTGGCATGAGTCCTTTTAAAGGAAGTTGCTGTTTCTGCTTTCAGTATTATTCAGCTGATTCTATTAAGTACTTACAGTTGGATATTCTGTGTCCAACAGATCAAGCCCACATATTAAGGTCTGGTTTTGGTTTTTGATGGTGTTCTTTTTTCCTCCCACTCCCTCCATTCCCTCTTTTCTGGAAAGTCCTACCCTGCTTCTGGCTTTACTCTTTCACTGACAGAAGCGGAGGGATGAAGCTTTCTCAGAGCCAGTGGAATGATGGGTAGTTGCCAGGTGCTACTTACTGGAGCTTTATTTGCTGAATCAAATGTATTTGGGTCCCCTTCAGATCTGTCTTTTATTTATTGGCAACCTTATCCCAATCACTAGGTCAGAAGAAACCCTCCACACTTTGGAGGACTCATCCTGAACTTTTGGCCAAAGGAATGTTATTTTTAAAGCTGCTGCAAGTTTTAGGATTCTTGATGTCTCAAGTTTATTTTAATACATCAATGATCACCCACAATTAGTGGCTAACAAAAGGAAATACATCCTGATTGTTTTCAGATAGCAGTGTTTTAAGTAAAAACCAAATACTCTTCCTAGCCTACAGAGACATTTCATAATAAGATGTTTCCAACATAGGCCTCTTTGTATTAGTCCTTAACTTTCTGATCAAGTTGCTGAGGATCCAGCCATAACAGGAAAAAACAGAAATGAATCACACTTATAATATTTTATTTTCTCCATTTTCTAAGGTGCTGGTCTGTTCTTTCAGTAGATTTTGTAATGTTATTCTATCAGCCTAGCCTTCTTTTGGAAACTACTGAAAGTTTGTGGATAGGATCATGCCTGCTTAAAATTAATTCACTTATAGAAGACCTTACAGCAGCTTTCCAGTACCTAAAAGGGGCCTAAAAGAAATCTGGATTTTCTGAAACACCGTATGGTGGTAGGGGAAGGAATGGCTGAAAAGAGGGTAGATTTAGGTTAGGTCTTGGGAATAAGTTCTTTACAGTGAGGGTGGTGAGGCACTGGAACAATTTGCCCAGAGAAGCTGTGGCTGCCCCATCCCTGGAAGTGTTCAAGGCCAGGCTGTATGGAGCTTTGAGCAATGTGGTCATAGTGGAATGTGTCCCTGCCTATGACAGGGGAATTGGAACTAGATGAGTTTAAGGTCCCTTCCAGCCCAAACCATTCTATGATGATATGTCCAAAGAAGATTGACATGATTTTTTAATGTAGGGTATTCTGTTTGGCTGAATAGACCTACCCAATGTCACTTGTAATTTAAGTAATGGGATTGCCTGGTACCTCATTATAGACTGTTTGTACTGAAAGATGGCATAAAGTGGCAGCAGATGTTTTTACAGGTAGCATATGAAATAACATAAGCATCAATGAACATGACAATTTTGTAGAAAGCTTGAAAATTGGGCTAAATACACTGTCTATAGGAAGGAGAGATACCAAGTCCCATTGCAATGGGCAGTGTCAGAAATAGGCTAAATGTGATGGGACCTGAACTGACAGATGTACTGAAAGATATAATACACTTATTGTTTAATCATGTGGATAGAGTAGAAGATGGAAACATTGAGAATAAGAAGCTTACAGTAAAAGCTATTGCTTAATCTGAGCAATAGCCTCTAAGGCTTCTTAATCTACTAGGGAAATTGTATAGATGCAGTAAGTCTGACAAGACAAAAGAATAAAGAATCTTGTAAATCGGTGAAATTCTAGATTTTCATTTCTGATGTTCTACAAGGGATTGGGGAAAGGGAAATAGAAAGAAGAGAGAAAAAAATGCCCTACATTAGTTCTGTTCATGATTTAAGAAACAGAGAAATGAGGCTAAAATGTAACATTTTTTTTCTTTTGGAAGCATCTTAATTGCAGGCTTGGAATCCCCAGCCTTAACTGAGGAGTCAAGATGGCTGCATTGCTGACTGACGTAGTTTGTGGTTAAATATTGCCATGGTGTCAAAAAGCCTCAGATAGGTCTGAGAAAAACATGTGGCAAAGAACTGTCCCTGTCCCTCAGGGCTTGTGGTTTAAAAGTTTGCAAGAAATTAAAGGATGTAAAGATCTTCCTGAGGGATATATAACTGCTGCCCATAATTATGTGTTGGGTAGGCAGAATTGAAGTAGCTCTGTTTTAATCGATGGGAATGATGTGGGATGGGTTGGAGTGAGACTAAAATAGAAGGTCCTAACATGCCCATCTTAATGCTTTAAAAATACAAAGACACTTACAAAGCTGGTCTTTTCAACAAGCATGCTTGTGTGGGAGTATATCAATGTTACACTGCGGCCACAAAAGGCAAGGGAATGCAAGTAAATGCCAATAATCTACTGGGTGTTAGGGACCACAGATAAAACTTCCCCTTATGTACTGCAAGAATACACTGCTTATCGCAACATGTTTGGAGAGCCATAAAGTAGTATAATTTTTGCCAAGTGAGAGAATCGTAAAAGCTATTTAGCATATCTATTATCGCTAACATAAGTCATTAATGTTAGGAGCTGTGTAAACTTTCTCTGACCTGTCATGACAGTTGTTAAATAGCACATTAACTTGAACAGTTGCAGCAACCTTTTAATGTTCTGTGAAACATCTAAATTATATCAGTAAGAAAGATATTTTGGGAAATTTAATTTGATACCAAAGCATGCAGGTGCTTGTAATTTTATTGCTCAAAAAGGATGGCTTGCTAAACTTGCTAAACATTTCATAACTTAATTTTTGCTCATCATCTTTTGCTTAATGCACACTGGTGCCATGAATGCTAAGCAGTGGAATTTTTAGCAGAAATTTTAATAAACACTACAATAGGCAGTTAAAAACTATTACCATTCACAAATCTTCAAAAGTCTGTAGTAGATGTAGGATACAGTAATTTAAATTCCTCTAAATGTTGTTATAAGGATCATAAGAAAAAATTCTATCCCTTCTAAGTCCAGAAAATCTGGTGCAAGAAAGAACCTTCTTTTGTGGGTTTCTGCAGTGTAGAAGAGTGCTGGCAGCTAAAATTATTCAAACAATATAAATCACAAGCTTAAAAAAATTTCACTTACGCTACCCATTTTTTTGCTACATGTGGCTCTCCTGCTCCCTTGGAGCTCAACGTATTATGCTGTACTTGCTGTCAGCTTTAACTTCTCTTTTGCTGTTAATTCCTCTGTCTTCTGTGTTCTCGGATTTTTATCTTCCTCTCACCTCTCACTCTGTCTCAGCATTTTTCTGAATTCTTAACCACAAAAGCCTGGCTTAAAGCCTTGATTGACTCTGGGGGCAGTAGTGAATAGGAAGCATGACTGTATTGTCATGAGGAACTACAGAAACTTTGGAAGTAGCATCCTCCTGTGGCTTCACGCATGTTGAAACAGATGGCCAGAAATAATCTTTGTAATTACAGTAAACAGTCATAAGATTTGGCAGTTGAATTTTATTTTCTCTCTCCTAGATATATTCTCTGCTTATAAAGTAAGGACTTCAAATTTTTTACTCTGAGCATATTGCTTTCCAGGCTGTATCCACTTCCCTACTAAGAATAACTTCAAGACTTATTCTTTAAAGTCTAAACAATGAAACTAAAATATGTTTAATTAAATATCATAGGAGCAATGATTTAATCTTCCCCTTTTTCTTCTCCCTGTTACCACGGGAAGGTCTTCCCCAGCAGAGCGAACACTATCTTCTGTCAGTCCACTTACTGCTCTTCTACTCACCTGAATTTGGTGCTAGGCAGTGTCCCAGGAATATGCAGAAAGCAATAGAACAGGAATGTTGCTATATTTCACAGTTAAGTGTACTAAAACGCATTTCATCCTGAGAGTAATTGTTCCAATTGAAGTATATGGACAATGTTTTTATAACACCAAAGTGTCCCTGTGTTGTGAGACAAGGGAAATATTATATTAATGAAAAGAGTTTCAACAACGTTAGTTAGCTACCTTAGCTGTTTGAAGGCTTTTCACAATATTGCTCAATAATCATTTAGTTTCACAAAATCACACATCTCAATGCAATTGGTGCCACTGGAGTTAGTGTGTCTGGATGGCTCTGTTGGTGTTCATGCTTGGCCAGCTTCTCAAACAGACACTTACAGTACCTTTAAAAATCCCACCTATTTTCTATAACTGTCATCTTAATATCCAGCTTTCCCACTAGTCACAATCTCTACCATTTCCTCCTCCCTCCCAATATTCCCACAATGTTCCAATGAATTTTTTGGTAAAAAGTAGCTTTAAGAAATTACCAGAGGAAAAGTTTTCAGGTTTGAAACTACAGTACAGATGAAAAAAAAAGTAGATTACATAACTAAAATGATGTATTTTCATAATATTTTTCATTTAATTTGGTTACGCCTGTTTCAAATTAGACTAATGAGAATGAACTAGTAAAGAATGATTAGCTAATAAGTACCTGTAATCCTAAACTGTTTTGCTATCTATATGAAACATATTACATCAAAATGCACAAAACATTTATATTTCAGGACAAGTGAGATAAAGGAACAATAGGTAACTTGTCAAAAAAAAAATAATTATCTGGATGGAGGATACTGAGTAAGTATCTATGCAAGCACTATGAATAATTAATTTTCTGATTGGTTTGGATTTTCTGTGTTCTCAATGTTTATACAACTATTTCAGTAAAATGTAATAAAACTAACGGGATTATAATAATTCAAAACATTTGGGTTATTTTTTAAATAAAAGCATTTTAAATGCTTGTCTGCAGGTAATGGGAGTAGTCAATATATTGCAGGCAAGTCTTCAATTTATAGTATGAGTAGAATAAAGTTTTCTCTGATTTTTGTTATTAGTTAAATTAGATATTAATAGTCATGTTGTTAAGAATTGTTAGGAGAGGCAAAATGAAGCCAGATGATTAAAATTGTGTTTCTATGTGCCAAAAGACATTGGGATTATTGGGAAGTCTTAAATGAATATTATATATATTATCTAATTTCTCATATACAAATAATGAAATTACTGTATTTCAGTATATTATTGTTCTTTCCCAAAGAGACACAGATGGAGGATATGGACAGGCAGATATCTTTCCTGAGACATTTATACACTTTTGCAAGGCTCCTAAGTTACTTCTATAGCTATTTCGTATAGCTGAGCATTATAACATTTCACTGTTGAGGAATATTTTCAATGCTTAGCTTAGGGCCCTTCCTTACCTTTCCTAGTGTATTGTGTACAGAAATTGGAAACCCTTGGTTTTCTTCAGTTTTTTAACTGAATTCATATTTCTCAAAAATGAACAAGTTATAAGTACTTGCCAGTTCTCATTCCGATGCAGTCTAAGTCCTTTGAATTCCTATTCAAATACTGATGCAATGTACTAATGTCCATCAGCTGTACAGGAACTTTACAGTTGTAAAGTGCACCTGTTTTACTCATTCTGTTTCCTCTGCATTTGTGGAAAAAAAATGGTTGACTGAATGACTGTTTTCAATGAGAACTGTACAAGTGGGAAGGTCAGTCTTTCTTGTCATTTATTTAATATTTACATTTCTATGCCTCTTAAACTGTTGTTATATTTAAACCCAAATAATTATCCATCAATGGAATCTACACTGTATACTTTATAAACATGAAGTCTCAGGGTAGGAAAATTGGCAAAGAATCATTGTTTCCCTAGACTATTGAGAATTTTATCAGTGATGATTCAGTTCATTTATGTTTTAGATAAAACCAATGGAATATCTTCCACATATAGGGAGATGGTATTCTGAAGAAAGGAGATGAGGAAGAACTGGTCAGAAGATAGGATTTGATAATCACTAAGCAAAATGTATGTAATCAGCTTCCAGGAACTGCTATTCCACTCAGTACTCCTAATCAGGCTTTCTGGTTCAGTGAGATGAGTGCAAAGGTTGTTAAAGCTACTGTGGAATAATAAGAAATAGAGACAGTTAAAGCAGATTTGTAGTCATTTGTGATACCTAGTTTTGCAATTTATGATCACAAATAACATGCTACCTTTGTAATATTGATTGACACATAGCAAATTGAATCTATTTACTTAATCTTCTTAATATGTCTGCATTACATGAGGGTCAAGACAGCTGAGTATAAGAAAGTAAATCAAAATAGCTGTCTGCTTTGTTCATAATGGAGTAGGATTCTAGACTGCAAGGAGTATTTCACTGGTAGACAAATAATTTCATAAGGCAATCTAAGAAGAGGCTTCATGGGAAGAAATCTCTCATTCATTAGAAGACAGCTTTAAAAATATTGCCATAAATAAACCCCTGGAAATCACTGGTTGGAGTAAGATGAATTATGATTTACATCATAGTTAAGTCTAAGGTATTTTGTTATGGTTTTTATAGTCTTATTGAAGATTTATAAGAGCCATTAACTTACATGCTGCAATTCTGTGAAGATGCATCCTTTTGAAAAGAAAAAGGGTTATTTTGGGGGTTGGCTTAGTGCCAATTTATCACTCCACACATGGGTACATACACAGGCATATACTCAAGGCTTTTATAATTCTTTGTGCTCTAACCATGTCCCAGGTTATACTCCTTACTGAACAGCTAAGCTGATAAAATTGTTCTTAAGATGTTTCTAGCTAAGATACTTTTAGCAGATTAACATAAATAAGCAGGATGATCATCCATTTAAATGTATGAAGAACATTGTATTCTGCAGGCATCTCCTGCAGCCACCTTGAAATATTTCTGTTCAGTGAATTTTAATGAATCTAGTTACAGAGGATACTTGGTAGCATCATCATCTCAGTTATCCTAAGGTCATTGTCAATAGGACTGCTCATATGTCTAGACAAGTCAAAGGAAGAGCATGTGACCTTGTACTGTAATCACTCCGAATTAGGAAAAGAAACAGGTATTCTGAGAAATGTACCAGTATCAAGAGAAATCGATAAAACTTCTGTATTTATTATGGGATCATCTGTGTGGCTTTAGCCAATGATCAGAACCAAGGCATATCCCAAAACCATGACTGGGGTAATGTTTTTCCTTGAAGATACAGTTTTCCTGAATGCCTTGGGGATAAAGGGATTTGTGAACACTAGCATTTCAGGGTTGACTTGAAAAAGATATATTGAGCTGTTTTTTTTTTTTTTTTTTGTATTTTGTGGATAAATGAATCACAGGCTATAAATTGTATTTTGCTTTTTTTAACAAAGAATCAAACAATTTGTACCCAATAGTTATAGAATCATAGAATCATAGAATAGTTAGGGTTGGAAAGGACCTTAAGATCATCAAGTTCCAACCCCCCTGCCATGAGCAGGGACACCTCACGCTAAATCATATCACCCAAGGCCTCGTCCAACCTGATCTTGAACACTGCCAGGGATGGAGCATTCACAGTCTCCCTGGGCAACCTATTCCAGTGCCTCATCACACTGACAGGAAAGAATTTCCTCCTTAGATCCAATCTAAACTTCCCCTGTTTAAGTCTGAACCCATTACCCCTTGTCCTTTCACTACAGTCTCTAATGAAGAGTCTCTCCCCAGCATCCCTATAGGCCCCCTTCAGATACTGGTAGGCTGCTATGAGGTCTCCAAGCAGCCTTCTCTTCTCCAGGCTGAACAGCCCCAACTTCCTCAGCCTGTCTTCATAAAGGAGGTGCTCCAGTCCCTGATCATCCTCATGGCCCTCCTCTGGACTTGTTCCAGCAGTTCCATGGCCTTTTTATGTTGAGCACACCGGAACTGCACACAATACTCCAGGTGAGGTCTCACAAGAGCAGAGTAGAGGGGCAGGATCACCTCCTTCGACCTGCTGGTCACGCTCCTTTTGATGCAGCCCAGGATACGGTTGGCTTTCTGGGCTGCGAGCACACACTGAAGTCAGCTCATGTTCATTTTCTCATCAACCAGCTCCCGCAGGTCCTTCTCCGCAGGGCTGCTCTGAATCTCTTCTCTGCCCAACCTGTAGCTGTTCTTGGGATTAGTGTCTATAAATATATAAAGGGGGAGTGTCACGAGGATGGAGCCAGGCTCTACTCAGTGGCAAACAATGATAGGACAAGGGGTAATGGGTACAAACTGGAACACAAGAGGTTCCACTTAAACTTGAGAAGAAACTTCTTCTCAGTGAGGGTGACTGAACACTGGAACAGGCTGCCCAGGGAGGTTGTGGAGCCTCCTTCCCTGGAGACATTCAAAACCCGCCTGGACACATTCCTGTGTAACATTATCTAGGTGTTCCTGCTCCGGCAGGGGGATTGGACTAGATGATCTTTTGAGGTCCCTTCCAATCTCTAGCATACTGTGATACTGTGATTGCTCCGACCCAGGTGTAGGACCTTGCAGTTGGCATGGTTGATGTGCTGCCTTGAAGAAGAGCGTCTGTTACATCCCCTTCCTTTCCTTAACCAGTGCACTGCTCTGAGGTTTGTTTTTTTTTTTAGCCTGTAATAATTAAGTGGTCTTTTTTTGTTTCACATAATTCTTAATGAAAAGCACATGTGTTAGTTCTGTTTGGAAAAATGTATTGCCTTACATTTGAGTTCTGCCGTGCGGCAGTGTCCTGAAATATTTCGGTTTGCCAAGTTGGTTGAACACATCTAATTCATTATTACCAAGGACAATAGAAAATCTGTTTGGAAAGGTCTCAAAGAAAGAAATGGTTCTATATAAGTCATCTTCATTTCCTCTGAAAATTGTACTATTGGGATTTGTTTATGTAGGATTGAAGATCAGAAAGCTTGACAGCTGAAGCTAATCAACAGGATTTAGGAACTCGAAGCTGGGTTCTGTGAGTGGTTCCTCAGAATTGAGAGAGCTGAAGTAACATTAAGTTTCAGCTCGATGCTGTTTATGACTTTCACCTCAGAGCAGACATAAAAAAGAAGGTCAGGATCCACTGAGTGGTCACTTAGGGGCTGTACAATAGTTGTAAACTTTAGAGAACTGTTTATAGTTGGGGAAGGTAAGTCTGAACTAAGTGTGAACTGAGGGATGATAGAAAGATGTGACCTTCTGTACTGCTTCCATTTTTTTTTTTTTTTTTCCCTGTTAACCAATCTCAGAAACTTTAGGAAAGATACTTCAGCATGAGTAAGAGAAGTATGGATATCTGGGTCAAGCAGGCCTGTGCTTCTGAGGAAGCTATACCTACAGTCTGCATTAGCACATTTAAAGTACCTGAGTAATCGTATGATGATCAGTAAAAGTTGACTGGGCGACTGGGTAATGTTTCTGTAGTGAAACCTGTGCACCTTACATCTTCACTGTTACTGAGAACTAGTCCAGATCAAAGATATCTTGGCTGAGACAAGCTGCATTTCACTAAGGTTGTACAGCTATACTAAAAAGACTGAGGGAAGGAGAGGTGACAAAACCCTAAAATTCAGAAATGCTGCATGGAGGCTTTTAGGTAGGAAAAAAAAAAATCTCTGCTTCTGCTAATGGTGCTTAAACCTAGGAGAGGAGTAGGCACTTCTTAGGCAGTGTTGGATTTACTGTGTTACCTTATTTCTCTGGGACTTCCAAAAAGAAGGGCGTGGTACGTGTTTCTCTGACACAGGACTTAGGAAGGCAGTTTTCCATGCTTTCTGAAGACATTAAAGTGCACCCAAACACTTTTAAATCTGCACTTTTGCTGTCTGCTTTTAGTCAAGCATAATCTCCCCTGTCTGATTTACTGCTGCTTGGAAAATGTATGGGTCTCATTCAACCCATCACAAAGCACTTGGAGCAATTTCTTGTTTTATCTGGATTTTTTGATGCTCTCTATCCAGAATGTAGGTGTGAGGATAAGGAGATTGATGATAGGGGAGTGGGGAATTCTAACACATTCTCAGGTTAGGCAGATGAATAGCTGCCTTTGGAAAAGCTGGTCCATGCCCAGAACATTATGCAGTATAAAAAGAAGGTCATACTACTCAGCAGATTTACAGTTACTTAGAGAAGACCTTCGCCTCCCGCCATGCTAATGGAAATTAACACAACCCTTTATGCTCTCTCTTGTGACCAATCAGTCTCCAATCATTGGGTTTCCTCTTGAAACTATTTCAGAACTTGCTTGAAGGGAGAGGACACTCTAAAAGCAGCAATAGAAAAAGTATTTTTTTAAGAGATACATTTCAGAATTTAAATTAAAAAAAACCTGTTTCAGAATAGTCCGTTAAAATTTACTTTCTCAGCAAAACTGAGACCTTAACTCTGGTTAGCTGCACTAGATTTAGAGTTAATTCTACCTATATAGTACTTTTAGACTTATTCACTTTAAAATACATGGGGTTTGGATTTTGTTGTTTTGGTTTTTGTTGGTTTGTTTTTTTCTCTTCTAATTGGTTTATTGCAATTTAACCTCCTTAAGTTGAAAAAATGAAATCATTCTGGATGAATAATTTTCTGTAACTGTATATCTAGAACAGTTCTCAAAGGAGAATTCTAAATTCCTTATTCTGGTTGAAACAGGAAATAACTCTGCTGTCTACTACATTCAATGGAAACAAGCCAGTGTAAAATAAATTTATATCAGAGATTTTTTTTTTAATATAGAAATCCAAACTTACTAGAAAGACCAAAAGAAAAGCAAGCAGTCCAGCACAGGATTTGTAAGAAAGAAATCTATTCTATTTTATAACACTTTTTGTTTACTGTGTGTAGTGTGAATAGTCTGCCAAATAGCACGATGGGGGAAAATAGTGTGTGTGATCTATAAATATTAAATCAAAGAGGAAAATTAAAATCTCCATGGCTGGGACAGACTGTGATTTCCATAACCATACTGGTGAGCTATAGTAGGGTTGCTCATGTGTGTGATCCTAATGTGTCAGAAAACCAGGAATATGGTATAGGTGATTATTTATCTATTTACCTCTAGATTTGAGATTGGATTGTATGCAGCTTTTACTCTAGAAAGATAATTCTAAAGCCTGTAGAAGAATATACTGGTAGCACATTTCACTACATGTTAAAAAGCAGTGTTTCATGTCACATCTGTGAATAGCCTTGTTCTTCTGAAAATGCCTGACATGGCTATTAGCTTACAGCACAGTGTATTTACCCATTCGCTGCAATGTACCAGATAATTTGAGTGAAAATTAACATGTCAGGTTGAACTAGCACAGAAATGCTTTTATTCCAAGAGAGTATAGAAGTTCTCAAGTGTAAATAAGTGCTTACTGGTATTTTAGGTTGTATATTTGCTGCTCCCTGAATTTAATAGGCATAATTTTATACAATTTTCTTTGAGGTTTAAAGAGTTGAATGTATTTTAGCTTTCAGAACTTCAGTTCTTTGATTTTTGCTTGTCCTCTTTTCTGACTTGGGGGGGGTGGGGGGAGGAAATAATTTTGGTCTGGAATGTACTTGAGGGTTTGCTCAGAGGAGGGAAAGGAGCACAGCCAGAAAGAATAATTTCACTTTGTTGTGATGCCATTTCTTCACACTAGCCTAGAAGAGTTTCCTGGTGGGTTACATCTCTTTAAGCCCCCCACCATGGCTGACTATATGCTAATACCTCCTGCAGCTGATTAGCCTGAATAAATACGTTGTATTTACACTTTTCTGAAGTAATGATTTCAGAAAGCTGACATGAGCAAACGCCCACACCCATGAGTTAAGTGTTATCAAGAAAAACCAACCTGTCTTTTCTGTAGGCTGGAAACAAACATATACGTAAGGTAAATTCAAAGGGGTGGTGCAGTGAAGGAGAGGAAGGATTTTGCATAGGTTAATTTTAGGCCAGGGAATCTAGTTTCCCTGCTCTCTTCTGTTGATGATGATGATGGCAGACACTCCTTCAAGAAAGAATAATATGAATCTTAACTGTACTCAGGAAGATCTGGTGTCTCTATTCATTGAGTATATAGAAAACATATGGCTGTTAAAATCCTTGGGTTAAAGTAGGACTTTGTAAATACTACCACACTACTCTTTCCATTTTAGGAAATGTAAGTAGTGCTCTGTTTTGTGATGTGAGATCAAACAAAAACTTAAATGTATACATAAAACATATGGGGCTGCTTACCTCTCTGAACAGCTTTAGAAGAGTCTGGAGCTGTTTGTCAGGATCTCATATCATTTGAGAAGAAAAAGAAAAAAAAATTACACTTTTTTTTTCCTCTCTGGCTAGAAAATGCTACCTTGGTGTTTTACAGTCATTCTTTGTATTCAGTGATAACTACTTAGTTATCACAGAGTATAGTCATTCTTTTATTTGTCTAGACAAATCAAAATTAGTATTGTATTAAATCATTTTCCCTATGTGTCTGTATTAAGATTACCCTGTCTGGCAGAGCTATTGCCTGAACAGAGCTGCACTGCATGTACTATGATTTGCAGTACTTTCATAGGATTGTAACTCTGGGTATATAAAAAATTTAAATTATATCAACATTTTCCTTAGAACCTACTGTTATATAGTCACTTCTTCACATACAATCATTGAAATGACAGTAATTAATTAAAATAATTTAATTTCTTATGTAATTTTGAAAAATTACCCCTCTTTACTCTTCATAAAATCTTTAGGTGCCACTGGGCAGGGGTGAGACTGCAGAAACATTCTTTGACAAAGCATGGAATAAGTACATCTATCTTTGTGTTTGCCATTTATCTTTATCTTTTTTTCCCCACATATGTTGGCCTTCTAAATGACCCATGCCCATAAGTCCCAGCATTTAGGCCTGTCTTCATCAATATGTTATCTGTGATCTAAGTTGACATCGTAATTTTAACCCAGTCAAACACACAGCTGTCACCTGAGCTGGCTACAGTTTATTTAAGCATTTTAGTATACATGGGAAATAATAGGATCCCATCTGTACTACAATAGTCAACTGTGTAGCAGGGAATAACAATGTTCTAATCAGCTTCCTGGGTTAATTATAACTGTAGTAATGATGAAACTCAAGGGAGACTAGTGGTGTGTGTGTGTGTAGAGGGGGCGGGTGGAACGTCTGAGATTGGTGATTTGACGCAGAGGCTTTTCTTCCAGAAAGCAGTTTGATACCATGTGGTCATTTCATAGAGACTACTAGGCAGCCATCAAATGATGCAACCTCTTGGGGACAAAACCTCCTGTATTTGTATAATAATCCCTCAGCTGGCTCTCTTAAGGAACTACTGTGTTCTGAACAGTGTCAAAAATAGCCCTGTCTTGTATCTACAACAAGTCTCTTAACACTTAAGCACATATGTTTCTCTAGCTTAGGAACCTTGGTCAGTATTAAAAGATCTGAAACTGAGGATTTCTGGGGCCATCTAGATGGAATATGCTACATTATATCAGAATATGTTTTCCTGTTGTTTTTGTGGCTCGTGTTCTCTGTCCCTCCCCTGCAAGCCTACCTTCAAACATAATTCATATTTCTTTCAGTCTTCTTTACTCACTGGCAACAAAAGGAGCCCAAGGTCTGGAAAAATACATTTCCCTGTTAAAGCATTAGGAACATCTGAACAGGCTGCCTGCTTTTGGTCATTTAAGCATGAAGAGCAGTCTCTTGCTGTGTCCTAAACATGTAGGGCTGGACTTTTCATCTTTGGCTATAGCTGCTGAAGTAGGTCTGTCAAAAATTGGAATTATGTGCTGAGTGACCAGGTGTGTGTTGCAATGGCAATTACAGTCATCATTATTTCACTGCTGAAATGAAATAAGCTATGGAAATTCACTAGAAAAATAACTTGCTGCTCTGTGAATACTTTTAGTCTGTTTTCTATATTTTGCTTGGCTTTGTGCTCCATGGGCTGCTTCACAGAGCTGTAGCACAGCATCAGGTTCCTTTTCCACTAGAGTAACAATGGCTGGTAGGATGGGGTAGTGAGAAGGGAATAAAAAAAGAAAGCTTCAATAGTCTTGTGCACAGATCATTTGGATAAAAATTTCCCCTCACTTCAAGTGCAGGTCTGTACATATAAGGACCCTTAAATATTATCATTAATTTGATTAGAGTAAAAATTTCAGGCTTTGACCATAAGAACCAGTTTCAGTAACTTATAAACTAGCAAAGTTTCCCTTTACTCTTGATTAATAGATTGTCATGCATGTAACAGCTTGTTTCTAATTCTTTTAGGATTACTCCATTTTCTCCAGAGACTTGCCAATGAGCAGCAGGAAAGTCAGCTTAGGTTAGGCAGGTTGCAATTTGCCTCCCACATCAATGTAACAATGGTAGCAAAGATATGAGCTCCTAGAGCACTGAGCTTGGAAAAGGCATTTGCCTACTCCACCCAGACTGACGCTTCTGATGTGTTGAGCTGAGATTGGGGTTTAAGGGCTTCTTACAGTTGTGACTTCTCTTTCTGTCACCTCCCCCTTCCTGGAAATTAATTTACATGAATTGCAGTCCGTCAATATCAGCCTTGAAAGTGACCATGGAAACTTGGCAGGACACAGTCCCCAGACCAGGAGTTTCCATGGTAGGTTGCATACTCTGAGAGACTGTCTGTGCACTAACCCTAGCTGGCATGCTTGCTGTTGCACAAACAAATGGAGCCTTCGTTTGTCTTCTTCCTCCAGATTTGCCTTTGATAATAAACAAACTAAAGAAAAATAACATGCAACTTAATACAGTGAAACAGAAGTCTAAACTTTGGCTATGGAAATGGAAACTGTTATGACAGAGAAAACTAAAACATGGGTTTAGAGCACATGACACCAAATCTCTGTCTTTATTAAGATATGTTGCAGCTGTAAAGACAGCAAGGCAGGAGAACTTCATTCTTTCAGTGGGATTTGAAATTACTGTTAAAGCCAGTTTGGGAATGTGAGACAACTGGAAACCTAGCTCTTCTCCCTGTGTAAAGGTTGATAGTTGTTTGAGATCGTTCTCTCTTCCTTTCTTTGAAAACAGATCTTCTGTCTTTGTCTACTAGTAATCTTATCTAACTCTTTTTCCCATAAAACCTTAAACGTCTGCTCTGTATATCTCTTGTTTAATAACTAGTGCATTGCTTCCTGCCTGAATGTATCCTATAATGGCCACAAAGCTGTATAAAACATAAGAAACATTAATTCATTATTTTCTCCTCACACTCAGTTTTCATGGACACTGCATGTAACCCACTCAAGGCAGACACAGTATCAGAGTGCATTGGTCAAACTAATCTCACCTTTTAAGAGTTCTTGGGGTCAAAACCCCAACATTTTCTGTCAAGTTGTGAAACACACCAGTGTTTCTATTCTGGTTATAGTTATCACCCCTAGTCTTGCACATCCTGGAACAGAACCACCTGCTAACAGTTACGTTTATAAAATGTAGCTGTAACTGGAATGTGTAGTAAAGGAATGGTAAATTTCCTGCTAGTCTATATTCTCAGCCTAGATTAATGGATAACTAAATATCTCGTTTACCCTTCTCTTATCCACAATTTCTGTCTCAAGATGAGGGTGTTTTCTTTTGAAGCACTGCATATTTATCAGTTTTGGAAGTAGATGTGATGTAGCAACCTCTTGATTAAGAGCATCTTATTAGGTGTAGATTTGGCATAGCAATAATTTGGGAAGGAAGGTGTATTGCATATATTTCTTTCAAATGTTTGGAATATTTTTTGTATATACAAACAAAGAGAACTCTTGATAATTTGAAACAGAAATGTGAAAGGCTAGCAGGAGAGGAAGAAAAATAGAAGCCAAGCAGAAAATATTAGTAAGAATCAATATACCTGAGCTAATTTGATCCAAGTTGTTTTTCTTGCTGATATTCCCAGTGAAATTTTGTTAATCTGTATTTTTTTAATTATTTTTTAAAATTGTCTTTTTCCAACTGCTTTTCTGAATTGACGGTTTCTGTCCTGATTCCCAATAATGACTGTTTTCTTAGGCTGTCCTGAGAAACTGTAGAGCCTTCACTGAGGAACAGGAAACAGCAGCTGCTTGGTATATTCTTAAGTGGTGAACACCTTCTCCTGGAGGGGTTCTTAATTCTACGCTGCCTATAAAACTCAGAACAAAACCAAGCAGGATCCTGGACGTAAGACTGTCAAATTAAGAACAGTACCTGTTAGAGAAACAGTGCCTCTCACTTGGCCTAGGAAAAGTACTCACCAGATGAACATGTTGTGGATTGAATCCAGGTTTCCCAGATCTAGTCTGGTGACCACTCCAGAAGCTACAAGTAGTTACTTGGTCAGTTAGTTAAAGACTTTGGATAAATCATTAGAATAATCTCCAGAACTGATACCGTAGGATCAAGCTTCAGTGTTCTTGTCCAGCTAAAACCTATTGTTTTATTTTGCTAGGATTAGAATCAAATAATTGTGAAATTCTATACCGTGAAACTAAATTTATTTCTGTTCATAAATAATTAAGGTTTACATCCCTAATACCTGACAAGTTGGATCCATGCTGAGATCAAAAATAAAGGGTGGAAAACCAGAAAACTAATGACGGCAACTCTACTGGTTGAATAGAGCATAGCATATGAACATGTGAATGCCTAGGATTAAATTGAGGTTTGTGTCTCTGCTGTTCAATCTGCTGCCATGGCTGAACTTGCTGCACTGTTCTCCAGACATTCAGTCCTTGTTTTGTTCAGTTTTTGTCAATTACAGAAGTTTCCATAACTCTCCTTCAAGTGTAATATTAATGATGATTTATGAATTGTTGTTTGTATGACACATACAGATTTAACACAATCTTGCTATGAAGTGTTTACTGTCTTACTGTGCAGTCACTAATGAGTTACCACGTTTAAGTGATGCAGAAGAAATAGTCTGAAGAACCTCAGTAAGCCATAGTAAGAGGCTGAAATCTCAGCTCTTGTGAATGGTAGTTAAATATTTTTAAGTACTCAGACTAGAGTGCTGAAATTGTATTAGTTCTAGCTCCTCCAACTTTTGCATGGATATTATCTTGTGGTTACAGTTTTCTTTTGTATGTCTGCCTTACTTCAGAGCCTGGGGTTTTCTATCCTTATATGTCTAGCTGAAATTTAAAAAGAATAGTATGTGTATTTCAAACCCTTTTTTCCTACCTCCTTGCTGAGTATTTTGCTGCTTAAGAGGCTGTTGTTAGCATAGAGGAGGCTGCAGAATACAAGCAGTTCCAGCAGTAAGACATCTGTGTACATATTGCCATGTTCCTTCCAATATTTTATTTTTAAACGAAATAAAACAATGTTTGGGAAGCTATGGCAGGCAGACTACATCTCTTCTATTTAGTTCAGTTTCCTAATTCAATGTGTTTAAAAATTAGCGCAAGCAATTTATCATTCACTTGCAGAGCGCTGAATACAGCTGCCAGAAAACACATATTTTCCCCTAAAAATGCATTAATGTCTGTTTAAATAAGGTGTCTATCTGCTTGCACACTGTTTATTTTATCAGTGTCAGAAACATGGTGATTAGAGTTCCCATCTGGTAGGATTTTTTCATATTGCTCATGGTTGAGGCAATTTCTGGTTCAACTTAGATCAATGTTCATGTGTCAGTCATTCATCATCAGCTTTTGCAAACAAGGACAAATCTGCAGCGAGGGACATTTATGAATAATTATCCTTTGTCTGGACAATGCGTGTGATTTTTCTTAAAGGTTGTGCAAAGAAGAGACATGAGATCTAAATTATTTAAATTCATGCTCTTTCTCTTCTTTGTTAATACAATGAAACTGCTAGAACTTTTTGCATTGTGAGGTAATGCTCAGCTCCAGTGCAAGTCATATTTAGACTCAAATAATTGAGTTTAAATAAAGGAAGTTCTATAATATCTCTACTTTTTTGGTTTTGTCCTGAGCAAGATGAGGAAGAAAAAAGTTCAGTAATTGATCTACCTCCAAACACAGATGCAAGAGATTATTTTTTATCTTGTCTTTTGACTTCATTGCTTGAGTGGATCTGGTGTGTTAGACTTATATCTGTTTTCACTCTACCTTTTTAATACCTTCCAGTAGCTGTGCCTTTGCCAAGTATGTTTAAGCTCACAAGGAGTTTACACCAAGATCTCTTGCAAAGGCCAGTGGCCTTCTTAGCTCTTTTCTGCTACTGATAAAATAATAATTTAAGATTTTAGTAGAACAAAGGTGCTCTTTTAATGTTTAACTGCTGGTTTGTGGTTTTTTTTTTTCTGTAGTATGCAGCTTCCAGGATGCCAGTATCATGTCAGCTCAAAACTTGCCAAGGACATTTATTTGAGTAAGGTGTTGGCTACCTTTTTACAATTCCCAAATTGACAACAGACTAGCAAGTTAGGTTTTCATTCTGAAGTGAGTCTCTATGTATTGTAGACTCAACAGTCCAAGGCAGCAAGGAAGGTAGTAACATTGGAAATCCAAGACAACTCTTCTGCAGAACAACCCAAACACTACTGATATTAGTTTTGGGGGTTTTGTTTGTTTGTTTCTTTTTCTTTTTTAACTTTTGACAAAAGGGTGGAATTTGTGTAGTCTAAGTGGGCTGCCAAACACTAAGCTGTAGATGCAACTCTATTTCAGGGCATACCTATGTTGTCAGGAAGCTATTTTTTAACCTTGTACAATAGAAATCATTAATGCTTTCATTCACATTCATTGTTTAAAGCCAAAAGTGAGTGCATCGTTTTACAGCTTTGACAGTTAGGTACACACTAGCAAACTGAGCAGAGTCTGATGAGGTCTGGAGTGTATCTACTGGCATTTAGAGGAATGGATCAAGAGTGAAGGCAATTGATGTATTTATGAAGAGTAGGCCATACACCTTTTCATTTCCCATTTGACAGGAAGCAAAACAGATATGTTGTCAGGGGAATGGCAGATACTAAAAATTAACAATTGTCAGTTAGTGCTTCAGAGTTGTGGCTTACAGTTCCATGTACTGTACTGTGGGAGCACATGGATGCATCTGTTATTCATGCATTTATTTTTTAAACTCTACATTTTTAGCCGTACCCTGCAGTTCAAATGAGAAGACTGCTGTGGCTCAGGCCAGCCACAGATGTTAATTTCTCCCTCCTGTGAACTACTACAAACTATTTATTTTGTATTCTGCCCAATACAATACACCACCTTCAATAGAAAACCAGCTAGTGACTTCAGTGGGATCCAAATTAAAACTTCTGGGGAAAAAATTCTGCTTTCTACTCAAAATAACAGAGTCTTGAGAAAATAAACTTTATGCTTCATGATAATAATTGGATTTTTTTTGAATTTCTATGCAGAACTATTTTGCTACAGTTCTTATGCAACAGCCTGCACATCTGTTTTTTTTTTGTGCAGCTAATCATGAGTATGAGAGATCTGTAGCTATTTCCTCAAGTTCTCTCTGTAAAAAAAGAAAGCCAACTATGTGTGGACTTTTTATAAAAAGTAGTTTGCATGAAGTGAGTTAGAGTACTCTAGTACTGCTTAACTGAAGAAATCCATATTTGAAGTGTCTCTAGTGCATTCCAGAGAAATCAGACTCCAGTGCTCCAGTTTTAATAAATAAAAAAGCTCAGTACTTAGCTACTTAGAGAGAGAAAAAAAAAAGACAACACATTTAGAATGTTAACCCCTGATTTGCTGGTAAAAGACTTTGTCACCTCTTTATCTTCTGGGACCTGTTTTCATGAGAATATTGAGCACTGATTTGGGTTTTCTACAACTTTTTACCTAAGGAGGCAGCAAGCTTCCTGTATTCCTGAATTTAGGACCAGTGAAATCTTGTCTCTTTCTTTCATAGAAATAAATATATAAATTTTATAAGTAAACCAAGAACGAATTCTAAATTAAGCTCAATTTAAACAGAAGGATTCTTAGATCTTAAGAAAAATTCCACTGAGATGCTCCAGAAAGAACAAAATGGAATTTCTGTTTGGCAGTGTAACACATGTTAGTGTGACGCGGGGAATTACAGACCAGTCAGTCTTGCCTCTGTGCCTGGCAAAATCTTGGAGCAGGTTCTCCTGGAAGGCATGCTAAGGCACATGAAAAACAACAAGGTTCTTGGTGACAGCCAGCATGGCTTCACTAAGGGGAAATCCTGCCTGACCAATTTGGTGGCCTTCTATGATGGGGCTACAGAGCTGATGGACAGGGGTAGAGCAGTTGATGTCATCTACCTGGACTTCTGTAAAGCGTTCGACACTGTCCTACGTGACATCCTTGCCTCTAAATTGGAGAGACATCAATTTGATGGATGGACCACTCGGTGGATAAAGAACTGGCTGGATGGCCGCACACAAAGAGCTGTGCTCAATGGCTCAATGTCCAGCTGGAGACCAGTAACGAGTGGTGTCCCTCAGGGATCGGTGTTGGGGCCGGTCTTGTTCAACATCTTCGTAGCTTACATAGACAGTGGGATTGAGTGCGCCCTCAGCAAGTTTGCCGATGACACCAAGCTGTGTGATTTGGTTGATACGCTGGAGGGAAGGAATGCCATCCAGAGGGACCTTGACACGCTTGTGAGGTGGGCTGATGCCAGCCTCATGAAGTTTAACCATGCCAAGTGCAAGGTCCTACACCTGGGTCAGAGCAATCCCAGACGCAGCTACAGGTTGGGCAGAGAAGAGATTCAGAGCAGCCCTGTGGAGAAAGACTTGGGGGTGTTGGTTGATGAGAAAATGAACATGAGCTGGCAGGGTGTGCTTGCAGCCCAGAAAGCCAACTGTATCCTGGGCTGCATCAAAAGGAGCGTGACCAGCAGGTCGAAGGAGGTGGTCCTGCCCCTCTACTCTGCTCTTGTGAGAGGCCTCACCTAGAGTATTGTGTGCAGTTCTGGTGTCCTCAACATAAAAAGGACATGGAACTGTTGGAACAAGTCCAGAGGAGGGCCACGAGGATGATCAGGGGACTGGAGCACCTCCCGTATGAAGACAGGTTGAGAAAGTTGGGGCTGTTCAGCCTGGAGAAGAGAAGGCTGCGTGGAGACCTCATAGCAGCCTTCCAGTATCTGAAGGGGGCCTATAGGGATGCTGGGGAGGGACTCTTCATTAGAGACTGTAGTGACAGGACAAGGGGTAATGGGTTCAAACTTAAACAGGGGATGTTTAGATTGGATATAAGGAGCAAATTCTTTCCTGTTAGGGTGGTGAGGCACTGGAATGGGTTGCCCAAGGAGTTTGTGAATGCTCCATCCCTGGCAGTGTTCAGGACCAGGTTGGACGAGGCCTTGGGTGATATGATTTAGTGTGAGGTGTCCCTGCCCATGGCAGGGGGGTTGGAACTTGATGATCTTAAGGTCCTTTCCAACCCTAACTATTCTATGATTCTATGACTTTCAGACACTGGAAAATAATGGTTAGGAATTTCCATTTCTAACAGATGACTCTGATAATGTATTAATATTTACTTTTTTTACTGTTTCTATGCCTAGATGTTTTTTCTAACTCTGCAGCTAGTGAAGATGTTTATATTTTTGAAAGTTCTTTGCTGGCTATCATGTGTGTTTTGAGCTTTTTAATGCAAAAAAAGGGGTTTTATTTTTTTTTTTTTCCCAGCAGAAAGTCATGAAGACATTCACTATAACTTCAAAACAAAACTTTTTGCATGATTTAAAACATTTTAAATTGAGGAAAACAGCGATATTAATTACTGCTAAATAACAATTAATTCCTATTCTAGAAAATTGGTAAGGTGACGGATAGAATATAAATTAATTACAAGGGGAAAATGTATGCTAGGTTAAGGGAAGAAGACAACAAGCACAGGGTTAACAGATACATCCCCCTCCCATCTTAAAACTCTCCCTCATCTTTATATTCTTTATATTTTGGTTGAAGTTTGCTGCTTTGCAGGAGAGTGGTGTTCTCTATGGTCTATTTCTGTATGGCCATTGACTTGGAATAATATGCAGATGCATTGATATTAATGACATTTTTACCATAGAATAAAATAGACAAAAAAGTTTTGCCCTATATACCAAAATGCCTTTTGATGTATCTTCTGTGAGAGGGAGCAGACAACTTTAAACTTCAGGAACACAGTATAAATTTGCACCAGTTTATGGGGCACTAAAGGACCTCAGTGGATCAGGCATTGGAACAGCTACCCAGGGTGGTGGTGTACTCAGTGTCCTTGGAAGTGTTCTAAAAACATGTAGGTGAGGCCCCTTAGTGACATGTTTTGGTGGTCGACTTGGCAGTCTTTGGGTAATGGTTGGACTTGATGATCTTAAAGGTCTTCTCTAATCTAGCTGATTTTATGATTCTATGTTTGTGATTACCACTGTGTGAATACATGTGTCATGGTTTAAGCCAAGCCCAGGCAGTGGCATGGGGCACAGTGTGTGTTTCCAGCCATCCAGTGGTTTCTTCCACCATGGTAAGCACATGGCGCCTGCCTTGGTGGGTTGGTGGGAGTGTGATATAATCAATCTGCCAGGCCTCCCCATATTTGTACTTCAGCCATCGTCCTTCATACCACAGAGGCTTTAACCGCTTGGCCTGCTTAATTGCAGCACGTTTCACACTTGTGAATAACCTAGGCAATAGTGTCCATTGTTAAGTCCACCCCTTGATCATGAGCCCATCTGTATGTTGCATCTCTGCCCTGATGGTCTGAAGTGTCATGGGCCCACCGAGCCAAAAATAATTCATCCTTATGTTGCAAATTTAAGTCCATCTGAACCACTTCAGTCTTAGCAGATATATCCACCTGCTATTTTTTCTGGTATCCTTCAGTGGCCTGACTCTTGGGTACATGGGCATCTACATGACGTACCTTCACCACAAGGTTCTGCACCCAGGCAGTGATATCTTGCCACAGTCCAGCAGCCCAGATGGGTTTACCTCTGTGTTGCCAGTTGCCTGCTTCCATTGCTTCAACCGCCCCACAGGGTGTTTGCCACCATCCATGAGTAACATAAAGTACTGGCCACTTTTCTTGTTTCAGCAATGTCCAAGGCCAGCTGGCTGGCTTTCACCTCAGCAAATTGACTTGATTCACCCTCTCCTTCAGCAGTTTCTGCAGCTTGTCATCTGGGACTCCATACAGCTGCCTTCCATCTCTGACAATTCCAAAGCACTGGAGGGGTCCACTGGGCTAGATACTTCCCATAATGTCCCACACACCCTGCCACTCATGACTGTCCAGCCTCGGGGAAAATCTCTTGGTCCTCCTATATTGTCATCCAACCCTAGACAAGATCCAAACCAGACCCTGCTTAATTTCCATGATTGGACAAGACTGGGAGTTCTCAGGGTGGTCACACCGTAAGCAAAACATAAAAAGCATGTGCAGCAGCAAGCTGGTTCCCAGCAAGAGGAGCAGGGTGCTTCCAGGGGCGTTGAAAGGGTATTCAGGATCTTTAAGTCTTCCAGAATCTACTCCCACTGTAAATAGCCTGGTAGGGGAGCAGAGGGTGTGAGGGTATATCTTCTCCATAGGTTGAACCCTGAGGAAAGGAAAAAGAAAGATGTGTAATTGCTAAAAAAATCCATTATATGCCTCTCAAAGTATAGAGGTGATGACCATGCTGAGAATGCATACCAGCCCAGTTTCATGATCAATGAGTCTATTGTATTACAAGTCATTACCATGAAGTACAGTGAAACAAGAACCTTAGCCCAAGGCCCCCAGCCAATAGGCACTAACACAGCAAATACCAGCTGTAAGTAAGGTACGACATGCTGAAACTCTGAGATGAAGAGCAACAACTTTGAGAGCCAATAAATCAGCATTGTGAGGAGTGACTATTAATCCAAAACAATGAATGCTTATTATAAATATGATGAGACACACTCTGGTGAGATCTGTCGTTATCTCAACCCTTCGTGCCCCACGTTGGGCACTAAAAAGAACTGTCGTGGTTTAAGCCCAGCTGTTAATCAGAACCAGGCAGTCACTTGCTCCCTCCCTCCCTTCTTCCTCCCCCTGCTCCTGGAGGGATGGGGAGGAGAATGGAAAGAACGTAACTCGCAGGGGCTGAGATAAGAACAATTCAGTAACTAAGGTATAACACAAACCACTACTGCTGCCACCAATAATAATAATGATAAGGGAAATAGCAAGGGAAGAAAATACAACTGCTCACCACCCACTGACCAATACACAGCCCAGCCTGAGCGCTGATCTGGGCCTTCTGGGTAACTCCCCCCTGGTTTATATAGTGGGCATGACGTGCAGTGGTGTGGAATACCTCTTTGGCTAGTTTAGGTGTCCTGTCTCTGCTTCCTCATGGCTTCCCCTCCTCCCTGGCAGAGCATGAGACTCAGGAAGTCCTTGGTCAGAGTAAAGATTACTGAGCAACAACTAAAAACATCATTATTATCAGTGTTGTTCCAAGGCTGAAAGTCAAAAACACAGCACCACACCAGCTACTAAGAAGGAGAAAAAATGACTGCTACTGCTGAACCCAGGACATGTAAAAATGGCAAATGAATATTGAATAAATTCAGTCATTAGGGCATTCATGGAATACAGATGACCACAAAGCTTGTAGTTATGAAGTTTAAACAAATACTAGGGAAAATTTATGAAAAGTAAAATTTGAACTTGTTTTACATATTCCCACACAAGTTATTTCTGAATCACGCACACTTTTTTTTTTACTCTATTACTATATCTTGTGGTTTTTTTCCTATTTAGTTCAAAGTAATGTAAGTTAATATAACTTACATTTCTACTAAACACTATTATAGGTAATATAAGTTAATGCACGACTTACTATTAAAAGTAGTATTAGCAACATAGGATAATTTGGGTTGGAAGGAACCCCTGTCTAGTCTCCAGCTCAAAGCAAGATGAGGTCTGAGGTCAAACTTTTCCTACCAATATAACTATAGAAGCTCCTCTTTTTGCTCCTGGTGACTGTGTCTCAGCTCTAGTTGAGCTTCTTCTTTCCTAACACCATCCATACATGCCTGGACAATATTTATGAAATTCTCTTTTTGTCTCTCAAGAAAAAAAGGAGAAATTTTTAAATTAAAAAGTGGAAAATGCCTATACGTTAAAAATGCCAGTCTAGACACTGGATATAGTGGAAAAAATGTTATGAGTGTTACACAAAGGCAGAGCCCCATTCCTTCACCAGTCTCTTTTTAGTCCTCATTTTGTATTTCCTGCACTTGATCCTGCAAGATTCTGATCTTTCTGACCTAATTTCAGTAAAACATTATTTTGTGCATCTGAATAGACCATAGAAGTAGAATAAGTTTTTTCCCATGTTTTAGTTTTATGCCTGCCTGGTTTCCTGGAGCATATACTGTGCTTACAATTGTGCATGATGAATTTTGTATATGCATGTGATAGCTGGTCAATGTTTGGTTTTGCTACAGCTTTTCTTTTACTCTTGTGTACCTGTGGTGATTTAGATGGTGCAGCAAATTGCTTCAGAACTGAAAACTATTAAATTTGTGTCTCCTGGACAGGTACAGTTTAGCAACCTATGCACCTCTTTTTTGTGCAACATGCTGACCCCAGCCTTGTTTGTGGGGGTTCTGAAAATCTGGCACCAAGGCCAAAGCATATGGAAAAACAATATTATGTTATTGCTCCCTATGTGCCTTATTCTTCTCACCCTTCTAATGGCTCTTAAATGAAAATACAGCAATCTATTCTTTACACTGGTCAGTTACTGCAAACGGAGAGAGCTGGCAACTGAATAGCAGAGTTGAAAGTAGGGAGAAAGTCTCCTGTGAGCAATTCTGCAGCAGCTATTAATCATTCGCATTTACTTGCTTGTTTGTCCTGTTCGACAGGTTCCAGATTTTTTGGCTTCTTTAACATCCAGTTCTATTTTTTTTTTAGAATACATCCAGTGTACTCACTTGCAAACTAGATAACCATGTTGTTCAGAACGTGAAATAGTGGTTATTTTTTATCTTGAAGTTTACAGTTCATCCACTTGTATGTTATGACTCTAGTTCATTCTTGGCAAGATGACTGTTTCTTTACAAGCATTTAGGGCTCTTCAGGTGTTAAGAAAGCTGGCCTTTATTGTTTTAGAAGCTTTACGGTACTTTGTACTTTTAACAAATTAGACAGAGCTAACATGCTTTCTGGCACTTGTGACAATTGAAACCAGGCTGACTGTGCAGAAAACCTGATGAACAAGTTTTCTAGTGGAGTCTGGCAAGCAGCTTCCTAACTTGTTTATCTCCTTACAATCAAACAGAAAACTGCACAGCAGCCCCATAGCTCCATCTTTTTTCTTTTGTTTTGGGGATTTTTTTTAAAGTTGGGGGAGGATATCTTTCAAAAACCACTTAATATCCAGTGTGACACAAGCTCACAACATGGTTCGTGCAGGTATCTTGAAGATAACTTCAGGATTCTGCTATGATATATTTCTGAGCTGGGGCAGGCATTTCTGTTTTTTCAGACATAATGTTAATTCAGCAGGTCTTTAAGTGTGTTGTTAGGATGATCATATAGAAGGTCTGACTTGAGTTCAAGAGCCTGTTTTTTAGTTTGAAGGAGAGAAAATTGTAAACATCTATCTTTTCCGCTGTTAGCTAAAGGAAGATCTTTGCTATTTATCTGAACATTTTTCAAGTAAAAATTGATATACAATAAGATTACAGCATTTTTATTTAAGATGTTTCAAATTTGCATTTCAAATAAACACTGTTCTTTAGTTTTTTTCTTGGGGCGGGTTTGACTCTTGAATTGATACTTAACATTGTAACAGGATATACATATTTATGTATGTGTATAATGAGTTCAGGCAGATGAGAGGACAGATGCTTTCTTCAGCCAATGTCTAATTATGCATGTTCTTGCTACTGACAAGGTTACTTTAAGTAAGTTTTCTTTAGAATTTTAATCTTTAGCTCCACTACTATTTTAACTCTTTGGGTTTTATTCCAACTTTATTTATATTGCATGAATTGTGTGCTACCCTTGTCAAAGGGATAAGGATTGTTTAATTCTGTTCCTATTTACATTTGTGAAATCTTTATAATCAAGCAAAATCTTTATAATAAGCAAAATTCTGCTGAATATTCCATTTAGTAAATACCCAGAAACTTACCCATTCTGTGGTTACTTCAGTAACAGAGTATCAGGTTTTGCTCAGCTTTCTTGTACAATTTTCCGTAATATGTTTGTGCTAAAGTAGTATGTTATTCATCCCTTATTGAAGTGCTTAAAGCATTAAGAGTCTGACACTTGAGATAGTCTTCCCAGGCTGATGGCAATGTTTTTTTTTTCAATCTGTGACATTAGTTCCCAGCAGCAGGACCTCTGATAGAAACCACTCCATATAGTTCTGTGTTCATAAAGTGGTTATGAAGTGGTGGCTCAAGCTCTCTAATGGCATAGTGCAGCTGTGTCTGGAGTGGAGAAGGTTTAACAAGTACCTTTCTGCCTACACCACAGCAACTGAGTGTTCTCAGGACTGTTGCCTTAGGGTATCATTTGTATTGGGGGAGGTTAAGCTAGCTAAAACTTGAGAAGCACAGAGTATTTTATCTCAGTGTTTTGCTTTTGGGACTACAGTCAGTGTTCCTCACTAAAACCAGGATCTGACCCAGCATCCTGTTTCTGTTTGGAGCATTGCTCACTTGTGATTTGTTACAGAAATAACATAACAAAATAGCACAGACCCCCAGGGTAATGTTTAAACTAGGCCTGTTTTCACTCATCTGTTTTTTCTCTTTGCTTAGCTGCCAAACCTTTGTTAAACTTCATGGTTATAATTTTTTTTCTGTGCTATCTTTAAAGTGCATCATTTCTCCAGCCTTCCTACGGTCTTCACATAGCAACTCATTAAATGCTTTTTGAGGGATTTAAGGATTTTCAATGACTTTGACTCTACTGTTGTAGCATGTAAATAAAAATGAATACATCAGAAGTTTTCAGCTTGTGTTCTCACAGCTGTTACCTTCCTATCTGGGGTATTATGGAGACTGGTCACAAGCTGTCAGGCCTGATGAACTGGAAGTAACCACCATTTCCTATACATCCAAAGGAAAAGCCTGAGTCACTGTGAACACTCACAGCAATCAAGACAGAGTGGGAAGGGGATGTGTGAAAAGGAGACAGCAACCCTAATCTGGAAGTCATATTAGTTCTTTACACTTCCATAGGCAGTCAGGTAACCATTTTTCATTAGCATCAGCATAAGCAGAATTCTGCCCAAATAGATCAAGCACTCTGATGCAAGAAGATGCAAACAGGCTGTTTTCTGACTAATTTTGACATGTCTCTGAGTTTCTCGTCTTCTGGATCTGCCAGAAGTCGAAGAAGCTGAGCAGCTAGCCCATGAAGCAGGTAAAGCACTGTTGTGGTTTAAACCCAGTCAGGTAATTTGTTCGCTCACTTCCCCCCCTTTCTTGCCCTCCCCCTGCTCCCGGAGGGACGGAGAGGAGAATCGAAAAGAATGCAACTCCCACGGGTTGAGATAAGAACAGTTTAGTAACTAAGGTATAACACAAATCACTACTGCTACCACCAATGATAATAATGATAAAGGAAATAACAAGGGAAGAGAATACATCATCTCACCACCAGCCGATAACTCGCCCCCCCAGCCCGACCAAGCTCTGACCCATACCTCCTCCAACCCTGCAGTCTCCCAGCCCTTCCGGCTAACTCCCAGTTGCATCCTGGGCATGACGTGCTGTGGTATGGAATACCTCTTTGGTCAGTTTGGGTCAGGTGTCCTGTCTCTGCTTCCTCCTGGCTTCCCCTCCTCCCTGGCAGAGCATGAGGCTCACAAAGTCCTTGGCCAAACCAAAACATCCTTGTTATCAGCTCTGTTCCCGAGCTGAAAGTCAAAACACTGCACTGCACCAGCTACCAAGGAGGAGAAAAATGACTGCTACTGCTGAACCCAGGACAAGCACCTTTGTCAGCTTTAAGACAGAAGAAAGTACTTCAACACATTTAAATGTGTTAAATTTTCTGTCAGGTGTCTGACTTTAGAGTGCTGCAGGTAAAATATGTAGAGTGATCCTAGTAGTCTGAAGCATTCAGCTTTGTCTGTCCATGCACACTCTTTGTAGATTTTTTTATGGTTTAGACCTGTACTTTTCCCTTTTTCTGTGCCAGAGCCAGAGTTTAGTCCTTTGTGCTCATACAGAGGTTTTTTTCTGACATGTTTGTTTATGGTTATGTTGTCAGAGGAGTTTCAGTTTGTCAATGCGATGCTAGGCGTAGCAAGGTGGCAGAAATCTGAGGGTACTACAGATAAAGAAATATGTTTTATGCATGTTGCCTTGGTTGAGAATGAGAAATGATAATTACTTTTGACAGAGTAGGTTGAACAGCATAACCCTTCCGCATTATATTTTGCATTTGAAATGTTAATTACAGGTTAGTAGTTTACTGAAAATGTAAAGGGCATGTGCGCCTTAAATGTAGGTCATACTGCTACATATGAGCACCTCTGCCCTTACAGCTGAAGATATGCCAGGCATTCTCTCTAGGGACATCAAAGACATGGTACACTTGACCTGATTTGCATAGTTCACTGGATATAACATCCGTATTATGATACCAGAGTTCAGGTGCTTCATTTCTTGCCTTATTTTGTCACTTCATTGCTGCCAAAAGAGGATAGCAACTGAGTGTGAAATAACCCAATGTTTGCATATGCCAATGATTTGTTTTTGCAGTCGCATCTGTTAGATGGTGTGTTGGTTTTGTTGTCGTGGGGTTTTTAATTTTTTTTGGGGGGGTTTGTTTTTGTTGGTTGTGTTGGTTTTTTTTTTGTTAATGGTTATTCAAGAGACAGCAGCTAAAAGGAAAAACTTACTAAATATTTAATGCCTTTGAACCACCCTGACACTGAAATAATTCTGTTTCTGCAGCTTTGGTTTAACATAATGGACTATGAAAGGAGGCCAATGATTATATGACCATTTAAGATTCAAAGTCAAACTTAAGTATGTCAGCAAACAATGAAAGACTTTTCATAAAAATTATGCTGACAAAGATATGGCAGGAATATAATATATACAGAAATAAAATGTGAAGTACATGACAGTTTCAATGTTAATAAGATAAAATATAGCCTAAGATTAAATAAATATGCAGTACTCTGTATTATTTAACCGTAAGGAATATTTTTTTATCTTTGGTGAGCAGGAGTAGCACTGTGGTTCTGGATGTTCTTCATGCTGACTATCCCTGTCATGAAATGCTGCTCAGTGGGACTGCAGCCACTTGAATGCTGCACTTCCCATTCAAGAATCAGCAAATTTCAGAGAAGTGTGGAGCTTACTTAAAATTTGGGAAGACCTCTAATATTTTGGAAGATGGTTTGAATCAATAAGTCCCTAAAAATCTCCTGAAAGCATTCTTTATTTGTAAGAAAAAAAGCCCAAACCATTAAAGTTCTTTCCCAGTTTGCTCCTAGATAGCCACTGGAGATGAGTCCTGTTTTTAAGTTGGATTCCAGACTTTAGGGACGCAGAATAACAGGGTTTGTCAGAACCAGCAAAATGTAATTGTGAATTGTACTGTGCTAGGTGGATCATTTGATATAACTTGTGCAACTATCAAAGCAAATGGAGTTTTGCAGATAAAGCTAGAACAAGTGAAAATATTATGGTTTCCATTCAGATGCAGTGCAGGATGCTGAAATGTGTCTAACTTGGTGATATTAAATGAATTATCGCTAATATGCAGAGAAGAGTCATTCCAATACTGTCTCTTGCCTAGATTCCCAGTTACTCCCATACGCTCTCAGAGATGGTTTCAGGCAAGGCTGAGATGTGTTTCTCTGACAGGCATATCAAGTAGATACTGGACACTTGTCCTGAAGTTCTTTCCTCTGTTCCTCCCTTCTTCCTTTCCTTCCAAAATTGTAGCCATGATGTTACATATCTGAGAGATTTTCATGTGAGTGTGAATCTGATTTAACCTCACTATTGACATTATTATTGCGTTTGACTTTGAGTCAGTACTATTCAATAAACTGAGGCCTTGCAGACAGATATTCTATTAATTATTTTTGTACTCAAGGATGTGGAAAATTTGAAGCAATTTCTTTTTACTCTTCCAGTTAACAACTGTAATTAGAGGTGCTGAGCAAAAGATGATACATCGTCCTTTTATCAGTCCTGAGCAACAGGAACATAATGGACTTTTCCACTCTGAAGCAAGAACTAGGCAACAAAGTTGAATTTACAATTAAAAACAAACAAAACCCTCCACCAAACTTCTCTGTCAAAATGACATTTAGAATAATTCCCTGTTAAATCTTATAACAATGCCTTTATTATTTCTTTTTTAATCAGACTTTCCTTCTTGTTGTTGTGATAGAATACACTCAGCTGATTCTTCACCCTGTGCCGCTGATGTTCCAACATTAAATAAAACCCACTTCTTTTCTTAACTCTTTGATTCACCATTTCTGCAGGTCCTAATTTTCAACATCTTACTGTTGGACTTCAAAGAATTTCCATCACCTTTAACAGGAGGAAAATAAGCCTGTGGCATGGAAATTTTGATGTCTAAGTTTAGTTTAGATTTTGATTGATTCTGCTTGGATAATTCATGTTTTACAGTGACAGAAGATGTTGCAGTTAGGCAAGACTAAAATAATTTTTTTTCTGAGATTTCAGCAGTTAACTTGCATCTGTGGTGGAATTGACAGCAGAATATGTTCATGAATCATACCTTAGTTCCCCCAGACAGTGAAGGAGAACACTTCAACTGAAAAATTACCTGCAGATAATAAAACCTCTATTTCCTTTCAAGCACTTAAATTTCCTTTTGATTAAATAATTCCATGTTTGAGTGATGTTCCCAGGTAGGACACTCTTATGTAAACTCCCTTGATTAGAACAGCATCCTGAGGAATTTAGCACTTCATGATTTTTACCCTCAGTAAAGCTTGCTAAATAGTCTATGGTAAAGTCTTTCACACTGGCTTTACCACAAACCTTTAGCTTTAGAGCAGTGTTTCAAGTTTACAAGCTGCTAATTGTTCTGGGGTGCAGCTGTTTGAGATTATTAGTTGTGATTTACTGCTTGCATTAGGATAGCATACAGGAGCACCAGTGGCCCAGGGCTCTGCACCCTATGCAAAGACACTAGGAGAACTCCCAGAGACCTTTTAATCAGAAGTTGGCTACCAGACAGATTACCTAGGTGCACACAAGGCAACAGGGGAGCAACACAGATCAACCTGAAGGCAGATTATCAAATCAGACATCAATACACTCGAGATAGGAATGATCCAGATATTGTAAATCAGGTTTGAAGTGTTTTGCATACGTTCAGCAAAGGACCACAGGATGCTACTGGAATTAAGACTACTGCCTGGGTAGCACTGCTGATAGGATGCTTTATTTTAAATTGTGTTCAGGATTGTGCAAGTATTCCTAAAAAAAATTTCCATTTGCAGCAGGCAGTATTTCAAAGTAGAAGGTTTACCAAATCTGGGAACAATACAAAAGGCATATTCTAATTGAATTTCTGAAATGTTAGATCAGTATGACAACAACATCACAGCTTTTAAAATAAAGTAAGAGAACCTATAATCTATCTATACTATTTTCTGGGATGGTTGTAGTCTCTCTGAGGATATTTTATATCTATACAGCATATTTATAAATCGTAGCATATACAAGCACATAAAGGTAGATTGCAAAGTTTTTATTAGTTCATTACTCACACAGAATTCTGAGAATTGTGTGTTTATTTGAAAGTAGAAGGTATACCTGTCTAGTGTATATACATTATTTTTTTTATCTTATTTCGCATTTATTTCATGCATCACACATTGCAAATACACACTGAAAACCAAGAAGTACTTAGCTGGATTCAAATTCTAACTTTCAGAAAACTGAAGAAATGCGTAATGAAAAATACACTGGTAACCTGGGCTTTTCTGTGCAAAGTAGTGTTACTCCTCATACAGTGCCCCTCCTATTTCTCCTCCTGGGTTATGAAGTGGCAGAGCCAGGCACTAGTGCTTTCTTCCTCTTCCCCAGGTCCTTCAGGAAGGAGCAGTAGAAAAATGCTATGTCATTTCATAAAGTATGGTAAAATAACTGGTTCTCATGTTTTCAAAGCCACTTTCAAGCTTGCATCCTATTCTAGTACTGCGAGAACAGACCTAGCAAAATGATGGGAGAGTGCTCCCTTCCACCTAGCTGTTCTGTGGTATATAGAAATGAGAGGTGATCTGACTAATTGCTCTTTAATTTAGTTAATGAGGAAAGTCTGCATCTGAACACCCAGCATGGTCTCAGGCAACACTGAGACTTAAGGACTTCTATCAACAGTGAGTCAGATGTGTGTGTGTGTGTGTATATGTGTATGTATGTGTATATATTTAGTTAAATCTATTTTTTTTTTATTTTCCTGTTAGTGCCTGAGTACGTTCATGTCTTTCTTTAGGTATGTTCAAAGCTCTTTATTGGAAACAGAGCCATACTGCTTGGGAGACCAAACTAAGCTACAAAATCAGTCAAAAGGAATGCCAGTCAGTTCTTGTGTCATAAGAAACTCAGTTTTAATTTATAGCAGGAAAATGCATGTGGCTGCTGTTGGGGGCTGTTAGTACAAATGCATTTTTGGTAGGTGTTTTGCTCAGCTGAAGCAGGTAATAAATTTTTCCAACTCTGGTTACAGAGATGGCTGGAGATATCTGTGCTGTGCAAAACAAATGGGGAGGAGAAACTTCTGCTTTTATCCTTAGTGGTATATGACAAGACCTAGCCATCATCTACTTTGAGCAAAGTAAATGGACCAGTACCTCTTGTTGGTTTCTGAATTAATTAAATGCTTAACAGACTGCTTCTGATCGGTTTAAATGTCTTTCAAATATAAGGTAACTGGTCCCATTTCTGTAAACAGAATAAAATGTATGTGCATATATTTAACAGTGCTCACCTTCTTTGCAATCTCACTGCAAATGTTCTCAAATTTATATGTTTGACCTTGCTAACAGGAAAATAGTGTATTACCCCTTATGCCATATTGCTTCCATGATGCTGCTTTTTAAATGACCACATATGATGTCATCTGCATTGTAATGGAGATCACAGGTCTAAACCATGTTAGTTTTCAGAAAATTCATGGAAATTAATTTGTGTTCCCATGCATTTCTCCAGTTTCTTTTTTTTATGCTCTGGGTGCAAGCCAGAGTTGTACAAGAGTGCTGAAAGCTCACTAATCAACCTCTCTTCCCAATGAAAGCTGTTCCTTGCCAATTGAATGAATGTGGGTTGCTCACGTGTGTATAGGGCAGGCTCAAGAGCACCTTTTAAACTCATCTTATGTCATTTCCTAATAACAAGAAACAAATGAAACTGAGCAGTGCTGCAAAACTGCACAGTTAGTTGTTCTTCCTCTAGGTGGTGATGGTGAAGACTAGGGAAGATCAGTCTTTATAGTGAAGAAGGCTCAAGTGGGACATTAAATGTCAAATTATTTTTTTCTTTTTTCCTCTTTTTAAGTGCTCTGAATGCGAGTAAAGTTGAGACACATAGCACTATTGTAAAGATATGATGGGGGGCAAGGAAGAAATGAGTTTCTTATCAGTGAAGTTAACTGTTTAAGAAATAGCACTTTTGTTGTACTTACCTAAGCACTTTGTACAGGTAAGTACATAATTATAAAGCAATCTAAAGTAAATTTCAGTTTTCATTTTATATCTGATTTTGGTATGTGTCAAATATGTTAGTCGTCACTGGAAATTAGCTATTACAAATTTGTGTATAGACAAGAGGCATGTTTCAGTACCTATTAGCCTGATGTATTGTGGCATCATTCCAAGAATAACACCATGGAGTTGCAGTTTCTGTGTATTCTATAAATTTATCATTTTATTTTTAGTTTTAATTACAAAATTATGATGGAGAGTCTTGTGGGGATCCTAGTGACAGGTGAAAATATATAATATAACTAAACCAAATCTATGGAAGTTATAAGGAAGCAGGAACCTGAAGAGTATAACACACCTAGTACTTTTCTCTGGTAGTGTTTTATTTATTTATTTATCTGTTCTTTCATTTGTCTTGCACAGCTGAGCAGGGAAATCCTGTTCTCCCTTCTGTTTGTCATTTAAAAAGGAACTTTCTAGGTCTGAAAGTTTCACAAAATGTTATGCAGCCCTTTGCTGTTCTTCCTGGGAAGCAGTACAGCCCATGTGCTTGTTCACTAATATTACTTCTTTGCAAAGATATATCTGCCTTATAAATTCGATGGAACAATAAATTACCTTATGTAGGCAACTGAATCCTATTTCAAGAGCACAGAAGGTTAATTATCCAATAGTAAATAATAAAACAAATTTTACTTGACAAGGACAGATGGGAAGATATGCAAATTAAGTCTATGCAGTCAATTATACATTGTTTTTGATGAGCATATGGATAAAGAAAAAACAGAATAGGCTCATGCCAGACAAATGAGTTGACTACATTAAGAAAAACATGTATAAAGAGTTCTAAACAGAACTGCACCCATTAATGAACAAAATAAATTATATAAATGTCAGCTCTAAAATGGCTGAAATTGTTTTGGTTTTAGGAAGTTATTTGGACAACAAAGACATTTTGGAAATGAGGTAAAATTATATACCCAGATGAGGTTGTGTGTATCTGAGAGTGAAATGCAGAATGTTTCTGGTGGCCAGGAAAGGTCACAGATGTTGCTGAAGTATGTCACAGAAAGAATCTGCATGTTGCAGCAGTGGGTGAGGCTGCCATTTGAGCAAAGGTGAATTTAATTTCTCCCGCGTTCCAGATGCACAAGCCTGCACTAGTCAGATGTCACTCAGCATTTGTTTGCTGTGAATACCATTGCATTATTTTTGAAATTTATAAAGGATGAAGAAATGGTGAGAAACGGTAATGCATGTTTCAAGAGAAAAATGAATGCACTAATTTTCTGAGGCTATAAGATTTCTTATCTTACAGAAATATTTTGGTTTTTTTTTTTTTTTTTTTAGTATTAAATCCTATTGAAAGCGTTTGGGAGGGTATGAAAACATATTTACAAAATGTTTCTGGATATTTCTGATGTAACTTTCATTAATATTTCTCCATGTAAATAATTGTAGACTTCAATCCAACAACTGAGGGAGAGGTAAAATGTGTATAAGAAAAAAGAGATTCATGCTAACAAGCTGTTTTTAAGAGGTATAAAACACCTGTTTTTTGTTATATCAGGTGTATTTTTATCTCATAACTTCAGAACTAATTTCTTGTTGTATTAAGATCAGTTTAACATTAACTGTGGCCCTACTGAAACCAATATTTCATTAAGTTCAGTCTGGGACAACTAAATATTCTGCTAGGATTTTGTCTTTTTGTGTCTTATTAAATAATACCAGGTGTGGTGATCACTTGCTGAAAAAAATGTGTTTTATGGTAGCCTTGCTCAATTTTTCACAAGATAAAATTGCCACATTATCCATAGCAGGAAATGCTGTATATTTCTAGGCTCTGTCTGCTGCTAAATGTGCAAATTGTTTAAAATAAAAATCCTTTTCTACAATCACAAACTGAAATTTATTGCTTATGAGATGTATTTAGCTGCAGGAAGCTTTTGTTTAAAATAATCTACTCTCTATAACTGCTAGAAATGACTTTTTTTTTTTTTGTCTCCATTAAACTTCTGGTTTAGTTCATTAACATATTGTTAATTGTTGTGTGACTTAGTTTAGTTCCACATGAGTGGCATTTGTGAAGCAGAAATTGTTTTTTATACTTATTGTTTGTTTGGAAAGAAAATCTTCAGAAGTGATTGGAATGGGAGGGGAATATGGAATATTTGCTTCGTAGCTGTATCTCTAAATAATTTTGAAGTTTATTTGAAAGTAAATATAGAAGAAACAAGTACATAGATACAGGACTGTGCTTATGGGAAGAGAGAGTAATAAACAATCTGATAAAATAAGTTTCATAAATAGTGTTCACTCAGAAAGTAGTTGGTTTTAAAGTACATCTAAAATGGGTAGAATTGAGAGAGGAGAAAGAGCTTTAACCTCAGCCACATTTCTTTGAAAATTCTGAATATCTGGTGGTTTTGTACTACATCAGGTTTAGCTCTGTTGCTTTGTGAAGTATTCCCCGATAATTCAGTTGAGACCAAGAGCCAAGATATTGAATGGTAACTGCTTCCAAATGACATAATTTTATCCAGAAAGACAAATAATGTCCCTCTGTCCCCTTCCTCCCCTTGCCCCAAATGCACAAAAAGTCCTGGATGATACAGGAAAAATGTGAAAACCACAGCTGGAAACATCTTTCTCAGAATTTCTTACTGCTTGAACTGCAGCATCTGAAAGCTATTTAGGTCTTTTGTAGCAAATAAACAAAGTCCTGGCTCGCCAACACTCTTCTACCCTCTCTGTTTTGAATCAGAGCCTCTGACAATTGTTTTTGGCTGAATTCAAACTGCACACATAGTTTTATATATATCCACGTTCTTTTTGGGGGAATATCAAGATACATTCAAAATAAATACACTATGCTAATTTTTGAAATAGTATTTTTCTGCCCTGGCTAGTGATTTAATCACGCATTAATAATTATTTAAATAAATGGTGACCAGGCACCACATGAAATGACCTAACTGCTGGAGAACAAACCAACTCATTGTTTAAAAACTGTGAGAAATTAATCTGAGTATATCTGGAATAGACATCTTAAATAGGGCTGATCTGCGAATGTTGTAATAAAATATAACTCTTGTCTGGAGGAAGAGATAAGGAATGATTCTAGAGTCTGCTAGAAATTAATACGAAAATAAATTAAGGTGAAAATAAATAAATATTTTCATAGTTCTGCATGACAGGCAGACCTCAAAAGATCTACTTCCTTCAGAAATGTGTTTTGCTCTTCATATTTGTATTAGAGTTTTTCAGTGTGCTTGAACAAAACATAAATACAAAACATAATAAAAATCAAAGTTTTTTTTTCAGTAAAACTCTACAATATCAAATTGAAAGATCACTATTTCTGTTTCAATGAAGAGAGCATTTTTTTAATTGTAAAAGCTTCCATTTGAAATTACTCAGTTCTTCTCTTCAACTGAAACACTCAGCAGGGTTGGGTTCTTCACATATTGCTCCATATTGCACACAAGTCTTTTTAAGAAGGAATGTTTTGTAGTTTTTTAAACAATTTTTAGGAAACATTGTGATGAATACATACAGCTTAAGAATATGTAAGTTTCCTATTAAGGTTTTAACAGTTTTGAAAGTAAAACTTGTAGTTTTTCAGATTCTGATGAATTGCTCAGTATTGCAATGTGCTGATCCTCCTTTTTGCTGCTTTGCCATCACTGCTTCTGACAGCATTCAAACAATTATCTGCCTTTTAAGAAAGATGCTCTTGTGGCTGATACGAAATCTAAGACAAGTCATGGATCTTGGACATATTTTTTTTCATTCCTAAAAGAGTTTATTGTTAAAAAATGTGAACAGGTTCTGAGCATGCTGGTTGTTTTGCTCCTTATATAGAGCCCAGCCCAGCCCTGTAACATGTCCCTGTGGGCCCATCAAAGGCTTCCAGGCTGCCTAACCTGACGTTTAAGGTCCCTGAGAAACTACTTCCAACAGCAAGCAGATGAGAACAGAGAAAACAAACCCCTGTGTCAATGCCTCTTTCCTTTGGTAGGCTCTAGAAGCTATGGGGTGCTTCTCCCATATTGCTGTAGGAAATATCTGCTGTTCTGTGAAAGAATAGTTCAGCTGACACTAAGAATATATTTGAAAAATGCTTCCAGTATATGAACTGAACTAAGGGGTCGCCTTTCTTGGAAAGCGTTTGCTAAATTGCATTGCTCTGAGATCATATGATACAATACTAAACCCTTGTTTTTAAAAAGAAAATGCTTTCCTTAGTTCTCCATTTCCCAGTTCCTCAGAAGTAGTGAATTAAGGGTTAGATGCTTTGGTGCTGTGAAAATTTAATTCTACCAAAACCGTGAATCAGAAATACACAGGGTACATGGTGTCTTACTAGCAGGAGTTTTATTCTGTGCTGTGATTAATGAGAAAAAATTAAAAGCTGTTTCTATCAGAATCAATCTGGTATCAGTAATGAAGTACAATTTTATGGACTCTGCTCTTCCTTGGGTGGATAAGGCGAGACAAGTCACTTGTGGATCCAATTTGCAATTTGCAGTTACAGTTAACTTAAGTCAAATTTGTCACAAATTAATGTGAAGAGACAAGTGTCTATGCAGATGTAAAGTTTCAGGCAATACAGCTTTGCTGTTGAACTATTTTTTCAATTCTGAACTACTGTTTCAATTCTGTGTTTCCAGTAAACAATTTTGCCAAACCAGAGCAGTCATCAAGACAGGTAGAGAAAGGGGTGTGCATATATTTTTTTTTCCCCCCAATGTAACGTAAAAGCCATATCCTTAAATTGGGAGTGAAAAAGTATTAAATACTGCAATTTAGAACTCTTGAGATTTTTTTGCACTAGAAGAAGTGGTTTTTCCCTTGGTATGTGTTTTATGAGGAGATTGCTATGTGGTCTTTTGATTGATAAACGTAGATTTGCTTTTGCTGGATGCCAGCTTGGCATTTGTACATGAAGTGAATCTGAAAATATTTCAAAATGTGAGGATGCGTTTGTCACACTGCATCCAGAGACAGTCCGCCTTTCTAGTCCCAGTTGCAAGTCTCAATAGCAGCTTTATAGTGTTTCTATAGGAACACAGTCTTGGGAAAAGATTCAGTGCTGCTTTACCCTTTTTTCAGTGGTATTTGAGAGATGGAAACAATGAGGATGAGTCATCCCATTTGGTCAGTAGGTCTGTTTATCCAAAAGGCTATTCAGTTCTCCTTGGATCATTCTCAGGTCCTAGCCATAATTTTGACCATGATGGGTTCTTGAATAACATTACAAGTTTTTCCATCTTTCTGTGGCTTTGTCAGTAACACAAATTATAGCTTATAAAGAGTAAATAGACATTTGTTCAAAAATAATAGGAAAATACACTTGCAAATACTGAAAAGCTGTTTGTTGTTTTTTTTTAATATGCTAAGTCCCAAGGCCCTGTGTTATTTTATGTGATTTCTTGGAGGATGTTAGTTTAATTGTATCTAGGAAACGCACATCAAATTTATGCTTTAGACTGTTAGTGGTCTTTGTGTTTAACAAAGTATATCGAATGCAGGGAAGGACCAGATGAAAGAAAAAAGTGTTGAGAAATTTAGATGATAAAAACCATAAGGCACATTTTTGAACAAAGAAAAAAAAAAAAAAACCAAAAAACCCCAAAACAGAAACAAAGACCCAACCCCAAACTGGTTTCACATTTGAAGCTGTGGGCAAAAAAGATCTCATTCAAGCAATTTAGATAAATGCATTTATTTAAGCAAGTAATGCACAATCTAAGAGGGCCTGAAATATCATTCTAGTCTTAAAACAATGACTAGCAGTAAAAAATCAAAAGGTTTTCCCTTTATGCACATTTTTTCACCCTTTTGCAAAGCCATGAGCACATCAGTGGACGGTAACTTGTGCTCAGAATGCATCTTCAGAGCCATGCGTGCAGGACTACTTGCTGGCTAGGGCCCTTTGGGAACTGGTGGAGCTGAGGTATCTGTCCCTGTTCCTACTCACTTCTCCTGCACATGCTGTATTTGCTGTGTGGTAGAAAATGTTCTGCGACAGCCTGGCTGCAGCCAACCTCACTGCATTTGCCTCTGATTGAACTAACTTTATTTATAAAGAAAAGTGTTTTTTAAAGGCTGTTTTATTTCTAGCAGTACTGAGTGACTTACCTAAGGCACACTGTCCTGTCATCCTTTTTTTTTTTTTTTTTTATGGCAGGAGCATCCTATGGACAGACCAAAGGAGCCCAGGCTTTTCAGGCCTTTTATGACTAATTCAGCAGTTTTGCCTTCTTGCTGCTTTTATTTGTGAAGATTTCCCTCCACCTCTGATTTGGGAAGGACATCTGTAGCAGTAAAGCATATATTTACTTTTAAGCTGATACCTATGATGTTCTCTTTAAAGACTTGGTTATTGTTAGGTCGGAAGGGAAGAACCTCAGAAAGGAGATTACTATAGCCAGATGCAGACTCTAATGAAGCTTACTAAAAAATAGCTGTGCTCTTAAGGGGTCGGATAAGAAATCAATTTATTGTGGAGAGTTTTGGAGCAGACATCAAGGGGCCCCAGAGGTGTGGCTGGTGGTTTACACTACTGTCTGGCCGGCAGTTTACAAGAAGCCTGAGAGGTTTCTGCCCTCTGCTGTCGATGCTTACTTGTCCCTGTCCTCCCTTTTGTAGGCCTCTTTAAACAAACAAAAAAATCTTCTGATTCCGATTTTGACACAGTCTTACAAACAGCAGCGCTGGCATTGAGTGGGTGATGAATGAGTGAGCAGGAAGAGGGGGAGGCTCAGCACCTCTTGTGCTGGCTGTGCTGCTGAAGAAAACGTAACAAGAAACTGTGCTGTCAGTGCGCGGTGTTAGCGGCTGGGGTGATATTTAGTGTAGCCTGATCCTCCAAAGTGCTGGATTTATTTCAAATGCAATATTCAGAATAAAGTGAGCCAGCCAGGCAGTACAAGCAACTTGCCGAGAAACCTAAGACCTGCACTACCTTCTGGGGAAGGTCACTTAGAATTTACTTGCAAGGGAAACAATTCCATATCTGCTTTTTCATCTCTGTATGAAGCAATTTCATTTCCCTGTATGTCTTCATAAAGAAGTCTATTCAGGGTAGAAATCTCCTTTTACATTTGCACCTTTAAAGTCAGTTCCTTGTGTAAATGTGTTAGAACATCACTTGCAAGTGAGAAGCGTTCCTTTTTTGCAAGGTACCCAAAGTCCTTTGATGCACTGTTTGTAAGATTATTTGTATTTAAACCTAATTCACCTGATCTTTAGCTCTAGCTCAAGTTAATGCAGGAAGGTAGGCTGGAAATGGATTTTTGCTGAATATGTACCTATGAGGCTATGAAGCATATATAGACCAAGTTGTATATTGGATAAACTAAGAAGAAGGTATATCTGAAGAAGAAAAATGTGACAGTTAGTGAAAAGGAAAAGTGAAATAAGAGTTGCTTTTCAGTATAACAGCAAAATTGTGGAGTAATGGCTGAAGAATGAGTTTTAGTAATACAAAAATATATAGAATCATAGAATCATAGAATACTTAGGGCTGGAAAGGACCTTAAGATAATCTAATTCCAAGCCCCCCTGCCATGGGCAGGGACACCTCACACTAAACCATGTCACCCAAGGCTCTGTCCAACCTGGCCTTGAACACCACCAGGGATAGAGCATTCACAGTCTCCCTGGGCAACCCATTCCAGTGCCTCAGCACCCTCACGGTAAAGAACTTCTTCCTTATATCCAACCTAAACTTCCCCTGTTTAGGTTTGAACCCATTACCCCTTAATGAAGAGTCCCTCCCCAGCATCCTTATAGGCCCCCTTCAGATACTGGAAGGCTGCTATGAGGTCTCCACACAGCCTTCTCTTCTCCAGGCTGAACAGCCCCAACTTTCTCAGCCTGTCTTCATACGGGAGGTGCTCCAGTCCCCTGAACATCCTCGTGGCCCTCCTCTGGACTTGTTCCAACAGTTCCATGTCCTTTTTATGTTGAGGACACCAGAACTGCACACAATACTCCAGGTGAGGTCTCACAAGAGCATAGTAGAGGGGCAGGATCACCTCCTTCAACCTGCTGGTCATGCTCCTTTTGATGCAGCCCAGGATACGGCTGGCTTTCTGGGCTGCAAGCACACACTGACTGCTCATGTTCATTTTCTCATCAGCCAACACCCCCAAGTCTTTCTCCGCAGGGCTGCTCTGAATCTCTTCTCTGCACAACCTGTAGCTGTGCCTGGGATTGCTCCGACCCAGGTATAGGACCTTGCACTTGGTATGGTTAAACTTCATGAGGTTGGCATCAGCCCACCTCACAAATGAATAAGGTTGCATGGCTTCTGTGCAGAGATGCTGTATGAAGTAGGAGAAGACATGTAAGTAGGTATTTTTTGTCTTTTGAGTGTTAAATCTCAGAGAATGGAGGTCTGAGTTAAACTGAATATTCATTGTTATCAAACATTGAAAGTAAATTAATATTTCATACAGTCAGTATATATATTACTAATATATATTGTAATAGTATATATATTTAAAAATTGTTCATTAAGTTTTTTGCCACATAGTTTAACATGTTAGTAAATTTTTTTTAAGTAGAAATTTTAATTCAGCAGTTAACAGTTAACTGCTTGCGTTCAATAAGTGCAGGCAGACAGTACTTTGTACACATGTATCTGAAAATACTTGCTAATGACATGTTGCACAAACTACTGACATCTTAAAATGAATGTGTAATGCTTATCTCAGCTTTATTTGTAAACTATATGTGAATGTATCTGATGGAAGGCAAGACTATGCTGCTGGCTTCATTGATCCTAATGTAAAGAGAGTCAATATTTATGTGTTGTAGACACTGTTTTAGAAAGGCTTGAAAGAAAGGCATTGTATTACTCCAAGGAGACAGGAATGAGAATAGATGCAGGAGTACTAGTAAATAATGTAGGGATATAATGGGAGAAGGAGAATCCTGAGGATATGTAGAGTGCTGAAGAGTCAAGAAAGGCTGGAATTCTCCTGTGAATGCAGAGACACGCTACTGAGGAGGCAAAGAGTGATGCAAGGCAAAAATAAATTAGCAAATGCAAGAATGTTTATTACCTTCACATGCAAATGAAACATCATTTATTTAATCAGTTTTTGATGTGTGTGGTGGCCGGTATACTGTGTTTTATTTGGTTCCTATGTGGCCATAAATAAATTTTATTTAGAACATTGGAGGGGGTTGTTATTAAGAGTTACAGCCAACATCAATTATCTCTGGTACTCTACAAATACTTATTTATGGTTACAATAAAATACTCTTGTGGAAGTGCATTTCTGTAAAACTACCTAGAATACCTAGTGTGAGGACTTCATCTGCCATAATCTGCTGTTGTATGTGACAAAAATATGGAGAATCAGTGAGTTGCTGAATAACCCCCAAAGTGTTAGCCTGTGCAACTTCACATGTTCTGACATTTGCCTTTCTATACTTTCGTGACTTGTCATAGAGGAAATTTAAGGATCTGAGGGTGTGTTTAAAAAAAATAAATTCATATATGTGTACCTAATCTGACAGCTTCGAGGCCCTAATGAATTACTTATTCTGCACTTAGTGTATTCTTTTATATATAGGGTTATGTGTATGAAAATTGATTTTTCTCTTATACCACCTGTAAGGAGCATTATAGCTACCAAAAAGCTCACTATTTTACAGTTTATTGCAGAGATTCAAATAAGAGAACCCCACGCACACTGGCAAGTGTGTGCTCAGCATATAATGGAAGAGTAATTTCTTCATTTGTGACAAAAACGATGGGAGATTATTAGTGGCAGAACTTTCCTTCTCATCTGGTGACTGGTGGAATATCATCACATTCATGTTTGTCATATCACATGCAGATTTCACCGCCCGTGAATCTGGAACCCTGCAGAACTTGTTATGTATTTCTCTTCTTTGCTATGCAATATGGGAAATTAAGAGACAGGCAGTCTAGTAGCAACCCACAGGGAAAGTATAAGTCATCAATCTTAGATGCCAAATTATAGTTTGATTATAAATGAAAAACCAGATATCATACCCAGTTTGCATACTTCTTCCCCTAGCAGTCAAGGAAATTACTTTATCATTGATTATGATGTTTTCATCACAGACTGCCTTTTTAAAAGGTAGGTCTCCAAGCAGAAAAGAGACTTTCCATGTTGCTGGACTGTAGATGTAGGATATGAATAATGTCCATGTGGAAATGAATGTACAGTGCTGTGTAAAGCACAGATGACTGGTCACAATGTGACAACCAAGTTACATTGAGCTGTACTATGCGTTTGGCAATATTTTTCCTCCCATGTAGCATTAGAAAAATACTTTCCTGTTTCTGTTATGCCATAGATTCATCATGTATATTTATGGGCGATCTGGGAAGATAAACTACCTGAGATATTGTGAGTTGGAATGAAAGACAGTAAAGCAGGTATATTAATATCAATTAATTAATTAATATCAATTCCACCCCAGAAAAATCAAACCAGAAGATACAAACTGTCAAAATACATAGGTCCTAATGGCATGTTTTTCAATTGGTAAGCAGAGACTACTGTTTCTCCACATCTCAAAGCTTCAAAATTCTGAGAGCACTGGAAACAAAAGCAAGTTGAGAGGTTAATTGTTGCATGAATATCTGCAATTCTGCAATATTATTTCTACTTCAGCTTTTACAGGGAATTTCAGTGTTAAGTGGTTTAACAGCTAGTTATGTAAACAGATAATTTACTATAACTGCTTCACTGTACTACAGTTAAAAACTTCCAAAGCAGGAGCTACAGAATGTCTCTATGTAGTTTGTTCTGCCTTGCTCTCCAAAAGAGAAAATAACCTTAATTCTAATCACAGAGCTGCTAACACAGTGAACAAGCGACTTCCTACAGCACAGCTTCCTATTGCTTACCTTCTTAGTAAGAACATTCTCCAGTTGCTTCTTTAATTCATAATTTTGTGTAAGTGGCTGGGCCCATAAGAAACCATTCTTTTGGCAAAATTTTTAAACTGTGAAAACTCATTGTCTAGCAATGAATAAGAAATAGTAACAAACAGTTGAAAAAGATGAATGAATACCATAAAAACAGGTGGAAACTTACTTTCTCAGTGTTTTTATTTTTTAAAAAGAAAAAAGTTTTATTTATAATGTTTCTTTTTATTTAGCATAAACCAAAAGAAGGCAGGATTTTTATTCTACACCAAATATTGCTCCTGCATTAAGCTTATTATAATCACATGCTTTATGGACAATTTCTTTCCTATTTTGCTCTCATCACATGGAGTGCATGGCATGGCAGTGTAAAAGCTCTTCTGTTGGATGAACTCAGATTTTTGGAAGTAAAAAGCTTAGATTTTAATTGGATCATTTTTATATATTATGCTAAGTCAGACAGACAAAAGACAGGACATAATGAAAGTTCAGATAAGTCCTCAGGGCATGTGAAATGTGACTGAGGCACACGCACATTCTTCTTGTCCTTATGGCTTGCATGTTTGCTTCTGATAGCAAATTTTATTGGAAACTCATTAAATTCTGCACATGAATAGAAACATGTACAATTATAGGTCCTCCCAGATGAGAAGAAAGCATTAAAACACAGATGTTGCACTGTGTTGTGCAGAACTGCAGACGAGGTGCAGGGAAGCACCCATAAATACACTGTAAGTGGAACAAAGTGAGAAATTTCCCCTTGGATGTTGTTGTTGATGAAGGTTTTTTTCTCATGCCTGTGAGGTAAGACAGTAGTTGTTAGAGGGTTTTGCCACCAGCCTATTGCTCCTCTCCATCCCCTGAAACTTCATTCATCTAGGAGGCTGGATATGCAAGTATACATTAAGGAATGCAGTGTGTTACTCCTGGCTACAGCAGGAAAGTCACCACGTGCCTAGAAGGCATCACAGTTGCTCAGGCTCTATAGGTGCAGCAAAAAATCTTTCCTCTTTTAAGGAAGTCAAGGTGTATGTTGTAGATTTTGTAATCTTTCTGGCCAGCAAGCTCCAAAGCATTTACAATTGCACATACTCTTGTATACAATGCTCTTGTCTGGTTTCCTTTTGATTTTTCAGGTTCTGCGTTTGTGGTTTGTTTTCTTTATGCCATGGGTGTTTGTCCATTTTCCAGTAGCTTAATCCAAGTGTTAGGCAGCTGCTGTAATTGCTGCCAGAAAGGTTCAGTTAGTTACGCACCAAAGGCCTAATTAGTCTTTTAACTGCTAGAGCTCACCTAGTTAGTGAAAAAGATTGAAATGATTCCCTCTCCTCTTGCCATTTCAAATAATTTTATTTAGAGTGCTGGCTTAAATGGGAAATTCTGTCTTCCTGAATTTAAATGATCTATTACTCACTAATTCTTTATTCTTTGCTTACCGAGAGATGTGAATTCTTGGATTAGACCATTCTAGAGGGAGAAGTGGGATGTTTTAACTTGAATTCCATGCAATTTCAAACTTGGGAGTTGTTACTTAGTAACTAAGTGGTTTGACTCCTCTAATTATTTAAGCATTTAGTATTCTCAGTTGCTGTACCCAAAAGAAGATGATAGAACCTGAGATTGTAATTTGTCTGTCAGAATGCATTTTCTTTGCAGAAGCCCTGTAGCAATTGTAAAAAATAGGGATTTGCTTTGTGTATTTCATTAAGTATGGTAAATTTAAGATGAAAATCAGAATGGATCCCATAATTCTGATAGCACACTAAGTCAATTAACTAATATGATTTTTTTGTGTGTATTTACTTTAAGAATTGACTGTGTTAAGAAGTGAATTGTAGGTGTTTTGTTGTGTTTTGGGAGGAGTTATTTGGTTTGGTTTGGTTTTGTTTGTTTGTCTGTGGTTTTTTAATAGCCAACACAGAAACTCTAAACCCACTTTTACAAGGAGTTTCAAGGTCATTGTAGCAATTGGTGAATGAACTTAAATTGCAAGGGGTGCATGGAGATCTCTTACATTGATGGAATTCTGCTAAAATAATGTTGATGTGGGTTTTTTTCAATATAAGTTAGCATAATGCGTCATGATATGCTTCACATAGAGAATGATCTGTGAAACATTCAGGTTAACAAAAGGTTGACTAAATTACTAATATGCACTACTACTTATTGCTGATTATATAAGCTATGTAGAAGGAAGGCTGAGATATGTTAGTGTTGCAGTACTCTTTGAAACGGCTTCACAGAGTTACCATATCCAGTTTACTCCTCCATTTCTTCTCCTGTTCAGCGTATGGACAGGAAACCCCCAAAATCTTGTGTGTTCTACCCTAGTCATTGCTTAACACTTGTGTTTTCTATCCCATTTCATACCCAGGCAAACACAAATACTGGTATATTTTTGAATTTATACTTAGAATACTTTTTAATTTTGGTTTATATATTTGCTTTAAACAGATTACCAACTTCTGCTGGGATTTTGAGTAATCAGTGCCTTTAAAATTCATATGATATGTAGCGCAATTTAATCTCACTAAATTCTCTTTTCTTAAATAGAACTTGCTATAATTGTACTGTGGCCCTATATCAAATTGAGATTTAGGAATACAAATGAAGTTTTATGGTATACCAATAGGCTTAGTTGAAAGCCTACCAAGTTTTTTCAACATTACAAGGCTCAGGCCAGGTGGTTAGGATAACTAAGCACTTTTGCAGTGACAATTTAAAGATATTACAATAAGAAAGTTGCATGTAGGTTATTTTTAAAATGTGGATAACAAAGCAATGTGATGCTTTGTTCAACAATAATATTAGGCAAAAAAAAAAGTCCATTAGAGATGAAACAGCATCTCCCATCTCCCTGGTAAGGTGGGACATTTCAGTCCTGCAGATGAGGAAATTGTTCTTTCTAATACACAAAAAGATTGAGAATCCAATACTGTTCTCTTACCTACGTGCTACCCATTACAATTAAGGAAAGTAATTTGTATCTATAAAAAGTCTCATTAAATCAAGCAGCATTCATTTTCAGTACATAATAGTCTCATCAAAATCAATAAGAATGTGGGCTATAACCTCTGCGTCCAAGAGGAATTGTGTGTGCTGATGCCTTCCCTGTCTTGGAAGGTCTCTAAACCTTTCTGCTCAACCCTGTAATATAGAAAGAAGCTCTTGAAAACCTTTGTTGCTTTGTACTGAACTGCTTTGATTTTACTTCTTTTCTGAAGTATTGTGAGCTACTGCGTACTGCTGTCCTTGGGTTGCCTATTAATATCTATTATAATCTATTCCATTTCTTTTTCATGTCAGTACAAAGGTTTGCAACCTCAAGAAAAATAATTACTGTGCATTGTCTTTAATGTTTTTCACTTAGGAAAAAATAAACCTTCATTAAATGGCACATCTTCTGATGTAATTATTCAGCAATGTAATTTAAATCTCTGACTCTTCCATTTTTGCATCTTTTCCCAGTCTGATTAACATACACAATGAAAGTATTTATCAGCATGATTGAAAGAACAAAGTGCAGCTGTATGCAACCAAATCTAATGAAAGAAATGTTGCTGTTTATGGCGGTTGGGTTGAATTTTCCATTCTGCGTTGATACCATTGGGAGAATCCTCTCTGACTGATTATAGCAGTTGAAAATGTAGCAGCAGAGTCCCAAGGGGAAAAAACCCACCTAAGTCATTAGAAATGCAAATTATTTTATATTACTATATAATTTCAGTGAACTATAAGCTTACTGGAGTAAACATAACAATAACTTATTTTCACAATATTCTGCACTGACTTACAATTTAAGGAATCATTCACAAAGTAGGAACTGATGATTATCTAACTGATGTTGGCACTGTATTGATTAATACAATCAAGCATCAAAAATGACACTTGAGGACATTGCACAAATCGTATATGAGCTATGCTTATAATCTAATTAGGAATTACTCAAGGGACTTCACATTATTAACAATCTTTTTTAGAGTTTTAATAGGAACCTTTACTTTCTTTTTTCTGTGGATAAGTGCAAGGCTTTTTACAGTCAGTGTCTGGCTACATATTGCACTATATAATAATGCTTTTTTGTTATAGAAATGTTACAAACCATTTTGTCAATTACCTGAGACTTCGCAATCGGTATACTCATAAGTATAAAAGCAATAGTCCCTTTTTTAGAAAACTTGATTTCAGTCTTGTGAATAAGAATTGTGTATGTGACATCCCCCTCCGTAAAAACCAACTGCATCGGCCATTGTGGAGATCAAGTTCTTTTTCAGTTCAAAGTGTTTAAAATATCTAATGAAATATACACTGAGAATAGAAATTATGAACAGACAGTCTCTCATTTTTCTGGTTGTTTTTTGTTGTTGTTATTTTGATTTCGGGTTTGGTTTTTTTTTTGGTTGGTTGGTTTTGGTTTTTTTTCTTCTTCTTGTTTTCCTTTACAACTTTGAAATCTTTGGCCATGGGCATAATTAACAATTAGCCTGCTCTTGAGATGGAGTCTTTTCTGTTGCTGGCAGCTTGAACAAGTGCCTACAGATAATTTGCAAATTGAAAGTTGATTTATGACTGGAAGAATAAATGTAGTCAAATAAGCAAATTTGCTGCCTATGACCTTTAACTTTAAAAAGTCTTTCTTCCATGTAATACCAGGTATATCATCTCGGCATTTATCTTCTTTTTGCCCTTCCACTTTTGCAAAAATAATAATTTTAATCCTCAACCTGACTGAAAGATCATTTATGGTCTTCAGAGAATATGAAGCAATTGAGAATGACAGAAAGAATAAAGGTAAACTTAGAACTGCTAAAGGAAAGAAGGAAAGGAGTAGAATACCAAATCTAGAAGCAGCCTTCTAGTACTCACCTCAGCAAAATGAGATCAAGCCAGAAGTAGAAAGGAAGCGCTGAAGCGCTGACTTTTTCTTCTGTTTTTTAATCTGTGGCAAACTCTCAATAAAGAAGATACATTTACTCCTTAACTACAACTAAAACATTACAGCTAGCTGCATGCTCCATTTGCCTATTGCAAGTTTTTAGGTTAGTTTGGCATACAAAACTAACCTATTTCTCCATTTTCTTTAAACCTTCCATAAATCCCTCATAAAGCAAATAAATGTAGTTTTGCATACAATGCATTGTGAATATAAGCTATTTTCCTCTTCATTTACTTTCTTATCTTTTAGTTGGTGCACATTACATCAGGTGATTCAGGTTTGGGTGGTTTCTCTCATACAAAGATATGATTACCCTCTTAGGGTGAAAACATTTTAAAATGAAACAGTATTGCATAATTTTACAGGTGAAAAAACATCAAATGATTTTTAGATTCTGCATGTATCTCTTGTGTAGTTATTGGGTCAGATGAGTGCTAAGTTCTAAAAAAAAAAAGAAAAAAGGAATAGGAATGTGACAATTGTTAGATATACAGTTAGCACTATAAGTGGAATGTTTTTGCAACCTTCAAAATAACTCAGCTTTATGTTTTAGGACAACCTGTTCCATTACAATATTCTTCCATTAATTTTTTTCTTGCATTTCTATTTGACTCACTGGGGAAAAGAGAAAAAAAAAGGAAAAAAAGACTTACGGGTTTGATTTTAAGACAATAAAGATGATAATCTTTTGTGTTTCCACTGCTTTTATTATCTGATAACAAATTTCCCGATGTAAATGTATTTCTTGTAAACCTCAGAATCTTAATGCTTCGAAGTGTATTTGGGCTTGTCCCTGACATCTAATTCCGTTTTTACTTTTGCATCTGTAATCATTGTGACCTAAAGTTAGGTCACCTACTGGCTGACATACAGTGAGCCCATTTTAGAAATGGAATGCTCCTATCAATGCTAATCTTAGGTTCATGTGTAAGATTTGTATATACGCAAGCTTACTTTGTCTGTGTTACTAAGATTTTCCCAAGGAAACCTCACTAGGGGACAATATGAGCTGTATGCCACAGTCCACAAATATACATGAAGGAAACCTTTATTATAACAGCTAACTTTGATGTCAGGGCTACTAAACAGTTTCTTCAGGTTGCTTTTTTACTTTAAAAGTAACTTCTTAATAAAGTTTTGTTCTGAGCCCACCATGGAATAACTCCATTGGATTTCCTTCAGAAAACCAAGAATTTGTACATTCCCTAATTACAATTCACTACACTTTGTTTGTATAATGAAATTTAGCTCAAGAGTGATAGCTCTCCCACTCAAAACCACTGATACTTTGCACTTGAAACGTACATTTTAAGTGAAAAATGTTAATCAAAACCAGTCAGGTAAAGCAGACTTGACTAAATAATGGATTACAGTGGTCAAAAGCCTTTCTTGCTAAAGCACACATTATTGGAAAGAAGCTGTGTTTCATAAAGGACACTAGTGGAAATATGTCAGTGACCAAAGGGTAAAACAATTTTTAAAAGCATTTTAGAATATAATTAGGATAAAAAACGCTGCTTTATTATATTCTTTGCTTGAAAGAAAAATGATGGTGAAAAAAAAAGGGAGCACTTACTGAAACTAGGATTTTTCTTAAACCATGGACTCAGAAAATTTATACAGAGACATTAGATGAACAACTGTTATTTTTTCATGGATCTGAAAAAACTGGGGAAACTCTTGGTTTTTGAAGAGCAGGAAGCATCAAGCTGATTGGCCACAGCACAGGCATGATAAATGTAATGGTTAAATAGAGACTCTAAAAAAAAAAATTAAGGTTAAAAATGTATGATATGTCCATCATTACTTCATGAAAAGTATGTTTTGGTAAATAAATCTGTTAGCAGTTCCATAGGAATATATGTTTGATTGATAAAAACAGCTATTTGAATAATAAATTTTAACCTCATTTAATATCACATGATCTAATTATGTGAACTGTGTGAGCCAACTGCATTATGCAACCTCAACAAGGGTGCATGGCAGTTTGGCTGAGTTACCATTTTTAAAATGTATTTGTCATTGGAGATTTATTACTAAGTAAGATTTTTATTTACAGAGACCCTCAGGAATTTCTTCCATTAATGTTATTTGACTTTTTAACCCTCTAAATGCTAAAATCTTTGTAAATAAAGTTTGCTGATGAAACAAAGATTCATTATTCAGAAGATAATGGAGTCATGTTATGGTTATTAAATGATTTGCACAACAATTTTGTTGGAATCCAGAGAAATGCGTTATAAAATCCACCAAAGACAAATATAGACAGGATCAGGAAGGAGATGAACATTGATATTGCAGCAGGGAAGACTTCTGCGAGGTAGAAACAAAACTAAGATGTAGTGAAAGCACCAGCATGAACACAAGGTGTCTGTGGAACTTTGTGGGTTGAAAGGTTAATGTATGCTCCTTTGATATCCAAAAAGAAAGGGTTTATTGAAGTGCTCTTTCCTCTTGTTAAAAACACTACAAATATGTAATGTTAATTCTTGTTTTAACAATCCCCAAAGGACTTTCAAGCAGCATAAAAGGATGCCACAGAAGTGAAACAGACTTCCAGTGTGGAGTTCTGACTTAGAGCCAATACACAGTATAGATTTATTACAATTGTGGTTTTCTGAATATGTTTGGTATACTGACACAATCAAACGCACAAGCACAACAGATTTTCCACTTGAAACAAGAAAAATGGATTAGGAGATGTACGTTTGGACCCCTTTGATTTTTTTTTTTTCCTGTATGTATAGTCTGTAAATTCTGAGATTATTGCAATAATTTTTATGGAGGAATATTACAGTACCAATAATCATCAGTATTTCCAGTTGATGTAAAGGTTGTGTCTGTAGGGCTTAGTCTAGAATGGTGTGAGGAGGAAAGATGACTCTATTATAGATGCCATATGTGTTTTGTGGCCATAGATCAATCAGAGCAACTCTTTGAGCCTTCAGATTTCTTTGGATAAAATAGGAATATTACATGAAGTGTTGAGGATAAACTTGTTATGACAGGAGCTGAGCACTTCCTATTGTAGCAAATCCAATTATATGCTTATATACATATAACAATCTAAATTTCTATTTAGATGTCTGATTTTGGGAAGGTAAATCATTAAAGTTTTTGATGTGAAATGGTACTTTCATGTTCCATTAAAAAATATGAAGGTCTAATTATAGCGATAGTATGGGTAGGAGTCAAAAGATACTGCAGTTTGGACTACGTACATATTCCTCTCCCTATTCTTAATGACTGGTGGAAGCAGTATGGAGTTACATAAAATGGTGGGCTACCTGCTTACTGCCTGATCCTTGTCTGAGGAATGCAGATTAATGTCAGTCAGAGTGACTTCTTGACATCCACATCCCCTAAGCATGCTGGGTCTTGTGCTTTCATATTATTTCAAACCACGCAATACTTAGCCCCATTAGCCCTTAATATGCCATGGTGTGATGACAAACCCAAGGAATTTTGTAACAGTTTTGCTTTGTTCATCAGCAAGCATAGATTGTAAATTGTACATGTTGGGGTCAAATATACACTGCATTTGTGGAAGGGAAACTGTGATGAGAAAAGAAGTCCCTAAAGCACCTCTAAACACCCCTAAGGCATTCCAGGCCTGGGAATAGCACTCCCCTGTGTCAAGGGGACTTTTGGAGTGTTGTTATAAATTTAAATTTCATATAATACCCTAAGTATATCTTCTCATGGTGATCTTTTTTTCTGGCAGCATTAATAAAATACCTATTTCATTTAATTGCTCAGGAACTCTCAGCAGAGAAGCAGCTGAAATTTTCTGAGTGCCTGCAATGTACTTGACATGCTGGCAATATCTACTGAGTTATGTTCTCCGTAATTTTTGAATTATATTCGACAGCATTCTGCAATATCTGTCATGTGCTTCGTGTCTATGTCACAGTTGTTGCTGACTTCAAATAAGTAACATTTAGGTAAGTTTCTTTGAGAAATTCATCTGAAAAGCTGCAAAAAAAATCACACTAAAGCAAAGTTTCATCTTCTATTTATGGGTAATTATTTTTTATTAAACTTTAATAAACACAGCAAGTACATGTGAGTCATAACTAAAGAAAAGTAGTATTCTAATTTCATTTTTGTGTGAATATGAAATGTTGCTGACTTCCAAGGTTAAAAAACAACAGAGATCATGCATAGTTTGCAACAATCAACTTCAAAGCACAGAAATTAAAAATTTTTCAAATAATTTGAAATTGGAATTGGAAATTACCTACTTAGGACACATTTTCTTTCTCTGTGCATAATTCTTCAACTTCAGTATCTTTGTTAGCTGCAAGTATTCTGCTTCTTGGTGTCCTCAATATAAGAAGGACATGTAGCTGTTAGAGCAAGTCCAGAAGGGGGAATCAAGGACGATAAGGGAGGTGGAGTACCTGCCGTATGAAGACAGGCTAAGAAAGTTGGGGCTGTTCAGCCTGGAGAAGAGAAGGCTGTGTGGAGAACTCATAGCAGCCTTCCAGTATCTGAAGGGAGCTTACAAGGATCTTCATCAGGGATTGTAGCAATACGACCAAGGGGTAATGGGTTCAAACTTAAACAGAGGAAGTTCAGGTTAGATATAAGGAAGAAGTTCTTTACTGTAAGGGTGGTGAGGCTCTGGAACAGGTTGCCCAAAGAAGTGGTAAATGCTCCATCCCTGGCAGTATTCAAGTCCAGGTTAACATAGAGCCTTGGGCAACATGGTATAGTGTGAGGCATCCCTGCCTATGGCAGGGGGTTGGAACTAGATGATCTTAAGGCCCTTTCCAACCCAAACCATTCTATGATTTTAACCTTAGCCAGCTTTTACCTTTGCATGCCAGCCTTCCCATTTTTTTGAATGTATGGCATTTTTGTCTGGGGGGTTGAAAACAGCTATGAATATTTGGTTTTATTCTTATTCACCACCTCTGCATACCCCCCAGCAGTAAAGAGTTCCTGATTTCTCTGCTGTACCTATCTGCCAGTTGTCTCTACAGCAAAGGACTGTAAGTCTACAGCATATTTTAAATTCAGTGGAGATTATTTTCCTTCATCATATGCATAATTTCTGATAGACTTCTTTGGGCCCATATTTTCATCTTTATAACAGTGCTCTTTTAAAACTCCCAGAGAAAGCTGAGGTATTCCAGAAGTTGGATGAGAAATACTATCTCTATCTTTTTGATTAATTCATATATACTGCATTCTTTGCTGAAGAAGAGATTTAAGGAAAGATACAGGGTCTAATTCTTGCTGATGTCAGAGTACCTCTAAGGGGAGCAGCAGATCTTCACATTTCTAGATACCAGCCCTTTGGCCGTGGTATTGAGAGTTTACTTAGACTGTGTCATGCTGTTCTTCACATCAGAGAAAAGTGAGTTCAAGTATACTGCACATTGCAATGTAACATACAGATAGCTGGGCCAGATAGGAAAATAGCAGAGAGCTCAAGTAAAGCAGTATTAGGTTTGAGGCACGTTATAATCTCAGGTTTCAAAGTAGTCCCTCCAAAATCAGTGGAACTGTTTTTCTCATTAACATAGCAGTTAGCATGTTGTGATTATTTTGACTGAAACACTGAAGTATTGCCGAGTCCAAGCACGGCATGCTTTTAGGATATGACTAATGGCAAGTGGGAAAAGGTAATTTCTTCTCACTGTTGTGTTCTTGTTCAGGACCAGACATCAATGAGATCAGCACTCCCCAGCTTCAATGCACTTGTGATGAGGTGTATTGCACTGCAGTCATGCATCCCTCTGCGTGTGGAAGGGATATTGAACGAATGGTGCCTCCTTCGTTTCTGCTGTCTTTTTGCCAGAGGAGCTTCCCTGTCCCTGGAGAAGTGCTAGCACCTGAATCTAGAGTCTGTGGGTTTTGTCGCTTTGCATTGTTGATCCACCTGGTGGTGTGAATTCTTTAGTTTTCTGCATTAACTTAGTCTCCAATGTAAAAACATTTCGGAGCTGGTGTCAGTGCAGTTCCTGAGATGACTGCTTGTCTGTCACTGCTAAAGCTTGACAAGTTCAGAAATACTCTGGATTTCTTTTACTAGTTGGAAATTCCTTACCTCTTAAAATTACTTTTCTGTGAACTAAAATAATGCAACATATTAATTTAAAAGATGCCCACAAAGATATCATGCCTTTGATATTAAAAATTACAAAAACAGTGTGAATGTAATACTCTGTAGCTGTCTGGTCATACTTAATGTAGCATATCGCGCTTACCAACTCTTGTTTGCCTTGTAACAACAACTAGATTAATTAGTGTAATGGTGCTGTATTGAAGGAGCTGTGAATTATTTGATTGGTAGAAAGTAAATGTTATTTGTATGAGTACTGGGATTAGGGAGACTGTACCAGAATGACTAATAGGAAACTAGGTCATGAGATTTTGGGCAAAACCCCTTTGACAAATTTAGCAGCTGAGACCCTTTTGCTATCCATGCACACACCATGCATCCCACTCCTTAATGAAACAGAGTTACAGATCCGATACAGTCTTCGTATTTCTGCATTTCATACTAAATGATCTGAAGAAACACTCTGTGAAGACGGAATGCTCCAAGCGTAAGTGGGAGCTCCAAAATAACTGAAAATGACTGGGGACATGCCTCAGGCTCCCAGGCCTTGTTTTTAAATGAAATACGTAGAGTGAGACTCTCAGATATCCTTTTCTTTCATGTTCCATGCTTAGGGCCATAGCAACTAAAAAGCCTTGCTGCACTGGGACTAGAGATAAGCTGAGGGAATATTAAATAAGCCAGTATGCAGAGATCACTGGGAGTAGGTAGGAGTTTGAAAGCCCCAGTTTATAAAAGTAACTAGGAAATTGTGCTGGTAGCTAAAAGATCAAACATTCAATTTATCAAAGGTTATGTTTGAAGTTTTGGGAAACAAATTTCTTGTTCTATTTCACTAACTTCTGTGGCATATTTTCTTTGGTCATTGCACTTTTCTTAATAACAGATGATTCTTGTCAGAGTCATTTTTAGCAGTGCAGCATCATACAAGATGATTCCACAGTAAATGTTCTGCAAACAGTGTGTTAAATTGATTTCTTGTCCCTACTTGTGGACGATAAAACGTAAATTTCAGGTTCTGGATCTAGTAGTTGTTGGCTTTGTGCCCTGGCTGAGGTTAGTGTTCTTCTTCTAAAACACACTTCAGCTAAAAGCACCAGTCTTACTTAGTTGCATTCACATTCAGAAAAAATATTTGTCTTGCTGGAGTAAGGCAGCAGCTTTATTGCATCATGGATTTTTTCATTCAATTTATGACACGTAACAACTCTGTGCCTTACACCAGCTTTAACATTGTGCTGCTGATCTAGAATACAGGCTTCAAATGAGTTTGCAGCAAGAGTTGTAGCAAGATCAATGAAAATGCATTATACATTCTTCCTTATTTTGACAATTGTGATTGAATAGTTTGTGCCCATTTGGGGGAAGCATTAAAAGCATGTCTATAAAGAATGAGACCTTTATATGGTTTCTTTTGAAAATCACATTCGAGAAAGAATAGATTTTCCTTGTAGTAGAAACAAAACTACTGAAAAACAGGGCTATTTCTACTCAGCAAAATGCCAGACATTTCCCAGTTTATTTATATGTCAAGTCTGAAGGAGATGTGGAAGCCAGGGAACTTTCCTCTGGCTAGATTCTTAATTTGTCCAGCAGTTAAACTCTGCTTGCCTGTCTGTACTGTAAATAGTCTGATTTCAGTGGGATTATTTATAGTACATAAAATGAAATCCTGAGTGAGCTTTGCAGGACTGGGGCCTTCAAAGGCAACTGGCAGATTTAAAATGCATTACTCCAAAAGGCAGAGTTCTCCTTGTGCTAAGCGTGCTTTATTACACCAAACAAATCTCTTAGTTATAACTAATCTCTTAGAGTTTGATTCTTTCCATCCTCATTTCAGTAAGTGCAAAATCATTGCCTGAATAAAGGTAGAGTCTTTGGCTTTTTTATTCCTTCATCCTTAATTTCTACATAACCTTTAATACAGGGTTTACAGAATGAAGAGCTAGGTCCAGTGTATAAATTGGATTACTCCTTCTGAAACCTGTGGAGTTAAAACTATTTACAATGACTGAGAATCTGGCCCATAAATTTCACTGAAAGACTTCCTGTAATTCAGCAGTATAATTAGACTGAAAGAGTTATTTTCAAGGATTGTTACTACCTGAAAATGAATACTCACCAGGGCATCATTAGCGTAATAGCAAAGCCACTTCTCAAGGATGCTGAAAATCCAAACACTCAGCGTTGTTTGCATTGCTCAATAGGACAGTTAATATATTGTCTCCTGTGTGACTTGCGCAGTAAAACTGGCCTATTAACTGTAACAACATGTACATATTTCCCCAATCGAAAAATGAAGCTGATGTCTCTGGCAATCAATAACTATCCATCTAGCAAGAAAAATACTCATGTTTTGTGATAATGCAGCTTTTCAATGTGCTGCAAGGATTTTACAAAAGCATATAAACAGCAAAACAATTTACATTTGTAGATAAAAAGAAACATCACTCAACTGAATAAGCTAGAGAAAGCCAAGTGTATATCTTTTAATACAGTTCATCAGCAGTACATTAAAGAGCAGATCCAAAGCCTTATGGAAATGGAAAGAGGCTGCATGACTTAAGCAGGGCCCTGATTGGTCCTGTTATCCTTAAGGTTTGCAGGCTCTCATGGGGGAAAGGAACCATCACACATACAATATTCAGGCATAGAAAAAATCACCATGCCACCTACATTGCCCCCATGGGACAGTCCCACTCATATGATCAAATAAATACAGACTTCAGATCAGGCTTCAGATAACTGCTCACTTCCTGGCAAAGGCTGCAGGATTGTTTGTGATATATCGACAAATCTCATGCAAAGGTAAGGCACAGACACATCAAAAAGCACCATGAGAGGCACCATGGCTCAGATGGGTGAAATACCTTCTGCAGCCATGCAGTCGTTTGCTAAGACTTGTGTGATGGCAGTGAGGAGGGCAAGAGGGAGCAACTCCTTTCTGTGTCCCATATCTGTGGAGTTGTGAGTGTCCCCTTTGCGTGCCTTGGCAGGCAGCACATTCACAGTCTGCCAGGCCCCAATGGGTGCTGCTTGCACTGGTCAGTGGCAAAGTCAGCATTGAGAGCAGCAGAGCCACTTCCGCCTTCTTCCATGTAGCTCCATCTTGCTGTCAAGGTAGGGGCGAGGGTAGTCCCTGAACTTTGAAAGTCTCCCTTTTACAGACCTTAGGAGTTGTGTGGGAACAAAGTCTTGTCCAGGGCATTCCTTACTTGGAGGCTTGCCTGGTAAGACTTCACATCTCTTCTTGGCAAGAAAATCAGATATTACTAATATCTATGAAGGTCTAGCCACTTTCTTCCTAAAAAATCATAGTAAGACTTCATTATTTGGTGCAAAGATGTTTTTCCATGATCTGTCATGTCAGTCCCTGGCACAAGACAGAATCAGTCAGCTGCGTGCCAGACAAACCCTGCGTGCTCTCTTCTCATCCTCTCCTCTGCCTGGTGACTGGGTGCAGCTACCCCTGCACCCCAGCGGTTTTCTCAGACCAGGTGTAGAGGCATCCCAGCAGCAGAGCAGCAGCAAGAAGACTATTGCAACAACAAGGTCTGTGGCTTTCTGTACGGATATGACTGTTACAACACATCTGATTTTACAAGTACAAAATGTTTTCTGCAGTACTTAACACAGTAGCTCAAGTATTGAGACATGTTTTACATATGTTGTGCACATAAATGCAAACACTGGTCTTTAAAGGTAATTTTTGCTAATGTGCTCACCATTTCAAAATTCCATCTTGATCTATCATCAGGGTGATACATCCAATGCCATCAGCACACCATGTTTCAAAGCAAATTATAGTATGTTGCTAGTGTGAAGCTTAAGATGAGCTTTATTAAAAGCTTGCTTTTATTTGAAAGAAAGGTTTGTTTCTCTAATATCAGAGACTGTTTACACTGAAGAAAATAATTGTGCCTCTGAAAGTTATCTGGCCAAAATAATGCTGTCGGTTTCCAGGAAGCTGTATTAGGAAGTTTTGGTGTATTTCATATTTCCCCATGCCAAGCTTTAGTACTATTTTATCCCATTTTTTTGTATTCATGCTTTTGCAATGTTTATAACTTGACCACTGAGGGCTAGTCTGGTGTATAATGTATAAAGTGATTTTTTTTTTTCACTTTCAATTAAAATATGTATTTTTATCCTCATTTGAATTCTAAAATAGCAGTTGAGCTGGTTAAATGGTGTCTTGTTAGTATTTCTGTATTTGCTAAGTACAATTTGGAACTTTCTGTTTAGAAATTACCCTAATCTCCTAATGGAACTCTTTGTAAAGTTTTTAGTCACAGACTTATTCTTTGAAGAGGCACAAAGAACCAAACACCTAAGACATGTATGCTCTCTTTAAGTACTGAAAAGGTATGGTCCTGAAATGAATAATGGGAACAGAATTATATTATGCAACAAAATGATTAAAGTCAAGCTTCTGGTAAAGTATCATTTGATAGAAAATTGTGCTGAGCTGAAAAAAACCTTCACTTTTGTGAAGTCTACAGAGAATCACTTTTAAATGTGAATTAATTAGCACTGCCAGCCTTGAAAGCTGAAACAGAAGAGTGAAAAAGAGAATATATCAGGATGTCAGACGCCAGAGTGGTGAGCAGATGAAATGTATTCTCCATTGTTGGATTATAAAAGTGAAACTTGGTATTCATTTGACTGACGGGAGTATAAGTGCTCAAAGCTTTGTTTAAAAAAACCCCCAAACCAAACCAAAACCCCAACAAACCCCAAACCAAAGCAAACAAAACCCAAATCATTTCTGTTTCAGGAGAACTCCCCAGTTTTCTCTCATCCAGTGGATACCTATATGGCTATTAATGCAAAAAAAGGTGTGAAAATATGGTTTCCTCTGCTTGGAAATCCTGAGGAGGCTTAAGTATTTATTTAAGAGAATTGGAAAACTTTCAAAGGCAAAGACCTCTGATGTTATTTATAATACTAATTCAATCTTCCTGTCAGGAAGGTTCTTAAACCTAATTTAGAAGGTCCTCCAGGATTTTCTAGCACTGTGCCCGCTGTGTGGCTGAGGCAGGATGGGTACTCATTAGTGGGAGTGTTATCTTGTACTCATTTAGCAAGGACTGTAGGATCCAATAGCAGTCTGAGGCTTTGCTTTCCTTCTTTCTACCTAGCCTGACCTGTACAAATTAGGAGCAGATATTTCGGTATAAAATATTTAAAAGATACAGCACTTTGTATGACTTTCTGATATGTTAATGAGAAAATGGAAGGAGAAGACAGATTTCATAAATTTTAATAAGATTTCCTAGGAATTTGTAGGCTTCAGTAAAATAGTGTCAAGCACTTTTTTTTTCATTACTTTCCTCAGCTAACAATGAAGGCTGTTATTTTTATGAAGGAGTAAAATAAATGGGATAATATGAACTACAAGAAAGCCTGTTATAGATCCTCTGTGAGTGCTTCTTGCGAAGATCTGTAAAGTTATAGAGAGCTTGCAAATCTTTAGGCTTCAGACATCTGCTCCAGAGCCTGGTAAAGCACTGAGACCATCCATATCAGTGCACCACAATGCTGTCTGCTACCTTCCCTTGTCTTCTATCACTACATTTCCCTATTACATAGGGACATCCTATGTAATCTCAGTAGCTGCTCTGCTACCCTTTTTTTTTTCTGTGGCACATTGATCCTTTCCACAAACACCCACAGCTTGATATTCATTTTCAAAGTCACAAGGATCTGATAGGCTTAAAGTGCCTGTTTTGCAGTTTCCTGTTTTGGAACGGTCTCCTAGCTGCTTTTTCTGTTTTTAACTGTACCACAGGGAAGCTTGACACAGCTATCATACTGTAATAATATATTCCATTAAATCATTCTTTACTGCTTGCATTACATTTTTTTTTTTTTTTTTTAAGAGAGTCTGCAAAAATTAAATGCTTCCTCACATTCCCCCACCCAAAGGGAGGAAAAACAGTTATAGGATGGGAAAAGGGAGGGATTTTGGGCTGGGCAGGACTTAACAAGAACACTTAAGTACTCTTGACCCCCTAGTGAGGAACAGCAGAAAGAATAAAAGTCAAGATTTTCTGTGCAGTGAGTGTTTATGTGCTTAACAGTATTCAGCTTCATGAGCTGTAACACTAACAACTTCTTTTGGTAGGTCTTTCATCTCTATAAACAGCTTACTGCAGCCATCACAGTTAATTTGATTAGTGGCACTCAGACATAAACCCAGTGAAACAGCAGCTTAAGAGCACTTTGCTAACAGCAGCTATACTGGGAATTTTAATCTTTGTCAGAGCCACACAGGAGGACAGCTATTTCTCTCACATTTCCGAATGTTTTTAAACTATTTTGAACACTTCTGTGCTTCAGGGAATGACGTATAAAGGGTGAGAAAGATTATCACCTGACAAAGCTTTCTTGAATTAGGTCACTGCAGGCTGTTTCATTTAACAGTTCCTCCTTTTCCCGTGTGCTAAAACTCAAGCTTTTCTTCTTCACTCTTGCATGGATTTGGAAATGTTTCTTGATGCACGAGCACAGAGGATGCATGACTGAGGTATTACCCTTCCTTCTCTGACACCATTTTCAAAAGGAAGGAAGGACAGGATCCATATTTCATGTAAAAGTTAGTTTCTGCATGTGTCCCAGCATTATGCTATGCTGCTGCCATAGATTGTGTTCCCAAGTCTGTCAGTGCCCATTATAGTTAAGATGGCTTTGTTACCTATTTCTCAGGCTGGGTGACATGGTATATTTGCTTGCAGAATTGATGAAGTGCCCAGCTTGTTTGGGTCCTGTGGATTTTTAAATGGAAAATATGAAATGCAAACCATTGTTTGTGATAGAAAAGGAAAGGAAAGAAGGTGCAGGCTTTGACAGATCATTAGGGGAGGCTTTTGGTGTACAAAGATTCGAGCAGTCATTTTCCATGTTTGACATGCAGGTGGTAAAGGCAAATGCTGTACGTGGGGGAGTATATATTCCCTCTCCTTCCTCTGTTGAAGAGGTAAAGATATAAAATTCATTTAAAAGGCTATACCTGATCATATCTTGATACAGTAAAACTGAGAAGAATTAGATCTTATCTTAGTATCTCTGCTTACGTAAAATAACAGTGTAAGGTTTTGATAATCACTGGTTTAGTGTGGCTGCCAAAATGATCAATAGTGAAACAGTTAAAGTGAAAGTATTTAAGCACTGCCACTTAATTTTACATTTAACACCTGCTGAGATAAATTGAAGCTGCTAGCACTAGTTGCTTTAAAAATGAAGAAAAAAAAATTAAATAGAAGTTTGACTTCTATAAGTCATTGACTTGGCAAATTTTCAGAAAGAGAAAACTAAGCAGCAGTTTATGTGACCAGATAATCATATCTTCCCTATTAGATTTGAATTACAGATGCAGAGGCTTTTGGCCCACACAGGTTTAATAAGCACTATCTTCCAGGAACCATGTGTATCTGAGAATGGATACATGCTATGGCATTATAGATGGCATTGTATCTGATCAATAGTTCTGATCTGCAATTTTTCTGCTTTTTTATTTCTTTGATTTTCCTACAGTGCGTCCTTTCCCTGAACACTTAGAATTGACTTAATAATGTTATCCACTTGATTACAGACCTATCAGTACTTCTCTCAGTCCCAAATGACAGCAAGCATGCTACTCTGCTTTCAATGTAATATTAACTGAACCAGTTAATACACTCAAAAATAATGGCAAACTTTCTTCTGATAGTATGAAGACAATATGGTTGGTAAAATGGTTGATTGTCCCCTTCACTCGTGCTGTAGAGTGTCCTGGGTTCAGCAGTAGCAGTCATTTTTCCCCTTCTTGGTAGCTGGTGCAGTGCAGTGTTTTGACTTTCAGCTCGGGAACAGAGCTGATAACAAGCGATGTTTTGGTTTGGCCAAGGACTTTGTGAGCCTCATGCTCTGCCAGGGAGGAGGGGGAGCCAGGAGGAAGCAGAGACAGGACACCTGACCCAAACTGACCAAAGAAGTATTCCATACCACAGCACGTCATGCCCAGGAGGTAACTGGGAGTTAGCCGGAAGGGCTGGGAGACGGCAGGGTTGGAGGAGGTATCGGTCGGAGCTTGGTCGGGCTTGGGGGGCTAGTTATCGGTCGGCTGGTGGTGAGATGATGTATTCTCTTCCCTTGTTATTTCCTTTATCATTATTATCATTGGTGGTAGCAGTAGTGATTTGTGTTATACCTTAGTTACTAAACTGTTCTTATCTCAACCTGTGGGAGTTGCATTCTTTTTGATTCTCCTCTCCGTCCCTCCGAGAGCAGGGGGAGGGCAAGAAAAGGGGGGGAAGTGAGCGAACGAATTACCTGACTGGGTTTAAACCACGACAGTTCTTTTTGGCGCCCAACGTGGGGCACGAAGGGTTGAGATAACGACAGATTTGACTGGATTAATAGTCACTCGTCACAATGCTGATTTATTGGCTCTCAGAGTTGTTTCGCTTGATCTCACAGCTTCAGAATGTTGTAACTTACGTAGAGCCGGTATTTGCTGTGTTAGTGTTTATCAAGTATGGGGCCTGGGCTAAGGTTCTTGTCTCACTGTGCTTTATGGCAATGGCTTGTAATACGGGCGGGCCCCAGCAGCAGGGCGGGACGGACGTGGCCGTGGACTTGTACCTGGCCGTCCGGCTGCTCTTCACCGTCCTGGCCCTCACCCTACTCTCCATCTTCGTGAGGCTGCGGGGAGCCGAGGGGGAGCGGCCCCGGGAGCCGGCGGCTGCTGAAGCGGCCCGGGAGAGCGGCCCCGGGGACCAAGCGGAGGCGGGACCGGGGCCGGAGGCCGCGAGGGGACGGCTGCCGGTGGAGGAGGTCGGGGCGGTCGAGGAGCAGAAGGAGGCGGCTGCCGAGCAGCGGGAGAAGGCGGCGGAGGAGCCGAGCCCCGCGGAGGAGCCCAGCCCCGCGGCCGAGCCCAGCCCCGCGACGGCCGAGAGCATTCCCCGGCAGCCGCCCGCCGAGCCCCAGGAGGATGCAGGAGACCCCGCAGCATTTCCCAGCAAGGCAGAGGAGGAAGAGCTGGACTCGGGAAAAGAGGAGCTGGCGGTGGGAGAGCCGGCAAGCACAGCAGCTGCACCAGCCCCAGTGACAAGTACGGCAGCATCGTTTGAGAGTTCTGGAGGTCTTGAATGGCCTTTGGGTGTTCTTGGGACCTGCCTGCTGATTGTGATGGGGATCAGCATGTTGGCACACACACAGACTGTGTTCTACCCACAACCATTTTGTCTGATCTCAAAAGTTAAGCAGAGTCAGGTTTGGGTCTTGTCTGGGGTTAGACGAGGATATGGGGGGACCAAGAGATTTTCCCCAAGGCTGGACAGTCATGAGTGGCAGGGTGTGTGGGACAGTATGGGCAAGTATCTAGTCCACTGGGCCCCTCCAGTGCTTTGGAAGCGTCGGAGATGGAAGGCAGCTGTATGGAGTCCCCAGCAACAAGCTGCAGAAACTGCTGAAGGGGACAGTGAATTATTTTAAGCCTGGTGGGCCCATGGCACTTCAGGCCATCAGAGCAGAGATGCAACATAGAGATGGACTCATGATCGAGGGGTGGACTTAGCAATGGACACTATTGCCCAGGTTATTCACGAGCGTGAACACTGCACACAGTCTCTCCTGCTCTGGAAGACTGTTACAAGAGATGGAGCCTGACATCATGGACCAGATGGACACAGCAGCTTTATAGGGACTGGTCCATGCACTAAGATAAGAGTGCACCGAGATAAGAGTGATGGTATATTGAAAATGTGGGATCTGAGCATGACGTGAATGGTATGGAATAAGGGGTGGATAATGTCCTGGGTTCAGCAGTAGCAGTCATTTTTCCCCTTCTTGGTAGCTGGTGCAGTGCAGTGTTTTGACTTTCAGCTCGGGAACAGAGCTGATAACAAGCGATGTTTTGGTTTGGCCAAGGACTTTGTGAGCCTCATGCTCTGCCAGGGAGGAGGGGGAGCCAGGAGGAAGCAGAGACAGGACACCTGACCCAAACTGACCAAAGAAGTATTCCATACCACAGCACGTCATGCCCAGGAGGTAACTGGGAGTTAGCCGGAAGGGCTGGGAGACGGCAGGGTTGGAGGAGGTATCGGTCGGAGCTTGGTCGGGCTTGGGGGGCTAGTTATCGGTCGGCTGGTGGTGAGATGATGTATTCTCTTCCCTTGTTATTTCCTTTATCATTATTATCATTGGTGGTAGCAGTAGTGATTTGTGTTATACCTTAGTTACTAAACTGTTCTTATCTCAACCTGTGGGAGTTGCATTCTTTTTGATTCTCCTCTCCGTCCCTCCGAGAGCAGGGGGAGGGCAAGAAAAGGGGGGGAAGTGAGCGAACGAATTACCTGACTGGGTTTAAACCACGACATAGAGTAAGCCATAGCTGCCAGCAAAAGAAGGAATGTAGTGCTTGCCACTACCAAAAATATTTTTTCCATACCAAAAATAATTTGGATCGAGGCGTTTTATTTAAATATATTCAAGGTACTTCATATTCAGGGTACGTATGAAATATGTTTTGGGTATGTTTGCCTGTTTATTTTAGATAAACAGGGGATTTGAAAATTCCAGCTGTTTCACACGCTACCTGCCAGTAGGTCACAGAATGTCACTGCAAAACTGAATAGTTTCTTGAAACAAGCTATTCAAATTCTCAAATCAGGTACACCTTATCAGCTGCCTAGCAACCCATCAGCCATCCCACCCCTCCCTGGGAAAATATGGGAAAGCAAGAGTGTCTGGAAGGATTCAAGTCTGATAAACAAAGGTGGGACCAGGCTTTCAGAACTGGCCATGACTTCTGAGGAATGCCCTCCTTTATGGAAGCATATGTGGATTTACACTGGTTTAGTATATTGTAGTAAAAGAAATAATTCAATCCTAGAATCAGTTTACAGTTAAACAAAGACTACTGTATTATATTGGCCAATAATGGTTACAGTATATATTTGGATTCTGCTATTCAGCTTAGTTTCAGGGGCCTGAACAAATGACAGAGAAGTAATGTAAAATTGCATGGCTCAAAGGACTGCTTAATAGGGTACAGAGCTTCTTATCTCTAAGTAGTCTGTGTGGGCTTAATAGGGCCCAAATGTTGTGACAAACACTTATGCAGACACCAGAGCACAGTGTCCTGATTTTTTTTTAAAGGGCTATAGACTCCAGTCCTACTGACATCAGTGTGAATGTTTCAGCTTCTTTACTTAGAGTGTACTGAAGAAAACTCAGTTTTTAACTCAGCCTTACAGAGCTCTCGTGTAACTGAAGACAACAATAGATATTTTAGTCAGCTCTGAAATTCACAAAAATTCACTTAGTGCAAAAAAAAGATTCTTTCTTGTTTGAGCTATTACATATTTTTTTTCCCAAACTGCTTCACATTGCTGGCACAAGTAGTTGGTTCTGCTCCTTCGGAGAAGGAGAAAACAGCCATTTCAATGTGTTTCTTGTGCCACCTATGTCATTTGTTTTGTATATTAATGATACCACTAGATGCAAAAGTACTGAAATTCCAAAAAGGAAGTGTCAAAAACTCCCAAGAGATTTCAAGTTGCAATGAAGTACTTAGATGTGTGTTTATAGAGTGCTCAGATCCTTTTGGAAATCCCACAGCTATTTCTTACAGCTTGTTATCTGCTGACTATAGAAGTGGGTATGATAAGGAAGGGACAGACTGTGACTTCTTATTTTTGCCATCACTGACAGCCTCAGAGGTGAGGTTAAATTTTAGAAGTCTGTAAAACCTGGTTTGCCTTTATGCTTATATAAGGTTCCTTGGGATCTGTGTTAAGGCATAAAATACATGTGCAATGTCTGCACTTCACTTACTAGAAGGAGAGAAGTCTTCTTTCCAGGACTCATAATTTGAGTTCTTTCATGGTTAGTGAGTCATAGAATCATAAAATGGTTTGGGTTGGAAGGGGCCTTAAAGATTGTTTGCTTTCAGCTCCCCTGCCATGGGCAGGCATACTTTCCACTAGACCATGTTTCTCAAAGCCTCATCTTGCCTGGGCTTTACCACTTCAAGGGATGGGGTAGCCACAATTTCCAGTGTCCCATCACCGTCATAGTAAAGAATTTCTTCCTAATATTTAGCTAAATCTACCTTCTTTCAGTAGATTTTAATTAGACAGTCCTTTCATGCGTATAGAGTAACCACAAAAAAAAATAAAAAAGGAAACAAAATATTTACCATGAACAATGTTAACAACCTTAACTGAATACTGCTGCTACAGAGGAGGCATCCCATCAGACACCAGTTTTTCATGACTTCAAAAGCTCTTTCATTAGAGTACTGAAAAATGGCTGTACTAAAATATATCTGGCTCTTCTTGCATAATCTATTCACTTATCATAATGATGTATTGTAAAATTCAGGTTTGGCAGGTTCAACATACCAGAGGTAGATATCTGCTTGCAAGTAAACTGTGTTTATTTAAAGAGTTAGAAGTAGAGAAAAAGAAGAGCATATTGAAAAGGAAGATATCTTCCTGTATTTTCCTGGGAGACTCTGGAAGATTTCATAGTTATTCTGTAAATGTTGCAGAGGAAATGGATCCCCTTGTTAGGCTGCCTAGAAAAAAATTTGTACCTTAAAACTAAGTTCAAAGATGGCACAAGCCAGCAAATCCAGGCAGCACATCTAAGAAAGCAATTTTTTTCTGATCATAGAAAACCCAAAGCTAATCCAACAAGTATAAAAAGGTGCTTCTCCCTTTGCATTTATATAACAGAAAAAACTATTATACCGAGCAGACTAAAATTCTGACATCAACCTCTTGATATCCGCCTCACAAACCAGCAATGGATCCATTCATTACTTCACCCAGTATCGCCTTCTGCCCTATATAATGGGAATTTTTCTCTGGTTGTAACATACTTCAATGAAAACTTTTTCAAAAGCACCTGCTTCAACACTTTGCTGCTTTATAATGAAGGAGAAAGCTCTTCAAATTTCTGTATGTGTATATTTATATATATGTACTATTTGTGGATATATATAAAATACATGTACATATAATATTTGTCCTCTATGATGCACTTACTGTTCATTGACTTCCCATATATCAATGATGAGAATTCCGCATAGGTAGGGGTAAAAATACAATGAGATTTTTCCCCTGGAGAGATGTTTCCATAAAAGGTGCAGTCTCTCATATTGCAGGCAGAATTCAGAAATTGCTGGAAGCTTGAAGAGCTGGTAAATACCCATTTCTTGACCAGAATATTTTACTTTTTACTTTACCTTCTTTCTGATACCTGTTTTTCATTCTTTCTGTGTCTTATCGGAAGTGTCTCTGTCCTGTTTGGGTTCTATGGTTCCTAAATCATTGTGCATATCTATTTCTACCTTCATCCATTGCTGTGGTGTCCAATTTGTGGGGAAAAAAGCAAAGGCTGTGAGGTTTGTTTGTTTAAGAATAAGTTGCTTCTATACTCTGGTTTGATTTTCGAATGTGGCAATCTAAGTCTAATAAGATAAAAGAGCCTGCAGGCAGTCCTTCTATATAAGGAGAAAATTTAGTAACATGAAATTATGGAAGTGCATGTTATCACATCCTGACCCCAGAGCATTTTTTTCAGTGAAAAAGGAAATAATTTGGTTTTGAATCTCAGAATGGCCATCATGAAGCACTCCTTAGAAGGCAGTCATACTGTAGTTAGGCTGCTTTACCCTTCGTCCTGCCGCAGTATGCTAGTATGTGACAGCACAGTTATAGAAAAGCTACAGAAGTTACAGTAAACTAGCTTTGTCTTCTACAAACTCAAAACTGAATGTAAGTCATCTGCAGAACCCAGGACATAATGCCTGGAGCATGTAGCATCAGCTGATTCTGATAAGAATATCAGGAATGCCCTACTTAATTTACCTGTCCAGTAATACTAGATAAGAAAGAGTCAAGCCCAGATGAATCTATAATGCAGTGCTGCCTGCCATGCTTTTAGTGAAAGCAGAAACAGTATCCACCTGTTGTAGAGCATACCTGAGCATTTTGAGTTGTTATTTCTGCTCCATTTAAGGGATAATACCATGAATGAGGGAATGTATTAATCATGCATACATCAATACTAGAATTTGTTTAGTAACAGGTTAGTTCTTGTTCATAGTAGATGTTCATTCTTATAACAGAGAGGTTTGGGAGGGGAAGTCACAGTTAACAAAGCACTATCCTGTTGTTGAAATTCTTCTGTTGTTTTCTTTCCTCTAAATATCCTAGTCAATCAGTATGATAATCATGCAGGAGTACACCATGACTAATGTATTTCTGAGAGACTTTCCAGAAAGATAAAAGTATAGGGCAGTAAGTGGCATTTTAGTGAGAGCCCTCCCCTCAGCTCTGGATGAAAGGCCTGTTTTCATCAGAGACCACTTGTGACACACTGAGATTGTTGTGAAGTGGCCTATGTGAATATGCGATAGACAAAACTGAGCTCTGTGTCTTCTTGTTTCCTCTTTTTGTTTGACTAAAACCAAAGCTAAATATTATTTCATTTGTATAGTGCTGCCAGTAGACTCATAGTCTCTACAAATGGCTAGGAATAAGAGTATTTTAAGCAATATTTTATGCACAGGCTGAATTTCCCATCAAAGTCAACAGGTAACTTCCTTCAACTGCATCTGTACAGAAGAGCTGCTGTCACCAGCTCATTCCCTCTTTAATGGTCCTTCTCTCTTTAAAAGTTGTGCTTGGTTTTATATCTAGATTCCACAGTGATTTTTATTGTTAATTTTGTGTAGCAGTGAGCAGAGAAGTTTTTGTTTACATAGGATAAGATTTAGCAGCCATTGTTATGTTAATCATCCATGACACTCATTTCACATCTCATCTGTTATATGAGTGAAATGTGAAAATAATTGTTTTTCCAGCATATCATGGATAAAATGTCTTACAACCAACAGGAATGATGGTTGTAAGAAGAAATTAGTCTTCTGTGTTAGTGTGATTTACCAGCCAAAGACTGGAACCACCTTCTTCTCACAGTTTCATAGTAGTAGCAAGGGGCAAAACTATGGAACTGCTACAGCTCACAAACGCATTGCTGAAGTCTAAGATACTAGTTTCAATGGCAGGGTTGATGTTTTGTGTTTATTTTAATGCAGCACCCACAGGCAGATTTGAAGTTTTTTTGACTGTTAACCTTGCAAATAATCACAACTGGCCAAATTCTGCTACTCAAGCAGACTGAATAAAATTCTGGATGGTCTAAATGGTTACTGTGTTAATGCTTGATGTACTTTCTATTCACTATGAACAATGGCGCAGGGGCTGGAACCTGATTTCTAGTGAGTAAAGATATTTGATTGGAATCAAGTTATGTTTCTTTTATTTTGCACTAAAGAAGGAAAATATTTAGAAGGAAGGAAAAAGACAAGACAGTTCTGTCCCCTGTAGAGCACAGTGTCAAATTACAGTCAACAAGACATTAAAAGATTCAGAAAATAAAGGAATTCATAGTGCAAAAAAGAAATCATGACGCTCTCTGTCCTTTTAGAGCAGAGTATAAGATAAGAATAGTGATGTTAAGTAGTGAGAAATTGCCAAAGAATTACTTGTGAGTTGTGCTTTGCAATAAGACAAAGACCTAGGGTTTTTTGGTTGTTTTTTGCATCTTCTTGAGAACAGAATGGGTTTTAATTATAGTATGTCTTCCGTTGTGCACATAGTTATTATAACTCATTCAATTCTAACTCTGAAAATGATTAGTTCCTTAAGGCAATGCTTTGATGAAGTTTGGAATGTAGTTTGAAAAGTCTGTAAGAGAATTTTATGTTTTACTTTACAGGCTTCAGATTACATATCTGGTGCAAGTGTTATAATGAGTATTAGGAGAATCAATTTGGTTGCATTCCTAAATACAGTTAAACCAGAGAGCTGCAGGCTTGCCTTTATGACTTTATATATCTATTATACATCAAAAGGACATGACAGTTGTGCTATGAACCAAGAAAATTCACAATTACAGGGAAAATATTAACACACTTGTACTCAGCAAAACCACAGTGCAACTCATTAGAAATTAATTTAGCAACTCACTGTGAAATCCTTATAAAGACAAAACTCCCACTGGTGCAAATTTACTGCTAGACTAGAAGTTGAACTTACCCCATATTTAAATGTCGGAAGATAATCAGAATTTCACATTAGCAAGGATTATAGAATAAGACCCTAGACTTGAGGAGGCCAAATTTCTTCTCTCATTTTGGAGGCAGTCCCCAGTGCTTTTTCCTTTCGAAGTTAAAGTGAATAAACACAGATTTTTCTCTTGGAAAAATAAATATGGTAAAATAGAGTGCAAATGTCATTATGCTGTAAGGACTTGGATTAATCCAGATCTCTGTCCATTACTTAGAGGCAGTTTAGGCCATTACCCTAAATTCATTGAAAGGAGAGAGACTTTTTTTTCAAATTCAGGGGACCTACCCAATGACTTTTGAGGAACGTCAGCTAATGAATATGGGTCCAAATTCTGTCCATTCCTGTAAGTCTGTGAACAGCACCCAAAATGTACTGCTGAAAACACTCAACTCTTGCCTATATTAATTTGTCTTTCTAAAATATCTGTGTTCAGATGAGAAGATATGTGTTAGCTGTGTACAATTCATGCAAGACTCACAGATTTTGTTTTTATCATCGGTAATATTTTATTAAATGATAGACTGGCCTGAAGCACATACCAGGAAAAAGCAAAAACAAACACCAAAGCAACAAAAAAACAAACAAAAAAAAACAAACAAAAAAAAACCACCAAAAGCCAAGAAAGGCAATGAAGGATCTTTATGGAGCATGTATGATATTCGCTAATTGTTTCAGACGTTCAAACTTGTGACCGTGCAGTTAATTGGAGTTATTTGACACTTTCTCCAGTTGTTTTTGGCAGTAGTTCCAAATAATATATTTTTATACAGAATTACTCGTTGTTAAAGGAAACAGTGATTGAGTGCTACAGTTAAGTACGATAACGGAAGTGTCACCTGGAACCTTCTTCTTCAGCTGGATTTGAACTCTTGTATCGCAGAGGTACAGAGACATTAATTTCTCCAGCTGATATGTTCATCTTAAACTCAGAAGAAACACTTAAGATTTTTCTTCCTACCTCTCCCTGAAGGTGAGTGACACCACAGAAGCTCTTTAAACAAGGAAATCCTAGTAGCTTAATTTATTGATTGTTGCCTGCAACTTATTTAATATTTATATGCATCTGACCATCTGATAGAAGCGATAATTCTATCTGGAATCCTAGACAAATGGTCTTACAGATTTTTGGGCAGCACACCTGACTTTAACTCTCATACTGAGCCCTTAAGTCCTTGCATTTGTTAAATCAGATTCAGACACGATGCACTGACCTTACTACACCTACATTGCAGGACACAAATGACACATATGAACACATGGATGCGTGCAGTCCCCTGTCATATGATGTAGCTCTGCAGATCACATTCTTGCATTTGCTAAAAGTCTAAGCAAATAATAATTTTTTTGTATTTAAAAAACCCAAACACTTTCCTAATTTGTTCTTACAATTTCAGAGGGTTATCTTAAGTGACTATGATGCCCACAGGAAAACAGAAAAATTGTTCTGTGATAGTTGTTTATCTACAGTTTTGCATAGTCAGAGCAGAAAGTGTTTATAGAAGGGTACTATTTCATTACTTTCAGGATAATTCAATTTTTATGCTTCTGCTGGAGAGAGAGGAAAATCCATGTGTAATCCACCATTCTAAAGCTGTTTTACATAAAATGATACAAACAATTATACATCTTAATTATTGTATTTGGCTAACTGATATCCAGAGATCTATATTGAGAAAAATTACACAGATTAGGAAGCTGGGTGCCACAATGGATAAATTGTGTTTCCAGTTATGTCGTTGAAAATACTTTAGAAATCAGTGAAGTTAAAGATGGGTTGCATGGGTGTGACTGATGTCAGGATATGGCCAATAAACTCCTCATTAAAGAAAGGAATAATCTGAATAACTCTAATTAGTGTGGTTTCTCAAAGCAGAGATGGACCTTAGCTGCTGCTGTAAAGTATAAAACCCATTTTTCTGTTTTAAATCCACCTCTCAACAACAAAAATAAAGGAAGAAAACCAATTTTCTAGCTGAAAAGAATAAAGCAACATCTATTTTGATCAAACTTTAGTTTTTACTTGCAGAGAAACTGATATTTCAGGCCCAAGAAAATAAATATATACATATTTACACAGAGATATTGCCAAAGCTTTAATCCTAAAATCATGGGCCCATCAGGAAACAGCTGCCCTCCTCTAAAACTATAATAATGTTAAGTTTGGGGAGTTGTTTTTTTTCAGGGGGTGGAGGAGTAATATTCCAGGCCTGCGAGGTACTGTAGTTTTCAAAGCAAAGCATCAAGAGAAACTGTAAATCAAAAATAAACCATAATACAGCTGCAACAACAGGACTTTTTTTTTTTTTTTCAGTTTTAATCTATGCTAAGGTTTGAGAGCTGTCTTAGTCTTTTCTAAATAAACCTTACAGGATTACTGTCCTGAAGATGCATTCAGCAAAATAATTTTGCAGTCCACAAGGTGCTCTTCTGGGTGCTTTTTTTCAATATCAACAAATTATTCCTATTTCATGCAATAAATTTATCATTTAGATTAGAAATGGAAGTATACATGAAGTGTGAAATACATGGATATTAGAGATTCATAATTCAATGTTTTGACATGATAACATTCAATAATTCAGAGAGAGAGTGGAAAGAAGGCAGCACAAGCACTTTGTAAGGTGAGTTGCATCTTTAATTTCCAACTTGTTAGGAAACATAGTTTCTTAAAGGCAGTAGTTACAAAAATAGGTGACAGTTGTCACCTTTGTCCTTTGCATGTGAAAGTGCTATTGAAAAAATTTCATAGCTATTCATGTTGTTTTGTCTGATTTATTTCTTAAAGCAAGCCTCCAAAGTTCCATAAGAAGGAATTAAAAATGCTAAGCAGATCTCCCCTAATCATCAGGGTGAGTTAATCTATCTCTTAATCAGTAGCTTTCAGACTGACTGATATTTGAACAACAAAGCATCCAGCAGTATTCAATTTTAAGGAATTCTATAATTATTTATGGTTTATATACAGAATTACCTATTATTAGCAGTTGTCTTCATAAGGTAGCACGTTTTACAGATCTGTACCTTGCATTGTTACCTGCCTAGCTGACCATAAACAAAATGCAATTATGGTCTAAATTATCCAGGCAGTTGTTGGTTTCTGTTCTGAGAATTTTTTCTAATTGCATCTGGCTGCTTGGGTATTTCAGAAATACAGAGTTCAAATTTTGCAGTAGCATTTACATTTGGAGCCGGTTGCTACTGCTGCCTTCTTTGCTGTTTGGTCCTTGCTTTTAGAATAGGCAGGATCATGGGAAAAAGCAGTCAGCCAAGCCCTGTCAGAAATTGCAGGAGCCAGAAATGTTGTACAGTCCACAGCAGTACCTCCCACAAATGAGATTATTCTACCCCACATCGAATACTTAGGGAAAATGAGGCAGTTTACACTGGAGATGGGGGGGGGGGGGGGGGGGAGAAAAGAAAAGAAAAGCTTTTATCTCAGGGAAACCCTGTCACAGTTTCTGCTAGAACATGGTTTACAATATGAAAATGCTGGAGAGTCTCTAAATCAGCAGAATTTAGTGTCTGCAGTGTGGACTGTTTTATAACAGCTGATTCTCACAGAGTGTTCTTTACGTATCTAAATATTTAGCCAATGTTGTCTGGCTTTAGTGTGTCACTCCTCTAGGTTAGCGGTTTATCAGGGTTTTTGGTTTGGATCAGCTTGGTTAGAAGCACAAGGCTTTCTATCACTTTATAGTGACTGGGCATATCCGATGCTTCTTGATTCTTTATGTGATTTATTTCAAACTGCTTTTTTTTTTTTTTTTTTTCCCAAATGTCTGTCTAGCATCTGGTATTTAGGTTCTTTACTGCTGAAGGTAACTTAAGACAAGATAATGTTTTTATTGCAAATAACTTATGCAAGGGTAAAAGAAGGGGGTAAAGTGTGGAGCTAGGAAAGAATGCTATTGTAAACTCAAATTTCAATGAATGGAAGAGAAATCACGGCTATGTATTGCCTCTGCAAAGCACTCTAATCAGACAAGAGCTATATGTAGCAGAAATGCTTGTATATGGTAACAGTGACATTGCAACCTAGAAATTAGGCATTTCTTCTAAGTCCTAATACCACCTCATACATTGGAATAACTGTGTATAACGTGAGCATTAGAGATTTCTGTGTATTTTTTCAGACTCTTAAAACTGAATAGTAACTGCAGGCTTTGGTACAGTAAGAAATAGGAACCCCAAACTCTTACAGAGGTAGGTAGAAAAGGAGGAGGAAATTTCATCAGAAGTAGAATACTAAATTCTGGATTTAAAATCACTGGTGCAAAGAGAATGAAGAGAAAAATCTATTTTGATTTTATTATGGCTTGACAAGACTTTGCATTGTTGAAATATAAGATGGACTAATCACATTAAAGCAATTACATTTAAGGTTTTTTTAGTTTTCTGTAAAACTAATTGGAAAACAGTGTTTAATAAAGTATTTATGGCAAAGCCAATGTATACTTTATTGTCTTTGTTACAAAAGACAATGGCACAATAATTTCTTGTGCCATAGTTTAAAATTCTTAATCACATTCTTCATTTTTACTCTAGGAAAGAAATGAATATGTTCTATATAACTGCCTTTTTGACAGGGTTTTCTCTGTGAATAGTCCAGAGATGTGATTAAATACTTTCTTTAATGTAGGCTGGGTAATGTAGAAACTTCCTCCCAATAGCAGGGTCAGTTTAACTGTCATACTACTAGATATCTGATGTGACATGCCCTAAACTCTGTTTCAGGGACCTTTTCCTAACACTCCATTTTGTTCATAACTATTAAGCCTCCAAATTGACATACATATTTAATGAAAGTCACCAGTTCTCAGGGTACACTACAGTCTAAAAGATTCTTAAAAATTATCTCAAAGATATACGTATTTTCTAGGAATCGAACCACACCAAGAGGTAGAAAAGAGCTAAACCATATTGCCAATGTCAGCTTTGACTTCTTAGAATAAGATTTTAAAAGTTGTGTTGATTAAATTTCTCAAACTTCACAGCTTTTTACATAAAATTCTTCCCCAACATTTTTCAGAGGCCTGGGGAGGGGCAAAATAAAAAAAAAAGAAAGAAATGTTGTACATTATGTACATATGTATCCAATCTGGGTTTGCGGTTTGGTTTTTTTTTCCCTGTCTCAGGCTACACTGAATGTAAGTAAGTGTAGGGCATCTAATATTTAGAAAAAACAATCAGAAACTCTTTGAAAATTGATTGATTTTTTTGGTTTTGTTTTGTTGTTCTTTTTTTTTTTAGGGTCTCAAAATTAGGTTTCCAAATTCATTTGAATATTTGCCATGATTGTGCTTGCTCCCATGCAACTCCAAAGATAATCCATGTCCTGGAGGACTTGCATTGCAGATTGTCTAGGCCAGAATATTATGTGATGATATGCCATTGCCAGCCCTGATGATAGCTTCACTTGGCAAGCAATCTCACTAATTTTGGTGGAGTAAGATGTTACTGCAAGTGAGCCACATTGAACCTAGAGGAGACAAAGTCCTGTGAGAGTGAGATGTTTCTCTCAAGCATCTTATTTTGGTTGATAATTCTTGAAGTCTGTCAGTGTCTTGAAAACATGCAGATGCCTCTTGTTTCTGATCAGTTGTATTTGTCAGCATTGCCTCACATAAGCATGATATGTTTTTGTAGTGTCATATACAAAAGTGGTATTTTTTGCATCACTCTGACATTTTGTTGCATATCAACCCAAAGGAGAATATCTAAGGACATTTTCTCTGCATGTGGAAAATGGAAGAAGTACAGTAGAGATGGTTAATCAGGGAGCCAAGTTCTGCAAGACTACTGCTGTTACCTTCAGTAGGCTCCAAACAGAGAGAGTGTAAGCCAAGCCTAGCCTCAGCCTCCAACTGAGGAACTTCCCTCACAGCCACACAGGCACAGCAGCTGCCTTCCGGTCTTGCTGGTTTAAAGTTTCTTCTGAACTGTCTGTGAGTGGCCCCCCAGATGTTTAATGAGCCATACTGATATGCCAAGTGACACACTTAGTTCTTCAGGCCTGGCGGATGTGTCATGTTCACACTGTCAGGGTCAAACTGCTCACCAGGCTCAGGGCAAGGCAGGACTTTTTGCCATTTAATCTCAAATATTCACCTCAGTGGCTACTAATCTTTGATCCTTTCTGTTGTAGTTTGTCTAGAAACGATCTATGGGCAAATATATGGGAAAATCATTCCATATAAGGGGAAATCTACAGGTGAAACCATAAGGAAAGTAAAATATAGATAAATGATTTTATGATGCCCTCTGACCTGAAGATCTATGAAATCTCTTATGTGGAGATGTGAAATAATCATAGAATCATAGAATAGTCTGGTTTGGAAAGGACCTTAAGATCATCTACTCCCAACCCCCCTGCCGTGGGCAAGTTCATGTCCCACTAGACCATGTCACCCAAGGCCTTGTCCAGTCTGGCCTTGAACACTCTGAGGGATGCAGCATTCATGACTTCCTTGGGCAGCCTGTTTCAGTGCCTCACCACCCTCACAGTTCATATGGGAGGTGCTCTAACCCCCTGATCATCCTTAAGGCCCTCCTCTGGACTTGTTTCAGCAGTTCCAAGTCTTTCTTATACTGGGGACACCAGAACTGTATACAGTACTCTCCAAATAGGGTCCCACAAGAGCAGAGCAGAGAGAGATCACCTCCTTTAACCTGCTGGTCACACTTCTTTTGATGCAGCCCAGCACACGTTTGGTTTCTGGGCTGTGAATGCACACTGACTGCTCATGTTCAGTTTCTCATTGACCTACAATCCCGAAGTTCTTCTTCATAGGGCTGTTCTGAATCTCTTGTTTGTCCAACCTGTAGCTGTGTCTGGTATTGCGTTGACCCAGGTGTAGGACCTTGCACTTGGCTTGGTTGAACTTCATGAGTTTGGCACTGGCCCACCTTTCAAGCTTGTCAAGGTCCCTCTGGATGGCATTCCTTCTCTACAGCATATCAACCGAACCACATAACATAGTGTCATTGGCAAACTTGCTGAGGGTGCACTCAATCCCACTGTCCATGTTGCCAGCAAAGATGTTGAACAGGATCAGTTCCAACACTGACCCCACCCTGAGGAACACCACTTGTGACTGGTTTCTGCGTGAACATTGAGCCATTGACTGCAACTCTCTGCATGCGGCCATCCAGCCAATTCTTTATCCACCAGGTGGTCCATCTGTCGGATCCATGTCTCTCCAATTGAGAGACAAGGATGTCGTGCAGGACTGATAAATAGAAGAAAGTGTATATAATGATCATGTAATACAATTAACTTGGCTGAGGCTGAGCAAGTTTCCCAGCGGAGGAGGAGAGGATTATGGTGTGTATGACAGTCAATGGTTGAAGGCCTGTTGTGTGTGTGAAGAGAATGGGGCGGTGAGAATCACAGGAGAGCCTGCTGCAGAAGTAAGGGGAAGACTGGTAAGAGTTAAAGAAGGTTAGCACCGAGGCTGTCTGATGAAAGATATGCAGGAAAATGGATTGTCAGGAAAGGTAATATAGAACAGCACAAAGTGAGGATAGTGAAACTAAAAAGTAGTCCTGAAAGAGCAAAGATGACTGAGAAACAGAAAGTCAGTGGTTAAAAGCTGTGGTTGGCATGTAATATGACAAAGAAAAGACACTTAACAGACCATTAATACATACTCCCAGAGCAGGTAACTCAGCAGTGTAGGTGGTAAATTAACAAGGCTGAGGAGCTCAGTGACAACACAGCTGTGTGTAATTGGCTCAGTAGAGCAGGTGGTGCAGGCTCTTCAGGCAGGAGGTTGCCTGGGTTTGCTTTTCTCCCTGAAGCCTCTTCTAGAATCCCCTAGTTTTCAACTCACAAAGATAATTCAGGATGAGATTGCCGCTTAGAAAATGGCAAAAGCATCAGATGTTGGTACAGTATAATAAATAATTAATTTCTTAAACTTATGGTTGGTATTACCAGACTTATATGTGCAAGCAGTTAAATAGCGGTTGTGCGGCTCAGCCCTCACTACTAATAGTTGTAGGTTTTTGCTTTGATATATTTGCTTTGTGTTTTTCTGGTGAGGCATGACCATGAAGTTTCTATACAAACTGCTGACTGGCTTTATTGTTTTTAATGGTCTGGTTTCTGGTAGCTGTCCGTAGAAGCAAAACAAAAACCTTGTTCTCTTCAAGAATATGCCTGGGCTGTTGGCTATTCCTAGTGAGAGATGTCAGTTACTGAAACCAGCTATTCTGATTTCAACAAACGTTGCTACATTTAGCTTTTACTCTTTTCAAACTTACTTCCACCCAGGATAAATGGGCATTTAGGTATAAACTAGCCATGTGTACTTAACCTACATGCAACATCAAAGCTGGGTTACTGTAATCTAGTTTAAACAGAAGGAGCTTTGCGCTCATTGTAAAACTGGGTTTTAACTACTGGCAAGTAAATAGCAGACATAGCTCAGCCTTTGGGTAATTTTCAAGTGCTAGGTTAGTGCTGCAGGAATAACTGTAGTGGACTATGGGTGAGACTGAGTCTTGTTCAGACATCACTGGCGAGGAATCAATCATCCCCAAATCAGTCAGAGCTAATCAACACTTTTCAAGTTATGAATGCTGAACACTTGTCACAATCTGCAGCCGAAAAGTTATTCACTGAAATTATACAATGAATTAATGGAAGTAGTACCTTTGAGAAAATTCTAAGTGTTTTGCAAGTGATTTGTGAACAGGCAAAGTGAAATTAATTGGATGAATGATTTGTTATGAACTATTCTCCCAGCAATAATTTAGAAGTAGGAAAGTTATAGTTTTCTTTTTTCTGATTTCACTAAAGTTTGAAATGTTCACCCACGTATCCTGCCATAGAAACATAATCCCAGACTTGACCATTCTTTTCATCTTCTTTAACACCTTGCCATTTTGTGAGCATCACTGACATCTTTACATGTATTCATGAAGCAACTTATAGCTGAAACTTACAAGGAGTTTCTTTAATGATTAATATGTGATTAGAAATTCACAGAAAACTGTTCACTTTATTTTTTACTCAAAGTCCCAGTTCTACCACATTCACATGAGCCTACCATATAATGTTAGGAGGTAGAATTTTATCTATAAGCAACATTTTGAATCAGTAATCAATGCAGATTTCTGCCTGATATCTGAAGTAATTCTAACTCTGAAAGTTCATTAACAGGTGATTAGTGGTTTTAGAAAAGATAAATGAAGTAGTCTCCACCTGTTTCACTCTGTCTTTAGTGCTTAGCATAAATTTTCCATTTCCATAATGTAATGTGATTTGGTTTTGCCTCAGAAAACTGTTGTTCGGTCTTTATTAATGAACACTTTTATTTAGACTTAATAAATTTGTCAATACTGCAATGCATTCTGACTTGACTAGATTGAAACTGAATACCATGTACCTCCCAGATACAGATGCTGTGTTCTGAATGTGAAGGCACTTTGATTACACAGTCTTGGGTTTTGCATGTGAAATATTCTAAAATGTAAAACAAAATCATATTTTCTTACACTTCTGTAAGTTCTCTCTTAAGATATCACCTTAACATTAGAGTATGAATATAAGTATATAATATTATATTAATGAGTATAACCGTGACACTTGACAGCTTTTCACTTTATGCACAAGTTTATTTGCTACTGCCCTTTACAGTGAATAATGCTAGGTAGCTCAGGAAGTCTCCTGCCTGAGGACATTTTGCTATATTTAATGCATTCTTCCATCCGTGACATTTTCATATACTATGTATGCTACAGGAAGCATTTTCAGAAGCAGCTCTACCCTCTGAAATCACTAGAAATTCTTCTCTGAGTCAGACTAAAGTGATTTCTTTTGAAAATCCCATTCTACTTGTCTATACAGGAATAAAGACTGTGGCCTGCAAAGATAAAAGCTTTCTCAGAGAAACACTGGCATCTTGATACCACATTTGGGGAATTCTTATTAGCACTTTATTATACAGCTTTGGAGAACAAACCCAGGTTGCTTTGCTGTCTTTGCCAAACTATCTGAGGAATCCTTAAACAGCATAAAATAAATATTATTTGGGCCTTTGAAAAGGTATACCATGACTGAGGTTTGAGACTGCAATTTCCTAGGACCTTGATTCTTAGAACTTGAATTGTCATTATTTAAACTAAAAGCTTCCTCATTCTGTGAGAACAGTTTTGATTTGTTACAATAATGCTAGGGAACAATTAACCACCTCTTCCCCTGTGCTCCTCCTCTCTTTGAATTATAGTTGTCCTAAGCAATTGCAGCAAGCTCGGGCTTATAGTTCCAATGTGATCTAAGGTGAGGAAAATCTTTTAACTAGATTTCCAAACTAACAGTCCAAATTCCCTTCCTCAGTTTAAAATACTTCTCTGTATTGACATAAGCAATGTGAAAGAGAAATACTAGCATTTGTTAACAATCAATTTATTTCAGCTGCAGCTTCTGACTAAATTGATATTATTGATTATAGATATCACTTCCCTTAGAGACAGTAATGTGTGCATAGACCAAGGACCGTGCTGTGATCCATGTACTGTTTTTGGGGGGTGAATTTTTTTCTATTATCATGTGGTAAGAAGAAGAGTCAGGAAATGCTGAACTAGAAGTAAACTGGGCTTCCTACCCTCCCTCACCTTGTATTTAATTTGGAAAAAGTGAGGGAGGAGAATGTTGTTCTCATTTAGTTTTAGAGAAGCACATTAGAATGATCTGTGCAGATAAAGCAGCTAAACCAGCTGGTGTGTAGTCTAGGGTGGCTGAAACAGTCTGGTGTCTGCTTTTCCGTTAAGTAGCTGTTGGAATGATTTTCCTGTAGCTAAATTGTTCTTTGGGGAAGAAAGGTGTCTTGCTGATCTGTGCATAAGCTGGCTGCTGCTCAGTCACTTCATCCCAGTGTTCCCAGATGTCTAAACTGAAGATTTGTTTTAGCTTTTCTCAGCTCTGGGATTTGTACAGATATTGTTGAGTTTTTTTAATTATTATTTAATTTTGTTCCGATTTATATTGATCCAAATTGTGCCAGTTTGACAGCGCTGAAGTACTCTGTTCCTTGAATTAAATGTGCTTCCCAGCTGTTGTGTTCTTGCTCACTTCATGAAGTTCAAGAGAGATGGGAGAGCTGTGGCTCCTGACCCCAGGACACTGATGAGGCAGGCAGAAGCTCACATGTGTTGCGCTGCCCCAAGAATCTCTGCTCCTGACTTGCAAGACACTCAACTGGGCAGATTTGCCCTGAAGCCATGGATGTCCAGTTGTGAGGCACTGATCCATAAATTCATGTGTGTTTCCCTGTGAGGAGATAGGGAGTTGTCAGAAGTTCATCACTAATAAATTTTCTCAAGTTAAGTTACTTGAATGTATTCTGTTTGTGTTTTCTGCAGAGCTTTTCTAATATTTAGTAAGAAAGAAAATATTTGGTAGTTGTAATTTTAGTATCATTATCATTTAGTATCACTGCTTTGACAATATTGCAATAGAGAAGTACAAGAATTTTTAATTTTCTCACTACGTTTCCAAAGGAAATCTTGTCTGTGCTAAACACAAACAAATAAGTGCATTGTTCATACCTATTAAGTCTCCAAATTGACATACATATTTAAAGAAAGTCACCAGTTCTCAGGGTACACTACAGTCTAAAGTTTCAGCTATAAGTTGCTTCATGAATACATGTAAAGATGTCAGTGATGCTCACAAAATGGCAAGGTGCTAAAGAAGATGAAAAGAATGGTCAAGTCTGGGATTATGTTTCTATGGCAGGATATACAGGTGAACATTTCAAACTTTCTTTAGTGAAATCAGAAATCAGGTGCAGTTAACTGACATTGAGAATAGCCGATTTCTGATTCTCAAAATCAAACATAGTTTTTAAATACGTATGTCAAAATTTTCCAAGAATACTTCTTCAGTTGTGAAGAATCAAGCAGTCTTTGTAAAAAAGACTGTCTCTTGATAGACTTGTACTGCTATTTTGCCACCTGGGTGCCATCACAATCAAATGCAAAAATGACGGGATAATGCAGTAATGATTAGCTAGAATACAGCCGTGAAAATGTTCAGATTAATTTTACCGTATGCGACGCACATCATAGAAGTAATCAATGAGCCTTTAAATCTATTTGGAAGTGAAAAAGAAAAGCTGAAATGAATAAATTAATTACTACAGACATTCAACACACTTGGTCATGTACACAGTTAAGCATCTGTGCAAGATGCCATGTGATAATGCGTGTTGCTGAATGCTGAGAGGGGTTGACATTGTTTCTCAGGAAATAATTGACAGTCAGAAACATTCAGATGCATCAAGTCATTACCTAATTGTATTAAAACTCATTGCTAACACTAAAGAAGTGTTAATAAGCCCTAGTTTTCAAGACTTTGGTTTGTATCTGATGCCAATTCCAAATTAAATATGAGGAAATGTTTGAGTTTCTTCTTGCAGTCTGTCTTAGGCTTTCATGTCAGGCCACCAAAGACGATGCTTTGTGAGGAGGAGTTTTCCTGACCTCAAAATGGGTGTTGCGATGCTGAACTTAGGCTGCTCTGTATTGGAATTCAGTACTGCATCTGCCAAGGCAGTGCAATAGTGATGTTAAAAAGAGCATGTCGTTTCTATTAGTGAAGTTTTCCATGACATTTGGACATACCTTAAAGGAATTGTTATCTGTTGAAATAAGCTATCTAGATATATTTCATTAAGTGTATTAAACATTATATATTTGAATGTCATGTAAAATTTGCGATGTAGTTGGACTTGCTTTCATGAGAAAGTTACCTTGATTACTAGATTTTTTCAGTATTTTTAATTTCAATATTGCTTTCCATGCAAATAGTGAATTGTCACAGAATATCTAGGGTGTTCAGGGCACTGAAGATCTAAACCTTGCAAATTACAAGGCAATTATATTTTTAATTATTTGGTAACTTCAATTAGAGTGATTAAACTATGTACATAATTGTTCATTATATGCAAATATGTATTTGTGAAGTAAATACAGGGTATTACATGTGCTGGGTAAATACTGATGAGGGGAAGAATCCATGTGCATGAAGTTGACCCAAGATAGAAAGTAATCTCACAGATAGAGGGAGCCAATTTTTATTACTTTCTGTTACATGTGGGGGTTAGAATTTCAGTTCATGTTGTGAATTTTCCTTTTTCCAAAATTAGTCAGCAAGATAGCTACAAGGAGATCACTAAGTCACCCTGGTTTTTTGCTTTTTTGCTTTCTAAAAGAACTGTTTTCATGTCTCCCCTGCCAAAAAGTTTTGCAATTACCTGGATAACATTAATGAGAAATTTTAGGTTTTGGCAGTTACAGTGTTTGGAGAACTGGAACTTTAACAATTAGTAGCAACAATTTAAAGTTTATCACCCTCATTTTCATCCCCCATGGCATTATGGAAATTAATTTGTTTTGCAAATCGCAAGCTTTGTCATAAGAGGAAGGGAGCATGATGAAAGCCAGGTATTTGGTAGGAATTGTTGCTGTGTGCTCTGTAGTGGGAATCCTTGGCATCTTTGTTTATTTTACCTGGAGTTTCAGTTATAGGAAAAACATGTAATAATAAGTGGCATGCTCTGATGAAGTGATCATGCTAAAGAGAGAATGGTTGAAGGCTGGTTTTAGGAGGCTTAACAGTTTTTTTCATCTAGATAAATATGAAATGAATATCCTAAATCAAGCTGGGACCTGTGATGAGCTCCATGTAAGTCTGCCCCAATACAGAGCACCTGTAGTAGCTGTTGTGACTGTCATTTCATTGTCATTCCCAGAATGGGAATACAGTGTTAAAGTCAAAGAAAGGGAGTGAGTCTGTGAGAGAGTGTGAGAATGTGTTCTGCTTCTTTTCTCGCCTCTATTTAGGGCCACTGATGGGCCTTTACATTTTACAGTGTCATGTTTTGCAGAAATATTGTGAGTTTAGAAGCTATACAGATAGATATGGTAGGGTGGAGCAATCAACACCTCCTTTTGTCCAGAAGCCTGCTGATAGACTATGTTGCAGACAGCATTAAACATTGCTCCCAAAAGCTTCTTGGGAGGACTCTCAAGAGACAAGATTTACATAATCCTCTCATTCAGTGCTGCTTCTGACAATGTCTCTCGGATGTGTTTTTATTCCAATCTATTAACTGTTTTCTAACCTACAAGCAAATATTTAAAGAACACTTCTTTCTGCCAAAGGTTCAAGGCAGCTGAGCATATCAACCTGCTGTTCCATGGGAGGATAAATGGTCAAAATTTGCAGAAATACTGGGCAGCTTTTAATGGAGAGGCTCTGAAAGTCTTTTGTGCCCATCCTAATATAGGAAGAAATTATAATCAGAACACTTTTCAGAATTGGCATTGAGTTTCCTACTTGGAAAAGCACTTATCTAGCAAAAGCAAATGATTTCTTTACTACTTCAAACTGTAGACCCTTTTGAAATGTAAATTAGGAAAATGAAGGTCTCGGCATGCAGAAGAGTTCTGATGATTCATTTATTGTGATGTACCTCCCTGCTGTGCTATACGTAGTCATACTATAGGGCTGCCTTGCATAGTTCAGCTCCATCAAACAAGGAGGTACCACACTTAAAAGATTAACCTACAGTGATGTGTGCTGCTGCAGTTTATGGAAATGCCACCTCTATTAACTACAGCAATTAGCTGTTTCTCCTGTCTCAGCTTTTAAGCTACAAATTAATGAGCATATCAGTGAACGCATCTGTTACAGCAAAAGAACTTAAAGAAGTCCAGTTTTTGTTGAATGCAAATGCAGAAGTAAATGTGTAGAGAAAGTTCCCAGAGCTCTACCATAAATGAAAGAAGAGAGCTAAAAGCAAATGACAGTTAACTGTATGAGACTACTATCCTGATGCCGCCATTTCTGTGTAACTCCACGTGTGGTCATGTTGAATGACTGGAGACCACAGCCATCAGGGAGCTGGTGATACACTTTTAAAAACACAGATTCTTTGTTTTAAAACTGTCAGGAAGTCACAAAACCTGTTGTTTTCCTAGTAAAGCCGTGGTCCTTTTAACTTCACTTACATAGGTGCAAGTTAACAATTTCAGGAGATAAAATAGTACTTTTTTTTTTTTGTGACATTCATTCTGTTTAGTATAACAGGACTGAATATATTACTCCTAAATTAAAGAAAGCCTCCACCCTAAACTGGGAATTGAAAAGTCAATCTGTGAAGGTTGTCCTGAGGCTTGCAAATGGCAGCAGACACTGCTCTACAGAGACATATATTTAAATGCATCTCTCTCTATTTTTGAGTCATACTATTGCAATGCACAGGAGGCTGTGCAGAGCAAGGTTCAGGAAGGATGAACCTTCAGTTCATCAGGCACCTCACTGTGGATCACACTGCAGGAGCTTGTGCTCTTGTTGTTCTCCCTGCTGCTTAGGGAAAGTTTGTGCTGATTTGTGGAAATCTGTCTAATCTTGCGTGACGTGGCTCTGTGATATTGGCATGTGGCAAAATACTGACTTCAAACATCTTACCTCAGGATTTTTCCTTGCTATCAGCAGGTCTTTTAGTTATGTCTCTATTAGTGTTTAGGTAACAGGAAGGCTTTGGTACTGTTTTTAGGATCTAACAGCTGAATACCAGCACTCACAGTTTTACCAGTGTATTTTTCTGTCCCTCACCTCAAATGAGTGTTATTCTGTGTTGATCAGTGCATTAAATAATCTTGCAGGTTGGGCCATGAAAATTACTGAATAGAGTTGTGGGAGCAAATGTGGATTGTTTTGCACAAATTTGCCTCTTTCTGCTTGCATTGCCGGCATCTCAGAGATGATAATGCTAAAGGGGCAACTGCGATGTTGAGGATTGCCAACACTATTGTTTCACTTTTAGTCTTCTTTGTGTTAATCCATGCCTACAGGCTTTTTTTGACATTTGGTAATGGTCAAACCTTGATGCAAACACAATGTCTTTAGAAAGTAATTAACAATGTTATCGTTATGAAGCTGATCTTTTGTGTGTTTGAGAAGTGGGAAGGAAATCTTTCTCTCCATGGAGGGAATACTATTTAAGTATGTTCAGTGAGGATCTCAAGCACTTTTAGCAGTTAGTTACATAGCCAAAAAGGAAGCTCACCACAGGCACCATTTCTGATGTGCAGGAAGTGGCAAAGTATCGCCATGTGATGTGAAAGTGACATTACATCAAATGATTTAACTAATTAATTTGGTGGGGTGATGGGGCTTTGAACTAGCAGTAGATAATTTCTCTACTTTTGAGTTGGTATGGCAGTGGTACTGCTGCATCTAAAAAATTGAAGGTTATAAAATAAAGCAAGTTTGGAGGTGAAATTCACAGACATAAATGACAAGCTTGGTGCTTTAGTGTAATACTGCTCCCAGTGCTTTTGGTGGTGTTGATGAACACTCTCTCTTTGAGCACTTAGTTAAAACAACCATTTCTGTCTCCTTCCTTCCTATTGTGAACTGAACCAAGGCTGCAAATCTCACATGGACTATTGCTCCTCCTAGCACTGGTTTAAATTCCTTTTCTCTTTGAAATTAGAAAAAGCGCTTCTACATGTAAAAGACAAGGTTAAAACCTAGTATTTTAATGTTAATGCTACGCCTCTAAAGACATATCTTTTCATACAGATATGTCTTAGTCATATATGCGCTGAAGTCTCTTCTCATTCATCAAAACATTTAGGGACATGCATAAAGGCAGTGGAAATAATGTGTACTCTTGATGCTAATCCTTAACTTGGATTGTTTCCTTGGATTAGTTTGTTTTCCTGAATCTTAATCTGAAAAACAGGTTTTTTGCCATCTTCCAATTAATGAGTTTGAAGAACTTTGAGCTGATTTTGGGTGGCTGCAGTTTGGTTTTGAAGATCATTCGTTAAAGGTGGATGAGCATGTTAAGATGTATGATACATTAGTACATTATGGTACAGGTGCTTTTAGTTTGGAGCGTGGTATCACTGAAGTGCAGGAGAGAGATAAACTAATGGCTTCGAAATACTTATCACCATTCATTACACTCTGTGAAGTGATTTTTTGGAGGATTTACTGTAAATCCCTTAATTTTTAAGATCACAAACACCCTGGAGCAATGATAAATCCACTAAAACCTTTTCAAATTCAGTGGGTTCTGGATAATACTAAGTGGCTTACTACCTGTGACTAGCCGTCTAAGCTCTCTGCTTTCAGTGCAAGGTAGACAGCTCAGTTAGCTAAAATATAGTACAACTATACTTTTTACAAATTATATACTTTAAAAACAAGAGTTCTGTTTGTGTCACGTTCATTGGTTCTTGGTTCTGGTATAGCTGAAGCGTTAATTAGAAATATTATAAGCCACTGAGAGCAATGCCGCTTGCATCTGCAACAGAGGAAAATATCCAGTATTCCCGTACATAAAAATAAAAAGGGGCTCTTTTTTTGTTACTGCACAGAAGCAATTCCTACAGAGGCTTGCTCATGAGGAGACATGCCTAAGATGCTGTTATTCCTGACCAGAATCTGCCCTGTCAATTAACACTCAGCATGGCCGATACTGCCAGGGACAGAGCTAATGCACTGTGTCATGATTATTGTACTCCTCCGAGCATAAATTGAATGGGGAATGGTTAGTAATTAGCTCAAGCCAAATAGACTCTACACTTGTCTTCTTTTGTCATTAAAGTCCAGGCTGATAACAAAAGAAGCTCTGGTAATTAGCACAAAACCATGCAAGAGGCTTGACTGTGATGCACGAACTCTTTCACACATGAATTTATTTCTAATGAAAATTTGACTTGAAAAAACAATGGACAATGATAATTGCACATTAATAAGCAATAATTATTTTAGAAAGAAATTCAGTTTAAGGATCCGTTCTCTCTATGGCAAAGAATAATTAATAAAACTATTATATACTGCTTTAAGGCTATAGATATGCAATCAAATACATGTATGCATGCAGCCCTCCCCCTGAATTCCCAAGGGTAGAGCTAAACAGAGAGCTGGTTTAAATTTTGCTAATATTCCACACTCCTAACAATATGATTTGCAGAACCTACATTTTGTGCAAGCTTTAGAGGAAAAAAAATGCTTTTGAATGTGTTTTTTTAAATTCATTTTGATTAAAGAGTGTAGAAAGCACCTACAAAATTCAGTACAAGTGAATATCTGAAAATCTTAATGTATTTTATACAAACATATGTATATTTATGTTCCGCTACCTGGAAAGGTAGGTATTACACTTGTGTTCATTAAATCACAGTTTCAGGAACCACATGAGAAATGTTTCAAATTCTGAAAATTGCATAGTGTGGCTTTTCCATGCATAACAATGTCATGATAGTGAGATCAAATTTCCCATCATGACTAGAGTCTCAACTGCTGAAAGGGAATATGTGGCTTTCCGCAAGTGTAGATATCTGAGGTGGAGACCACAAACTTGCTGCTGGTGCTGATCAGAGTATGTCGTGCTCTTCAGTTTAGCCTGTTGTAGTTTGGGGCTTAATGTGTGCAATGTGAAATAATAATTTAAATCAACTGTTATCAAAGGTAATGATGTGGTGATAGATGAAGTTTTCAAGACACTGGAATGATCCAGAGGATCTGGAGGCTCTATAGTGAGTTTAATCATCCTTGTTGCTCCTTCATGCTAATGAGTAGCAAAAGGGTATATGGCAAATTTTTCAGTACGTTTTGTTCTTCTGTCTCTTCTCACTAACAATTAAGACTTGGGGTACAGCATGTCTGCACGTGGACCTGTAAAGGTGAGTCTTCTATTCGCACCTTCAAGTGGTGAATTTAACCCTTGTAATCTAAAGGCAGTGGTGACATACCACAGTGTAGTACAGCTGACTCCACTAACCCTGAAAGGGACAAAAGTTGTTGGCAGGGCCAGTCAGTATCTTTTTTAACAGTTGTTTGTTTGTTGTTTAATAATGAGCTAGTTTAATTTTAGAAAAGTTAGATGTTAACAGCATTAAAAAAGGGATGATGTGTTTTGCAAGCTATTGAACCCTCGTTCAGTTTACAGCCATCTTTAGAAAACACTCCTGCTGTTTCTCATGTTCTCTGGTGGATCTTCATACCTGATCAATAGATACAGTCTCTTCTTTCTCAAGCACATCTCAGTGTCTAGAGGAATCAAGGATATTCTTGGGGTTTGCTCCTAAATTGGTCAAGATTCGTGCTTAGTCCTGTTTGAAAAAAATGTTGCCTTGCACTGAGAGCTCATGTTGGATGCTGCATATCTCACTGAGGACTTTCTGCCTTCTGGGTCTTGATATTTATTGGGATTTTAATTTATTTATTTATTTATGTTACATTAAAATACAAAGATGCCTGCTTATCTAGCTTCTCTTTTGCTCCCTTGTAGAGGTTCAAAGAATGAAGCTTCTTTTATATGTACAGTCCTTGTTTTTGTCAAAAGGTGGACAAATGGAGCTGAATTGCAGCTCCAGAGGACAAGATTTTTTATTGAATTAATAACAGTTAAATAGTCAAGTGTATAGCTGTTTTCTGTGTAATTCTAAATTAAGGAGTCATGGCTGGGGGGGTTGATTTTACCCAACTGTCTGTATGCTTTAGTGTTTGGTTTGGGACACAGCTCATGTTTCCTTCCTATTTATTCAGTACCTCATAGGTGTTTGGCTTCACCACAGATTAAACTGGAAAAAAAAATAAATGTCTAGACCTGTAAAGCAACACAGGAAAAAAAAAATATATAAATTGCTCAGTATTTGTTGACTCCACCAAGGCTTTTAGAAAAAATGAGACCCTGACATTCATATGAGACTTCTAGATTCCAGTTTCCTCAAACACTGGAATAGTTTTCAACTGTAACAACTTGGGGGTTTGGTTTGTTTTTTTGTTTGGGGTTTGTTTGTTGTTTTTTTTCAGGGAATGATTTAGAGGGTTTTAACTTATATAAGAAAAATCAACTAAGATCTTTTTTTGAGATAATCTGTCTGTGCTTCCTGAGGCTGTAAGGAAGTTAAACATCACCTTACTTGAGCATTATAACCATCCCAAACTAACACAGTGCAAATTTCAGAAGCATTTTTCTTTCTGTGTCTCAATGCCATTCCAGCTTGCTTCTTCACTCTGATAACAGTGCTTACAATTCAGATAGCAGCAATCAACACTGAAACACACCAGGTGTGCATGTGCAGGGAATGCAATGCAGCAGTTTATCTATTTTGGAAGCTCTGCTATATTCCTCTTTTATTTTTTTTTTTCCTCTGATAGTGCCATCTAAGCACATTTTCCCAGAGAGATCAATAGCTGCTTCGTGTGTGTAAACTGATGTGTATGGCCTACAGGAAAGATGATAGAGGAAGACTCTGGAACTTCTGATATAGACAAATTCATTAAAGTAACAGTCTGTTTATCTAATCTTATTGATGTGTTGTAGTTACAGATCACTTGTTGTTATAGCAATTCATTTCTGTTTCTATTCAGGTAATTTTTATCATTAGTTTTGTCCCTACATAAATGATTCTAAATTGCTTCTCTCAAGATTTAAAGATATTTCAGATTTAAAAAACAAAATACTTCTGGCAGTTATAACAATAAAGACAAAAAAAAATACATAGCCATAGTCTATTGGCCAATAGTGTAAGGTCTTCGAGAAGAGCCCTAAAAGAAAACAGTAGGATGAAAAAGACCTTGGATTATCCTGTTGAAGATCAAGTTAAGGACTTTGCAGCTTCAGAGCTGACTGTTGGGATAATGGAGCTGTCATCTCCAACCTATTGGCTACCATTTGTTCTAAGGCAGTGAAGGTACAAATTAAAGGGATCAAGGGGCCCTCTTGGGGCTACTGTGGGATATGCATGAGATGTCAGTCCTCTTTGTGGAGAAGACAACTGTCTCTAGGACTACTGTTTTGTCTGCTTACATTGGCTAAAGGCATAATATGGCCTAACTGGGCCACTGCAACCAGCATGGTGCCAGTGCAGAGAGACCCATGACTACTTCATGGGATGCCCTAATAGCAGTCACAGCTCTTATGATGCCAACATCTCTCTTGCACTACATGTATAAACCACTCATCTTGCTAAAATCAAGCTACTTTTATTCAAAGGGTACTGATGAGCTCAAAAGTGCAAATGTTGATGAAATTCTCACAAAGCATGCAAGGGAAAAAAAGCAGATAAATGTTATCTCCCCTATTTCGCAAAAAGTGAAGCTGAGACTTAAAAGGACTGATTTCTCTGGGGAAAATACCTTGACTGTCCCTGAAGTATCCTTTTTCAGAGCTGTCAGCGTATGATGTGTGTATGAATAAAACATTGTGATTAATACTGAAACTGAGAGTGGTGTCATTCATTGTATTTAATGCTGTCATTGGCAGCATATTCTTTTTAGCCCTAAATTGTATACTGAAATGTTATTCATTGATGTGTTTGGGAAGAAAAATTGATAGAGTTCATGTCATCATGTGGAGCTTCCTGTGCATATTTTTAATCCTGGCTTGAAAGGATTACACATTTGCAGCTCTGTGAATGCCATGGGGAAGAGTAAAATGCTTAATAGCAGTGGCAGAGGACATAGCTGTTTGGCTGAATGCTGGGATTCTGCCTCTGCTCTGGCTTTGGGAAATGCCTCCTCTGTTGGCAGTGTAATTGCCATCAGGCAAAGGTGCACTATAGATACGAGACTTCTGTCACAACTTTTAAGCTGTGTTGAGAGCTACCTTGCAGTTATGCAATTTGCACTCTTAGATGGAACGCCTTTCTCTTACTGCTTATGAAATTCATGAAAAACTAAGGGTCCCAGATTACATCTTGAGTTTAATATTCTGTTTATACAGTAAGTGCAAACAACAACAACAAAATATGAGGGATGGTTCCAATGCTTTTATTGTGCAGTTAAAACCTGCGTTAAAAAACCCTGTTTGTACTACATCACAGCAAGTAGCTCTTCAGCATCAATGTTTTTATAGCTATCGAGTCACTTTCCAAAATTTTATATGGGTAAATAACTGCAATGCCAAGAAACCTTCACACCAAGTAGAAAAAACACAATTGCCATTGTATTAAAACAAGTAATATGTCCAGGCAGCCTGGATTATATTTTCAATGCTTAGATGATACATATTTGTATTTAAACATGCACCAAGGTTTAAGCATTTTGCATGGAAATAAATGAGTGCTGATGGAATTTCACAGTATGGGAGAAAATATTTCTATGTTTATCACTTCCAAGGTCGTGTTGCCTAAAAGCACAGACCGCTGTTCATTTATTTATTTATTTTTAATTGCTTTTCCACTGTCTGTTTTGATCAGTGTTACTGGAAGCAGTAGAAGAAGAAGTAGAGAATGTATTCACCTGACATAGGGTATGTTATGGTGTCACAGGAAGCCTTTGGGGGACAATTTGAGTTGAAGCTTTAATTTTAATTTGACAGCATTGAATTTAAACAAATGGTGACAAAAACTTTCGCATTCCCACACTGATTCATGATCCAAAACAGACCCAATATATATCTCAGAGAATCTTACACTAACACTAGCAGAGAAGACAGGCCATCAAAACTTGGCTCCAGAGCAGCAGGAAACTGATTGATTTCCTCTCATCCCTTCACAAACCTGGATTAGAGTAGCTCTGCAATAGGCCAATCAAAAAGTAATAATGGCACTTCTGACAGCATTGCAACCTTTTATTATCTCCACCTGCACCACTTGACATTCACAACTCCTGCTAGAAAATGTGGAATAGTGTTCAAAGTACAGAAGTCTACGGTAGGCTCTGGTATGCCATGCAATTATCATAGAATCATAGAATAGTTAGGGTTGGAAAGGACCTTAAGATCATCAAGTTCCAACCCCCCTGCCATGGGCAGGGACACCTTACGCTAAATCATCTCACCTAACTTCCCAAAGCAATATTTTTTAATTTTATGGCACTTTTTACCTAAGGATGGGAAAATTTGAGGTAAGGTTTAGGTGGAAGTTGAGACACCTGATGCCATATGATGGAGTTTGAGTCTTCAAAACAGCTGTATGGACATGTGGATACGTGATGCTGGTGTGTGTTTTTCATGCCTGGCCTTGGTCAGTCTCAGTGTCCCAGATGTTTCATCATGTGAACTAGCAAACTAGCTTAGATTCCTCTCCAGGAAACTGCAGTGTGGGATTGGACATGTCTTAACTTCCTTTATTGATCTCATTAATATTGCTGACAATTTTTAGAGAGGGAGCAGAGTGTAATCCTTGCACTATCCAGACCTTAGCATGTTGTTGCTGGATGCTCAGTTTCTACAAACAATCCCAGCTCCTTTGAGTTCACTGAAACAATGTTCATTTAGAGCTAATGAGTGTATTACTTCTTGTCCTTGACAATGCAAATCAATAGATTTGCACTATCTTCTGTCGTATTTGCTTCAGAATGACTGCAACGTGGTGTGCAATGAGGAAAAACTAGGTCCAAGGTTTTTTGCCAGTTATAGCCACTCAGATTCAGACTAGCAGCATTACTTTTATTGGAGCATCTGTGTTCATCAAGCTGGAGAGCAAGATCTCTCTTTTGATGTTAGATCACAGTGTTAAAATAAAACATCACAATTAAGCTAGATAATTCGTTAGGTATGAAAGAAAAAGCAGAGGGGAGTCATCCATGGGTTTTTTTCTTATGATGTTATAAAGTGCTACAGCCATTTCAACTTGTACTGAGCCAAAAATAACTCACTATAAGGATTTCACAAACTCTTCTTGCTTTTTATCACTCTCATATTAAGAGAAGAAATAAAAAATAGCGAGTAAAAATGATAGCAAGTTTAATGTAAAAATGGAAGTCTGTAATGTTGAAATTGCTAGTTTAATGTGCTTTTTGCTTCTCTTTTATATTATCCAGTCCTCTTTGTGTTACCTGTCTCTGGGCAATTTGTCTAAGAATTATTTCTGGTCAGCTTCACGTGGGAAGACCTGGAATTCCTGTTACTTGAGCAATATTGAAGCAAAGCAGAAGAAACCCAAGCTAAAACAGCATACTGGTGGGAGCAACTGCTCTTTGGGAGGTTGGAACATCCTCTACTGCTGCAGGTTTTCCATCTTTTAGTCTTCTACTTCAAAAAGCTATGGCTATCTGGGAAGTTAATGTTACCTAGCTAGTCATTCCCCAGAAATAAGCATTCCCCTCCACTGAATTCACTGAGAATAAGTAAGAATAGAATTGGTCTAAATTGATTCAGGTTATGAATGCAGTAGGAGAAAAAAATGCCAGGATTGATTCTTAAATGAACTTCTGTCTTGAAATTTTGTGCCAACTTTTATTTTCACTTCCATCACTGCAATCTCAGCTGACATAGAATTGATTATAATAAACAAAACAATTGACTCCTTTCCATTGATACAGAATTGAATTTGGAAGAAAGTAAAACCCTAAGACTATACTGGGGCAATAGCTCCAAAGCTAAATAACTGAAAGCTTTCCTGAAGATGGAATATATATAAACCTACTAATCACAGGCTTTTGTTCCTAAACTGATAAAATAATTGAGAATGGCGGTAATAATAATAATAGCAATAATAAAAGGAAATAATATGAAGAATAATAGGAGATGGGTTAAATAACTCCATAGATACATCATTTTAATTTCCAAACTATGCTCTGAGTTTGTTTTAAATAATACCACTGAGTTTGCCATGACAGTCTTTCATACCAAAAAGAGAATTGTTAATCTGGGCAACTATATTTCTGGCCTTTAGAGGGGAAGCTTCAAGAACAATAATTTGATGAAAACATTCTCAGTTCTGCTTATGCATTTGGGAATATGTGTCAGCTAAATTATATCTGTACTTTTAACATTAATGGAAACAGTAAGAATCTGCATAGACACAGAGACATCAACATGGAATCACAGAATCATGTATCCAGATCCCACAAAATGTAAAAAAGGGATGCAGGGGTAGGTTAAGGAATTCAGAACTATCCTCCTTTTTTGCTTTTCCATCATTTCTTTTGCAAGAATCTTGTTTTGCACTGCCATAGGGATTAGAAATGGTATGCAGTAAAATATGCACTCAGTTTCTATGGAGTAGTACAGTTTCTAGTTTTAAATTTCTTAATTACTTATAAACAGTATGTTTGATAAAGGCCAGTAAAATCTATCTAGAACTGTCATCCATGTTTTCTTCAACTATTTGACCAGCGCTACCTAAATGGAACTTTCAATAGGCCTTTTTTGTTCTAAATCTTATATAAAATACGTGATCTCCAGAAGCTGGTTCACTAAATAAAAAAAATCTGTCTTGTTCAGGCCATCTATCAGCTCAGTTTTATTGAATGATTGATACTAGATTTTTAAATCCTTAAAAAAATAAAGCAAATAAGTAAATTAGTGAGAAGCCAAAACAGTATTACTATTAAATGATCCAGGCTTCTATTAATGGGATCAACATATTGCTAAGAGCTAATGCAGTAGTAGCACTGTACCTAATAGAGGAAATACCTACTGAGCTGATTTTTTTTAAGTGCTGGCAGTACACATGAAATGGACTATCTACTTATTGCTGGCAAATTAAATGCAGACCAGTGCCAATATAATGCAACCAAACTGAATGTGTTATCCAGACATTCATTTTTCCTGAGGTTTGGAAAGCAAATCTGTGGCCAGTACTGTTTATTAAAGCCTCTACCTTCATATGCTTCTCTAGATCCTTCATTTTTATCTACATATTGCCAGAGCTTGTTTTCTGTTAAAATAGTCAGCTTGCTCTAACAGGTGTCTGTGCTATTTTGCTTTCGGGAAACTTTGAACCCATCAGGTCCATCTCTAAGTCTATACCAAGCTGACCAGTTTTTACATGTTTCTTAGCAGTAGGTAATTGCACAGCATGGACACAGACTACATATACAGGGTTTTTCTCCCCCATCCCATATGATCCTGACTAGTGAGCCATCACATTTCAGTCTCTCTACTTGGTCTGGTTAAAACAATTGCTATCACTTTCTTTCCCGTCTACCACATTCAGTCTGCCTAGCCAATTATAACTTATTTAATTGATCAGAGATTATAGTGGAAGCTATGTTGACACCTGTTACCAAATCAGTCACATCATCCAAGGATGTAGACTGCCAGAAAAGGCGTATTGCTGGTTCACTGAGTACAAGAAATTTGCATTAGAAAATGCATTGCTGTAGCACTTTTGCTTTCAATATGCAAGTCAAACATTTTTCATGGATTCTAAGCATGTTGCAAATAATATCTAAAAAACCTGCTAATGTAAAACTTGTGTTTCTCTGAATGTTGGAAAAATTTTCTTGTCTTCTGTTGCATAAGGGGAGTTTTTCTGATATATTTTAATTCATCTTTTATGTAAAATGTATATCAAAGAGTAACTAGGTGTCTGAAACTGACAAATACTGCTATTGACTTTTGTGGGGAAGGGAATGAAAATAGTAATTCTGGGTTTTGGTCATGAGTAACAAAGCAGATGAACTGTAGACTAATCTGAATCACTGCTTTGATGACAAGATGGGAGACTTTGTGACCAAGTCTGGTTTTGCAAAATGAAGTCATATTTTCACATATTATCCTTGCATGAAGCTTTGTACATCTGGCATAAAGACTTTCTTGTGGTGTAGCTTCAATGCAATGTATAAGTAAGCTCTGTCTTAAAGCTCATGGTTCAGCTAAGTGCTGTATTCCAGAGAATCATTGCTTTCCTTCTACACTTCCTCCTTTGGTCAAGCAAGCATAAGGGTTCAAAGAGAAACAACAGTGCTGTGAAGGAGATAAGAAAGGATTAGAGGAGCTCAGTTATCAGTCACTGGACAAGACATTTTCTTCCCTCTGCCTATCCACGTACCTGTCCCCCAACAGGGTACTCATCTATCTGGAGTCTGGTCATATAAGATTGGGCTGTATATCTTTTATAAAAGTTGTAACCTCCTTATCCATTATGGTTTTCTTTCCTATTTTAGTTTCCTTTTTCTTTGTGTTAAAAAAAGAGAATTGCTCTTTTACTGTTAGTTCTCTGAATTAATAATACAGAAAAATTACAACATAATGTCTGAGGTATTGCATTTTCCTCCTAGAGGCATGCAGCAGTATCACAAGCACAGTGCTGTTATGCTTACATAGTGAGTAACTAGAGAAAGGGAAGCCAGTGAGCAGGGAATTTTACTTAAAAAGAAATCTAATGCGGAAGTAAAGAAAATCATTAAGGCTTCATCTATAAATACTCTCTAATTTATATTCACATTGTCATGAAATTTTAAAGATTTATTTCCATAATCTGAAGTAAAAGGTGTTTAGTTTAGGGGTGATTAATTCACATGCTGTCTTATGGGTAAGGGAAAATTGCAGGATCAGGGTAGTATAAATTAAGTGTTGTAGTATGTGTACTAAAAGTGTGAGAAAATATTTTAGTCAACCTCTTTTCTAGTTCCCTCTTCCTATTAGTATGGCGATTGTAGAATTTCTTGATTCATCAGCATTGAAAAGGTGCTGGTTTTATCACCAGAGTAAATAAAACTATCATCTCAGGTCTTACCAAAATTACCCACACCAAAGAAAAAAAAGATGGACAAGAAGAAGGAAACAGAAAGAATTTATTACTTGTTTTAGAGTGGGAAGCAAGTAGTACAGCTGTGTTGCTCGATCTTTTTTAATTTGTAAAGAAAAATATACCTTCTTTAAGAAAAGAAAATATTAAAGGCACGACCATGCTGAATCCGGGTAAATAGTATGTAACGGGTAGACCTTAGGCAGGAGAGTCCGCTCCCCAGACATCATCCTACAAATCCAACAGAGCAGCTCTGGTCAGCTTGCTAATCAGAAAGCAGAGTTTTTTGGGTGAGCTATTAGGGGGACAGCTGTTAATGTCAGATGTCTGTGCAGGGGCAGGGCTGTGGAAGCTCATGTTTTGTTTACAAGGCAATCACTTTTGAGCATGTGGGGATGCGGGGGATGACTCTTCTGCAGCCTTTCTTTTTGACATGCTGGCCTGTGCCTGGTTGTCATAATTTTTCAAAGGTTCAGTGCTCTTAATCATTACTTTAACAAATTAAATATAAGGGTTTATGTTATTTCCAAATTGCTTGGTTTTCCTGCAAGGCTATTGAGTGACTGCGATGGAAAGTACTTCAAAATACCTTTTTTCTGTCTTTAAAAAAAAATAATTGGTATTTATGAGGATTATGATTTGAGATTCTAAAGATAATTGCAGCCCCTTGAATATCTGCAGTCCTTTGTTGCTCCGTGTATCCAACCAAGATTCAAGGCCTTGTTTCCATGGAGGCAACGCTTGTTATTAAAGATATTTCTTCTACAAACAGATTTGTCAATTCTCACGCCTTTGGTTCAAGCTTTATAGTTTTAAGCCTTATCTGGAGCTTTTATGTACCATCGTCTTTGATCTTTTGCCAGAAGGCTTTATGTTGCAGACTAAGGTTATGATGTTTGCATGTTTTACTTCCCAGTTCCTCTGTGAACAGCAAACAAGAGATGAAAAACTTACACCACAGTTCCTTCCTTCACACGGCAGCATTACAAGTCTGTGAACACGGACAAAGCGAGTTTTTTTTTTCATTACTCTTATTATTTGCACATTTTTCAAAGCATGAATTGACAAATCTATTGACAAATACCTTAAGTTACAACTAAGTTTCTCCGTTGCTCCCCTTCAAGTCAAACCTGAGTTTTGGGAGGCTGTAACTGGGATTATGTTTCTCTGTGAACTGTTTTCCCCACGAATCTTATTGATCTATTAATTTTCTTTTTTTTTTTCCAGTAAATATTTAACATTTTTGCAGTTTGGGTAGAGGACTACAGTGGGAATTTTTAGGCCTGTCTGATTATCAAGTCACCTGCTGGCATATTATTTCACACATTTTATCTCTTTAAATTGCCAGAATTGTATGTCAACTTTGTTGCCAGAATCATAGAATTCCAACAGACTTTTAGGTTTTGACAGATGGAAATCCACCATTGCTAGTGATAAACTGTTACAGTGGTTAATTATCTTGCTCTGCTTGTTTTAGCTTTTTTTTCATTCACCACTCTTTCTGCATTATGGAGACCTTACACTGTGGGTTTTCTTTCTGCAAATGTGCTTATATATTGTGTTGTGGGCCCAGTCAGTCTTTTCTGACAAGCTAATTGTTTATTAACAGATGGAACTGCTTAAGGCTCTTACTGTAAAGATTTTTAATGACCTAGAATCATTACTGTTGTTCTTTGCATATTCTTTTCTATAGTTGTACCAATTACAATAAAGGTACTGGTGCAGCAAAGTTTTTTAGATAAATACTCTTTTCCTTCTCAGAATTTTCTGAGCTTTTCCTTATGGAGGCTAAATACATCTTTGATAACATCTTACAAAAAAAAATAATGATTTTTCTTCCTGCGGCACAACTTGACAGTGTTTAAATAGAAGGAGAACTATCAATTCTTTAGTTGAAAGAGAAAAATCTATCTCTAAAGTAGCCATGTTGAAATTGAAATGTGAAACTAATGGACATTTTGGAAAGAAAGTTTGGAATTAAAAGAATTATCAGAAAAACAATGCAAGTAGATAAGTATGTATAAAATTACCATGTTAAGTAATTGGAAGCAACTGTTCTCTTTGTTCATGGTGAATACACAGGGTAGAGAGACTTCAGATTACTATAAATTTGGATATGCTGGGAAAATTTTCTAATAGTAAGTACACTTAAGTGCTAGAATGAATTTCCAACACAGATTGTGGAATTTCTATTACTACCTGATTTACATACAGATTTGTCAGGGATGGTTAATCTGGATTTGGATTTGGGGGATGAAGGAGCAGATGCCATTGAAGATACTTTTAGTGTTCCTTTGAAATTTTTTGACAATAGATATTTCTGCAGAATCCTGCGAACCTGTGATCCTATCAAAGTCGTCTTCCACTGCATTCATGAAGTGGGAAGTTGAAACTTGAAGCTATCAAACAATCTGGTGACCTGAAGTTACTCATATGCTCTCATCCCCTAAATGTTCACAGGGAGAGGATGATGCTGATGATTTCCTCTTACCCTTAATCACCTGAAGCTGTCTGGGGGCAGATGGAGGGATTAGGTAGAACACCAAAGTTCTTTTTTTTTAACTAATTTTTATTAATTCTAAGATTTAATATTTGCTTCTGGGCAGCCTCGTGAAATATGGCTATGCATACAAAGGTCTCATAAAGAACAGCCTGCAGTAAGGAATGCTATGGATTAGCAAAGCCATGACATGTCTTTTTGGTTTTTTGCACATTCTACTCATAAGTGTTATTAGGTGCTTCCCTTGCCACCTTATATTTGTATCTCTGCTGAGCCTCAAGTTCATTTTACACCCATTTTAAAATAACACTTTATTCCCTCTTAAAAAGGGCAAAATTTAGATAATTTTCCAATCAGATTAATTATTACTTCTTTCAGGCTCTCCACTAGCAGGAAGGCAGTTGTTATAATGAAAAGAAACACCTCTGAGCTATCCAGTGTCATTAAGGTGACCAAAAGAAAGATTAAGTTTTGGGCAGGGTAAGCAAGGAAATCTTAGTGGCAAAAATAGGAAGCACTTGCAGTGAGCTTGCTTCATTGATAGATGTAGCAGGTAAGATCTTCCGGATCAAGTGTCTCAGAGCTTGTTTGAATGAGGATAAATTGTACTGGCCTTTCTTCTTATGGTTGAATAATTGCTGTCATAATGCCTTGATTTCTGAACCTTTTTGTTTTTGGTTAAGATTTCTTACGTAGCTGTAAAAGCTTCTCTGTGCTTCAGTTCCTTTTCATTTCCAAAATTAGAGTGTTATTTGCTTGCCTCAAAGTATCTATGAAGCAAACTAAGATCCTTTTAATAAAGTTACCCTAATCTATAATGGATCCAACCAGCATAACGGCAAAGGTGTGAAACTGTGCCTACAGAGGGTTTGGGGGCTGACTTTCTAAAACTGTTGAAATGACACATACAAGAAGCGTCATTTTTTTGCTTTGCAAATGAAGACTTGAGGTGATAAAAGGATTACAAAAAATAGTGTCTTAAAGTTTTTAGGATTCTTATAAATTTTGCAAGTGAAAAACAAAGTTATTTTTTCATGATAATAACTAGTATACGATGTAATAACTATATCCTAATAATAACTATATAACTAATAACTAGCTCACTAGTCCTGTTTGAAGGCTAAGTTCACATGAGGATACTCAGCTTCAGACAGCCTCTTATAATCAGATTTTGTAATGTATTTATGTACTTAAGAACACAGGGAACTCCACAGAAGGATTTCTAGAAGCCTCCAGGCACAATCTCTGAGTAGGATTAGGTGATTTTAGACTTGACTGTAACCTTAGAAAAGGGGGACATGCAGTTCAGTTGTGGCTTCAGAACAAGTTCCTGCCTGCTAGATCGACCATCACAGTTGTCTTTGTAAATGATATTTTACCTGTTGTGAGCTAAAATGTCATTAAACCTCAGTTTAAGAGTCTTAAACAAATGTACTTTGTCTAACATCTAGGTGGGTTAGGAACATTCATAATGACTCTGCTGCTAAATTTCTCTTGATTACATTCAGTTGTGCATTCCTGGAAAACAATGATGCCATTACATGCCATTTATACTGATTATGTATACTGAGAAAATGGCCTCCAAATATTCTCTGATAGCATTTATTCAAATATATGGTGAATTACAGTATTTTTTTCTCTAGTTATTACTCTATTTGTATAGATGAAGATAAAGCTATTTACCAAGTGATCAAGTGAATTCACAGGTTTGTTGATCTGCTATAAAGATGACTTTGTGCTCTAATAGGAATAAACTTGACCCATAGCTTTAGGAAAGTATCTTTAAAGAAATGAAAAAGGCAAAGACCCACAACCCACTGAAATTTTGTGACCTCTGAAAACTTGAGCCTGAATGTTACCCATAGTTTAATGCTGACCCAAAGGTATGAGTTCTTGTGTTTTAAACAATTTTTCACAGTCAGAATCAGCCTGGTGCTGTGCTTTTTAGTTTTGGGGAGTTTTTAGGTGGTGTGTTGTTGGGTTTTTCATTTTTTTTTGTTGTGTTTGTTTGGCAGTTTTTTGTTTGTTTGAGGCTTTTTGTTTGGTTGGGTTTTTTAATCCAAACTGTCTGCTTCTCTGAAGTAAACAGGATTCCTTTCCCTCTTCATTTGCAGGAGTTGAGTTAGAAACTCTGGCTTGACTTTGTTCTTTAGTAAACATTGCTGACTAAAAGCTGAAGATTTAGTGATGAGATCTAAACTTTTGAAAACACAATTTGCAAAAAAAAAAAAGGCATAAATATTACTCCCTTCTAATTTTCTGATGTTTGTCTGTGAGATACTGCCTAGGCTTATTTCAAAAAACCAAATTTAAATTGGTAAAAGAGGGAAAAAATGCTTGAGGAATCTATTCTACTGGTACTACTAATTCAATACCTACACTTAATTATAAACTCAATTTTGATACTTTACTGAGGTCTATAACTGACTCCTGAGTTATAGGGCAGCTCTTAGCTTTCATCATTCCATAGATATTTCAGTAACTTACTATATTGCTGGTCTCATGTAGATCTCAAATGATTTCAATAAGTAGCATTTGTGCACCAAAATTAATATATAATTAAACAAACAACAAAGAAGTCCTAGAACATGTTTAGTATAATACAGGATATCATCTATCTATGTTTGCAGTCTGATGGATGAGAAAATTTTGCCAGGTTTTAAGGTAATTCTGAATTTACTACATCAGTTGAGTTACAACAGTCCTTTGAGCATCTCTAGTAACACTGAAATCTTCATGTCTCTGGATTTAGTGCTCTACATTGTTAGGGAGAATTATTCATTCTAATGTGACATGGACTCAGCAAGGTGAAACAACTGTTCACGTGCTCATACTGGACTCTAGGAAAACATTCTTTTTAAAAAATAAAAAACAAACCAGAAAATAAGGTAGGCTCAGGTTCAGCAGGCAGTCTGCTTGTTTGTTAAACGAGAACTAGTACTTGTCGAGTAATGGGAAAAACAATTTCTGTAATATAGAGAGAAGGAAACAAAATGTCACTTGTATGACTTAGGAATTGCTCCTTGGTTCTAGTTGTCCTCCTACAGAATAATTTAACAGAAAAGAAGTATATGGAGAGGGAAGCATGATGGTGACTTAGAATTTTAGAAAAATTTTCATGAGAGGAAGATACTGAAAGGAATGGGGTGGATAGATTTGGAGAGAGTTTCAGAAGCTCTTCAAAATAAGCTCTTCGTAGCTAACAATGTGGCTTTACTGCTTTCTCAAAATGAGAAAGCTACTTCAGCGTTTTATAAGAACTAAAGAATGTGGTGAAGTTGAATGATAATACTTTAAAAAGCTATAAACATTTTTAACATTTAATTCCAGGTAAACTTGTAGGAAAATTGTTCATGTCAGCATAGATCATTAACCCTCCCTGGTATGACTTCTACTGAAATAACAGATGACTGGAATTTCAGTAAATGGTTCTTGTAGCCCAGTAATATCTCATTTAATTTCCCAACTTCTGCTCATTCTGAAAAATCTAGCCTGGATTTAAAAAGCTGAACTGACGATAAATCTATACTGCCTTGAGTCCTGTACCATAATTTCTGTTTAGCTAAATATGTTCTTAACTAGAATTTGGTTTATTCATTCTCAAAGTATATGCCGGTTTACAATGCAAAATAATCATTGTAGCACTTTTTCTAAGGTTTATGAAATTCAATAACTTTTCGAAATGTGGTGTCCTGGGTTCAGCAGTAGCAGTCATTTTTCCCCTTCTTGGTAGCTGGTGCAGTGCAATGTTTTGACTTTCAGCTCGGGAACGGAGCTGATAACAAGCGATGTTTTGGTTTGGCCAAGGACTTTGTGAGCCTCATGCTCTGCCAGGGAGGAGGGGAAGCCGGGAGGAAGCAGAGACAGGACACCTGACCCAAACTGACCAAAGAGGTATTCCATACCACAGCACGTCATGCCCAGGATGTAACTGGGAGTTACCCGGAAGGGCTGGGTAGACTGCAGGGTTGGAGGAGGTATCGGTCAGAGCTTGGTCGGGCTGGGGGGGGCGAGTTATCGGTCGGCTGGTGGTGAGATGATGTATTCTCTTCCCTTGTTATTTCCTTTATCATTATTATCATTGGTGGTAGCAGTAGTGATCTGTGTTATACCTTAGTTACTAAACTGTTCTTATCTCAACCTGTGGGAGTTGCATTCTTTTCGATTCTCCTCTCCGTCCCTCCAAGAGCAGGGGGAGGGCAAGAAAAGGGGGGGAAGTGAGCGAACGAATTACCTGACTGGGTTTAAACCACGACAGTTTTTTTTGGCGCCCAACGTGGGGCACGAAGGGTTGAGATAAGAACAGATCTGACTGGATTAATAGTCACTCATCACAATGACGATTTATTGGCTCTCAGAGTTGTTTCGCTTGATCTCACAGCTTCAGAATGTTGTAACTTACGTAGAGCCGGTATTTGCTGTGATAGTGTTTATCAAGTATGGGGCCTGGGCTAAGGTTCTTGTCTCACTGTGCTTTATGGCAATGGCTTGTAATACGGGAGGGCTCCAGCAGCAGGGCGGGACGGACGTGGCCGTGGACTTGTACCTGGCCGTCCGGCTGCTCTTCGCTGCCCTGGCCCTCGTCCTACTCTCCATCTTCGTGAGGCTGTGGGGAGCCGAGGGGGAGCGGCCCCGGGAGCCGGCGGCTGCTGAAGCGGCCCGGGAGAGCGGCCCCGGGGACCAAGCGGCGGCGGGAGCGGGGCCGGAGGCCGCGAGGGGACGGCTGCCGGTGGAGGAGGTCGGGGCGGTCGAGGAGAGGAAGGAAGCGGCTGCCGAGCAGCGGGAGGAGGCGGCGGAGGAGCCGAGCCCCGCAGAAGAGCCGAGCCCCGCGGAGGAGCCGAGCCCCGCGGAGGAGCCGAGCCCCGCGGCCGAGCCCAGCCCCGCGACGGCCGAGAGCATTTCCCGGAAGCAGCCCGCCGAGCCCCAGGAGGATGCAGGAGACCACGCAGCATTTCCCAGCAAGGCAGAGGAGGAAGAGCTGGACTCAAGAAAAGAGAGGCTGATGGTGGGAGAGCCGGCAAGCACAGCAGCTGCACCAGCCCCAGTGACAAGTACAGCAGCATCGTGTGAGAGTTCTGAAGGTTTTGAATGGACTTTGGGTGTCCTTGGGACCTGCCTGCTGACTGCGATGGGGATCAGCATGTTGGCGCACATACAGAGCCTGCTTTACCCACAACCATTTTGTCTGATCTCAAAAGTTAAGCAGAGTCGGGTTTGGGTCTTGTCTGGGGTTAGACGACAATACAGGGGGACCAAGAGGTTTTCCCCAAGGCTGCACAGCCAGGAGTGGCAGGGTGTGTGGGACAGTATGGGCAAGTATCTAGTCCACTGGGCCCCTCCAGTGCTTTGGAAGCATCGGAGATGGAAGGCAGCTGTATGGAGTCCCCAGCAACAAGCTGCAGAAACTGCTTAAGGGGACAGTGAATTATTTTAAGCCTGGTGGGCCCATGACACCTCAGGCCATCAGAGCAGAGATGCAACACAGAGATGGACTCATGATCGAGGGGTGGACTTAGCAATGGACACTATTGCCCAGGTTATTCACGAGTGTGAACACTGCACACAGTCTCTCCTGCTCTGGAAGACTATTACAAGAGATGGAGCCTGACATCATGGACCAGATGGACTCAGCAGCTTTATAGGGACTGGTCTATGCACTAAGATAAGAGTATATTGAAAATATGGGATCTGAGCATGACGTGAATGGTATGGAATAAGGGGTGGATAATGTCCTGGGTTCAGCAGTAGCAGTCATTTTTCCCCTTCTTGGTAGCTGGTGCAGTGCAATGTTTTGACTTTCAGCTCGGGAACGGAGCTGATAACAAGCGATGTTTTGGTTTGGCCAAGGACTTTGTGAGCCTCATGCTCTGCCAGGGAGGAGGGGAAGCCGGGAGGAAGCAGAGACAGGACACCTGACCCAAACTGACCAAAGAGGTATTCCATACCACAGCACGTCATGCCCAGGATGTAACTGGGAGTTACCCGGAAGGGCTGGGTAGACTGCAGGGTTGGAGGAGGTATCGGTCAGAGCTTGGTCGGGCTGGGGGGGGCGAGTTATCGGTCGGCTGGTGGTGAGATGATGTATTCTCTTCCCTTGTTATTTCCTTTATCATTATTATCATTGGTGGTAGCAGTAGTGATCTGTGTTATACCTTAGTTACTAAACTGTTCTTATCTCAACCTGTGGGAGTTGCATTCTTTTCGATTCTCCTCTCCGTCCCTCCAAGAGCAGGGGGAGGGCAAGAAAAGGGGGGGGGAAGTGAGCGAACGAATTACCTGACTGGGTTTAAACCATGACATGTGGACACGAGCTAAATGCCTCAATCAACCAAAAACCTCATTAAAATTCTGGTACAGAGATATAACACTGCCTTGCCCTTCAATCCATATTTCTGTACTTAGTTTTTGAACTTTATTTAAACTCAGGGGCTTGAGTTTTGTCTCTGCTGTGGTCCTGAAATCCTTTTAAATACTACCAATTTCTATGATTTGACTTTTTAGGTTTTTTTTTTTAGCATCACCTCTAATCTTTGTTTCAGTGTATACATTTATTTATCTACCTACATTAAATAATCATAATTAGAATAAATATCACCTTGAAATAGTGTTCTATGGAGACCAGGGCTTAAAAGCAGTAAAAACCAGCTTATACATTTCTGTGGACATCCATAGTTAAATGAACAAGGATAAAAAAACCATAAAACTCAAGAATTCTTATGTGTTCAGCATAATACAAATTATAACTGACAAAGACTGGAAAAATCCAAACACTGCAGGGATCAGGATAAAGGTAAATGCAGTTGAAGTATTGTCTGAAATCTCTGACTCAGTTTAGCCTTAAAATCTGTCCTACTTATGCTAAAATGTGTTGAGTCAGAGCCCCTTTATAGGGTTTGCTTGTTAGTTTGGGGTGTTGTTTTGGTTTGGGTTTTTTTGATTCTTTATTTTGCTTTGTTTCCTCTTACCAAGTTTCAGTTCCTGCCATTAATTGTTACAGAAGTGTCAAAGTGTTCTCTAACCTCAGGAACCACCTGGAGAATATCTAGATCCTGCATTATATAGAACACAGAAAAGGCACCTCATGGGAAAAAAACAATTACAAAACACTGATTATATAACTAAAATGCAATATGGGAGGTTCTTATATTTTAAAATGCAAATTATATATAGTTTTAATAACTTGCAACTATCCTGCAAAGTTGTGCGGAATGCATGAACATGGAGGGGAGGAAAAGTCTAAGCCATAGAGGTGGGAGATATAAAAGACATACCTGATTGCCTACCTGATCTCTTGGAAGTGCAAGATTGTTTCCTGTCGCCCATGTTTGACAAGTTGCAAGCATGGGATATCAGCTAAGTGGCTCTGGTTCCTTCAAAGACGGACTGTTTCCTGAAAGTTTTGTGATATTAATTCCAGTATAAGAAGAAGCGTACTTTTTGAAGTTGCACTGGGATGACAGCAAAATCCGGTAGCCACAGATCTCAGGAGAGAGCTTAGATGGGAGTCATGTGGGAAACATCTAGTTTCCACTGTGATCTAACTTTTTTATCAGACTAAGGACGTATTATATTTACTACTTGCTCAGAAAAGTATGTAGATAGCTGTGCAGCTTTGAAATACAAACTACATCGTTGATAGGATGAAAATTTCTGTCTTGGAATAAAACTGGATTAGAACTGTAGGAAGACCCATTTCATCACTAAGGGCTCGCATTAATTGAATAGACATTAAAACTCTTGTTCTCCTATTCCACTTGGGCACTGTAAAGATGTTTCTAGGCTACTTCTGCTTTCTGCAAGATTAAGAAATATATTTCTCAATGTATATTCTATTGAAAAAATTATCCCATTTACATTTTAATTATGTGAAAATAAGTGCTTTTATTTCACAAAATAAATATGAACATGAATTTATCTTTTCCCCTGAAGGAACGTATTTGGCAAAGGGTAGAAATGGTTCTGCTTTCTAAAAAAATATGCATCTTAGGTGTTTTTAACCCATTCAAAAATAGAAATTATTTTTCTAATGAGTCAACTGAAGGATTCATAGCAATGGAATTGGAGTATGCTCATCTGGAAGAGAGAAACTGCTCCATGAGGCAGCTCACAATTCTGAATGACTTTTTTGCGAGGTTACTAGATCAGATGTGCTTCTTGCTGTTCAGTGGTAGTGGAATACTCAGAAGCCTGCTCCAATATTACCATTTCCTTTGAATACACCACTCATGTTAAAATACCTGCTCTGACACTGGCTCTCTAGAGCCTCTAATTTATGGCAAAAAAATATCATTATTTTTAACAGGGCAGAAAGATTTCTTGTATTATCCCCTTAGATTTTTTTTTTTTTAATATCGTATTATTTGTAGCTGAATGTGTGACTTCAAGCATTTCCATTTTATCCACTAATTTTTCCCATTCATAGAGCATAAGTGACCAATTTAACATTAAATTTCTCTTCCATGGGTTTAATAACACTTAGTTTGACACTTATGGAAATTTCATAGGTAGAACCAATCTCTGTCAGCTTCCTCAGGGTGGAAATTACAGGGTGTGGGAGAGAATATGGAGCTACTGAGGCAGAACTCCCTGGAGTAATCTCCCTTATCGTCCTCTCCAAAGCATATTAACAATAATTTCTGGAGTGCCACAGCTATATTTGGATTTTTTTTTTTTTTCTGACAAATACAAGAAAAGATAAAATCTTTTGCAAAATCTTCTAAGCTAAAAGCTTTGTCCTTCAGAATCTTACTGCTGGATGTGTCAGCTGTGCTTGTAATTGTGAGATACTCCAGTGATGTTAATAAGATGCCACTATGCCCAATAGTGTTCACAGCACTGGAGTTCAAATTACAAAATTACACTATTGAAGAAGAACAGTCCTTTCCCACAGCTGTGAAATTACTGACTCTCAGAAAATGGCAGAATATTTTTTTTTAATTATTTCCCAGCTTTTAAATTAATACCATCACTGTGGATTAAAATCGGTCACACAAGTTCTGCTGAAAATAGTCTCAGATTCTGTGGTTGCTGGTTTCTGTGGCAACATAAGTCTTATCAAAAAAGCTTAATTTTATTGTGAAAGTTAGTGATGCTTTTTAGTGCCATAACCCTTGGCATTTTGTTTTGAAATTACCTTTTGTCCTTTCTTTTTTACAGTACAGTATGATGCATATATTTTTTCTTAAACAGAACAGAAATGCTTGAGAGAAGTTGGTAATTAAATATTTGGGTTGATGTATTATCACCACTAGTAAAACATCGTTTGTATATTAATCAGCTGTCATTGCCTGCAACCTTGATAATATAGGAGGGGGTAGTGTTGACTGTTAGGTCTTCAGTTATTTTGAAATGGGCTGGATGTTTTTCATAAGTACAAAACCTAAACCAAACAACCCGTTTCCAGCTATCATAGATATGTACATCCTTCAAGTACTAGGTGATATTTATACTTGTTTCTTTATAAAATTGTAAGAGTAATATCTTAACTAATACTCACTGCCAAAATGGAATTGCTGTTCCTCATACAGTTTAACTTCATGGGGCTACTGGAAGTAACAGGGTAAGAGCTCTAAGAAAAGTGGAGGTTTCTACTGGGGACAAGTTCTTCCCCTGCAGGTTTGAATGGATATTTCCAAATATGTTACTTGCTGACAGTATGTGAATGAAAGTAGTTTCATACATACAAATTTTCCTGAAGATAATGGTAAAATTGTGTAGAAGTTGGTATTTGCTGTCTACTTCTAAGCAAAGATGGCATGATATTGAATTCACACTTGTTTTACACAGCCATAATTTTTTTCAATCAGGACAGTTTTCATCCCTCTTTCTACACTGTCATTTTTATGGGCAGGTAGTACTCGTACGTCTTTGATATCTTTGAAGTCTTCTCCCACCTGCCTCAACTACATGTAGTATGCTGAGCGTCTAGTCTTTCTGAGCCATTCAGTTCTCCAAACCCTGATTATGTTGAGGTGGGCTGTGATGAGAAACTGCAAATAAATTAAGTATGTATTTTTCCAATAACTTGTTTTCATATGTTAATATTCAATGGGAAAGGGTGATCTGTGTTCCTAAGTGAGTGAGATTGGCAATAAAATACAAAGTAAAGGATTTATAGTCCTCTCATACAAATATTGGGCACTATTTCGTCTAAGGTGTCCCTTTGAAGGATAAGGGTAAGACTCTTCTAATCTGAATGGAACAAGATCAGTCTAAGCTCATTTGTAAGATCCATATTGCAGATCACCATTACAGTCATTCAGAACTGAACTTTCTTCTATGGGCATTTGATGTAAACTATATAATCACCCTTGTACACAGAATAATTGGAAGTCTGAACTAGTTGTCTACCTGTTCTATCAGAACAAGTATGACGAAGTAGCTGTCAGAAATTGCTAATGTGGTGCACTGATAAAGCTGCGTGAATACTTTTATCCACATTATGGCTATGCAAATTGCAACGGGTGCCGAGTTATTATGTTAAATTATAGGGGAATTTTTATATAATTGTATATTCAGATCTGTCAGATATAATTTAAATGGAATGAGATAGGCCTATAGATGTTTCATGCTTCATATGATCCTATAGTGGTCATTCAGTGAAAATATGACCTCTTGCCACAAGCACCATTACCAAGTTTCATTATGCCTTCAAAGACGGCTTACAGGAATGTGTTTTCCCCATTTGCAACAGATGCTGAAGTCACTACATGAAAAGGATTGGGTCAATGATTTCTGACTCCAGTTTGCCATTGCTTTGGTCTGCCTGAGTAGGTCAATGATGAAAAAGTGGCTGGTTTAGCAAAATATTTAAGGCACTGTCTAACTTCAAGCACCTAATTTAAACTTAAACCTAATTTCAGTCTAATTTAAATCAATGGGATGGTTCATGTGCCCAACTGCATAATGCAGCATTAAGATCTTTCTAAATAGGATTCAGGCCAATATCCTTAAGGTTCAAGGTTAGTTTTTCTTTAGTGGTAGATTGTAATTATTGGTATTCTAAAGTTCTGTGGAAAATGTTCTTTAAAACCTTCTGAAAATGTTCTATAGAGAAAGAAGGCCAAGAAACTAGTACACCAATATCTGCGTATTCTGGTAAGCTGGTAGTACAAAGCACAACCCTTATTGATTTTTGCTAATAATCAGACTGTAGACAGCTTTTCCTATTTTTCTCTCTCAGTTTCAGCCTTGTTCCCTTAAAATATTAATAGCGGTCATCTTTAATACATCAAAATAAAGAAAGTGTAAATTGTCATGGTTACAATTTTTTCTTTTTCAACATGGTATTATGGGAGGGTCAGATTAGTTTAAGAAATACATAGTTCATTGTCTGGATGATAGTCACATTGCTGGATACTGACAAAATTTTCTATTAATCTTTTTCTAGCTAATTTGGGTTTATATGCCCTTTTCATGAAAGAAAATCCTATTCATAAATCTAGTACATCCAGGATGTACGTTGTATTGCTTTTACTATTATTGTATCATTGTTTCAGTAGTTCAGTTTTAGAATTGCAGACATAACTGTCAAGGAGATTTACAACCAACAGTTATCCTAGCATTTTATAGCTCAGATTGCACTATAGTTCCTTTAAAGACTTAACACTTATCCTGTGACTTCAGTTTAAAAATACAGTTTGTGTCTTTCTGTTGATAAAAGCTGCTGGTACCATGAGATACTGGAATAATCTGTTGCCCACAACACCTTTTTACTTATTTTGGGTAGAATTCTGAGTCTCCAACAATAATGATTTGCAATTAAACTAGAAGTTCAGTATCAAAATGCACTCTCCCCTCCCCTCTTTTCTGCCCACTCTCACTCACTCTTAGCACTGCTGTTTCTTCCCATGCTCTACATTCCAGACCCTGAGAGCAGTGAGTGAAAAGCTATGCAAGAAAAACCCATGTTATTTCCTGTCCCCATTTCTTAAGGGTTTCTAGAAAGAATTCTGAAACCATAACCAAAACTCTGCTTTGCCAGGGGTTTTCTGTCACTGTCTTCAGTTTTTTACCAATATCCTATGCTTCCCTGAATGTTTTACTTCAACTGTTCTTTCCCCTTTCTTTCTACCTACAAAGCCAAACTCATCAATATCCTTTCTTCTTGTCACTGTTACTAATCTGAAAAATCTCCCTCCACTTCGCCTATCCACTCTCAAAAACGAAATATCCATGTGTTTTTTATACCCTGAAAAATATTTACCACTCAAATGTTCTGCTTGATAGGTAGTTCACCTGCTGGTTTTCCTGAAGCAATCTTTCTTTGATAACTCTCTCACTGGATAGGTTATCAGTTCAACATCTCATTAGTGAATACATGGGGGGGGGGGGGGGGGGGTGTGCGGTCAACCTCTGTGAAAATCACAGAAGGAAAGAAGAAAGAAAGAAGGAAGGAAGGAAGAGGTAAAATATGCAACCTCTTCATATCTGTATATTACTAATCATTTGTGTGTACAGTAAATTTATACATGCAATAAATAACTGAGAATTGCAATTATAGAGCAAAAAATAATTGTTCAGAAAGAGCACATCATTTCATTATGAACAGGGGAATTGATGAGGCATGGCTTCCTATGGATTTATGTCCTTGATCTCTTAAATCCTCTCTTCTGACTCCACTACTGGTCCCTTCCCAAGTTGCGTGTGATGATCCCACTGGAAAGAGCACTTTCTGCAGTTAACATGTGGCTGCCAAAGAAAAGTATATAATAGCTGAATCCTGTCTGTCTTTCCCTCTGTTACAGCACTAATGTATTTCCTTCCTGTACAGCTTCTGATTTTCTGAATGTGTGCAGGAGCTTCCAACTTTAATCCATGTTTCAATTTTGTCCTTAGCTGGCCAGTATTTACTATGGGAAAGGAAAGTTAACAGGCACGTACCATTATTGAAGACGTTCTTCTCCTTAGGTAGCAAATTAGAAATGAGATCAAGCTAAAGCATACAGTTTGTGTAAAATAAAGTCATTTTAGAGCATTTTCTAAAAGAGTCTTTTACTCTTGTAATAATTACTGAGTCTATTGAATAAAGTGTTAGTAAAAGGATGTACAACTCTAAGAATTTGAACCCACATATTTTATTAGCTTGACTGAACACAAAATATGAAACAGCCACCTCATTGACTGTCCTGAGTAATGGAGCTCTCAGAATTTGTAACCGCTAAAAGATACTTTAGGCAGGACAACACTAGCTTTCGTCAGTGCTAGGTCCGTGAAAGCAAACAACTGGGCATGAGTCCTTTGCCCTTGAGGTAGTGCTCAGAGAACTGAAGTCCAACTGAGTCCAAAAGAGATACTGATTTTATGGCACATCACGACTTTCCACATTGTCCTTTCCACTTTTCTGCATTCCAGAAATGGTCATTTTCTTTATGCATCTCAGAGAAACTAAGGACCTCATTGCTCCCCCGGCTTCTGTTTTCCTGGTGTTTATCTTTACTTCTCTTCCCACCAGCCCCACTGTCTGAATACAGAACTGCTGGCCCTGCCTCTACCAGGCCAAATAAGCCAAGTTTTTCCATATGGAGAAGTGTGAAATTAAGTCAGTTCTTCTGTGCACCTATATCAGACTGTTTTTCTTTAATAAAATATTTGAAAAATTACAGCCTAAAATTGTTAAAGAAACAGTCTTGAAATAGTATTGATATGAATCAAAAATTGCATAATAATTCCTCAAAAATATGTATCCAGTGCCTCAAAGGTTAGAGAATGTCATTTCTCCAGCTGAATCAGTCAAGTGTAATGGTATGTGCATGTCAAGTAGCTGGATGGCAGAATATAAATATTGTATAATAAAATATTGCTCTCTGAAGAACCCAGGCACACATAGTATAGAAATGGAACTCTTAAGGAAGCTTAAAAGCTCACTAGCTGAGTATTTGCCTCTATTTGCTCTTTCAAATATAGAATCACAGAATCATAGAATAGTTAGGGTTGGAAAGGACCTTAAGATCATCTAGTTCCAACCCCACTGCCATGGGCAGGGACACCTCACACTAAACCATCTCACCCAAGGCTTTGTCCAACCTGACCTTGAACACTGCCAGGGATGGAGCATTCACAACCTCCCTGGGCAACCTATTGCAGTGCCTCACCACCCTAATCTAAACTTTGCCTGTTTAAGTTTTAACCTGTTACCCCTTGTCCTGTCACTACAGTCTCTAATGAAGAGTCCTTCCCCAGCATCCCTATAGGCCCCCTTCAGATACTGGAAGGCTGCTAGGAGGTCTCCACGCAGCCTTCTCTTCTCCAGGCTGAACAGCCCCAACTTTCTCAGCCTATCTTCATACGGGAGGTGCTTCAGTCCCCTGAACATCCTCGTGGCCCTCCTCTGGACTTGTTCCAACAGTTCCATGTCCTTTTTATGTTGAGGACACCAGAACTGCGCACAATACTCCAGGTGAGGTCTCACAAGAGCAGAGTAGAGGGGCAGGATCACCTTCTTCGACCTGCTGGTCACGCTCCTTTTGATGCAGCCCAGGATACGGTTGGCTTTCTGGGCTGCAAGAGCACTGAAGCCAGCTCAGATTCATTTTCTCATCAACCAACACCCCCAAGTCCTTCTCCGCAGGGCTGCTCTGAATCCCTTTTTTGCCCAACCTGTAGCTGTGCCTGGGATTGCTCCGACCCAGGTGTAGGACCTTGCACTTGGCATGGTTAAACTTCATGAGGTTGGCATCAGCCCACCTCACAAGCGCGTCGAGGTCCCTCTGGATGACATTCCTTCCCAACTGAACCACACAGCTTGGTGTCATTGGCAAACTTGCTGAGGGCGCACTCAACCCCACTGTCCATGTCATCAACAAAGATGTTGAACAAGACCGGTCCCAACATCGATCCCTGAGGGACACCACTCGTTACTGGTCTCCAGCTGGACATTGAGCCACCGACCACAACTCTTTGTGTGCGGCCATCCAGCCAGTTCTTTATCCACTGAGTGGTCCATCCATCAAATTGATGTCTCTCCAATTTAGAGACAAGGATGTCATGTGGGACAGTGTCGAACGCTTAGCACAAGTCCAGGTAGATGACATCAACTGCTCTACCCCTGTCCATCAGTTCTGTAGCCCCATCATAGAAGGCCACCAGATTGGTCAGGCAGGATTTCCCCTTAGTGAAGCCATGCTGGCTGTCACCAAGCACCTTGTTGATTTTCATGTGCCTTAGCATGCCTTCCAGGAGAATCTGCTCCAAGATTTTGCCAGGCACAGAGGTGAGACTGGCTGGTCTGTAATTCCCTGGGTCATCCATTTTTCCCTTTTTGAAAATGGGGGTTATATTTCCCTTTTTCCAGTCGTCAGGAACTTCACCTCACTGCCATGATTTTTCAAATATGATGGCCAGTGGCTTAGCAACTTCATTGGCCAGCTCCTTCAGGACCCACGGATGGATTTCATCAGGACCCATGGACTTGTGCACTTTCAGATTTTTAAGATGGTCTCGAACCAGATCCTCTCCTACAGTGGGCCCAAGCTCTTCATTCTCACAGTCCCTGCATCTGCCTTCCAAGATTTGGGTGGTTTGGTCAGAGCCTTTGCCAGTGAAGACTGAGGCAAAGAAGTCACTCAGAACTGCAGTCTTCTCCAAATCCTGTGTAGGCAGTTCTCCCAATAGCTTCCAGAGGGGGGCCTATGTTGTCCTTATTCTGTTTTTTATTTGCTACGTACCTGTAGAATCCCTTCCTGTTATCCTTAACTTCCCTAGCCAAGTTTAATTCTAACTGGGCCTTAGCTGTCCTAACCTGGTCCCTAGCTTCCTGGACAACATCCCTGTACTCTTCCCAGGCCGCCTGTCCTTGCTTCCACATTTTATAAGCCTCTTTTTTCATTTGAATTTTCTTCAGCAGCTCCTTATCCATCCAAGGAGGTCTCCTGGCCCTCCTGCTGCACTTCCTGCTGGTTGGGATGCAACACTCCTGAGCTTGTCGCAGGTGATCCTTGAATATCAACCAGGAGTCTTGGGCCCCTCTGCCCTCTAGGACTATATCCCATGAAACCTTACTAAGCAGGCTCCTGAAGAACCTGATAAATCTATATAAAAATAGCCTTGAAATAGTAGAAGGAGTTTGCAGAATTAATGGATTAGAAATAATTAGTCATTTTAGCATATTTCTGAGTACTGTGTCAATTTATTTAAACTGTTTTGATGCCTAAGGTTCTCTAAATCATTGTAACTGTTGTAACTTGTTTTGATGAATGCTTTGATTAACACTAGCTCAAGGCAGGATATTTCAAGGTGTTCACTAGATTACTAATAATTAAGCATAGCTATAAATATAAAAATGGAAACAATGAAAGGGGTGAGAGTAGGACAAAATGCTCTGGAGATCTGTAGAAGTATGGAGACAAGTTCATTTTAAGGCCTAGACCCTTGTAGTATTGAAACCACAAAATGCCTCATGAAGATGCATCCAGGAAGTTAATTTGAAACATAATCTACTGAGTTGGAAAAGCCTTGATTGCAGTCTTCTGAAAGTACTGTTATAAACCTGAATCTAAAGTCTGCTCAGCAAAGCATGTAGGAAGAGGGAAGAAAAGTTGGCATGAATCTGAAGGAAAGTTTTGTTTTGGTTTTGGTGTTTTGGGGTTGTTGGGGGGGGGGGGGGGTATGTTTGTTTTGGGAGTTGTGTTTTGTTGTTGTTGTTTGCTTGGGGTGTTGTTTTTGTTTTGGGGTTTTTTTTGTTTGTTTTTTAAATTACCTCCCTGTGTGAATTAACCTTTTTATTAAATCAATTGAAAAAATGTACAAGTGCTGCGTATTCACATACTTTGCCACAATGAGCCACAGCTTGCATGAGGAAAGATGTGGCACAAGTCGTAGCTTTTTAACAGCTTCTCAACAATGGAAGCAGAAGACACTTTTAAAAACTTGAGCTAAAACACATTATCAGGAATGCATTGCCTTTTAAAAGGGTACATGGCAGGAGCAGTTTCAAGAAACTCCATGAATATTTACTAAAAATTTTAACGTAAGAGCAAGAAAAGAAGAGGCTGAGACACTGTGGGTAGCGTACTGTATCATATAATGTATTCTGTTGTTGATTAATGAGGTTCTGTTTGAGGCTGGTAAATGATGAATCCTTACTTTAATTAATAGTAAACATGCAAGCAAGGAATTTGTGAGTGGACAGTGAAAGATGTGTGTGACTTTTGAGCAGGTTATGCAAACACGATGTTTGGATCTTCATGCTGGTGTCAAAATTATATGCCTTAGAAGGTACATGATCTAGAAAACTGTAAACTGGATGTTGACTGGATGGAAACTATAATAAGTAGAAGTTCCTCAGATATTTCTCCCAGGGACTTCTGGATTCAGAGCAGTTCTATTTCCCTGGCAGGTCATTTCTAGCCTTTGAAGAAGCCTTCCAAAACTCAGTCTCCTCACCCTGGTGTTTCTGTCTATATTAGCCCATCATAGTAGTTATATTTTTTACCTCTGGAATTTCAGCCCTTAGGATTTTCAGTCTTTTCCCGAGCCATTGATTTAAATTTGTATTGCAAGCAGGAGACTACTTCCAAATTCTGCTGTCCATTACTGCCAAAGAGAGTCTCTTTTTTTTCAGCATCCTATTGGATGAAGAGTCAGCCTGGCAGACTAGCTAGTTTTGTTTCCTTCAGTCATTGCTGGACAGTGGGCAGCACCTCCTCACACACATCTCATTGCTCTCTTCATCATCATTGCAGAAATAATTTAATGATCTTGTCCAAGAATATCTTGAAGGAGGAAAACTTTTGAGACACCCTCTCCTCTGCATCAGGTGGTAAAAAACAAAGGGAATTTACTAGAAATTTAAAAAAAAAACAAACAAAATAAAAAAGAAAAATGACCAAACAAACCCAAAAAAGAAAACACACCCCCCCCCAACAGAAACACCAAAAAAACCCCAACCCCACCCCACTGCCACCCCCACTCCCAAAGAAAAAAATCACACCTGTAGCTTGTTCCTGAGTGCCTGATCACAAAGAAGTGTTTATCATAATACCTCAGCCAGCTTCCTGCTCTCCTCTGTCTGTTCCCAGTAGGCCAAGAGAACTGTCAGTATTCCCAGGCAGACTGCAGACTAGCTCCAATGTGGTCGAATATATGTGATCATATTTTGCCCTGTTGATTTTTTAGGACTTAGGGTTGTCATGATGTCCCAACATCTAATACTTCTACCTTTCACTTCCACTCCTCTGTAATTACAGCAGTAATAAGTTCTCAGTTCATTACCAAGTCTGCAATATGAAATTTATTTCTTTAGGTGTTGAATCGCCATTTTTCCAACATTCTTTTTAAACTCTTCTGAGTCTCCTCTTATTTTTCATTTTGGTATCTTACCCAGTCTTCTGCATAAGCCAAATCTCCATGACCTAATTACATCATAGTTCTTTTTAACTAGTCTGTGTCATACTTAAAAAACCCTGCTGTTTTTTTTTCCTTTTGCTGGTTCTATTTTTGTAGTAAGAATTGACTTGCATAGGACTCATGCTTTCTCCTCTCCTCACCATTTCTCCAAATCACTTTCTCCCTGCTGCTGAGAAAGTGACTCTGCTTCTTAGTTACTGGTTAGTTTTATCCTGGGTTGCTGTTGCTCAAGATTTAACTCTTGACAGTCTATAGAGTGTTCCATAAGAAGAAATAATGTTCCCTATATGTTTTTGTTTCTTTAAAACAAACAAAAAACCCAACAACAACAACAAAGAAGAAATAATGTTCCCTATATGTTTTTATGTCTTTAAAACAAACAAAAAACCCAACAACAACAACAACAAAGGAAAAATAATCACTTTCTGCGATGTTTGACTACTGGTTTCAGGTTAAAAAAGTATATATATACATATGTTAGCCAAAGTCATGTGCTTATGTTTGTGCTGTCATCGTTGCTTATTTTTCTCTTCATTTTCCCTCTGTGATAATCCATTTGAGGGTAGGGAAGCCAAGCAGCTGGGATCCCTTTCTAGAGAAGGTGGCATCAATGAGGCTGTTGGAAGAGAGACACGAGTCCTCAGCCTCTGCAGGTGACTCATGCCCAGCGTGAAAGGAAAGGTATCCCTTCAAGAAAGATGGTGTATGTTGCCCAGGCAAGGCAAATGGACTGCAATCAACAGATATCCAGTACCCAAGGGAATTAGCTGTGCTAGAGAAGATTTATTATGACCCAAACAATGCACATTTACCCCTGATCCAGACAAAGTCCAATGTACAACACCCATATGTCAGAAATGTGTACAGAATACCCCATTGTTGTATGCCAACTTACTTGCAGTAATAAAGTGGAGAGGTGAAGTGCCCTCAATGGCAGATGAAGTAGCTCACCAACTCTGGGAATACAAAGACAATATCTCTTCCTCCCTTGTCTCGGTGGTGGGGAAACTGTTCTGGAGTTCCAGCAATTTTAAAAGGATGTGTCCTATTCCCTGCCTATATGAAGCAGCATCTCAGCTATTAACAGTAAGTGTCCTTTTGCTCAAGAGGATGTAAGTGCACACCATGGGGTACCCTGTGGTTTTACCGCTGGGACCACAGAGAGGACATGAGAAAGTGGGATGGAAAACCAACCACAATTCTGAAGGCACAGGTATGTGAATTGCAAGGAAAAACAGTCTCAAATGTGGAACCTTCCAGAGAATTTGCTGCTCCAGTCTCCAATGGGCAGTTTCTCAAATGGAGAGAAAAGGTTGATTTTACTCCTAATCCTACAGAAAGGAATTCTAATAAATTTTTACAAGAAGTAAGTGGAGAGCCCTATGATCAGGACTAGAGAGTCCCTGCCTTTAGCCAGGTGGAGGAGAGGGACAACCATGTTAACTGGACTGTAGGGGTCAGATGACCTGGAATGTCAGACCCACAGGACTGTAAGGCTCTAGCAGAGAACTAGAGTTCACTCTTTCTGGAGTGACAGGGGGATCCCAACAGCTGACTGCATTGGAGGCTGAAATCAGCCTGATGAGGAATGAGTGGCAAAAGCACTCCATTGTGACTGATCCAGAGGCTCCGTGCATCCTTGGCAGAAACTATCTCAGGAAGAGGGCATTCCAAGGGTACCCCAAAGGGTACCAGTGGGTTTTCAGTATAGCTGCCTTGGAGACAGAGAAAATTAAGCAGCTGTCTAACTTGCCTGGTCTCTCCGAGTACCCTTCTCTTGTGGGGTTGCTGAAGGTCAAAGAAAAACAAGTGCTCAATGTCTACTCCTCGGCTTTTGGAGTTGGAGATACAGAGGATCTGGGGCCCACTATATTCCAAAAGAGATACTGGCAACTTATGAAGGGGTTCAACCTGCTTCAGAAGTGGTTGGTACTGAAATACAACTCCTTCTGGCACTTTGGTTGCCCATGCTGGCCTGGATGTTCAAAGGAAGGTCTCCTTTACACTTCATGCAACTGATGCTATGTGGAGTAAGTGGATTGCAGTGATCACACAAAGAGCTCAGACAGGAAATCTCAGTTGTCCAGGAATCCTGGAAGTGATCATGGACTGGCCAGAAGGCAAAGATTTCGGAATGTCACCAGAGGAGGAGGTAACGCGTGCTGAAGAGACCTTGCTGTATAACATCAACAGAAAGTGAGAAATACATGCCTTGTTACTCATGGGTCATGCCATATTGTATATGCTGCACATAGCCATCACAGGAGGTAAGACTATTCCAGAAGTATGTTCCTTTATGGAGTAGAGTGAGATATGTGGAAACTGAGAGAACTCTTCAGCTGTCTTGGAGCAGAAAATTAGACAGGCTTGAGGACTAGAACAGTGGTGCAGAACAGGAGCACTGAAGTGAAATTGTACCTATATCCTCCTCCTCTCTTAATAAGCACTTTCCTCTAACATTCCTTACAGCGACTATACTGTTAAACAGCCTCCTCAAATTTATGTCAGAACTTGTAACTCTGATTTGATTATTTTTAAACATGTAAGAAGCACTATCACACTAGAAATTAAGTAGCTGCAGGGAGGAAAAAAATGTTACGAAACAAGTAAACCAAAGCAAAGGCGCTGCCAGAAAAGAAGTGTGATTTTAAATTTTATTGCAATCCCAGGAAGAGTAGATAACTTGTAAAGATTCCAATAAGAAGTAAACAACTGACAAGAACAATGAGTATAAAGTATTGTTTCAAAATATTGAATTGAATAACACTTTAGATTTATATTACAGCTCACATTAAGTGAGCAAGACAAATCAGACGGCACTTCAGAGACTTAAAGAATGCTGCATTCTTGGAAGAAACACCAAAGAAGTTTTATAGGAAAAATCAAAATGAGGAACAAATGCATGAGACTGAATTAGGTCTTTTGCATTCATGTCTTTCAGATTCATGGAATTTCTAATTTGAGGACAGAAAAAAGGACCTAAAAATACAGAGTGTGTGATTTTGTATAAAATAAAAATGCAAATAATATGGCGGAATGCTCAGAACTAGAGTTGTGCCTTTACATAAAGGTGCAGTGTTTGCATGAAGCAACAATTTCTGAAAGCCCATTTACAAATGGACAAATAAGTATACTCATACACATACTCATATATATTCTTCACAGAGCAGATTGAAACAGAAGGTGATTGCAAAGAGAAGCGGACTTCTCTGAGCAATTTGTTGAGGAAATGGTTGCATCTCTTTTTTGGGCATAAATTGTCTTTCTTTGCTTTATTTATAAGATGTTCTTTGCACACAGAGACCAGACTTGCAAGTCTCATTCTGTCATCTTCAAACTCCTTTTTTTTTTGTTTTTGATGCTCAGTAGTGTAAATGTTGCTGTATCAAATATTCACCTTGTTACATAATTGCACTCAGTAAAGATCACACAGTTATGGACTCAGACATAGACTTGTGACTCATACAAGTGCACAAGAGCAGTAGTAATAATATGCAAGTCTTGCATTAGGGTTTAGTTCAGTTCTGGTTGTTCAAGATGAAGGAATATAAGTTAAAGCTAACACCATGAAAAGACTACAAGTATATGTAAGTGGAAAAAGTACTGTGAGACTAGCAAAGCTTTGTGTAGTTTAGCACAATAAAAAAAAAAAAAAGAGGAGTTGAGATAGGATGTATTTGCTGATTGTAAGGGGATTTAATTTAATCACCTAAATATATTCATTAAAAATTAATTCAACTTAATTTGAAGGCATAGGAGAAAGTGAGAACAAAAGAAACACCAAGGAATAGAATCATAGAATCATAGAATAGTTAGGGTTGGAAAGGACCTTAAGATCATCTAGTTCCAACCCCCCTGCCGTGGGCAGGGACACCTTACACTAAATCATATCACCTAAGGCCTCATCCAACCTGGTCCTGAACACTGCCAGGGATGGAGCATTCACAACCTCCCTGGGCAACCCATTCCAGTGCCTCACCACCCTAACAGGAAAGAATTTCCTTCTTATATCCAGTCTAAACTTCCCCTGTTTAAGTTTTAACCCGTTACCCCTTGTCCTATGACTACAGTCTCTAACTAAGAGTCCCTCTCCAGCATCCCTGTAGGCCCCCTTCAGATACTGGAAGGCTGCTATGAGGTCTCCATGCAGCCTTCTCTTCTCCAGGCTGAACAGCCCCAACTTTCTCAGCCTATCTTCATACGGGAGGTGCTTCAGTCCCCTGAACATCCTCGTGGCCCTCCTCTGGACTTGTTCCAACAGTTCCATGTCCTTTTTATGTTGAGGACACCAGAACTGCACACAATACTCCAGGTGAGGTCTCACAAGAGCAGAGTGGAGGGGCAGGATCACCTCCTTCAACCTGCTGGTCACACTCCTTTTGGTGCAGCCCAGGATACAGTTGGCTTTCCTCCAGCATATCAACTGAACCACACAGCTTGGTGTCATCGGCAAACTTGCTGAGGGCGCACTCAATCCCACTGTCCATGTCAGCGACGAAGATGTTGAACAAGACCGGTCCCAACACCGATCCCTGAGGGACACCACTCGTTACTGGTCTCTAGCCAGACGTTGAGCCATTGACCACAGCTCTCTGTGTGCAGCCATCCAGCCAGTTCTTTAGCCACCGAGTGGTCCACCCATAGAAAGAACTGTTTAAGTGAAAAGTCAAAACTTAACACAGGCAAAATTCTGTATAAGTTACTGATGAATAAATATATCACTCATAGAGGAAATTACAGGAATTAATCAGTGGTTCAGTCATAGTAACATTGTGGTTAAATCAACAAGTCTGATCTCCAGATAGACTATATGAATTTTGACAGATCTTTAAAACCTTAGGGCATTACTACCTTCAGTACTAGGAAGGACTGGAATTGAAGCTATACTCAAATTCTGCATTCTTGTTCCTCCAAGTTTACTGATTAACCTGATACATGAAGTCTGGATAGGTCAGCCCCCAAGGCAGTTGGCTTGTCTTGGCCCTGCCCCCCCCAAAAGTACCTTAACTTCATTTACTATTTGCCCTTTCTCTTTCATGAATAACTATTTTGTAGTCTTTCTGTGAATTACTGTGCAAAAGATTGCAGAATATTGTTGTGACCATTGCTTTGTTCAAGGCTTTTAAAGCTGAAGGCTTGATTTTTTGTTATTGTTGTATAGGTAGAGCTGGAAAAATATTTGTATTCTTGGTAGCTGCCTTGTTTAGGGCTGAGGTTCTTCTGAAGGATCAGGCTCATGCTGCAGGGAGACAGAGTCTGCTTCAGTGTCTTTCCTTGCATTCAAAATGAGATTCTGTCATCCCAGAAAATACTATTCTATGCATGCATTTTCATGTGATTCATGAAAGTACAATTGAGATTTAATTTAGTATTATTTTGAAGATATCTTTCATTGCTGGCAAAGAAGTAAACATTTATATGTGTGTAAAATAGAAGGCCAATATGCCTTTTGAAAAGGAATCATGAAATATGTCAGAGGAAATTTTTAAATTGCAGGTTATTTTTGCAATCAGGTAAAATAACACATATTTGAATCTGGATATTATTCTCTGTGGACGATGGAAACAACAATTTGTTTCTTTCTAGATCTACCTTTTCATTATGTTATTGTACAGGCTGTAACACAAAGGACATGAATTGGTACTTCCTCATTGTTTGATAATAAGAATTAATATAAATAAAATTCTTAAATAATGTATGAAAACTCAACAATAACAAAAATCCTTTGAACAATCTTTCTTGAAAGAAAAATTGTTTTTTTAATGAATCTGCGCATGTGCTATTGATTTATTACTCCTGCAAGAGAAATAATCAGTTCAACCAACGTTTCACCATTGGCAAGCTAGTTAAGGGAACTTTCTTTCCAGCCCACATTATGACAGGCCTCATGCTCCTAAACAAAAGTCTATTTTAATCAATTCATTATTAGTTTTCATTGAAGGTCTAGGTCAGGTCACAACCTTTTTTTCAAAGACCCTGTGACCATTGCTTTCTATTCCAGAGATGAATAAGGAAATGATGAATGAAACTTATTTACCGCAGTTAAATAGCCAGTAGAAAATTCATCAGCTAGTCCAGCAGAGTAAAGAAATTTCATAAATTCAATAAACCACCAGCAGTATAACATGTACATGTGAGATGCAAAAAAAACAGAGATCAACCAAGGTGATTAGAAAGACAGAAACACATTAGAATGTGTGACTGATAAGCTCCAAAGGATGCTGTTTAATGTGGATAAGCTTCACACTGTGCATCTATGCTGTCGCAAAAATAGCTGGAAATTTTGTAAGGACAACTTTGTAGATGGTGCAAGTTGCTGGTGTGGAAGTCAGAAGAGAGAAGCCAAACACTTTTTAGTTATTTCTACCAGGTCTTAGTGGCTGCCTTCTCTGCTAGTAATAATGAACAAGTGTTTTTCCACACTACGTTAAAGACTTTGTGAAAGAAACACCTTTATTTAACATGGAATTTTTCTCAGCCATTTTCAGATACTTCTGACAAGCAAGTAATTTCTTACTTGTCTGTCAGTTCCATTGATTTTGTTAGGACTATTTGCAGATGCTTCAGTACAATAAATATTGAAGATTACATTTGAAGTTAAACAGCAGCTGGATCTGGTCCAGAATGTGAAGTATTAGTACTACTTTTTAATGGCAGACTTTGACTCTTAGTGCCACCTTGCTATGTTAGCAACAGCTTTAGCTTATGGCAACCCAAAGTATGTTTTGTCTGTTTCATTCCTTCATATTAGCCTGACAAATAATTACTTTCCTTTATATCCGCAACCATTTCTGGAGGTAGAAATGCTTGTTATATATATGCATAGCTTTTCCCCCTTTCTCACCCCCTCCCCCCCAAGTCAATTAATGCACTTCTCCCTTCTGTGTCAATTCACTATTTTAGAACACTGAGGGAGGGATGAAGCCTGTGATAGGAACAAAGAACATTTTATAAAGAGAGAAAACATGAGGTTTTCTGTGACATTTTTGTCTCAAGCACTTGCCGTGTTGTATCTGTCCACTGCACTGATAATTGGTATTCTGTTTCTCTTCTGAAGTAATGCTGAATCAGTAATGCTTGTATATGACTTTTTAGGCTTTCTGTAGGTTTAATACAATAATGTATTACTCCTGGTAGTATCCCTCATTGATGTTACCAAAGCAATGCATATAGATTCCACCACAAACTGGGAGCCTATTCTGTAAACTCTTCTATGTTTGATTAGTCACACAGTGGAGATGCATACTTTAAGACCTACCTGTAAAGCATTGCTGATGTACGGTTAAATTAAGTAGTATTATATACAAGGAGAAACAGTACTACTCCAACTTGCAATCTCATTCGTCCTTGTTCAGGGAATGTCACTTCTCACAAACAACCCTAATTAGAATTTATGGTATAAAATACCTTAAATAATTGAGCTCGATAACAATAAGAAAATATTTGGGTGCAGACTAAAAAAAAGCTTTACCATAGACAACTGCTTGCTTACAGTTCTGTTTTGCCACCTGTGTAGGCTTGGAAGGGAGCCCAGCATTTGAACAGTACAGTACATCTGGTCCTTGAAGCACAAAAGACTGTTAGTTTTGTCTCTTTCAGAACATGTGATTTTGGCTTGAATACAAAGAAGCATCTCGAGATTTGTGTCTGATGATCAGTAGAAAAGATATCGTTCGTTGGCTGTCTCATATTATCTGTGCTTTACAATGCCATTTCTTCAGAGTAACACAGCTAACATTTTAGTGTGTTTTTATCTTCCCCTCCCCCCCAAACACAGATGTATTTTATTATAGAAGTTTAGATCTATGTTGTGTAGAGATATATTCTTTGTCATAAAATCAGGTTAACACATTGAAAATTATTACCAAGACCGTATTCATTAATGAGATCCTTCCAAGGACTCTATTTGTTTTGATTCACAAAATCAATCGTTAGAGAGTGGACAATTTTCAAATCTAAATGTAAAAGTGCTTTATAGTCAGTGTAAAAGAATGTAAAAAAGTTTAAAGAAAATAAGTAGGAAGGTTGGGAAAGGATTGGAAACTGAGAAAAAAAAATGCAAAAATGATCTCATCTTTGTTCCAGTGCTGCTGGCAATCTACCTTTTTAGCACTCTGTGCAGCGTTTTTACAGTTTTTACTATCAAACTCTTGCATGAAAAACTAGACAATGAATTCCCACACAGTGCTCAACAGCAAAGAACATGACATAGCTCTTTTGTGGACTTCAAACAACTGATGCTGTTGGAGCACACAGTTCAGAGAGCTCCTTTGCTGCTTGACTGGTGCAAGCTCTTTCAATCTGTACAAATATGGGAAGAATTTTGTGTGTAGAGAGTTTCAGATGTGACAGCTACTGCTGAAATGTTAGCAGTCAGTCTGAGGCCTCTTTGAAAATGTGATCCTGAGGAATTTTACACATGGAAGGATATGAAGATTCCGATTATCATCCTAGCAATCAACACATCAGAAAGTGAGAAGGGAGCTGACGGGTCGAGGGTGAGTGTAGTGAATAGACCCTGTTAAAAGGAATTACATGCTGGCACAGTGGGCAGTAAGGCTGAGGGTAGAGCAACTGGATGCCAACATCCACAAGCACCCCAGTGCCTTCCTGGCCTTAGTTTAGAAGATCATAAAGTCCTTATGTTTGTTCCTCTTAGATCTGCATCTAAGGAGAGTAAAAAGAAAAGTGGTTTCTTTCTTTTTCTTTCCCTGATTGGCACCTGGGATTTGTATTTATTTATTTTTTCAATTTGTTTAACTGAAAACAAATAATGTGAAAGAATTACTGTATATTAGAACACATGAGAACTCCAGTCCTCTTCAAGAGATAGCAGATTGGTAACAATACTTATAGTCTTGTTAGTGGTTTATTTTCTTGCTCACTTTGTTTGTAACTATCCAGAAGAAATGCCACTGAGAAGCTTTGTTACTGCTGTCATTCTCTAACACTCAAGAAAATACACATCTATTGCTTTTTGCATGAAATACCATTCACATAAAAGTCAACAGCTAAACTCCCGTTTATTTGAGGAGATTAAGATTTTACTTTCTGAGTCATCTGTATATCAGCAATGACAGTATTTACAAGTTTTCCACTTTTACTAGTTTTGTTTTATTTTGTTATTGCAGTTCATTAATTTAAAAAACCAAATTGTGTTTAACATGCAGCATTTCATTTTTGTTACACTGTTTCTTCTTGTAAACCATACTGCCCCAGAAAGCATGGAATCACAAAGGGTAAATTGCGTAACAAATCCTGGTAAATCTGACTGAAGGCTAGTGCCAAAGGAAGGAGGTTTGTTTTTTTTTTTTTAATTTGTTAGGGGTTTTTCTTATTTTTTGTTTTGCTTTTTTTTCAAGAAACATGAAATACTGAGTTTTCAGCAAAGCTGCGTCATAAAATGAGGACGGAAGGTGACCATAGCAATGTAAGTTTGCCTAATAGTTCCAGCTTAATGTGTGCTTTTCAGTTGTTCTAGGTTTTTGAGTTGTAAAAGTTCATTTTGAAATTGTTTGAGCTTATTCCCATTGACAATATTTTTTGAGTGGTCCGAAGTGCAGTTTTGTCAAATAATTCCAACTGGTTTCAGTTCTATTAAGGGAGAAAATAGCTGTTTGACAGTTGTCCCAGGGGTTTTCAAGTGGTTTTGGTTGGTTGGTTGGTTTGGTTTGGTTTTCTGGAATATAGTTTACTGTCAAGAGTTTGTAGCAGAATTTTGAGATTTGACAGAGGAAATAATATTGCATACCAAATCCCCATTAATATCTATGCAGTAAAAATTATTAGCTGATTGCTAATGATTTACTTTAGTAATTGCTGAAAACTTTATCTGCACGACACATGATCCATAACTCCTGTGCACAGGACACAACAAAATTAATGCTACTGCCTGTCTTGCCCTTCCTCCCTTGTTTCTGTGAGGTGAAGTTGCATGATTAAGTGTGATCTTGGTGGTAGATGCAGTCAGGGACTGGGATTTTTGTTGTTTGTTTGGTTTTTCCTGTGGCCATGCCTCATAACTTAGGTTTGCATTTTGCCGTCACTTTGGCCCCTCTTCTTTTTGTAGTTATAGTAGAAACACTGTCCTTTTATTAGAGACAGTTTATGGAGATCTTTTCTGCCACAGAGGTTATGGGTAAAGACTAGGAATGGAATGAAAAATTCTTGTTCTACTATATTGAATTTTGGAAACTGTATTAGATTTCTCTTCAAAATATGACATGATCTTAGTGATGGCAGGCCTGTTTGTTCACCCTCAGTTTTGCAAAATATGTTAGGGCTCTGTTCTAGCTGTGCTGTTTGCTATCCTTACTCTGAAGTCTCAGCTGCTGAGGATTTTGCATTTGAAAAATAGCTACTCCTACAACTTGCAGCCACTTCTATGAATGCGCCTGAGTTACTCTAGTATTGTCACTGTATCATAGGTAAATTGAACCAATTCCATGAAATCCCTATCCCCAGAGTTATTTCAGTGGGAGCATCTCTTAGTGTCACTTCCACAGAGATCAGAGTTTCTTAGAAGAGAAAAAAATAGCTGTGCCATTAGAATTACATTGCAGCTGCAGGGCTTCAGGGAGGAGGAACGTAATGCCATTGTGAAGCATCAGAGACATTTTCTGTAAAGTTGTAAATACCAAGTGGTTTACTTTTGAAAATAAACTTCTTTTACAAGCACATTTTAGTTGCTGTTAATAGTGTTTTCATTGTGTCAAATATGTATCGAATTTCATCCATTAAAGCTGTATCTCCTAAGACACAGTTTCAGTGGGAGGATCTCTTGCTGTCACTTCCATTGAGATCATGATTACTTGGAAGGCAAAAAATAGTAACTGTGTCATTAAAGTCATACCATATCTGTAGGACTTGGAAAGACTGTGGTGTCAATGGAAAATGTCACGTGCACTTCTTCCTTAACTTACAGGGTTTTAAATGAAAAATAATAAAAAAGAAAAAAAATATGGATCTAAAAGATGAACATAATATTGTAGATTCAATTTTAGTCCCTTCAGTTCTGCTCTCATGTCCCAGTGTCTAAACCAATAGGAACTATTGAGCAGCATTGAAACACTGAGACTTACGTACACATTTGAAAGCAAACATGCAAATTAAAAAGAACAAAATCTGCATTTATCTTGTGCCAGTCACTAACAAAGATGAGCCTAGTACCAGCAGTCAGATGCAAGTGTGAATCTTGGAAGTTAAGCCATGAAGCATCTGAGCACATGAGAGTTGGTAAAAACTGTTTCCTCAGCTTCACTGGATTTTGTGTTGGGCTCAGGACTGGAATTCAGGAGCTATAGCACAGGGGTATGTATGGTACTTGTGGCATGCAGGACTCTTCCAGTGATGCATACATCTATGAAGGGTGATAACAACTGTTTCTGTCACTGCCCAGAAAATGGAAAAGAGGGCATATAAGCCTCTAAGACCCATCTGAAGAAAGAAATGATGCCTTGCTACCCAGCCACTTGGCTAAAAGTGACAAAATACATTCTTCTCTTTGTATTGAGTTAATAACTGCTCAGCCAAGGTCCCAATTCCATAAACTGAGAAGTGATTGTAGTGCTGAGATACATACATGAATTTTTTAATGTCTAATTTCTGTGGCTACAGGGACTTAGTCAACACAAATCAGTTCCTTTTTTTGATATGTAGTTTTGGACTTTCCGGTAAGTGCAGTAGGAGGGTTGGGAGACCTCCATGGATGGATAAGGAGATGCTGAGGAAACTTAGAGGGAAAAAAGAGGCTTATAAAAGGTGGAAGAAGGACAGGCAGCCTGGCAAGAATACAGGGATGTTGTCTGGGAAGCTAAGGCCCAGTTAGAATTAAACCTGGCTAGGGAAGTTAAGGATAACAGGAAGGGATTCTACAGGTATGTACCAAATAAAAAACAGACTAGGGACAATGTGGGCTCTCTCTGGAAGCTATCAGGAGAGCTGGCTACACAGGATTTGGAGAAGGCTGTGCTTCTCAGTGACTTCTTTGCCTCAGTCTTCACCGGCAAGTACTCCGACCACACCACCCAAGTCTTGGAAGGCAGATGCAGGGACTGTGAGAATGAAGACCTTGGGCCCACTGTAGGAGAGGAACTGGTTTGAGACCATCTTAAGAACCTGAACGTGCACAAGTGCATAGGAACTGATGAAATCCATCCACAGGTCCTGAAGGAGCTGGCGAATGAGGTTGCTAAACCACTGGCCATCATATTTGAGAAATCATGGCAGTGAGGTGAAGTTCCCAATGACTGGAAAAAGGGAAATATAACCCCCATTTTCAAGAAGGGGAAAATGGATGACCCGGGGAAGTACAGACCAGTCTCACCTCTGTGCCTGGCAAAATCTTGGAGCAGATTCTCCTGGATGGAATGTACCTTAAGGTACATGAAAAAAAACAAGGTCCCAGACGACATCCTTGTCTCTAAATTGTAGAGACATCAATTTGATAGGTGGATGACTCGGTGGATAAAGAACTGGCTGGATGTCCGCACGCAGAGTTGTGGTCAATGGCTCAATGTCCAGTTGGAAAACAGTAACGAGTGGCGTCCCTCAGGGGTTGGTGTTGGGACTGGTCTTGTTCATCTTCATCGCTGACATGGACAGTAGGATTGAGTGCGCCCTCAGCAAGTTTGCCAATGACACCAAGCTGTGTGGTATGGTTGATACGCTGGAGGGAATGAATGCCATCCAGAGGGACCTTGACACGCTTGCGAGGTGGGCTGATGCCAACCTCATGAGGTTTAACCATGCCAAGTGCAAGGTCCTACACCTGGGTCAGAGCAATCCCAGGCAAAGCTACAGGTTGGGCAAAGAAGAGATTGAGAGCAGCCCTGCGGAGAAGGACTTGGGGGTGTTGGTCAATGAGAAAATGAACATGAGCAGGCAGTGTGCCCTTGCAGCCCAGAAAGCCAGCCGTATCCTGGGCTGCATTAAAAGGAGCGTGACCAACAGGTCGAAGGAGGTGATCCTGCCCCTCTACTCTGCTCTTGTGAGACCTCACCTGGAGTATTGTGTGCAGTTCTGGTGTCCTCAACATAAAAAGAACACGGAACTGTTGGAACAAGTCCAGAGGAGGACCACAAGGATGATCAGGGGACTGGAGCACTTCCCGTATGGAGACAGGCTGAGAAAGTTGGGGCTGTTCAGCCTGGAGAAGAGAAGGCTGCGTGGAGACCTCCTAGCAGCCTTCCAGTATCTGAAGGGGGCCTATAGGGATGCTGGAGAGGGACTCTTAGTCAGAGACTGTAGTGGCAGGACAAGGGGTAATGGGTTCAAACTTAAACAGGGGAAGCTTAGATTGGATATAAGAAGGAAATTCTTTACTGTTAGGGTGGTGAGGCACTGGAATGGATTGCCCAGGGAGGTTGTGAATGCTCCATCCCTGGCAGTGTTCAAGGCCAGGCTGGACAGAGCCTTGGGTGACATGGTTTAGTGTGAGGTGTCCCTGCTTGGAACTAGATGATCTTAAGGTCCTTTCCAACCCTCTTCTATGATTGTATGATTCTAAGTTACTTATTATGTGAAATGGGCTGAGAAAAACTGTAATTTGACTTCTTGACTTATGTGGGTCTACTTGTTATTTTATTCTCAAGAACACATGAAATAGCCCTTCCTGTTCAGCTGCATGCCCCTTCTCCTTTCTGCTCACATCTCATGAGTGATATTGTTCTAATAGAATGAAAATAAATAACTTATACATCTTCAAGGCCAGGTTGGACAGAGCCTTGTGTGGCATGGTTTAGTGTGAGGTGTCTGTCCTGGGTTCAGCAGTAGCAGTCATTTTTTTCTCCTTCTTAGTAGCTGGTGCAGCACTGTGTTTTGACTTTTGGCCTGGGAACAGAGCTGATAACACCGTTGTTTTTAGTTACCACTCAAATGTTTTAGTCTGGCCAACGACTTTCTGAGCCTCATGCTCTGCCAGGAAGGAGGGGAAGCAGGGAGGAAGCAGAGACAGGACACCTACCCCAAACTGACTAAAGAGGTATTCCATACCACAGCACGTCATGCCCAGGATGTAACTGGGAGTTACCCAGAAGGGGTAGAGGACTGCGGGTTTGGACGAGGTATTGGTCGGTGCCTGGTTGGCCTGGGGGGGCGAGTTATCGGTCAGCAGGTAGTGAGGTGTTGTATTCTCTTGTATTCTCTTCCCTTGTTACTTCCTTTATCATTATTATTATTGGTGGTAGCAGTAGTGATCTCTGTTATACCTTAGTTACTGAACTGTTCTTATCTCAGCCTGTGGGAGTTACATTCTTTCGATTCTCCTCCCCATCCCTCTGGGAGCATGGAAGGGGGGGGGGGAAGGAAAGAAAGAGGGAGGAAAGGGGGGAGTGAGTGAACGAGTTGCCTGACTGGCTTTAAACCACGACAGGTGTCCCTGCCCATGGTAGAGGGCTTGGAACTAGACGATCTTAAGGTCCTTTACAACCCTATTTTATGATTCACAGATGAACCAAAGAGCCCCATGTAAAAACTAACTTTGATAGTTTACACTTTCACCATTTCTGTGATTTAGCTCAGGTGATCTCTGGCCAAGAATATCTTAGACATAGACAAATAAAATAAGTTATTTGAGTGGTTGGAATTAGCAACATACTGTTGTCTCTTTTAGTTGTCTTTTTTAATTTTCCACCTCATTAACTTCTGCAAATGAGTATGTAAGGCTAAGCCACGGTAGTCATACTCTTCTGTCATTAAACATATTTGCTGCTAGCAATAACTGGCTCTCTTAATGCTGTTTTGCAGATATATGTGCATTTACCCCCAAAATACAATATGGATAAGTGACAGAGTGTGTTATCAGTACATGTGTCCTGAATTGTGGGACAGCTATAGCTAACTATCCCAACTCCGTGGCATCTGTCTTAACAGTTGTAAGTTGTAAGCAAGTTCATAATAAGTATAATTCAGTTTAAAAAAATCTGTCAACCACTGAGAGACAGGATTTTCTTACTCCAAACTAATAATGACCAAACCTCAAGAGAAAATTCTTCTCAGGTTAAGCACCTCTGTTAAGCTTTATATCAGATATCACACAGGTAGATAGTTTTTCAACGATGTTTTTCCAAATGATCTAGTTTGAAAGTAAATGTAGAATACTTTCCTTTGCAGTTCCTGCCTGTAAAGGGCTCAGTGAGTTTTGCTCATACAAAAATAAAGGTGGGGCATGATACATAATAAATCCAAGTACCAAGTATCTACATAGTCTGTATAATATTGTCCACCAAATATGTACTGTAATCCTATTATAATCGTTGAATGAATCACACACAGTCATTATTATGGAACTGTAATTTAAACCTTGGATTCCAAACCACTATTAGCTATCACTGGAACTAATGCAAAGTTGCATTCCTGTGGAGGTGTGAAAAGGTCATTTCTCAAAGCAGCGCAAATTTATAGACACTTTGTTCAAACCGAAACCAGCAATTTTGTAATGTGCCTATTAGGTCCCTATTGCCATACTCATCCTTGTTAACTGCTAGTAACATATGATGACAAATGTAGCATTTTATAAATCTTTAATAGGTTTTAAAACATCACTTTCTTTGTTGTCCTATGATCAATACATTTTGTTTACTCCAACAACTTTTCAATGTCAGTACTGATTTTCAGTTCTCTTAAAACTGCTGTCATCCACATATCTCCTGAAATCCAAGCTCATTGGAAAAGGATTAAGCAGCTTGACAAACCAGAAGGAACAACTTGACCCTTATGGTTTTGACTGTTCCATCTTAATGGCATCAGAAAGCAAAAATAATATCTGATGATATATCAGGATAGACTGGAAAATGGCTTTTCTCAGACCTGACATTTTGAGTGGCAGATGGTATAACAAATAACTTTTCACCATCTTTTCTCGTCAATATTTAATTTAAAGCATTGAAGCTGATAAATATAGTGCATTTTAGGTCCACAAAATACGAATATAAATACGCTTCTCTGGCCTAATTGCTAATATGTTGACAAGAACTGAATCATAATTTGACAAAAAAGCAGATTTTTTGTTTTCATATTTTGATACGGTGAACATAGTGTATTACAGTGCTGATGAAGATCAGTATCTAAAATATCAACAAGATCAGTTGTCAAATAGTCTTTATGATCTTTTCAAAACATGTGTCTCTCAGTATTTTGAGATATTTCTCACTGAAGAGTTGAGCAACCAAATGGCACCAAGTATTTCATGTTAATTGCTCTGACTTGTGAACCTCAAATGCTTTAAGTTTTAATTCATCCAAGACTATATGGAATGGATATGACCTTTGTAAATATAAAGCAGTTGACTATGCATATATTGCATATATTGTTCTAATTCTAGTGGCTGTGTAGACCTATGTCATCACTTATTCCTGCTAACTAGCAGTTCTATCAGTTTCACCTAATTCCTGCTAATTAGGCTTGCTCTTTCTATCAGTCTCTGGATTTTCAACAGGGCCCATCACTATAAAACTAAACTCTTCCCCTGTCACCTCCCATGTGTCTTCCAGTAGGTTTTGGAAATTATTTACCCTGTGTTCTAGTTGTAAAGCCTTACTGAATACACTTTGCTACTAGTTAAGAAGCATCTCTGAAGGGATGAAACTGAATACTAGAGATGGATTTGGTTTGAACTGAAGGTCAGCTGAAGCTGGAGCCATATGAAATTCTTAAAAGTATTTAAGTATCTGAAAATGAAAGGAGGAATTTAGCACATTTAAAAAACTCCCACTAAAAGTATTTAAGCACAGCTAAAAATCCCGCAACTTCTATGTCCTATCTGGAGGCACCCTCAAGTGCCTGTACAACTTGGATAATTGACCAATGAAATGGTTATATTTAGATGAATGAGTTATCTTGCATCAGTAATAGCTACAATAAAAGAATTTTAATTTATGTATAATTGATCTAAAGCTTGCCTTATATAACATGACAATTTTACTTTATTTTTTGCTCCATAAAGTGTTGCTTCTACAATTGCATTTTCTTTGTTAAAACTACAAAAGCCAAATTTTGTTTGAAAAATACTTTTTAAAATAATATTTATTTTACAGTTCATTTTCTCTTTTAGTAGGTATGTCTAGCCCTTCCCTAAGGCATGAATAAAATACGTTCAGGAATTTTTCAATCTCCTTAAAGGTTAGAAGTTTTAGAAGATAAAATCATGTGTGTTTCACCTAGATAGTACCGTTACAGCACTGGGTTAACGTTACAATGTTGTGTAGTCCTTTTCTTTCCCACTCAATTCAGGTCTGCCACTGACTGAGGATATTTCTCAGTCAGAACCTTATGCTGTCATCTTTATTAGCCAGCTCTAAAAACCACATGTAAAGGAATGACCTAGCACCTGTGTTTTTTTTAATATGTAACTGAGAGCTTTGCAAAGAGGTAAAATGCCAGTGGATTAATTTCCACAGACAGATTTTCTGTTGGATTTCCTTGCTGACGGAAGTGTGAACTTACATTTTTAAGGACTAATGGGATGCCATGGTTCCCAGGTTTCTCAAGTAATTTTTAAAGATTCACTAGAACCAGGGAGGTGACTATGGAGGTGGAGAATCGACAGGGATACATGTTAGCATTAAGCCAGTTTCTGCTTGCTGGCTCTTTTATGCATATTTTCTCAAACTCTTACACTCAAAACTTTTTTTTTTCCTTCCATGTAACTCTGCAGTTACTGTGTAAAGTGGCAAGCAACACTTTTATATCTCTTAAGAATATACAGACACCTTAAAATATATACAGGTTATTTTTAAAAATATATAGATGCTATTATCTCAAACAGTCATATAATGAAATTAATTTTCTGACGTTAAGGAAACAAGAAATAAGAACTTCTTCACTTTCTAAACCTGATATACTGTCTACACATGGAGCAGCTTTTCTCCTCTGTATGCTCTCAGTGTACAAGCATATTAAATCACAAATTTGGTGTGAGGTTTGGGTGGGGACCTGTCTGCAAATTCCATTTTCAGTTTGCCAGCGAGCACTTTGCTCAGTAGCTTGCATCTTTTCAAGAAGCAGAATAACTTAAGGCACTTCTCATACAGTCATTAATTGGTTGTTCCTAGTGGGATCTCTTCACTGAGTACATGTTAATGATTGTGATGTGGGTCACAACTCTGCATTGCTATTTTCTCTAATTACCATCCTTTGGTGTTTTTTCCCTCAGCTGGCACATTGTGTTCTCCCAGGCACAATGTATGCAAAAGTGGAGATACCACAAACTGAGGGAAAATATAACCTAATTATCTTCATGGCCCAGGAAGGTCCAATTAACAATTAGAGAAATGTGTTGAAATAAAAATTGTATATTGCTACTTTTGACTCTGTTTCTAAACTGTTAAGTTCACTGCTCAGATTTATCATGGGATTAACTAACTGCTGATAAGAACACTTTTAACACCAGAGCTTTAATATTTCTGAACACAGATGGTTTGAGGTGTTTGAAACTGCATGAATTACTGAACTATAGTATCATTGCAAGGTTGTTAATTGTTCACTGAGCCTTGACTGGAAATATACTATAATGCATGCTGTACCATGGCTGGATGTGCAGTCATCATAAATGAACATGCATAGTTGCCATGTTGAGAATGAAAGTGATCTCATGCACTGATTGACCTATGAATGTGCAATCGCTGCTCATTCCTGCTCCTTGCATAGCTGGAGCTGATCACTCCTTACAGAACCTACAGACAGAATAAGATGATGACATGGCTTTATTCTGAGGTTTCATGGTTTATACTGTATTACAAAGTAGGAAAGACTGTTGTGGAAGAGGAATGCTTTATTGCCAGATGGCTGACATGACATATTTTCCTTGTGAATCTGGCTTCCCCCTCCTTCAGTATGAACTACACCTGAATTATAAGCTACAGTCTGAAAAAAATTATTACAAACCAGTATTGCATTGGAGAAGAAATTAAAAAAAAGGGATGCTGTATTCAATCCATAGTCAAATCCATAATTTATATTGCAAGGGTTGATGTGGTTATATAATAACCTTCATTTATCATTTATACTATTATGTATCTGCTTTGGAAGGTGTCTATATCAATCTTAGAATTCATTCTCTAGGAGGTCCTAAGGGTAGGCACAGCTTCCTACTAGCATGCAGCCTGAGCTTGGAAGTCTACTTGGTGAAATGCTATTTATTAAAACCTGTGAAGGGAAACCAGGAGAGATCAATGTAAGCACACAGGTAACAAAGAATTTTAATACTTCTTACTCTGCAGGATCTCATTTGTTTTTTCTTGAAATGAAATTGGAAGCTTTGAAGTTGGTAGCTAACAGGAACATATACATGCCTTTTTCAGAAAAGTATGCTATATTCAGTGGTGGTGGGGTAGGCCATAATGAGACGTCATAATAAACCTTGTAGGATGCATAATACAGAAGGCACAGAGGGTAATACCTGTGTTTTCCTCCTTGTCCTAGGCTGAAAAAAATAGTTGAAACCATGCTCTGTTTACTATCATATATTATGTTACCTCATCTATCCTGTCATTCAGTTGTTCTAAGCATTTCTTTTTCCATCATTTGGTCTTGCAGCATGGATCATGTATAACCTCTTTTTCTTCTTAGACTAGAAGATACTTTTTATTTTTAGATTTCATACTTAATGTATTTATTCTCTAATTTCTTATTCTGAAGTCAAATCAATTCTTGACCATGCTTCGCTGCTTGGATGCACCATACAAATCATGCTGGAAGAATAATGACAGGCAAAGGTACTCACTGTGCATAAGGCCTGAGTGCTTAGAATTCAAGATTGCTGTATATCAGCATTTAAATACAAAAGTGCTTGCTAGGGTATATGAAATGTAATGTTAGTGTTATGCCTCATTGTTACTTAGATGTATTCAGAAAAATGTCTTTAGTAATTTTGCCTTGTAACAGAATTGTAAAAAATTGTATCCATCTTGACTCCCACTGCCTTTTTGGGTTCCATTCCCCTAATGATAAGATACTTCATAACAGGGTTCATTTGCTTGTGCTAGAAGTATGTCAAGGGAGACTGGGCCATACTGCTTCAGGATAGAGATGAGATCTGAGAAACTATTTTCTCATTGACTTCATATCGTGTAGGATTTGGACCATGTGGAGCAGGTCAGATGGAAAGTAAAGAACAAGGATGTAGAAAACATGAGGTATAAGAGTGTGGGTTTGTTTATTCTAGAAAGAGACAGCCACATCTCCTTTGATCCAGGGAAAGAAATGGAAGGCCACTCTGGAAAGGAAGGGAATAACTTATATAATCCAATAGATAAGAAAAAAGTAAGCTGGCAAAGAAGATTTCATTTAGATAGGATAAAAAAACAACAGTTGGGAAAGTGAAAGATAGCACACAGATTGCATATTTCCATGTGGAAATATGGCATTTTTGCCATTGGTACTTTTGAAGAACAAGTGAAATGAGCATCTGCCAGCATTATCAAGGAGCCATTAATCCTTGCTTGGGACAGGAGAATGTTGGTTTTGGTCATGTCTAAAAGTCCCCTTCAGTGATAATTTTGCATTGACTGTATTAAGATTTTACAGGGAGCCTTTCAGCCCAAGGGGTTTCTACTAGAAAGTCTTCTGTTATTTTCTCTGAGAATTTTTAGATGTTTTTTTCTCCAGGATTAAATGGAAAACTTCACAGGGGGAATGTCTGGTCAAATAAATGAATTCTGAGAACTAGAGTGTTTTACAGATGTGCAGTGAGTAAGTCTGTAAAGAAGATTCCTGTGGTTGCTATATCAATGTCAAAAATCCTATTGACTTAAGCAGTTAGAGATGCAAACCTTAAGCTACTTTGAAGATATCAGTTAATCAATTTGAATAAAATTCTTCAGCTGTGTGTGTTGAACCAAGCAATAGTTTTCTGTTCTCTTGAGAGGTGACAATCTATCCTGCCAGTCTCTCGCCCTCTTCCCCCTCCCCCATTCTTGGGCATTTATTTTAATGAATATTAACTAAATTTGCCTTGAGCAAGTTATTTGGCTCACCAGATTTTGTGAAAGATTTTGCATTCTCCCTGGTTGCCTGCTTTCTCACCTTGGTGCATCCATCTACAGCAGATGTAGATGCAATATAAAATATTCATTTATCAATTTGCTGAGGTTAAAGCACTCTTTCCCCCCCTTCTCCTTCAGTCATTTGGACTCTGTACTGCTGCCGGTGTAGCTGTTGGAGGGTGGCTTATGGGGGGCTTTATTCCTTTCAGGGGGGCTGGCAGAGGGCACTGCTGGGTGCCTCAAGGTACAGAGAGTAGCCTGGGGTAGGTGAAGCTGGGTTTGGAGCCATCCTTGGGATTGCCTCTGGCTGCTCTTGAGTAATGGGAATCAGGTGTGGGAGCAGGGCCCTGCCTGCCAGGTAAAGAGAGTGGCTGAGCTTGGTTATGAGCCTGCATCTCTGTTTTAGACTAAGGCAATCCCTTGGGTCTGGGTGGCTCTCGGCTCGTCCTGAAGAGATGCCCGAAGAGCACAGCTGCTCACTGATGTGATGGTAGCGTTCAGGGGGAAGGGGGCCTCGTTCCCTTCAGGTGGGGTGGGGCACAGTTAATTGTCCCTTATATGGCTCAGCAGCACACCCCCCCGCTCGGAAAGAGAGAACTTTGGTGTGTTGTGTTGCCTGGCTGCCAATGAGCAGCGTCACAAAGGGAAAAGTGCTATGAAACGTGAGCGACTGGCCCGTGAGCAGGGTGAGGGCACTGCGCTGCATGGCTCCTCCCCGGCAGGGGGCTGTGACCGTGCTGGAGCCCATCTGGGTGCTGAGAGGTAAGTGCGCATCCTGCTGTGTAGCAACACCCCGAGCGCTGCCCGAGCTGCGGTGTGGCCTCGCTGGAGGGTGGCTGTGATGTGCCTTCGGCCTCCGCTCTCCCTTGGGTATCAGCAGCCTGCGCACATGGCAGCTGCGCTGGGAGTCCTGTGCTGTTTAGGTCAGACACATCTCAGTTTTACTTGGCTTTTAAGGAGCGTGTGGGCAGTAAATTTGAGCTTTCATAATGTGAAATGCTTTTCTGGTTGTTTCAAAAAGCTCTAAGTATGTTCCTAGATGGGCCTTAATGGCTGTAGTGGGAGATTCTATGTTGTGCGATGGGAAAATACTTAGTGGGAAGGAAGGGTTAAGGGGGTGGGGGGGAAGAGGGATTTCTCCTGCCTGTATTTTAGGGTTAGTCTGTATTTGATATTAGATTTGAGTGAACTAGAGAGCAAAATAACATGGTGTTGAAGTTTCTGAAGTTCTGAATCTTTGTTAGTAGGCAGTCATAACCCTCTGGGTTTGTTTGGTTTGGCTGATTGTTTTTTCATTTTTGAAAAGTGATAGAGTACATATTGTTATATTTGGGATATAGCTCAAACTGTAGCATTTCTCTGACTGCTTTATCTTGCTTTTCTGAATATCAAAGAGTGAAATAATGCATCTTACTGCACTGTAGAAAAGCTGTATAATTCTGCTCCCAAGCCCCATTTTCCCACAAAGCATATGTAATAACTGCTTTGTCATTTCCACCTTTCTCATGTCCTTTCCTGATTTAAAACTAATACTAGAATCTAGATTCAAAATTGGATTACAGCTGCTTGTGCTCTTCTTAATCAGTAGAATAAGAAGAGTGTCTGCTATGTAGTTGATCATGTTGTTGTAGGCACACTAGATATTTCAGTTTCTAACTTGAGCCTTTTCTTTTTCTTTGGGTGCTTAGTTGAACATTGTGTTAAATTGGACATATTAATCTGTAGCAAAAGCACTGTAACTATGGAAATGTGTTTTATTTGATTGTACTGCTGCAGAGGTACAAGCTGTAATAAAATTTGAGTAATTTTGTTAGTGCTTAGAAATCTAAGATTTACACTTTTTCATTTCTGTGAATTAAGGATAAATTTAGAGTTTTCAAAACTCTAAGGAAAATAATTTTTTAACAAACTACTTAACTGATGTTTTAAACCATGCTCTTTAACATGGAATTATTATGCTCATTGAGTAATCTCAAGGTTAGTATTTTGGCAGGCAGCTTAACCTTTACTGTAGCATAACATAAGACATCTGAAGACATCAATTACTGTCTGTGCAACAAGCAGTTTCTCTGATCATGGGGTTGTCTTGGTTTAAGCTGAGCTGGTTTTCTGAAAAAATATTTTTGGTGAGTAAAAATGTTCTTAAAACTGATGCTTTGAGCATCTGGTTTGCAAATCCCCCGGGAAATCTATATTCCTTACAGAAGTGAGAGTACTAGTGGTATGGGGGAAGGCAGACTTTGTCCTGACATCCTCTCTTGCAGGAAAAGGAGTGTTGGAAGGGATCTTACAAGATGTGAAACACTATCACCTGCCTCTAAGCAGCTGTTGCACATAGTGCTGTTTAGAAGTTGATGTTACTTGGTCACATATGTATCTTTCCATAACTTCACTGTTGTGACAGTTGAAATCCTCCTTTGCTTCTCTGGCTATCATTATTCACTTACAGATTAGGCCTGGTAATTTTAATCTGTTTTTGACTCTCCTCCTTTGTTGGTTCTCCTCTTTCCGTGGAACTTTATGGACAACAGTCATCCTCTCAGGACTGATAAGTAGTCACCCCTAATCAACTGCTACAAGCTCTCCTTCCTAGGCAGTGGATGACTGACTAGCAATTTACCAGATGGTGAATCAGGGATGCATGGGGAAAGGCCACTGCTATTATCCCAGGCTATGACCGCTTTCATTCCCTGCATTTTTCTGTAGTTTCCCACATCTTCCACAGTGTAGTGCTTCTGGGTTTCTCTTTTTCTTCTCTGTACCACCCTTCCTTTCCTCACAGGGGCCTGCTGGTGCCTATAGCAACTCTGCCCCAGGGCCTTTATTTCCCTGCTATGCCTCCTGCCCCACTTGGCTGTGGATGGTTCCTAGTGGAGTATCCCAGATGGCTGCCTGGTTAGCAGAGAGGCAGAAGTAGGTGACTTTATGGTTGCTGCTTCTGTTTTTTATGACTGAGGGAACAGGGCCAGCTGAACACTTTATTTTATCCGCAGAGTGCAGTAGGCCAATGAAGTGGCTTAGTGGAACACATCCAGCTGAAGAGTCGTATGTCATGCAGGCCTGGCAGAGCTCGGGGACTTCATGCAGTCCTTTGAATATGGTTCATCTTGGAAGAATGCAAATTCCTCTCTGCCTGACTAATGATAGACAGGAGCTTGTTGTGCACCAGTTAGGCAGGAACCCCAGACACAGCTGTTGCAAAGCCTCATGCTCACACCCTTTTAGTGGGAAACCTTTTCGTCAGTGTGTTGTTTATCCCTAAAGCCATCCATATAAACTTTGTGAGCAGTTAGAATAGGAGTAGTCTTATAAGTACTGCTATCTGCCATGGATGCCAGCTCCTCTAGTGTTGCATGACTATGGGTACATGTCTGTTAAATCTTGCTGTGATTGGAAGGAAACTAATTGTATTCATAAGTCTTACTGATAGCTGTAAGACTGCTCAAAGCTATTTGTCTCAGCCTTTCTTAGTCTAGATAACATGTACCAGTACTGGGAGTATCAACAAATATTTGATTACACTGCGGCATATGAAACTACCCTCTGAAATGAAAACTTTTGTTTTGATGTTGTGACTTTTAAAAACTGTGGCCTGTACCTCTGAGAAAGGGTCTATGGTGGATAGATTAGGAGTGGGATATACCTGCAAGATCATTGTTTTCATGCTGCTGCTTGGTAATATCCTAAACTTGTCTGCCTCAGAGTGCATAAGGCTCATGTTTAGCTAGTTTCCTCAGCAATGTTTGGCTTTCAGAAATTGTATTTACTTATCAGATTAAATTATTTGTTTTGGCCATTCCAGAGTGGGTTTTGTGCACTATTATTCCTTTGGGAGATTATTAATCACGTTTGATAATTTAAGAGTGGCTATTCTCAATATTCACACAAGCACCGGATACAAGACAGACCTAAATTTTAACTGATAATGTTTATTTTACCTTGGGGAAGCAATGGGCACCCAAGCAGGATATTTGGAAAGGTGTATTTATATCAGTTTGACCATTAAATGAAAATCAAGTGAACAGGTAAAGTGAGTTCAATGAAAACCTGAAGGAATCTGATAACTGCATTTCTCTGTGTGTATGTGTATGAATATATATTGTGCTCCTTAGTTGCAAAGAGTGTCATAGAATATAAACAATAACTCTCAGTGTTATTGCTAGATGCTTCTGGAGTGTGGAAAATGGTCTGAGGGCAGCTGAGGTTCTTTTAGTGGGAAGAGTAAGAGGATTACTTGGCAACCTCAGAAATTTGCAGTGGGTCTCAAGATGAAAGAATGTTTTGGAGCTACGATGGACTCCTAGCTGTTAAAACATGACTGTTATGACTTGCTTAATAATATTTATTACTGCACGTTTATGTTTATAGCCTAGTAAACTTTAAAGGTAATTTTTATATATCATAGCAACTGGAAGGAAAATACAGACATCACCAAGTCCTAGACTCGATACTTTTTTTTTTTTTGTATGTCTCCTTATGATATGAGCTATATATTTGGTTTTGGAGCAGTGCAGTGGTATATAGCAAGTTTAAAATGGATGCATCTGTTGGAAAACTGGGTATTTAGAAGAATTCAGATGTAATTCTTGGTTCTCTGCAGGACATCCCTATGTGGAAATAATACCCTCTCTCCATCACTCGCCACTGCCCCTTCTGGTGATGCCCAGGGTGTGCAATGCTCTGCCCTTCATCACGCTTCATGTTTCTCTGCTGAGCTTGCTCAAATCTGGTTGACTTGGAGTTTATTGTGAACTTCAGGGTTTCTTGTTGGTCCGTGTCAAAAACTTTGGGTTTTTTAGTCTAATTACTCTGCTACGGTGGTGTTTCCTTCATTTATATTCCTTTGTGAAAGATGCCCTGGTTCATATTGAAGCTTACACACTGCATTTTCAGTTAAATGGTATTCTGCAAGACTTGCACATATATTTTTGCTAAACTGATTTTCTTTTGGGTTCATTGATCTCTTTAATGAAAGTCAAAGCATTTTTATGAGCCAGAACCTCGTTACATTGTACAGAGGCTATGCTTTAAACCTATCTGTTCTGTTACTGTACATTTTAATAAAACTTTATTAGATTTTTCCTCTGATGAAAGACAGCAGGAAATATTTCCTTCATTAGAAAGCTTAAGGTGCTAGGAAACTTAATGTTGCATTCTTGTTTTCAGATTAATTATGGCTTTTGTTATACCTGGTTAATGGGTCTTATGTGAAAGGAATTCAGTTTAAATTATCCTGTAGAAGATGACTGAATTCATATTAAGATTATCTTTACACATCTGATCATGTGGCTTCTTTTCAATGAATAATAATATTTTTCAGTCTTGGTTTTATTAAATTTTTCCTGTTGTAAATCGGTATGATGCACATTTTATAACAGGGCATTTTACCTAAATTCTGCTTCTACATGTGACACTTCACTTTGCTCCAGCAGCAGATGCAAATCTGCAGCAAATGTAAATCTGCTGGAATGTTTTTTCTTTTAGTGAAGACAACTTCATTTTTTTTAAAGGGGTTTCCTATGTGATATGGGGTACAGTAATCTGTATAGCTATTAGTTTGGCTGAATGGGATAAAATGAAATTCCTATTCATAGGAATGAAAGCATTTTTATGTAACTTAATTTTGTAAATCTTGAGTAGCATTTGGAGGGAAGAGCATGATGGGGATTTAAAAACTCTGGGGATTTGCTCAATATGTTGAATCTGCTCCAATATTGTATTTTTCCTTCTATGACCACTGCACATATGTTTGGACTGCTGCTGATAGCAGGAGAACATGCTTAACTGGAATAGGAATGTTGTCATTGTTTAGTAATGAATGATTCAGCATCATTATCTTCCTAATAATGTGTCTGGAATCTTGGATTATATCAATTGTATTTGCATTATGACTTTGGCTTTTAAACTTTGTGCTGCATTTGCTGCTGGTTTCCTTCTTGGTACAAAATAGAATACAAAGGTTCTTTGCTGCAGGTCACCAAGCAAAGTATTCACTTGAGCAGCGTGCTCAAAGGGAATGTGTTGTAGCATGAGGTGTCTCCAACTCATCCCAGTCGCCCTTGACTCTCTTCTAGCCGCAAACAGGTTACGTTTTCCAGATTGAGAAAAGTTCTGAACAGTACAGGTGGAAAACTTAAAATACTGTGAGAGCTCTAGTGTGTCTCTCAGGTTTAGATCGGAGTTCTGATCCAAATGATGTGATGTGGCATCCAGAGCTGGAGCTGCTGCTTTTGCACCCTCTGGAAGCATGGATTTGTTGGTTTTGGTGGTTTTTTTTTGGTTTTGGTTGTGTGGTTTATTGTTTATTGTTGGTTTTGTTTTTTTCTTTTTGTTTGTTTTTATTGTGTTTTGTTGGTTTGTATTTTTTTTTCCTGTTCAGAAGTTGGTGGGAGCTAGATCCAGAAATAGCTGCCTCTTTCAGAAAGAATCCTGCTGACTTTGGCTCAGTGGGTTCCTTACTGTTACAGTATTAAAGCTTTTTCTCTTTAGGTGTCAAGAACTGCATGTTCTCTTTGTTCAGCTTTAATTTGCAGTAAAAGAAACATTGAGCCCAGACTTGTTTTTGTTCTCTCCCTCTCTTCCCCACTCCCCCTCCTTCCCCCCAACCCCCCCCGAAGACAGAATGGTTGGTTGGTGGTTTGGTTGTTTTTTTTTTACTACCACTTGACATAACTTCCAAACACTGCAAATGCTTCACAATTAATGTTTAATTAGCAAAATCTAAGAAGTTCTGCAGTTTTGGATCTCTTCTAGACTTGTTTTGCTGCCTAGTCTAAAAGCTTATTGAAACAACTGGTGGTGAGATGATATTGCAGCAAGCATCAGAAGCATAGTCCTTGACCCTGTTTTCACTCATCTATAGCTCTTAAAGCTGTTCAATATTCTGTATGAATGAGAATAAGCTTGGAATAAGCTTGTGAAGTCTTGCAGGGTATATGGGTTAATGGATCAATATTGACCTTTGCCATTACAACTGCAATTAACATTGCATATGAAAGAAATGAGGGTGGCCATTTCACCACAAATTGGGGGGGTGGTGGTTGCAGGAAGATGTTTTAATCTACCAGTATTTTATACTATCTTGGTTGTCTCTGAAAATATTACAGAATTTGGAATAAAGATGTGTGGAGAATGCTATGAGGATGTGGATAGGTTAAAATCTGTTACATGCGGGGTTTTCTGTGTTCTTGACAGTACGGAACCTCTTAGCAGTGAGTATAAGCTCTCTTCATTAAAAACCACCTGTGAAGTCAGTTGGTATTTGTTCTTGCTTGCCTTCTCTTGCTGCTCTTGATGTGTGGTCTGGCTGAAAAAATGGTATTTAGCTCAAGGAGATCTCACAAGACAGTGTGCAGACTGGATTAACAGCATAGTGCTGTTTGTGGGCCCTGGTAGTGGAGCCAGAACAAAATTGTTCCCTGCCTGCATGCATGCTTCAGAAGTAGGTTCCACCTGGCAGCATGATGGCCTTTGAACACCTACCTCTTGGCTATTTTTTTCACATCTTGTGTGACCACTTACATCAAATGTTAAGTGGCCTGGTACTTCTGAGTCATGATAAGGGAATCTTTTTCTTCAACAGGTAGCAAATGTGCTCATTAAAATACAGCCTTTTGGGCAGCTGGAAAATGGAGGCCCCCAGCATCATCAGAGGCTTTTGATTTTTTTTTTTTTTTGTCATGTTTACTGTTCTGATTTAAGCTTGTGTCTGTCTTGTTTTGGTGGTGTTTGTTTAGTTGCATTTTAGGATTCTTTTTTGGTTGTGTTTTTTGTTTTTTTTTTCTTTTTTCCTTTGGAGATACAGTGGTGGTATGTATGGGAAAGAGAAAGTTTCACAGACTTTGTATTAGTATGTTATGAAAATGAGAACCAAGAATTAGATAAAAAAAGAGGAAGTGGAGTGTTTGGGTGGAAGGCCTCAAAGACAGTCAGTCCACTTCAGAATAATTTATCTGGTTTAAAAAAAAGTAAAAAGGATTTTCCGCTGTGTACCAAATCCTCAACTCTGCACTCAAACAGGAATATACATTTGCAGGTGCATTTAACCTTAGTCCTCCTTACCTGTTGCTTTCATGGCTGTGTCATATTATGCAATGCAGAGATATGAGATGCTTTATTTTAAGAAGCAAGAGGAGACACCAAATAGCTGGTCTCCTATAATTTTGGCCAGCTTTGACTATAAACTCAAGAAGCCTTATGTTTACAGTTAAAGAAAGGGGCAAAGAAATACTCATTCATTCCTCAGTCGTTTCCTAAAAATGTATTTGTGGTAGAAGGATAAAATGAAACGGGAAAAATGAGAATGAAAAACTTCAGAGTAAATTTAAAAGTAGCCAGGAGACGTTCAGTGAATGCGTTGAGAACAACACAATTTCATCATTGAATAGTGTTGGATTTTGCTCTCCTGCTACCTTTAATAAATTAGTAATTTAACTTTGCAAAGACTTAAAAGCCCTATCAAAGCTCTGCCCTACTCGATGGGAGAACTACTGCCACCATCAAAAAACAAGATTTTAATTTGTCCAAGATTTTTGCATATGTGGAAACAAAGTAACGAAAACTTGCTTTCCAACTTGGACTACATAGTATTTCCTTATCAGGAAAAAAATTCCTTTTCTACTGGAAATGAATGTGGTGCTGTAGATACCCGTCTTGTCTTTGGCCCTTGTGCCAGCTGCATAACCAACAGCCAACCTCCTGCTGCGTGGCAGTGGGAAGAAGGCCGAAAGGACCAGGGGAGATTGATCTTTTTTGGATGGGTTCAAGTGCAGGATGTTCCCCAGGATATCTGGGAGAAACAAGTAGTATTGATTTCTTCTGTGGGAAAGCTAAACTTGCACTGAGCAGAAAAATCTCATTAAATCTCCCCAAGATGCCCTTTGCTGCTATTGTTGGGGGTTTTAAAGCATTTTCTGTGCAACTGTTTTCTTTAGAGTAAATAGCCTCAAGTGTAACAGGATCAATGCTGATATCTGGAGACTTACTTTTGGTAAACAAAAATAAATGTAATATAGCAAATAACCTATTTTGCATGTTATCTAGTGGAAAAGCAGGGCAGAATATTTAATTTGTTCTAAAGTGTTGAAAATCTATAATGCCAGCTCTCTGGGGTGATTATTCTTTCCCTCCTGTGCGGGGGCATGTTCTCAGTGTGGCAAATGATCTTACCAGTCAAGGTGGTTTACTCTTTTTTGTGTGTGTGTTTCCTTGTTGTTGGGTTTTGGTTTTTGTTTTGTTTTTTTTAAAAAGTTAATTCATATGTTTGAAAGTAAGCACAGTCGAAGTGGGATTGTAACCTTTATTACACGTCACCTCTATTTAAATTAATCTGGATGAGACCCTTTCTTCTTTGTCATCTTGAATTATTAATGAGGTGGTTATATAAATCATGTATTCTTTATGACTTCTTTAGGCTCCTGCAAGTAACATTAAAAAATGTGGTAGTTATTGTGTCCTTCCCTTCTTATTCCATATATAGATGTTTCTCAGTAAATATTTAAGTGAGATACAGTCTTAGATGTGGTTAATGGTTTGCTCCTAAATTGCTTCTGAAAATTAAAGCTCAGGTTGAGTTTGATAATGTATTACACAAGTAATAACTTCTGATTGCACTGCGTTTTACCTGAAGAGCTCAAAATTATGTTGGAAATGTGTTGTTTGTTATGTACTTTTGGTATTGTGTTGGGAGCTTTATGAAACACATGACGTGTAAAACCATGTATACAGGCAAATCTAATGTATGGAAATTATTCAGAAAGGAGACCCTCTCCACTTCTCTGCCGAAGTTGTGCACATGAAGCTCCCTCTAAGCACCAGATGACTATCCGACTGTCTTTTATCCAAGTTCGTCAGTGATAGGCAGTGCCAAGCAACTTGCATCATTTCCATTTACTTTTTGTTTCTCAGCTTGTCTGGTATGCAAGCATACCTGTACAAATGCAATCTGCCAATCTGCTTTTGAATTAAAACATTAGTAGTGATTCAGCATGCAGAAAAAGGGTAGTTTGATTCCATAGCTAGTACAATAACAGAGGACCTGGTTTCTTGTGAACCATCACATCTGAGAAAAGGAATAAGGAAAGATCAAGGCTTTCTCATTTGATCTAGTTTCATTTTTCTGCAAATGTGGCAAGCTTCTAGTAGTATAATCCCTTAGACCATCATTTTTACTTGACAGCAGGTAATTGCTCACATCTTTGTCAACTTTCTGACCTTTAAATGGTGCCACTTTTGACAGCACTTGAAAATAGTGACTGCTTTTAGAGGAAGCAAGAAGAAACAAGGCATGCATATCCACTTTAATTAGGATTTGTAGCACATTAATGACAATCATGTTGTCAAAAAACTTTACATACTTGTAAGGTTGCCCTGATGGGCAGTTGTTATTCCTTGTCATCTTCCTTTCTTTTTCTTATCCATAAAAGTGAAGTGTCTCCAAGGGTAATGCAACTTGTTGCACAGTGCAGAGATGTGTTTTCAATAAAATGCTGGTAGTGATGTGATGGGGGAATTGCTGTAGAATGTGCTGCCAGACTGTATATATAGAGAGAAACAAATGGGGAAGGAAGGTTGTACGACAGTGCCTGTGTTGGTAGTTGCATGGTGTGTATGCCTCATGAGTAATGCGTGCCTTGCTAAATAATCTGGACAAACAATTTTGCATGCAAATAAGAGTTGCGTGGTCTGGGTTTCTGTATTAAATTCTGTCTGAAAAACTTAAGAGCCCACAGTAGGGCCAACTCTGACTTGTGCCATAGGTCTGGACTTAACCGCAGAGTTTACAGCTCATGGAGTTGTAAAGGTCTTACATCCTGCTGCATATCAAACAAGGAAGCAGGCTGGAGCTGATGGTGGCTGATAGAGCTTTTTCCTGTTTCACAAACCTCCTCAAATGTTGGGGCTCCGTTTCTGTTGTGTGACTTCATGGGTACTCATGAGATCTTTGGGGAGAAGGTGCAGGAGATAATGGTGATGATGTAGATGCCACTAGAATAGTTCACTGAGCTTGTAGATAACTCTTTGGTATTGTCGTTGGCAAATGAGATCCTCTGGGAACAGGCTGTGAAGCATATTAATCACTTGGTTTTCCCTTAGTGTAATGCTTGTCTGTAACTTCAGATGTAAGCATACACAGATCTTTCAGGTCTGCCTTTTCTGGTTCATAGATTGAAGGCCCAAGCACCTAGTAAACTGGTCTTTCAGAGTTGTCTACTATACTGGTACAGAGAACTATACAAGCCTTCTGAGACCAGTTGTCATTTTTTAAAGAAGCTTTATATAAAATTAAGATCACTGCAGAAAAATGAAATATACTGGAAAGTTTAACTGTATGTTTCAAGATATCCTAAGCTTTACTTTGTTATAAGACTGATACAGGCAGGTTATAAAAAAAAAATAAAATAAATGCTGTCTGTATTTTTGTTGGGATTTTTATTTTCAGCAAAGATTTTCTGACTCACTTTAGAAGAAGTCTGTGTCTGTCCTACACTGTATTTTAATGTTTAGTTGTGGTCATCTTATATGAAGCAGACCTCTTGTGATTCCTAAGAGAAATATTTATTATCCTTCTGCCTGCTGTGAAAGTAGGTGAATGAAATCACTGAGCTCTGGTATTGTATCCATAAAACCTTTGTACTAGATGGGTAACCTCAAATCGCTGAGTGTGTGACTTCTGAACTGCTCAAAGAAAGGTCTGCTTTCTTAAAATTTCATTAATTTGCTGTTTTCCCTGACTTAAGCATATAAATACTCATATTTATAGATCTTTGAATGGTCAGTATATAGTGATAAGCTGTACAGTGCAAAGAAGTAGTAAAATGACACAGCTAATGTCACAAACATTCAACCTTGGATGTGGCTGCCTTAGGCATGCTTTTGGTACAAGTAATGTGGGCTTGTCTGGCCATGTTCCGAGTTTTTCTCCCTTGTGTTTTTATAAAAACCAAAGGTTTGACCCATCAATTGGAGATAAACATACCCTTTCTACTTTTCAGCAGCATGTAAAAGAATGAAATGTGCTGTTTTTTATCTTGTTTAAATATCTAAAATATTTTCAAGGTAAAAATACACTTACATAAGTGAAAAACCTCAGAAAGTATAAAGATTTTATTGGTTTGTTATAAATCCTGAAAATAAGTTCTTTAGTTACAAAACCATGAATATTTTAGGGCAGTGCACATGTTCGTAATACCTCAACTAGAAAAATAGTGACTGTAATTGGGGCATGAAATTTTAAGGAACTTGCTGCTTTTATCCTGTTCTGCACCTTGTAATAAAATTCTGGGAAGCACTCTCTGGCTGAATGGCTTATTTTGTAACTAGTTGTCTAAGACATCACAAAGGCACTATTCTTAACTGTTGGCTGTGTATGTTTAGAATTTAGACCTGTGTATTGGGTTTGCATGGCAAGGTTCTTCAGGGGGGGTGGGGGGAGACACACAGTACAAGGGAGGCTTCTGTGAGGGTGCTAGAAGCTTCCCCTGTGTCAGATAGAGTCAGTGCCATCCAGCTCCAAGATGGACCCGCCACTGGCCAAGGCTAAGCCCAGCAGTGATAGTGATGTCTCAGATAATGCATTAAAGATGGCGGCAGGGAAATAAATCCTGTGCGACAGCAATTGCAGCTGTGGAGAGGAGTGAGAATATGTGACAGAAACAGCTCTGCAGGTACCAAGGTCAATGCAGAAGGAAGGTAGGAGGTGCTCCAGGAGTTGGGGCAGAGCTTCCCCTGCAGCCTGTGGTGCAACCCATGGTTTGAGCCAGGCTGTCCCCCTGCAGCACATGGAGGTCTATGGTGGAGCAGATATTCACCTGCAGCCCAGGGGGAACACCACACTGGAGCAGAGGGATGCCCAAAGAGGCTGTGACTCCATGGGAAGCCTGTGTTGGAGCAGAGTCCTGGCAGGACCTGTGGCCCCATGGAAAGAGGAGCCCACGCTGGAGCAGGTTTGCTGCAGAACTTGTGACCCCACAGGGGCCCATGGTGGAGCAGTCTGTTCCTGAAGGATGCAGCCCATGGAGGGGACCCACACTGGAGCAGTTCATGAAGAACTGTGGCCTGTGGGAAGGACTCAGGTTGCAGAATGTCACGGAGGACTGTCTGCTGTGAGAGGGACCCCACACTGGAGTAGGGGAAGGGTGTGAGGCGTCCTCCCCAGAGGAGGGAAGCAGCAGCAGAGATGATGATGAACTGACCACAGCCCCCATTCCGTGTCCCCCTGCACCACTGGCAGGGAGGAGGTAGAGAGCTTGGGAGTAAAGTTAAGCCCAAGAAGAAGGGAGGGGTGGGAGAAAGGTGTTTTTAAGCTTTGGTTTTATTTCTCATTATCCTATTCTGATGTGATCGGCAGTAAATTAGATTATTATTCTCCAAGTTGAGTCTGTTTGGCTTGTGACAGTATCTGGTGAATGATCTCTCCCTGTCCTAATCTTGACCCATGAGACTTCCATTGTATTTTTTCTCCCCTGTCCAGCTGAGGAGGGGAGTGACAGCAGCTTTGCAGGGCACCTGATGTCTAGCCAGGGTCAACCCACCACAGCCTGCATGGGGACATGCAGAAGTTAACCTTGACGATGACATTGGAATTTTATTTGTTAATGCTTTCTAATAGGCTAATCTGAGTACTTGTGCAGCCTGAATAGGATGAGTTGGTTGTTTCATTTTGATGAAGATACAGAGGGGAAAAATGCATTTCCCCCTCCCTTGTCCGTAACTCTGTAGGGGTTTACTGCTCATTTTCCTTTGCTGTGATGTGGTCTTTAATGTGAATTTAAGGAAATTGAACATTTATTAGAAAACCAAAAAAATGTAGCCTGATAAGTTTATATGTAATTTAAAAAGGTAAAAAAAAAACCCTCTTATTTTTAAAGAATGTGCTGAGGGGTGCATACAAGCAGCAATTCTTTTCATACAGAATTCTGCTTAAGGATGTTAACAACATCACATGTTTGTAGCCAAATACTGTTTCTGCTTCTCATGGGAGACAAAAAAAAAATAAAATCGGTGAATGTGATATACTTTTCAGGAAAAGTATGTTGGCCTCTTGGTATTGCCATTGTCTGCACTGGTGTGACCTTATTTTGGAGCTGCAGGCTATTTATGCTAGGCTCAATGTGCCTTTAGAGATCATGAGCAGCGGTTTTGTTTTGTCTAAAAGAAGCATGCCCAGCTTCAGTGATAGAGAAAATGGCTTGCTTTAAAAATGATAATACCCAAAATTATGCCCAAAGACTCTAGAACAGGAAAGTGGTTAGCTGCCTCTCACAGTTTAGTTTATTGATGTATGTTTAAATACTGCCGAATGAATTATTTTTCAGGCTTGTGTTTTTTTCTGTTCATTTTTCAAAGGACTTCTTGGAAACATTCTCAGTTAGAGAAAATAATAGGGCATACCCTGACAAAACCAGATTTTGGCTCTGTTTATGAGATGCTTTTACCCATTCCAGTCTCTCTCTGCATGGGGCCAGAACCCTTCAGTGCAGATGTTTGCCCGATCTGTTGCTTACATCTTGTTTTAAATACTGCTTTTCAGTACAGTCCCTTATTCCTAATCCCTTTACTAAATGTCTGACCTTGTGTTTGACTGTGAATAGCTTTGACTAGCAAGTCAAGATAGCTTGCTTTTATGGCTGTCCTACCCCTCTCAATACATAGCACTACTCCAATTGCTCAGCCATGTACAATTTCATCAGCAGTGACCTTCCTATTTACTTCCAGCACAAAACTTTGTTGCCTTTTAAAAAAAAAAAAAACAACCAAAAAAGAAACAACCAACAGACAAAAAACAACCTCTAACATAAAACTGATCTGGAGAAAGAATTACTTATAAAATTTGCAGATTGTGTTTCGGAGACATAAGCAGCACTGAAGGTGAAAGCACCTGAAGCTAGATTTTAGGTTTACATCAAGGAAAAAGCTTATCTTCTGATGTTCTTAATTTCTCTCTCTGAATTCTGCTCTCCCTCAGTGGTGGCATGAAGGGATCAGACCCCATTCATGTGTGAAAGAAATGGTTTAATATATCTCTGAGCACATGATTCCTTATAGTGTCCTACTGTAGTCCAGCATGAGAATCAAAGGACACTCCCTGAATATTTACCAAAGACTGTCTGCATCTGGGAGATATCAGATGTGTACTTTCTTATCTTAGAGGGTGATGGACTTGATAGTTGCTGGTCAGGGGTTTGCAGTGCCAGGGGAATGAGTCCTTGTAAATAACGATAGGACTGAAAGGTTTTAAGAACATTAACTGTTTCAGTACCTTAAGGATGTAAAGAATGCACCCAATAAAATTTACCCCACTGTGACCCTGTAGTTTCACTGGTTTTTCTCCCTTTCTTCTAGAATGTTTCTTGCCTGATAAAATGTCTCTGAGCACAAGGGATTACTCTGAAGGTGTGTAACGCAGGCACTGAAATACAGAGTAATGGTTTTATTTGTCATTCCCTTTCACAAGGAGAGAGGGGAAAACATGATTCTTTGTGACCCAGTGACTCATCCTTTGATTTTGTTTCTCCCTTCTTTCTTTTTTTATTCTAGGAAAAAATCCCATAATTGCAAGGTCGTTGGTGGCTGTAATGAATAGATCATCTTCATTTCACTAGGCAGTGCTCAGAGGCATTAGGAATTCTGGGCCATAATTAAAGTCAGTGGAAAGCACTAATAGGTGTGACATCCATTGTCTTTCTTGACTTGAGATGGTACGTTTCAAAAACTGAATTGTGAGCTCTTCTCAGAGGGGCTGCGCATCCAGACAGGGGTATGTGATTGCATGAAATTATTTACAGATCCACAAAACATTTATGCACAGCCAAGTGCAATTATCAAGATGGTTCATGCTACTCTTAAATCTGCTAGTATTTTGACATGTTTCATGCAGCTATTTGTGTGAGGAGTGGATAAAAATAGTAAGTCTTGTTACTGTGTTGCACTTTGAAGCTTGTCTATCTCCATTCATTTAAAAGATTGCCCTTTCTCTGCATTTTAAGGCTGTGTTTGTATCTGCAAATGTTAATTAACATTCTAGTTTGTGTCTTTCAGAAACTTGACTTCAAATGTGTAACTGTTTTTACCTTGATATCACAAATCCTTTTAGCCTCATATCTTATATTGATGAAAGGAAGTGCAAGTCCTTCTGTGTGGTGTTTTGTTTTGTGGTTTGTTGGTTGTCTGTTTTCCTCTGACTGCTAAAGCAGTATCTGTTTAGAGGGGCATAATAGAAATAATTCTTACTGAAGTGGCTTGGTAGGCAGACAGCGGGTGAGTAGGTCAAGGTGATGATATAAAAATGTATAGTTCAGAAGCTGTTTGCCAACTAAATTCCTTTGTGTTCTGAGATTTGTTTTTGCTGTTTTTTTTAATTTATTTCAAAACATCAGAGAATCGTTTACATTATAGTGTGCACCCAGACATAAGCAGAGTTACCTTTCAGGAGGTCCACAGTTACCTCACTGTGAGTAGAGGCAATGGATTTATTTCCAGTTTTGAATTTGTAAAGATAACCTATATCTAAAAAACATCTCTTAACAATGGCTACTCTGTGGTTGTAAGAACCTGGCAGACAATTAATGATGAATTAACTCTACCGCTTTGATTTCTGTTTGATAAATATCTGTGGGCACATAATGATTTGCTGTTCATTTCAAATGACTTGCTGTTCATTTTCTCTTAAAGCCTTTTCTTCCCTGCAGGTATATTAAGCTTTGCCTCTTTTGTTGCCATATCTCTATTGCAGAAACACTAGTACAGTATTGTATTAGCAAAACCAATTATTGCTTAGCCCAGTAACTTTAGTTCACAGGTTTGTTACAGTGGCAAAAGCGTTGTTGTGTCAGTGTAGGTTATGTTTGGAGGCTTTACATTCTTACAATTATACCAGAAAACTGTTGTGCCTTGGCACCATGCGCTATTGCTCCCTTCTCATTTAGGGACCCATTTTCGCTTCCTTCATGTCCAGGGTCTTCTACCCACCTCCCCTTCTTTCTCTTGGTGAGGTTTCTCAGTCTCCTCTGTATCAATAAATGTAGCTTTGATTTCTTTCTGTCACACAGCATAATATTGTGCAGGCAGATTGTGCTATCCAAAATGACTGCAACTGTTTCTCATCCTAGTGGTATATTGTTCAGATGAAGCCAAACAGGAACTTGCAGTATGACAGGTACAAAACTCAATTGCTTGTGTTTGAAATCTGCTTGGTTAAATAAAGCTGAAGAATCTTGTGGACCACTAAAATGAGAAGATTTTCAGATATTCTGTAATATTTTTCCTCTTTTTGGGGAAAAAAAAATACTTAAAGCCAGAAAAAGAGGAAATTCTGCTTTGCTATGTCATATGATTATATCTTGTTAATAACTGGGAACAGCCATCATGGTCCCATTGCTCTACTACTGTGCTGGCTCAGAGCAGAAGGCAGGAAAAGTGTGTAGAAGAGTATTTCTTTGGCAGAAGCTCCTCTGAAAAAGCTGAGCTTAAAAGTGGGTTACTACTGTTGCTTTAAATGTCAGAGGTGTACCTTTATTTTCATTCTTTGAGAACAGTCACTTCGGTTTAAACCTGATGGAGAGACATTGCCTTTGCCACTTGTCATGAGCTAATAGGATGGAGCACCAGTCCCCAAAAGTGTGCTTCCTGAAGCTCGCTGAAATGGCTGTGGCCCTTTAACTGTATGATGTAATGCATGACACAGAGGGGTATTGCATGTCTGCTAGTGCCTTGACAAGGAATAAATTGGAGTGCAGCTAGTGAAATTAGAGGGTTAATCATCATCTGTTATATGTGCCTGTGATTTAGGTTTCTTTGCTGTCCCTAGTAGTAGGTGCAGGATGGTAAAAACTTTTTTCTTTCTTTCTGTCATAAACATTGTCTTGTTTTTATGAAGACATCTGTAGTTGCTTTTTGTTGTGTTAAGAAATTGAGTCGCAGATAGTGGAAAGGTGGTTGTGTGTCTCCTGAAAGACAAATGTACCGATGTGGTAGAATGGCTTCATCTGAGTATCTTGGTCATAAGATTAATGACAAAACAGAACAAGTCATATGATGTGGGTTGAATAAGTCTCCTAGTCAGAGGAACACAATCCAAAGTATCATTAGGCAGTTGTGTTGGTTGAAATAGCACTTAATTTAGTACCATGGAAATCTTAAGCAGCTTCTGCCTTTCCTGCTGTAAAGGCCTACAGAAGTTGCATCATGTGTGTGACAAGTGTTACTGATTAATCATCAGTTGTTAATAAGAAAACATGATCTAGACCCATATCTAGATTTGGATGGATTTTGGAAGAAATTAACAGTCTGGAAAGAGCTAGACAATAATTTCTGTGCTAATTAGTCAGGTTAATGGCATATACAGAGGTGGCTGAAAGGGAGCTTAGATTTTCAGGCATCACTTAAGGAAGGGAGAACATGAATTTGGGTATGGGAGAAAAGTCAGAAAAGGGAAGGTAACAGAAAGGTGGAGGATGAATGAATAGGGCAGAGGAAGAAAAATAAAATTGAGGAAGCGTGTGCTGCTCTAAAAGCCTCCCAAAGCTCACATTTGTTGTTCCTCATGACCCTCCTCTTGTTTTGTTTTGTGGGAATTTTTGGGTTTGTTTTCTTTGTTTCTTTGCTTACCTTCACAAAGTCAGTACATTTGGTTCCAGAAGTTCAAGCTGACCTTTAACAGATGTGCCCAAAGTATTTTGGTGCATAACTATCTCAGCTAGATCATATTATGTGCTTGTTTGTCTCTATAGTTCTGTGACCAGATGTAGATATATATCTGCTTTTTATTTTTTTAACAGTTTCTCTCAATGGTATTACTTTTGTTTATAGAATGTGAAGAAAATGGAGAATATGAAGTAATTTTGAATTATTATTTTTTTCCTTTTTGTGAGCTGCACCTAACTATGCTGAACTATACCTAACTGCTTTCAGGTCTGGAAACTTGAAAGCTTATCTCTGACTTTACTGTTTATTTTCCAATGGCAGAGAATTGTATCAACACTGTACAAATTGTGATGTTATAATTAGCTCCTGAGTGTACCAGTGTATTTAAACAGTGGTGTGGAAGGACAGCTTTACAGAAGATACTCCAATTAGAACTCTTCCTTAAAAGGGAATGTTGAAAAATGAACCAAAATGATAAATCAGCAGGCAGTCTTCAGGGCAGTAATGACAGTTGTGCTTTTCAGCTTTATGGAATATGAACCGCCAGCCTGCAGGCAAGTATCTCTAGGTAGGCCCACCACCAATCACTTGGGCTAAACAGGCTGCCAATATCCACTCTGCACAAATATGTTTTCAAGGCAGAGGATCTATTGCTTTTTTTCTGTATTCATGTAGCTCCCATAAATGTCAAAGGGAACTATGTGTTTGCAAAAAGAAAATGGATCCCCTGAGGGTGTCAAGTATTGTAAGGTAATGTTCTTCTGTTACGTTTTATGCACTGCTTATTTTTATGAGTTGTAGTAATTGTTTAGTGTGTATGACTGCTTTAGGGCCTGCTGTCAGGTGCGGAATCACTGCATAAAAAGGGCTCGTGAATGAAATATTGAGAATACAGAAGAGCAACCTCATCGTTTTAATGTCAGCAAAGCAGATATTAATATTTGGAATAGGAACTTGCATAAGGAGCAGCAGAAACTAAAACCATCTTGAAAACTGAAAATGCATGGTCCTAACTGACCAATTGTTGCCTAAATTTATTGAGATTTCAGTAATTCATTAAGGTTTGTGTCAGTTCTGAAACAACCAGTCTGCCTGGAAGATAGCTTATAAAGGCAGCATTGATTTAATACACTAGACCTGAGAAACCAGATTAGTGGTCATATTTCTAATATGTAAATCAAATATGTTTACAATGTAAACAACTTCTTTATTCTTGTTTTTGAGTAAACCTTTCAACAAAACAGAACTCTTACCAAAGTAATTGTGAACCTTTTGTCTTGCTTTGTTCTATCAGTCACTGAAAATTAGTTATTCCTAAACAGTGATCAAATGACTGTTTTTTTTCTGAGCTCTAATAATCTGGCTATTTATTAATAAAAGCAATTTGTGTTACTTTCACCACTATTTGATAACTGGTGGATGGATTTCTTTGATGGTGTTGGCTGAGTAGAGGCACTTTCAACAGTGGAAAGGAAACTTAAGAGTTGTTCTGAATGTGAATTCAAGCAGGATAAAGATGAGAACTCTCAACTTTTTAAAGGTTTCTATAAACCCAGAAATTTTTTTATGTGCTATGTGAAGTTTGTTCTTCAGAGAATTTTTACCTGGGTGGAAGGATATTTTAAGCTACACAGGGTGGGAGTTTCTCCTCCTTCCTCAAACTTCAGTGCTTTTCTACAGTTGTGTTCACCCTCAGGGTGAAGTGTTACCAGGACTGAAATCTTCTTCCAACATGATGTTCCATAGAACTATAGCAGGGCTGTAGTAGTTCACTGCAAAAGGGTTTTTGTTAAGGTGAAGAATCACTGCCTTGTCTCCTGTGCTTCCACTTGATTACAGTTATCTTTGGTGCAAACCTGCTCATTTGGAGTTTAGTCCACTCAAGTGGTTCTACTGCATAAGTAATGCATTAGCACAAAAGCTGTAAATAGTGAAAGTAACTTTTTTTTTTATTAACATACAATTTTCTACCTAGTCCTTGGTGCTAGGAGTTAACTGTTAACTGTCTGGTGTGGGCTCAAGCGAGGAATGATGAATTATATCAAGTTCAGTCTGGTAGATCAGATTTGTGGTTCATGATTGATATAGATTATCACCAGAATATGGGGACAGCCTGTTTGTTACATGCTGACATGTCAGTCAGCAACACAGTTGTTGACTCCTGATACTTAAACACTGTTACAGCTCCAAATAAAATTCAACCCCCTGACATATTAATGAAGCAGCTTTTTCAGAACTGTCTTCTACATTGAGAAAGCATAAACCATACTGTGTCGATGCTTTGTCTACTCTGATATGTGCTCGACAAAAGCCATTACTGGTTACTTCAATACTGCTGTTTTTAATAACAAGATCAGTTGGTTTTTTGTTTTGTTTTGTTGTTGTTTGCATTTTTTTTTTAACCAGAAAATGCAATAATTCCCTTTTGTCTTTCAAGTAGATCTCTAATAATGTAACTAGGTTACCAAAGTGGCACAATAGGCAAGACACCTGCTTGGCCAAGTCTGCATATCTGGCAAGACAATATTGGAGATGCAGGAATAAAATACTTATTTTCAAGAACCATTTTCTGTGGCTGACTTCATGTCCTTGAGCTTCTTGCAAACAACAGGTATTTTTATTCGCATTGCACAGCTAAAGGCTAGAATTGCATTAATCTACTTGTCCCTTTCTACTATAGAAATTGATTATATCAGAAACCATTTTTTTTATGTTCCCTTTCATACCAAACTGCTTTCTTTTCTCCCAAGTAATTATTTCTCCCACAGGTAATGCTTGGACTGCAGGTGATCTTGTGAATTAATTTTGAATCAGTTTATTACTTCAGTGACCACTTGGGTTCTTCACAATGTTACTCTTCAGTGTTGAATTCAAAATAGAATTCTGTAAAAATCAAATTATGTCCAAACCTAGCTTTGAGGAACAGGAATAAGTAATTAAAAAGGGTTATGTGAGAATTTTTTTTTCTTCCAGTAGAAACTTCAAACAAGTTCCCAGCTTGAAAAATGCATTTTAAATTTTTAAGTGCATTGGCTTGTATTTTGAGTATTCCATATTCAGGTATACTAATTTCTTGTATTGTCATTGAGGTGGCCTTAATGTGTGAAAGGTGATCTTTCTAATTAAGACTAATTGCTGAATTAATGCAAACAGTTGAGGCTTAGGCTTACCAACACAGGGTTGCTCTACTGTGAGGTTGTTCTGGCAGTCTCAAGACAGCATGTGGCTCTGGAGCTCCAGGAAGAGTAGCATGTCCTTGAATGGTGTGTGCTGCACTGTCCCTGCAAAGGCTGGGAGGACATTAGTCACACTGTCTAAGGGCACTGGCCATGTTCAGCCTTGCTTTTCAAAGCCTTCCTAGGCTGATGAGTAGGCACAAGCGAAAATACAGCAGTAGTTAGGGTAGTGTGGCAAAAGAAGAGACTATTACAAAACTGTATCTCGGTGTGTTGGCTTGCCTTACAGTATTTAGTTTGACTCTAGTCATTTTTGAAGTCCAAGACTGGAAAGTTCTGGCCTGCCTCTTCATCTGGGCCACAGGGTTGTTTTACTGAATTGTAAGAGGACTTGAGTCTGCTTGGGCCAAAACACTTCTGCAGCTTTTACTCAATAGTACTTATTAAGAACCAGATTTCTGGCATTTCGGGGTACAAGTTAACTTATTTTTTGGCATTTGCAGAAAATCATTAATTAGTGTTTGCTGGGGTGTCTTTTCTTTGTATGTTGTTTACCAAAAGAATCAAGATAACCTAATCTAGCACTTTTCAGCTCTAACCCTCAGTTGATCAGAGAAAGAAACATCCAGGTAGTGCCTTTGAGATCTATAGATTTGTAATAAAGTGTGTATTAAAGGTGGGTATGATGGAGTGGGGAACATCTACAGCTGAACCTTGCTTCCCAGTTGGAGAATACAGGATCACATTCTACTGTACACTTGCTTACTTCAGGCCTGAGTTGCAGCCTCCTTTAGCAACTCAAAGTGATTACTTTGAAATGACTGAACAGCCACAAACTTGAGCTGCTTTGGAGCAAGGGGAATGAAGTCTTAAAACACTACTTGGGCTGAAACTGATGGATTTATCTAGAATTGTGTAAACAAAATATGGTGGTCTTAAATGCTTACCAGTGGAAATTTAATGGAAACTCCTGCAGCATACAGATTACTGTAATAATGGTACTAGAAGTTGATTACCCTTTAAAAAAAATCCAAACTTCAGATCATGGTGTGGAATATAGTAAAAATCTGACTATGCTTGTCAAATGAGCAAAGACCATATTGCAGTGCATATTACACTTTCCCTATGTGCATTTCCTCAATTTCTAATATATTTTGGAATTTTCTGTGGGTGTAACGATCATTAAAGATAATTAAAACATTATAATGATGGTTTTATGTAAATTGTCATTTCATGTGGTGAATTTGACTTGCAACATATGTCACGCTGTTTGCCTGTTTCCTCTTTTGGAGGAAGGCATATAAAATGGGTAGTATCTTCTGTTTCAAAGCTGATGGCTTCTAAAGACCTCTTGGATGTACTGTTTTTCTTATACTGAACATCATTCATAGAACTTTGCAGAAGCATGCATAACATTATCTCTGCCTAGAGACAGATTACAAAAACTCTGGTTTTTGTAACAGTGTTTTCATATGAACTGTGTGATTTCAAAGTAAGGTTGTATCTTAGCATTTTTTTTCTTCCCATAAATGTTTGTGTATTGATCCCATGGCTGCCTAAATACTACTTCAATTTTACACAACTATTTGAAACTTAATCTTACAACTTCTGTGCAAAAAAAAAAGTTCCTTTTAGCATTTCTGAATCATGAGAACTGTTGGCTATTGTTAGTGTGGCTGTAAGTGGATTTCTCTCTGTTGTATCTTTGTATAGGAGGAAAATGCTGTTGTTTTTAGATTATATTTAAAATGCACTTCCCATGTAAAGAAATGGGAGGGAAGAACCCCCACACCTCCCCTCTCCCACAAAAGAATCTGTTAATCTGTTCAAATGGTTTAACATCCTTGCTCTTTACTTAAAAGCTACAGTGTAGTCACAGTCAGTGACCCAAGTGTCCCCTTCACATGGGCAAACTGAACTGCCACCCAGATATGCAACAAAGAAAGGAAAAAGTACTGTTCCATGCTTTAAACTGAACTCTATTCAAGATAGCAACACCTTAACTTGCACAGTCTGTGAACTCTGCTATTATGAAGTGGACAAATCTGATGAGGTGATACTTTCTTATTTAGGACTGTGGATCTGAATATATTTATTGCCATTTATACAGGACTTTTGTCTTTCAAACAGGCAGGAAGATGCTGAGATTGTAGAGAATGTAGTTTTCTGAAATACTAGAGGAGTTGTGTATTGCATTGCTAAAATGTGCTGTATGGGCATGAATCAATAGTTCACATCATGTCAAGCAAGTCTGATTTAGGTCTACCATTCTCGACAATGTCACTTTAACAATAACTTCAGCTTTATCTTTCTGTGAGATATTTTCAAATATAAACTCTCTGGAAACTGTAGCTACTGTTTCTGCAGCATCTGAAAGGAGTCGTAAGTTTGGTAAATACCTTGCTCTGCCTTTGCTGGCTGCTGTCATTGATTTATGTGACCTGAGAAAAGGGAAATGAAGCAAGCTTTCAGACATAGTTTCCATTATGAGTGGTAGATGAAGCTAGAATTATTTCTTTAAATCTGTTTCTAGAAATATGAACTGTACTTTTTTTGAGAGAACTGACTGCACTGAACATGCTAGTGGAGGCATGGCATGTACATTAAGGATAACCAGGATGGGTTGTGTTGTCCATAACACTTATATCTATGGGGACTTAATCTGATCATGAATGTAAAACAATCTAACAGCTCTTGAATTAAGGCATTTTAAAAATATATATTTAAAAGTGGATTTTAATTTGTTGCTAGACTTTGATTATTTAATGATGCTATCTCAGTGGATTTATACCTCCCCAGATTTTTTTAATCTAAAGCTCTGAAATACATTATTCTGTTTGTAAGCTGTGTCATAAATTGTGCCATTATTATTGTTTTTGCCTTGAGTCTTACTAATTTGGTAACAGAATGATAACAGATAATTTCTCACTGTTTCTCTATTAGGTCCTAAGATAGGAAACAGCTGGTGCATTTATTATTAAGATATCTCTGCATGCATGTTATTCAGCAAAATTTACCAATTTTTTTATTGCCCAATACTCCAGTGCAGTTTGTTACAAAGTCTTATGGGGTGGTGCTTTGAACATCTCTTGTGCTTTCCTGACTGGCAGGTGCTCAGCTTTCTCTAAATATTAATAGAATTTAGGTAACCAAATTCATTACTGTCTTGCCAGCTCTACTATTGGTCATATCTAAGCATGTATCATGCTAGGAGAATGCTGATTTCTCTTTGGTACTACAGTGTGTGTTCTCCTGTTTGGTTGTTAAATACCCAAGACTAGAATCTTGTTGATCTTTAGCAAATACCTTTTTTCCTCAGTGTAGGTGTGCATATGTACATAGGCTAGAGTAGGCTAGGCAGTACCCATTCTAAGGCTCCATAAGAGGAAAAAACCCGATTCTTTTGTACAGATATTGCTTATGAGTGACATGAGCCACTAGCTAAACAATTTGGTGGCTCTGGGGTTATACAGAAATAAATAAATAAAAAGGTAGTGGTGGGAGTGTTCTTTCAAAGTACCTGCCCAAAATTGCGTTCTTTGATGGAAAGAAAAATGTCCTGAGGTTGTCTGTCCTCGAGTTATCTCAGAGTTCTCAGTTTTCAGCAAGTTTTTTTCATAGGAGGCTGTTCTAATGCAGGTATTTATTATATTTTGTATATGAGCTGAGTAGCTTATGGGTAGAAATAAATTGGTAGAGGTGAGCAGTTAAAATAAAGCTTTATATAAGTCACATGAGCCTCAATACCTGTTTGGTTGCACTTGTCAAGGCACTGTGACAGTTTAATTTAGGTGTACTGTGCAACAAATGTAAAATTTTTTTGCCCATTTTACACAATTTTTAAATTGATATGAAAGACTGTATACAGAGCAGGGCAGAAAGTTGTTTCAGTCAATTGGAGATCTATCAAAACTGTTTAATACGTAGTTTTCCTATTATCGGTGAAGAAAAAGGGAGTTTTTGTGAGTGTGTTTTGTGTCTATCAGTATTGGTTAGGGAGCCTAGTGATTGCTGCAGTCCAGAATCTGTACCCCTGCTGCTTTCCCCTCCCTCCCAGGGGCTAACCCATCCTTTTTTGTGCTTTCCAGCACTTTTTCTGTCTTCCCTCCTCAGCTGTGTTGCAGTGAGGGAGTGCATCAGGAAACTGTGCAAGTGACACATGCTAAACAGTCAGTGCTAGAGATGAAGTGATAGCTCAGGAATACTCTGTCCATAAGCACTTTTTTTTTAAGGCTGGAGTGAAAGGCTCTGCTCTAACAGTGTCCTTAAATGTCCTTAAAAATGCTCTGTTTATGCATATATATTAGCTTGTTCTGTTTTATCAGTTGCCTGCAATTGTTCAACAAATAAGGATTTTTTTGTTCAATTTGTGTTAATAATAAAATTAGCAATTAGGAGTTCATGAAAAAACTAGCAGGTGTTAGAATTGTAGTGGGATTCTTAGGAATTCTGGTGGAAAATATTGTCATGCTGTAAAGACAGCCAATAAGAAAAGCTATTGATAAATTGTATGTATGCAGAGACGGAGGAACTTCCCTCTTACATTTTTTTTTTCATCGTCTCTGAAGCTACTATGCCGTAAATGCCCTTTTTAGAATATGAATCTACCCACTTAATACAGTTACATTACAGCACAGACCAATTTCTTCAGTTATTAAATTATAAATGAAATTAACTTGTCATATTTACTACTTGCATAAAGACCAGGATTCTTCTCTAAAATGTATTTTTTAATATTAGCTTACAAGGGATCTGGGGTTTAACTTCCTTGTTCCTTTATTTTGAGTTATTTGGCTAGATTGTTCTTTTTAAAGTTTTTAATAGTGTAAAACATTGCTGACCTGATCCTCTACAGTGTCTGAAAATAGCTCGGTTCTGGTGAAGTGGCATCTGAAAACGGCTGGTTGTAGCTCCCTGTTGGAAGCTGCATAAGGCAGCTGATGGCTCAAGCCTGTTTTGAGAGCTTACGCTCCACCTAGATCTGAGCTTCCTTCCTCTGCCTCGTATGGGATATTGCATGACTTAATCTATAATATTTCAATTCTGGTCCTATACATGCAGCTATTAAATGTCTCTTTGGCTTCTCTAACTTAGAGTAGAACAGAGGATATGAGGTAGCTCACTTGTCATTTAGTCCTTGCTTTGAAAGCAAGCTTAATGTATTGGTGTTATTTTATAAAATCTCAGATATGAACTTGTATAGATGCTTCACCAGGCTTTTGGGATGTAACTAGCAGTTAATGGGAAAAGGATCAGGCATTCCTTTCATTGGCCCTGATTAAATCCAAGTGGTGTCTGTTCTCCCTAGGAAGACTAGTGATCCTTCTGTGTCAGTACTGTCTGGGACTTGTGGACTGGAGGCTGATCATGGACCTACGAGTCTGGAATGGTCTTCCTCATCCTAATTTTCTCAGCATTGTAAATGGAATCAAAGTTTTGATATTTAACTTAATGAAGATTGTACAAAAAGGTTCAACAGGGAAAAATAGAATAATTAATCATTGCTTAACTCTGTAGTCAGTTTGTTGCTTCTGTAGTTACCACCTTCTGGCTTAGCATTATTAAAGCCTTGGTAATGCTTATTCATTGTTTCTCGTCAGAAGCTGTGTATTGCTGCATGGTTATGGAGGAGCTGGTGAAGAGCCTTCCATCCTATACCATTTCATTCAAGGGAAGGCTGCTTTATCGATCTCTTATATTCCCTCTGGGCAAATCAAGATATAGTCTCAGTACAGAGATGTATGCAAGAAAAATTAATTGGCTCTCATATTTAAGGAGGAGATCTGTTTTTATTGGAGCAATGTCTTTAGCTCTAGATTGTGTGAATATATGAGCCTTCGTGACAAAATGAAGATGGATACAGAGGGTAATAACTCTTAGCTGCTCTGTTTTATTATAGTTGCAGCTATATTATCAACAAGCAAATATCTGCAAATGAAAAAAAAACAAAACTATGCTATGCTAACCAGGGTCTGAACCATGTTATCTCATCTGTGATTTATCTTCTAGCAGACTAAATTAGTTTTTGTCTTCTTTCATCGCGCTTCTTGCAATCACACTTGTCACAGTGTAATAACTTGTATAGTTGCACACCTTTTCTTCCTGGTCTTCTCTATCTTCCTGCCGCTCAGCATAACAAGAATGGAAATGTTCCCATGGTTTCTTTTTAGGTCTCTAACGATATATATTTTTCTGACAAATTAGTCTGTTTCTATAACTTTAAACCTTTTCAATATAAAAATACATTCATGTAATTAGTTGAATATTATGACTAGAAAAATAACTGGAAGAAAATAAATAAATTGCATCTCTTTTTAAAAAGGTTATACAACAAAGTTCAATGGAAAAAGCAAGAGTAAGTATTTGATTTTTGTCTGACCTTTTTGTTCAGAATTGCATTTTTTTTTTCTTACATAACCAGCTATGCCATTTAAAGAAGTCTGTTGATACTTAGGCCTATCAGAAAAAAACAATATTATCAAACAGCCATTCTGTATATCCTTCAACAATATTTATTCATAGATTTGTAAAACAAAAGGAAAGCTTGTCAGGAAAGCCTTGTTTTCCAAGAGTCTGGCAGCTAATATTTGGCCACATCATTGGGTACCATAGAACATATAAATTACAATTGCAGTTTACTCTGGGTTTGCTAATCCAATTGTTGAATGAAAGCTTCCATATGAATCTTACTTTGATAATTTAACTGTATTCCCTTTTCCAATTATGACATTTTTAATTCTGTATTGAAAATTTGTGATGTCAAAGCTCTGTGCTCTCTTCACCACATTTTTTCTTGACACCTACTGCAGAGTGAAATATTTTTGTCCCTAAAGTCAGACTAGAAGTACACAAATGCAAATTTCTCCATCCTGTCTGAATCAGGGGGGTGTGTGTGTTAGAAATTGTTCTAGTCTCATTCAGCAGCAACACTTATAAAGCTGAATTGTACTTCTTATGTATTATAGATCCACTCTTGAAAAGAATGAGATGGTGGTTGCCAGTGCTTTTTACTTGGATATTCTCATGATCCTGGTCTTTATTTCCTTAAGTTACCAGGCATTTTCAGAGCAGGAAATGTGGAACCGAGTGTGGGTGCAAGCAGTTTATTTGGTGCTTCTTCCCCCATACCCTCGTTCTGTGTAAATCCTGATCCTGTGGGCATGCCCACATGCTCAGCAAGTCATCCTGAAAAGCATGGTTGGCCATGGAAAACCTCATCTGTAAGTGTAATTGGTGACAGCTGGGCCAGGAACTCTGAACTATTTGAAGGCCTCAAGGCTGGTCACAGTGAGGAGCAGAATTGAAGTGAGAGCTGTGGGCTTAGGAATCCAGGAGCCTGGGCCTGAGCAAGGTTTTGAGTATCTAGTTTTAGAGATGGGGTATCTGCATGAGTAGTAGGGCTGAATATGAGTAGTTGGGCAATACAAGTAATGTGTGGTTCTTTTTGTGTGTGGCCCTTGTTGACTGAGATGTAGTAAGCAAGGTCCCTCTCTAATGGGCAAATTTAAAAAAAAAATAAATTTTAAAAGTTCAGAGGTTGAACCACTATCAAAATGTTTATTCCTGGGAACATGTTTCTAATGCTGCCTAATCCACTGTTACCTACTGTACTATTTTTTTACTCTTAAAAGTTGGCCTTCAGTGGCTATTCGGTTGTATTCATTAATTGTAAGTGAACTGGTTGAAATGCCATGCTGTCTAAATTGAATTTACACTTGCTCTAGTCTTCAAAAATTATTTCTAATTGTTTTTAAATGGCTGTGATCTGAGCTCATTAAATGGACTCTTTTCTGTGTCTAAAAAACATCTTGGTATTTAGTTTTTGTGGGGAAAAAAACTCTGCGTCTGCTGCTGAGATGCGTATCATAATCTTCTAGATGCATAATCAATAGAACAGAAATTCTGAGCCCTATTCCAAATTTTCCTACAAGCTTTTCAGCATTATTTATTCAGTCATTAGCCATACCCATGCACTTACTGATCTTCCCTCTACAGCTAATTGTTTGGTGTAAATTTTGCAGTATAGATCAGCTACACAGATGGCTTTGGTCCTTTCAAATAGGCAATTCTTTTATTATCTTTATAAGAAAAAGGGAACATGATAGGCTTCCCCTAAACACAAACTTTGTCTTTTTTTGACATTGGTATTTCATCATAGTTCATAAAGTTCATGCTGCATTTCTGCCTGGTTATTGCATTGCTTTACTACCAGTGAGCTGCAGTTTTGGACGCCTGACTTGGTGCTGCTGAGAAGAGATATTTTCCTCCATTCCTATCTCTCTACTTTTGTCCTTTATGTTTTATGGTCTTTGTTGCAGAGCTAGGGGGGAGTAGTGTTTTTATGCTCTGAGAAAGATGAGTCAGCTAGAAAGTGTCTTAAACTCTGAAGAGAAGCTGCTACATGATGTCTCTTTCAAGCTGTGGGCTAGATATATTGGGCATATATGTGGTGTTGAGAAATTTGTTACTGCTCTGTACTATGCGCTGCTTTGTGCCCCTGTAGCAATGTGTTAAAGCAGAAAGACTGCTAATGTCTCTACGCTCCTACTAGAATGCAGGAAACTGACATATCCTGACAGGATGCTTGGCTTCCCTAACAAATTCTTTGTGATTTCAAAACATAGATGTCTAGAATAAGTTGCTGATGTTTCTCATAAAATCTGGTTTCTAATAAAAGCAGGACCCTTTGTTACTTCTCCGCTTTTGGTGTACTATAGCGAGATGCTGTGAACTGAGGAAGTCCACAGGAGAACTACCAAAACTAAAAGCATGAAATCACCAGTGTTAGAAAAGGCAAACAATTGCTGGGCCTCATACTTTTGTACCAAATAGGTGCAAAAATATGTGGAAGACAACCCCCAACATAAAAAGGACATGGAACTGTTGGAACAAGTCCAGAGGAGGGCCACGAGGATGATCAGGGGACTGGAGCACCTCCTTTATGAAGACAGGCTGAGAAAGTTGTGGCTGTTGAGCCTGGAGAAGAGAAGGCTGCGTGGAGACCTCATAGCAGCCTTCCAGTATCTGAAGGGGGCCTATAGGGATGCTGGGGAGGGACTCCTCATTAGGGACTGTAGTGATAGGACAAGGGGTAACGGGTTAAAACTTAAACAGGAGAAGTTTAGATTGGATATAAGGAAGAAGTTCTTTACTGTGAGGGTGGTGAAGCACTGGAATGGGTTGCCCAAGGAAGTTGTGAATGCTCCATCCCTGGCAGTGTTCAAGACCAGGTTGGACGAGGCCTTGGGTGATATGATTTAGCGTGAGGTGTCCCTGCCCATGGCAGGGGGGTTGGAACTTGATGATCTTAAGGTCCTTTCCAACCCTAACTATTCTTTGATTCTATGATTCTGTAGCTTTTTCTGAGTTGCTGTCCAAGGCGCTGGGAACTCCAGTGCCACTGCAAGCAGTGCAGTAAGCCTGCAGGTAACATGGTAATTGCAGCGAATGAAAGGTGTAGTATCATTTGGAATATTGCATAGAAGCTCATTATTCCTAGGCATGTACATGAGCAAAGCAATGACCTCCTTAGGCCGCATATTGATCTGGGCTGTGATGACTTAGCCCAGCCAGCCCAGGACAGCGATACAGCATAAAACAGCTTTGGTCTGTGCTCCTCGTGGAGGTGGGAACTGATAGACCATATGCTCTTGCTCAGTACAGTTCTCTTGGCTCAGGCTTTTGTTGCCATAGACTAGAACGGTAAAGGAATTTCTGGGGGAGCATGGGGTGGAGGGTTCATTGTATTTTGGCAAAGGTAGTCTCTAGGATCAACTGTTGTTCTCACTGTGCCCAGTAATAAATGCATTCAATGCAAGTATTCTAATCCAGATAAATGTTTCCGCTGGTCTGGTACCAGCATTATCTTTCTGAAGTAGCTTAGTGTCTTGTACAGGGCTTGCTTCCCTGCTGTTTGTCTTAGAGCAGTGGTGGCCCTTCTCAGCAGCAGGTTCTGTGGGTATTAATGTGAAATGAAGGGAGGGGAGGGTGGTTGCTCACTCTCAAGGAGAACTGAAATATTGGGTATGTTTTTGTGTGAAATCTTGTACAGCTAGTATTAGGGTCTATATGAAGAGATAAACTAATTTTTCTAGGTTGAAGACAGCTTATTTATGCCTTATGGTACTCCTGTACATGTGCAGTGGGCCTGCAGTAGACTTTCTTACAATTTCAGTTTGACTTTTTTAGTACTAAGTTTCAAGCTGTTGGACTAAACTAAGAGGTTTGGGGCAGCTTTATGTGCAAGAGCTGCTTGCACTGACAGGGGTGAATAGAGACTTAATTCTACCTGCTATGAGGTACCATAGTACGTTTTGTGGAAGAATGAATAGTGGGCTTATTGATTTCTTCAAATAAGGTAAGGTTCTTTGTGTAAACTTTGTGTGTACAGCATTGCTTTCATGTGCTTATAAATAGCAATCGTTTGTCCTGTGTGTGAATTGCCAGAGAAATGGCTGAAATAGTAATTTTTGAATACTTTACATGACATTTTGAAAAATCTAAGAAATCTACTATTTCACATCTAAGTGCTGAGAAATTGGAACATTTTTAACATTATTAAGATGTGGTTCTCATGTTGAAAATGGTTCCAAGAATTAAAAGAAAATAAAGAAGGACAAAACAATGCACACAAAGATGAGTTAAATACACTGATGGAGAGAGGATGAGGGCAAAATGTTGATAGAATATTACAAACTTTGTGATGGTAACTCATATACTGTTATCACAGTATCTGAGTATTTTCATCTTTCTCAAACCAAGCTGATTATGAAGAGAACTGTTAGCTCTCCTTGCAGGGTTTCTGTTATTCCTCTACCTCCTGGATATATCATACCCAGTACTCTTTCCAGGTATCTGTCTCCCTGTCCTACTTGCTTTGAGCTTTGGCAGATTGCTAGGGAACTCTTTAAAGCTGTGGCAGAAAAAGAGAAGGTTGAGAGCTAGTCAAACTTCTCTTTCTTGTGTTGCCTTTCCCCCTTTTTGCAAAGTGTTTATAGTTTAAGGTTTATACATAACTATGTGCAGTGTGATGTGGTTGGATGGAGCATGTGCTAGAACACAGGTCCCTTTCAGCTCAACAGGCTTTGTCTATAAATCAGGAGTTACACAGTAATGTTCATCCTACCTGCATTGGCATCAGCTGGTCTTTGTTCCACAACTGAGTCAGAAAGTGTCATTTAAGGCATGAGCAGAACAGATTGAGTGTAGTATAAGTTGGGGGTGGGTGCAGGAGAGTTTATTTTATGCTTTGAGGCTAATCACCTAAAAACAGTTGTTAATGTCAGACTACAACATTTTTCATAAATGCTGTAATGAAATTTATAAAATATGGGTTTCTGTAATCTCTGTACTGTCTTCAAGCTGCTAGGAGAGGGAGGGGTAAGTTTAATTATTTCAGAGTGTAATTTCCTTGCTAAATGCATCCAAATTTGCCTCCTGCTTGGAAGGCAGATCATGGCAGAAGATTTTCTAATGCCAGTCCTGGATGCTTTCCATTTTCACAGATACAGCTGAATTTTACATATGACTGTGCAGATATGCAGCCTTCAGAGTGATTGGATTCTGAGCCCAGAACCATTAATCTAATACAAACAGTCTTGTGGCCAAAGATCTTTCATAGATCTGCAGTTGTGTATTGAAAAAAGGAGCTACTTTGGGTGCCTGCTTTTCACTTTTCTGAAACAAAAAGACTTAAAAAACCCCAACAACCCCAAACAGAAAACCAAAACAAAAAAGTGACTTGTGTTCAGAAAACAAGAGTTCATTTCAGCATTTGATATTCTCATTACTAGAAGCTGAACTTCCATTTAATGTATATCCTTAATCATTGTATTTGAGGAAACTGGAAAGTATATTTCAGAAGTCATGGTCAAGAGATGTTGGTGCAATTCAGGGAAAAAAAATATATTGCAATCACTCTACTAGAGCATTTAACAGAGGCATCAGAATCTTTCTGCCCAGGGCTTATAATAACTTGTTTACGTCAGTAACCACCAAAACTTTGGCACCTAACCGTGGCACCTAAATTAGGAGCATTTATTAAATGAGTAGAGAATGGTAGGGGCTTTGAGAGGCTATTCGGATCTTGTAACTGAAGCACACTCTGAAGGTGCTTGTCTGGTCTGCCTTCATCAATTATAAAGGAGGATGAAGGTGTTTGTCTATAGATGATTATAATGCAGTCTGATTCTTCCCTGCTCTTCCCTACTGTTAGCTGTGCTCAAAGGTGCCAAGCATGGTATGTGTAATGGATTTCATTGTGTTTGAAAGGCAGGGAAAGAAGACCCAGGTTAGCTTTAAATTTTAAGTGAAAGGCTATTGGTTTGAAAACCATCTTTATTAGCTAAGTCATAATTTTTTTTTTTGCATATGTGAGTAAAAAATAGAACAAGGATGGTACAAGGCTGGTTTGTTTTTTTGTTTTTTCTGGTTTTGGTTTTTGTGTGTGTTTTTTTTTTTTTGTAGGGGGGGTTGGTGCGGTTTTATTTTTTTTTTTTTTTCCTTTAACATGCATTTTAACATTATTTAGACTTTTGGAAGCCTTTTCAATGTTTTGAAGACCTCTGAGCTTAACAGCAGGGATCCAATTACTGGCTTGTTAAGGCAAAAATGGTACCCAGTTTTTCTTGTTCTGGATGTCATACTGATAATTCCGATCCATTCACTCGCATCTACCTGTAATACATCTGATTTTATTTTAACCTTATTGTAAACTCACATTTTGCTTTCTTGTTCCTCTGTCAATTTTTCATAGCAATTAAATAAGCAATATGTACTATGAAGAATCCGGAATGAGCAGTTACTGTAAAATGTAGTTTCTAAGTATATTGGGGGAAAAATGAAATCCTAATTGCTATTTTGCTGTCAAATATGATGAAGCTGTTTATCTCGGTATAGGAGACAGTTTATAACATAAGCATTACTGATCTGAAGGAGGAGGGAAGCACATGATACGTAATTATGTATCCTTAGCATATGGCAGTAACAAAGTTCACTCAGGTCGGGTGAATTACTGATTTCATGATACTGAACTGTAGGAGCTAAAGCCAATATCTTCTCATATTAGCAGATGCAGGTATCCAATGGATTTAGTGAATCACTAAAGGAGTCTTCTGGAACCGAATGTTCATGGTGGCATAGGTCACTTTTTGGTTTGGATTTGTGTGTGTATATCTCTTTCCTCCAGAGCTCCTGAGGCAGTAAAGCTTCAGAGTTCTGGAAGAATGATGTTCCTCTAATACTTTACAAGCGTAAACAGGATGATTTACCTGAATCTTGGAAACAGCCAATACAGCTGTGGAAATAATGAGCTATCTAATGTGGTCCTTGATGAACAGAGGAAAGATACAAATGCAAGATGATTAGTATGACTTTGTGACAGACAGTAGTGTTTATGAGATATTCTCACTCGATTCCAAGTTTGGCTAAGTGATTAAAAAATAGTATTAAGAGCCTCAACATAAGGAATTTTTTAACACAGACTGTAAGACAATTTAAAAGAAGAATAAATAATGCGACATTAACCAGGCTTGCATTATGTAGATTAGTAGTTTATGATAATCTAGAAGTGTAAATGACTGTAGAATTTCGAACGACTGTAGAAAACAACTGTAGAAAACGACTGTACTTGAATAGTTCTAGATACCTGAAGATACTGGTATCAGATTTTTTGAGCAATAGTAAAAATAATATTTAATCATTACTTGTATTTACAGATTATTCTCTAATTTTTCCAGAAATTCTAAATAACCAACACAGGTCCTAGCCATTCTGTATCATTTGGGTAGCTTTGTTCAGTCAACCACACACATTTGTTGTTTGCAGGCTTTTAGCTCGGTTATGCTTCAGTAGAAGTTAAGCATTTGAGGACCCAAACAGAGTTCTGGGAAATAGTTTTGAAAAAAGGATGATTATGATGGCTAATTGTTTATTGCTTATGATCTTTCAGGGTGTAATTGCACTTAAAGCCCTTATTCTATTCTTGGATTTAAAAAAGGACTGTTTAGTAGCAGCAGTAGTTTCTGTATTTGACATTGGTGTGAGGACAATTGGGATCATCTGGAGTCCCAAATGTAAGTAGGAAGCGGGAAATTGGTCAAGATTAATAAAAAATGCTTAAGTAATCAAATGTACATTTACTGAGTCCTGTCAACTTATCTTAAGGGGCTGCTTTAGATGTTTATGTACTTTTGTGGGACAAATGTTTCAGTCAAATTTGAAATAAAATTTCCACTTTTTTAATAATCAAACTTCAGTTCCACAATTTGATACTATTTTTCTGTAAAAATTGCTCTAAAGAACAAAGCTGCAAGAAAAAATACATTATTTCAAGTAACAAGTTTGATTTTTCTTCAGGAAAATGGGCATAGAAACACTGAAAACAATAGATACATCATATCGATGTTATCCATTGGAGGCAATAATGATGAATTATCACAAATCTACATTTCAGCTGTTCTATTCAGTATCTATGGTATTTATTTACTGTTTTATTAATGAAGAATGAGAAGAGCAGACTAATAAAAAAGAGAATTCGGTAAAATTGAGCCAAGCCATCCAGAAAAATGACTGATTCTTGTTATGAAACTTTACTAATTAAAATGTAAGCTTCATAAGTGTTTTGCTGAATGTAACCAATCAGTGGCAGTGTTCCCAGTTCAGATGTGAATACAGTCTACAGAAATTAAGTTGTTTAGGCCTTGCCAAAGCCTAAATGCTATCATGTTTGTCTACTAGAAGAGAAAAAGCTTTTCTGTTTTGTGCAAACTGTGGCACATTTTATACCTAAGATACTGATATAGGGGGTTTGGCTTCTTCATTGTGGTGAAGAATGCTGCCACTCCAATGAACATCAAGCTGGCTTTTCAAATTATCCATGAAGGTCAAATTTTATTACTGTAAAATTTTCAATTACTTTTTGACGCTTAACTTGAATACTGGCAGAATATTTTTAACTTTTCTGTTTAACCTTGTGGCAGCCTGTGTAATCTCTGTGATATCAGTTCTACTCTTAAACTGAATGCTTCAGCATGAAAGTGTTTATCTGTCATTGAGCAAATATTCACAGTAGGGAAAAATCTATCCATGAATTATTGTGCAAACAAAATCCAGTCACACAGTTAAATGCTCATAAATGGAATGAAAATCATGTTTATGCAAAGGAAAGGCACAAACGTTATGCTTCATTGACCTCTTGCTTAAGCTTTTTACCTCCTGAGGGCCACAAGCCATGAACTGGCCCTTTGAATAGAAGGATAATTTAATTTATTTTCAAGAAGTAAAAATGTAAATTAAAGATTAATTTCTGTTCCTGATTATGGCAGTAAATGTAGGGCTGAGAGTGACCCATGATCAAAATCATGTACTGAAAAAAACCTGTATCATGGGACACAGTAGTGGTATCACCAGTCCCTCTCTTGGGGGGGAAGATCTGATTGCCCATGAAAGACAGGGAAAAATGTGATCCGTGTAATTTGTTATTCATTGAACTTCCTTATGAAAATCTAAGAATTTTTTTTTTTAAAAAGTGAGTTGACTGAAAAGATTGCGAAGTGAGAATAAGAAAAGCTGGAAATAAGGCAGTAATTTTCAGCAAGTTGCTAAAAAAAATAAAAAAAAAAATAAATCCTGCTCCAAACAAGAGCAAAAGAAGGGGGGGGAAATGCTTTTGTGGGGACTAGAAACGTGGCTATTTCAATTGGAATGAATGTGCATTTATACAGATTCTGAAGCAACATTCTAAATGAGCTCACGGCTTGTTTTCTGGTATAAAATGTGAAAATATAATCAAGTGTTCATGTCTTCATTAAAAACGAAAACCAAAAAACCCCCAACAACAAAAAAACCTTACCTGGCTGAAGATAAAAAATAAAAACCCTTTGTTAAACATCTTATACATCACTGCACTGGAGTTATTTTTGTTAAGGAATTAAATCCGTTTCTGCCAAATGGTTCAGTCAGCTAAGTGGAAATTCTGTATTGCCGTGGAAATTCTGTATTGCCATGGAAATGAAATCGTAAAGTGTAATTGTCAGGTTTAAGAAGCCTAATGCACAATATGATGTTTTTTTGTCTTTCATTCATTTTCTCATTTCTTCCTAGTTAATTTCACAATTAAAATCTGAGTGATTTGTATTCAAGGTGGGATGCTAACATAAAGAGCAGAGTCAGAGGTGAAATAGATCATTGTTTAAAGTTGTACCAAGTTGGTTGTTTTCCTCTTATTTAATTATTCTGGGGAAATTTGGATCATTTATTTTACTTTGTGTTTGTGGTGACTCAGAAAGACAGAACACTAATTTTGTTGGGCTGGAAATACTTTGTATTAAGAGCAGAAACACCAAATAACTGCTTTCATGGCTTTAGTTACTGATAATGGAAGAAAAAAATGTTTTGATTTGAATATTAAATCTTTCAGAGTTCCTGGATTTCTCTATTTTTTTGGTTTAATGATTGCAATAACATTTTAAAATATAACTACTTGCCTAGAGGTGAAGAAATGTCTGCTAGGTAGTTGGTGCTTTTCTGGACCAGGGCAATTACTTGTTATCTCCAGGTTTCACTGTTACTAGTAATCATCTGCATTTATATCTGCCTCTAAAATGAGGCAATTCCTGTTTTCATTCCATATCCACTGCTTTATATAAAAAGTAGTTGCTGTAACTTCACTATGGTTTCTCTTATCTGACATGCCATTTATACAGCTTTTTATTTACTAGTTGCAGTGGCTGGTTTTCGACTAAGATTCTGTTAAAATTTATCTTTGGATCTGGATTTTCTACTCACTTCTTCCCCTGACCCCTGAGATGGTTCATCATTTCTTACTTTTTTCATTTTATAACGGCAACAACAAAAAAAAGCTAACTGCAAGGCTAAGGGAAGTAGTGATACTGTGATAAATTGCTTAACTCCATTTTGCATGGAGTTGAGTATAGATTTGACTGTTGATTCTCCAACATCCTCTTTTTATCTATCTTCAGTTTGTATTCTTCTAGGCATAATGGGAGGCTCCTAAGAATGTTGCTATAGATCTGGGAACAGAATGGAGGAAGGTAATCATCTCGCCTAGTCCAGCAGATTATCTCACTTCTCAACAAAGTTGGCCTGTACTCAGTGATGGTCTCTCTAGCTTTAAAGCTCTCATAGGTTAATTACCTGTATGTAAAAAGGGGTATGAATAACAAACGCATAAGATGTTGTTTGCCACTTACATAAACAAAGAGAAGGATCTTCTTTCTCAAATAGCCTCACTGAAAAATGTATGACAGAAAACTATCATAGCACCAGGAATGTGAAAATCCTGGATCTCCCAGGAAGCTATTCAGGGTATAGCAGGGCTTTACATGATGAAATCCTGCACGCACCAGAACCAAGTAAATGACAAAAGAGATATGGTTTTATACTTTTGCAGTTACAATTCTCTCAAACATCAAAAAAAGCATTTGCAGGCAAGGGGGAATGAAATTAATTTTTCAGCTGTATAACGGGAGTTTTCTTGATGTGAAATTGAACTATATCCCACAGTCATGCAATTTACTTGTCATAGGCCTATACTACTTTCATTCTTTAAGCTTAGATTTCCTGGAGTTGCTTTTAGAATGTATGTTTTACAGGAACTGTGTCATTCACTGAGACCTACTTTTCAACATAGCACTTAAAAACAAACAAAAAACCCAAAAAACAAGCAACACCCCCAAAAAAAGCAGAACAAAAAATCAAACAAAAAGCCCTATACAAACGAACAAAAAACTCGAGCAAACAAAAAAAAAGACACCAGAAAGAAAACCCACAAACATGTCTTCCTCAAAAAAAAAAAAAACAACAAAACACCCCAAAACCAAAATCCCAAAATAATGAAAAATAGGAAGATGAGAAGATAAATCAGTGTTGAGAAGTTGGGATACTGCATCAGTAATCTCTTATGAAATAGTAAGGTTTTCCTGTGTACTTTAACTTTTTTTTAAGGGGTGTGTGTGAAATTGTTTTGACTGTGTTCACAATGGAACTTGGATCTCTTAAGCCAGTTGCATCTGGACATCATTTACCTGCGTTTGTGGTTTACCTTACACATTAGTGGTGTGTTAGTTCACACTAGTGAAAAACAGCACTTTTGAAATCCTTCTTGATCTTGAGTCAATTCCATCTGCTGTCTGTGATGGGCTGGGGCAGAGAGGAATTCTAGTGGGGTGAATGTGGAGTCCACTTGCTGGCTAAATAACAGCCCGGAAGTTGGAGGGAGTGTTTCCAGATTTGTGTTTTGTGGCAAATCATTGTAATCTGTGCTGTTTGTACAACTGAATTTCTGTTTAGTAGGTTACTCTGTGAAAAGCCTATTGTAATATTCGGTAATACAATTATCAGGTGTTTCAGGCAATTGTTCATTTGAGTAATAACTACATAAAGGTGTAGCTTTTCACAGCCATCTTGTCTGAAATGAAAATACTTGTAATGCCCCAGCCTCCCTCACCTTTCCTGGTGTAGAGGTCTGTGGAAATATTCTGAATTAACTTCCGTCAGCTCTTGTCTCTGTGTTGCTTTTAGCTTATAGGCAAGTTATATAGCCTTCCTTCTCCTCGGGTGCTATGTTTGAAATATAGGAATAAAGGTGCCAAATCACCGGTGCTGCATTGAAAAGAAGCATTTTATGAGAAAAGCTAGTTAGAGGATATAATAGCGTTGTTATGCAGTTTCATGCCTCTAAATAAGGATTGGCATCTTTTTATCAGACTGGTCGATTCTAAAAGCATTCAGTAAATGCGCACTTTCTTGACTTTTATTTAAACCCTTCTAAAGATAGCCTTCCGTGTCCATGTTTTCTGTTTCAAGGAAACTGGTAGAGTGGCCTTTGTATTACCTTGTGGTTTAATAAGTTGTACGTTATAACACTGATACTTAATTAGTTAATGATACCTTGGTCAAGTTAGATAAATGGATTGGAACAATGCTGTATTCATTCAGCTAATTGCTATTGCAACTAATGCCTGTAATTCAAGATGGGGTTTTTGTGTTAACTTATTCATTCCTATTTAAAAGGGGAAAGATGGATCTTTCCAGACTCAAATGCATTTATTATGCTGTGTGACTACATTTGAATGTGTGAACTGGTGGCACCAGGTACGTAGGTGGGTTTTTTTTTTTTACATGCAATGTTTGTGTAATCTGTACCCTACTCGTACTTCCAGATAAAGATTTACATCAGCTTTGAATCTGACAATGTAAATGTCCTGCATCAACTTCTCCATAAGATCTAGGGAACCAGCAGGGAATGAACTCGAGGGGATTGGGAGAAAGGAACTTTTTATCATTTGATGGGGTTGCTGCTCCGTCTAGCTTTTGGTGATTTGCTAGACTACAAGAAATTCAAGAAAACTTAATTCCTTTTTGTCTTAATCTCTGTGACTCTTAAGGGTGCCTGATATTAATCAAAATGTACAAAACACCAGTAAGGTGCTATTGTTCTGTAGCCCTGAATCCCTGCTTGAGACAGAGTGGGGAATTTCAATTCATTGTTATTTACTTCCATAAAGATAGAAAAAAAATGTGTGCCATTCTGTTATAGATGGGTGGAGAAATATAATTCCATTTCATTGGAATTCTCCATTTCATTCTCCAGTTCATTCATTCTTTCTGGTCCGGAATGGGAATTGAGCACTTTGAAATATTTTTGGCTTGAGATGGTCTCTCTGAAAAACAGCAGGACAGGAAGTGATGAAACTCATGTGCTAGCATCTTCAGGATGGCACAAAGTTGGAGCCAAAAAGTCTTTGGTCTGCAGCACAGCTCAGGCCTTGGAATATGTTTTATTGGCAAGCTCTTCATGCTGCAGAAGGACTGCCTAAGAGCAGAGCTAGGACAGCTCAGGCTCTGCAGAAGCCACTGAAGCTGGCTGCTGGGCAGGTAGGCAAGCTGGCAGCAAACCCAGTTGGTTCTGAAGCCTTCATGTGAGCTAGTTTTCACTGGAGCTCTGACTTAGGTCTCTTCAGCATACCATGAAAATTATGAACTTTCTTAGGCAATGTTTTATTTTCAATATAGGTATGTTGAGAAATTTTGAAATACAGTATTTTTTCAGATAAGAAAAACTGAAAATGACATCAATGAAATGTCAACCTGATACAGAGCTTACTGTGAATTACAGTAATTTTCTTGCTTATAAATGCAAAAAAAAAAGGCAAGCTACAAGCAATTTATTTGTAGTGTTTGGTCTGATGAGTAGTCTTAGTCTTTCAATAAAGCACCAATAAAGGCTTTATTCAGAATTTTTCATATGATTGCTACCAGACAATGACAAGAAATGAGTGGGAGGAACTTCTAAGAAAGGACCAATTTGTACCATCTGTTTCAGAAATGTAAGCTGAGGTGATACCATAAAAGGTATCACACTTATGTCTAAAACAGTGATCAGTGGCTGTTTTACATTTGTGTTAAAATAAATATTCTGCTTATATGCTTGTCCTGTAAGTAATAAATATTTTATATAGTTAAAGAAACCATATCTTGCCTAGAATTTGCATTGCCTAAATGACTGACATAGTGGTTTATCTCTGTGTACAGTGCAACTTATGTGGAGAACCCTAGTGGGCAATTTTGAATGTTTTCATTTATAGCACTGAATGATCTCCAGTTCCTGGTAATATCAATTTGTACTGTGCTTGTGAACAATACTATTTTTATGTTGATATGTTGTGATATATCAACATGACATGTAGGAGTGCCAGAATTCTCCAAAGGGTCCAAATGATCTATTGGCAACTAGTGGCGGTTTTAGTTTGCAGAGTAATATTGCAACTTGTAACCTCATCAGCCTTTCTGATGCTATGGAATTCTACTAATCTTAAATACTGTCTGGTCTATTATGGCTGGAGATCGTGTGGTTTGTTTTTTTTTTTTTTATTTGCAGCTCTCTCCCGGAGCTTTTGCAGTAGTCTTAGGGAATGCTGTCACAAATCATGCTTGAATTATGACTGTCTTCTCAGTTCTTGAGGTATATCATCTGTGATCTTTTCAGAGCCCTTTCATAATAACTGTGTCAAATATGATAGTATCTTCTAAACTCTTCAGTAAGGAAAGATTAGGTTGTACATAAATTTGATTAGCCAGGTCTAATAACTAATATGGAATTTTTGTTATGCTAATATGGTCAGTTTAACTGTTTTGGTGTCATACAGGAATATTAAAATATGCAAATAACAGCAATATAGGACTATTTTAAGTTTAGTATGTCAGTTTGAGCCTCTGATCTGAATTGAAGGTAGTAGGAAGTATTCTGGCACTGGACTCATGATTCCATTTCAATATGAAATTTTAGGAAAATAGCAGAATTTACTCTAATAGGTAAAGTCTAATTTGTTTTCAAAAAAACTTCCTAGATTCATATATGATGAATTAATTTCTACTTGTTGAACAGATGACAGTGTTGTGATTATAGAAGCTGGTCTAACAGTTGTTCTTCCTCTCTTCATAGGTTCATACTAAAGTTAATTACAGTTCTCATCCTAGAGACGACTTTTCATTGTCACAAATCTAGGTGTTTTTTTTTTCTATTATTTGTTTGTTATATTGGGGTGGTTCTTTACATATTTTGCAACTCAGTCCTGTGTTTTACATGTAGGGATCTCTGGAAATGTGAATCAGCTGGTGAGTCCTGTTTCACTTTGAGGGATAATGGTTGGGAGAGCTTGAAGACATCGGTGTTGCCCCACTGCTGGATATAGTATTCCTGAAGCAGTGCTCTGTTGGCTTTTTATATGAACTTGGTCCTCAAACCCAGATGTTAGAGTTGATGGCAGTTAGGTAACTTCTGATGCTGAGACTGAAGAATGAAGGCAAATATCCTCATACACACCTAAGGGAAGTGGTTTCTGAAACCATCTGTAGTTCGTCTCCTGCTATGAAGCAGTAATGGATTCCACAGTGCATCTCCTGGGATGATTTAGATCTGATCTCTGTTGCATTTAAAAAGGTACAACAGGGCCTATATTGTTGTACTTCCAACAGCCAGAGCAACCATAAGTCTGTGGTTTTGTTTTTCCTCTCAATAGCTTTTGCCCTTCTCTTATGAAGTTAAGTTGTACTTAACTGCCAAGTAAATCTCTAATGAGAAGGGCAAAGAACCAAATAGTACTGATACCAGTTGATTTTTTTTTTTTTTTTAAATTATATTGCCTGGAAACATTTTTTTAGTAAACGAAGTATTTAAGTTTTCTGAAAGGAAAGAAGTGGAATAATTATTTTGGTAACCCTTGCTGTATATAGGTTGAAGGTAACATGTATAGAGTTTGTATGGCTCGAAGAGTATAAGTTCTTGAAAGTAAAAGCAGATAGACTCAAGCTTATCTTTTATCTTCACAAATATTTGCCTTTATACATACTGCCTGCTTTATAGCACCCAACCATGCCACATGTAGTCGGTCTTTATTATAATGCATGCTGTGTTACTCTCATTAAAATAAACCTTAGCATTTTGAATTGTCATTTTTTTTTCTGCTTTGGCAACAAAAAAATCTTTGTCAGAAATGAAGTGCATTCTCTTCAAAATCTCATTAAATAAGTAAAGTAGGTCACTCAGCACGTTTGTATCAAGCTAATGTAGAAACTACACAGTCAACATGTTAAAGCTGTGTAGAGCAACCCTTGTTCCTACCAAGAATGACCTTATATTAACACTGTCACTTCAGGGTTTTAACAAAATCTGACACACTGTAGCTGTAACATGTCAGGAAGCAATGGTAGGCTGACTAGAATGTTTCATAGTCTGATACCAAACTGAAAAGTTAAGTGAGGTGAAGATATATTTGTCAGTCATCAGCACAGGTTTAAAAAAACAACTCCATAGTCCACAGAGAAAAAGATCTTTTGTAGATGCTTCCTTTTTCATGAGCAATTAAGATTGCAGTGCTGCTTTTGCTCTTAATCTCTGAGAAATAACAAACAAAACAAAAGACAAAACAAAGAAAAAACTCCACAACTAGTAATACATTAATTACGAAACCAGTCATAAAAATAATTTTTCAGGTTCTCTGGAGGATCCTTTGCATCTAGATGAGCCTCTTTTCCATGGATAAAAAAGAATGCTTAGCAATTAAGCGAAAGCTAATATTATGGATGTGTCCAATTTTCTTTTAATTGCAAGAAATTTACCGTGTAAAGCTGCTTTATCTTTGATGTTAGATTTCCATTACGGTATCAGCTTCTGAAAGATATGAATGAAAAATGCCTAGGTAATTGTATAGCAATGTCTGTCAGTTACTATGCAAAATCTGGATAGAGTGGTAGGCCATAAACAAAACATAGTTTAAAATGCAAGTTTTAGATGCAATGATAGTCTTAAATGCAAAAGTAAGCCGTGGCTGCTTATGAACTGGATCCCTATTAGTTTATGAAATGAAAATTGAGTTTTCTGAAACAAAAGTTTTCTAAACATACTTCCAGTACCAGGTGATCATTGTATTGACTGCATTTAAGATTATGCCTGTAGTAGTCTCCTGTTATTTTGCATATAAATGGGGGCCACTGACATGTTAGACCTGCATTGTAAAGGGTTTTGGCCTTACTAGAAGGGTTGATCAGCTAGAAGGTTTTTGTCAAGAGGTGGTGGTAGTGTGAGTAAAAAGCTAGATGAAAGTGTGAAGCATTAATGGTTTGCATCAGTTTCCTGTTCAGGTGGCCCTTGTGCAGTGAACATCAGCACATTGAACATTTTCAAGACAATGTATGGTACAGTCTGACAGCAAGGGGAGGTGTGTTGTATGTAATATAGCTTCCAGAGATGTGTATATTTTTGAGCTCATGAAATATTTTGTACCTATGAGCTGTGTCTCGCCTCCTCATCCTCCTGGAAAGTTGTTAAGGTCTTAATTTCATGGATAGGCTTAGGATCTGATCTGAAGATTGTTACTGTTGACTGAGTGGATTCTCTTGTACTAGAAGATGACAGAAGCGGGCTTCCCTAAAGGTTATACCTGTAGCATTTAATGTCTGTTCATTTGTTCCATTTTCCTATTGCTTCTCCCAGCTAATCCTATGGTGGGTCCTAACTGAAAATAAAAGTAAACTAAAAAAACTAGGTTAAACTATTAGGAAAGGTGTCAATGTGCTCTCTGTCTCACTTGGGTCAGGATTTAGCTTAAGTCTTGTACCAGACTGAAGCTTTTTAATATTGCCTGGAGAAGCACAAGATCAAGTGGCATAGGTTACAGGGTTGTTTATATAGTGATGATGTGGTGCTCTGGATTCATGCAGCAATGCAGTTTTTGAAATAAAAAGAGAAAATAATTTAAACTTCTTTGTGTACATATTACCTAAAACCCAAATTGTTCTGAATGTATGCATCTTGAAATTAAGACCATATAATCCCTTTTAATGATTCTGTGAGTTTTGCAACTATTGCTCCTTAAATCTCTTTAATATTAGATGAACTGGTTAATTTGCCTGTCATATGTTTTTCCTTTGATAGGAAGCTATGGGAATCATTTCTGATCATAGAGATTTATTAGCAATTATTTTGATAATCCTTATGTCACTTTTTCTGTTAAAATTTGTTCATAGTTCAGTGAAGTGACAGCCATTTCGTTTTCTCAAAGTTGTGTGGCATTTTCATATTTCAGCTCAAAAAAACCCACAATCTGTGAAATAGTAAATTAATCATACATGTGTAATAATCTTATTCACGGAAGCAGCCTGCAGCACTGCAGTGTGACCTTTTTAGAGCACAATTACTGATATATTTAGCAGAAAAATTAATTTTTTTCCAGAATTTTGCTCTTGTTCTCAGCAGACAGATACAGCCTAGGTGGGAAATACCAAGCAGACATGAATAATGTTATATTATTCGTTTAGGTTTCAGCTGGAGAAGAGGAGGGGGAAAGACACACACACACACTTAAAAAAAAAATAAAATAAAAAAAAACAGAACAAAACAACAAAAAACCTCACAAAACTTTGTCAGAGAGCTATTATACCATAACTGAAGAGGTCTCCCTACACTTCCCCAAAGAGTAGGGAAGATTTATAAATCTGTCAAAGTTACCGCTATTGATACAGTCTAGGTAACCCTGTTTGAATACAATGTTTATGGAGAGATCCTCAATATAAATTGTTTAATTTAACCTTGAAAATAGTCAGATTTTATTGAATGCCTAAAGTGTATATATAAAGAAGATACCAATTTTTGTAGGTTAGGTATATCTGAGTTATGACAACACTCCATTACTTGATATGATGAATAGCTTAAAGGTAGTAAGGGAGGGTAAGGATTATCTACAGCTATAAGTATGCATTTGTTCCAGGGAGGTATCTGTACTGTGTCACAGACATATTTTCAGGGAGGGGACTTAAAATATTTGTCTGTCCTAAGACCATTTTTACATAAAAGTATAATACTTCCTCTAGGCAACCACTTAACTTAATAACAAGCAAAACAAACCAAACAAAAAAAACCCCAAGCAAATAAATGACTGCAAATCAGTCAAGTGAGTTTGAATTACTTCTTCCTTCCAAGTCCACAACTATAAATTGATTTTTCCACCCTCCTATCTCCTAAACAAAACACTACAGATGGGATACATTTAACTAGGCAGTTACAAGAACAGGCCATGTTTAACTGCAATTTATTCAAATAGGAATGCTTGAGATATGGGCTTTACTCATTATGATTCTTTTCCCTAGTAATGCTGCTTTGTGCATCATAATACTTTTCTAGGATTCAAAATGCCAAGGGTGTTGAATGGCCTAGACTAAAGTCCTGAGGAAAATATTGCTACCCAGGTTCTGGTGTACAGGACAAAGAAAATTTCTTGGTGTTTAAAGCTATGTATGAGATAATATACTATGTAATATGAACATTAAACGTGGATTACATAAATATTAAGGGATATTTTATAGCTTGGATTACTCTTAAATTGTATAATACTTCTATCAAATCACTCCCTTGAGAATTACAGTGAATTATTGATATAACTTATTTGAAGAAGGATAGGGTTTATTATTACAATCAGTCCAATGTGTGAATACATTTAGAACACTTTATTACAGAATTCAACCTAAAACACAGACCAGGTTTCTTCAGACTGTTATAGCTTTTCTTATTTAATAATAGTGTTTAAGTCTTGATTCTGGTCTTCCTTATAAAGTTTAGATAAAGTCATTATAGAGAAGTTACTGTAATGAAAGCAAAAAAAAAATAAAACTCAGGGCTACAGACTTGAGCTATATACAAAAAGTATTAGGTCCTCAGCTATTCTCAGTCTGTTTTATGCTGCATAAAATGTAGGGATACCTGTAATTTTTTTGACCTCTGTAAAAATGGCAGAGGTGTATTCCTTTTCTGTCAGAATTACAGCTTTTAAGGTACTTTGAGTGATCTTTTCTTTTTTTTTGGTTGTTGTGATGCCACCACTGCTGAATGTGTTCATCGACTTATTTAATAATGAAATATCGGTGTGTGGCTAATGACAGGTATAACTTGTTCCAAGCATCTTTCTTAAATGGCTTCAGCACCATCCCCATAGATATAGGGATAAGCAGGTATGCTGAGGCAAGTAATGATTTTGGACATTGAATAGGCTGACTCAATAGATTAAATAAGTTCAAGAGTGTACACTTTGACTTTGTCTTGAATGCAAATTGATTGGTAATAAAATTAAGTAGGTTTTGCCAGGATGTAGTCCTTAGACTCATTATCAAAAGAGGGGAAAATTATATTAGTTATTAAAACAGTATATAGGGGAAAACATCAAGGAATCTGGTTAATATACCAGATTGGTATGTTAATGGAGTGTCTGTTTCAAGAGTTGCAAATGAGACTTGTCAAAATGGACCACATGGTGTAATTTCTAAATGGATCCTGTAGGATCCCTTTCCAGCAACCCTAATAAATATATCCACTGTTGTTGTTTACTCTGTTTAATAGCCCTGAGTCACATCTGTTTTCATCTGAAATCTAATTTAGACTCTTATAGCCTCTTCCAGTGGAATAGTTGCACTGAGAAAGTTTCTAGAGAAATCTATTTCCTGCACATGCTATCTTAGCACTTGAACTGTTTGTCTGGCCAGAATGGTGGTAATAAAATCTCTGCAGATAAAAAAGCACTTTTAATCGACAAGTCTCCAGGCAGAAACCAGAAAGTGGTTTTTTTTTTTTTTTGTTTGTTTGTTTTTTAATGCATTGCTGTAGGGCAAAAAAAAAAACCACCAAAAAAAAAACACCAAAAAAACACAAAACAACAAACCCTGAATGTTCTGAGAATACATGGCATCGTCTGCCTTGGTAAAGTGGCCTTCAGTCAGTGTTGCTCATTACTTTACAGACTATAGCAAAATGGTAACTTCCCAGTAGAATATGATTGGATTTTTATCACAGTAGTTTGCTTTGGAGATGTTCTGAATGACTGCAAGACCAATCAGAATTGTTAAACACAATAGATATTCCACTAGTGTGTCAGTCAAAGTGTTCAGCACAGCAACCTGTGCTGCATTTGATCAGACTATGCTAAAAATTCAGATAAGTCTTAAAATTTTGTGTGGCATTTCTGATGGCATACGTTGGTTGCACTTAGACATAGTTGTTCTGAGAATTATTTTCGTAACATGATTTATTACTTTGTGAGCTATTTCAAGCGCTTTATGGTATTGGACTAGTCTATTATTTATCAGGTCTGTGTGGACACTTACTGGATCTGAGACATGCACCTGATTGCCACTACCCATGCTAAGATGCAACGGCTGTGTGAAGTTTTAGCAAATTGCTTATCTGCTAATTTAATGCAGATGGGGTTTCAGAACTTTGAAGTTTTGAATATCTATAATAAAGAGGCTATAATAAATTTGAGGAGTTTGTTTTCTGAAATGAAATTTTTATAAGAAAAGTAATTTCCATAGTCTGTTGAACTGGGGAAGTTATTAATAGCCACATCTTCTGTGTGAAGAAAGCATAATGGATGGGGTGGGGGTTTTTTCAGTCCTTTTTGTTTTATCTTTCTTTTTCTACATACTATTCTGCATCTGGGTAATACCTTCTGACAGATTCTTTTAAATTGAGAGTTAAGACATTCTTTTGACAGTAATTATTCAGAGAACAACTTCTGACTTGATGCCTAGACTGGTAAATGAACACACATTATTTAATTTTATTATTTTTTAGCTTAAATTGGGGGTTTTCAGGTTCTTTTCTAAAAGAAGTAACTCCCCAGATTAGTTTGTTTTTGGAGCAGCTATAGCAAAGCTAACTTGTCAGACTTTAGAATTGGGGTACTTCTCCAAAGACATATCAAGAAAAACAGGTGACGACATCAGAGCTGGTGGGCTATAGATGAAGTAATAGTTGTTTTAAGGTTGATTGGATTGCGCTTGTACTATCATGGTGGAAAGAGTTAGAAAACAGCATCACAGTTTTAGGACCCTTGGTACAACATACAGTTGTCAGATGACTGTTTGATCAAAACCAGTGTTTTTAACCAACTTGGTATGTTGTTAGTGGGAAGTGGCACCTTTAGAAAAGGGGTCAGAAGCATTTAAGAGGAGCGGGCAGCCTTTACTAGCTGCTGCCCGATATGTTGGGGAAAGTAGAAGGAGTGATGATGGGCAAGCCAGAAGTGTCCTGAGGTAGACTAAAAGAAAGAGTTGCAAAGTAGCATGGCTAAGGCATCTGTTCTGCTTCTCTGCCCTCACTTCAGGGAGAACAACTTTAGGAGGAGCCTTGAGTGAGCAGTTGGATATAGTTCCAACTTGCTCAGCCGATTTCAACTCAGGAGCATCAGTGCCAGGCTTTGCTACTGCTTAGATTCAGCTGCCTTCAGCACTCGCTTGTAGACTTGCACCAATCCTGCTTTTGATAGTCCTATTAAAGTCCTAATGATGTTACGTCACTTGTCCTCACAGGGAAAGAAACTTAAGAAGACTGTACCGTAAGGTGGAGTTTATTGGAGAGGGGAAAAACTTTCAGATATTCAGCTGTAGGTGCAGTGGGATGCCCTAGGGATAGGACAATGAACATGGAAGTTCCACACTAATAAATACTGAATAGTGTTACTATATCAGACAGACTTGGGATTTTCTTAAAAAAATACAAAAAAATAAATCACCCTAAAAAGCAGAACCATCTCTTCTAGAAGAGTTTAATAAAACCAAAGCGATTTGTTCTGTGTTTTTTTTTTAAATTAGAAAATATTTTCCTTTGTTTTTTCCTTTATGATGTAGCAGGATGTAGTGTGCTTAATGATGAAATTTCACAAGTTGCCATGTAACTTTTAATTTTTTATTTAGCTATTCTAAGAAAATCAAGTTAGCTGAGTAGCAGTGATGGGATCTCCAACTATTGCTACCTAATCATTAATTTCTCCTGGACTCTGTTTAATACAATTGCTGTGGAATGTTTAATCATGAAAAAAGCTTGGATTTAACTGAAAAATAAATTATTTAAAACCCATAACTGCAACCTATTCCCCTACTCCCAGCCCCCAAATCTCTTTTCATTTATTAAAGCATAATTGAATTAAAGCACAATGAAATGATAAATATGGGATTTTTTTTTTAATGAAGTGAATAAATGCAGATAACTGAATTTCTAAATCTGGTCTGCTCATGATCCATGCTTGCAGATACCACACCATTGTATTTCATGAAGTACTTGCTACCTCCAGCTCTATCAGATTTAATAAGTGGTTGGTGTTTTGCAGCTGTGATTCCAGCCCTGGTCAACAAGTCAGGGCATAAAATGATTGCCTGCCTGCACAGCAGGCTCAATGCAGAGGTACCCTGAGGCACTCCAAGGAGGAGGACCACAACTCACATGTGCTTTGTACCTCTGAGTAGCTTTAATGAGAGCTGCTCATTTATATAACTTTACTTTGGTAAGGTGTTGGGGTTTTTGTTCTTTGTACTAAATTTGGCAGCTGGTTTGCTCTTTGAACATCAGATTCTGGTGGCATGGAAACACTAGAAGAAGAGCAGAAGAAACTTTCAGCTGGTATAAAATGAAGTAGTGAACTCTTATCTGCTCCATACTTTGTGGACAGGATAGATGCTGAGTATGGAACTTTTGTTTACAGGAATTGAATAATTAAAGAAAATTGAAGCCCAGCTGAGTAGCCTCATTAGGATAAACAGATTCCTTTTCTAGGATTAATGGGGAAGGAAAATATTTTACTATTTTTGTTCTCCCACAATCTTATACTAGACAGAAAACCGTATCACATGTATTTCGCTTGCTTAAATTTATACCTACTTACAGGTCCTATTTTCAGCACACTGAATTTGAATACTAGGTGGCAATGAGAAGTGGCATTTGCGAGTGCAAACTGCTAACATCCCTGCATAATGGTAACTACTGAAATCTCAGGGGTCTTGATCCAATGCCTGTTTACCAGTGTCAGTCTTCCCAATGGCTCTAAATTTGGCCTTTGATAAATTGACCTATTTCTATGAGATGAGTAGGAAAATCTTGCTAATGATGGTAAACGATAGCAGTGGTGGGAACCTAAGGGTGATTTCTTTTTTTTTGAGTGGGAACTGCATTGTATAAGCAGTTATTATAGAGAACACATGAAAATTTCTACTGAATGTGAAGTTATATTGGTTTAGGAATCAACTACTGCAGTGACTAAGGAGTGTGTAGAGTCCTTGAGACTGTGTTATCTGATCACCTTACTCTTTTCTGTTTCCAACTTATTACAAGCCAGCTTTATTTCATCAAGTAGCTTGGAAAATATGTTCGCTGATGATCAGTGTCAACCCTTTGAAATTCTGTTTAAAGGATTAATAATGAAGCTGTGTGACCAGCCTGCATAACTAAGTGCCTCTCTCAATTTTAGGATGTTTGTCTCTGTACTGAACTATTAGCAGGTGACACTGGTTCATGTTAAAAAACTTCAACAACCACAGAAGAGAAAATGCAATGTTTGCAAGAATGTTGTTGGAGTGAAAGCCATGCCCAAATGCCTTAACAGAGGCATTCCTTAACAGAGAAATTATCTGTTTATTTCCATAAATAGACATAATTCTATTAAAGCCAATTACAGTTAAACTCTGACTTGTATTGACTTGTGTCAGGTGAGTCTATTTATAGCATTGTATTAATTGCTCTGGAGTCATTCAGTGGCAGAGCTGAGCCAGGATATAGAGGAACAAACCAAAGTATATGAAGGAAAATCCAGTTGTGCCAGAACTGTGTTGAACCTTTGCATGAAACAGTCAGCAAATCAAAGCTGAATATTTGCACTTGGCCGGTTCATAACTGTGGCTTCTGTGGAATGCAGGCAAAACAGATAAATAGTTACTGGGTTTGGGCATATATACCTCTTAATGTTTCTTAACTCTGAAAAGCAAAACTAAAATAAAAAATGGGGAAAATACATGATCTCCTGCCACAAAAGGTTCACATTTGGAAATAGCTTGAAACAAGTGAGTGAAAGCCTAGAAGTCATGAGGTAGTTTCTGTGGAATTTTGAGGGGGTTTTTGTGTGTGTGTTTTTATGGGTTTTGTTTTATGTTTTTGAGGTTGTTTGGGTTGGTTTGTTTGAGGTTTTGGGGTTTTTTACGGTTTTTTTTATGTTTTTTTTTGTGTGTGTGTTTGTTTTTCTTTGGGGTATGTTTGTTGTGGTTTTTTGTTGTTTTTTTTTAACTGTTCCGTTTTTTGTTGTTTTTCAGCGGCTTTCCTCTGCTCTTTTAACTTTGAGTTTGGATCCTCAAGTGTGCAGGGTCTTGAGTAACATCTGTGTTCCTGCTGAATTCGTAGGCCTGACTCAACAGACACTGCAGAGTTAAAAGAATGGGGAGGAGGGAAAATAGCCTAAGTGTCAGGCGTAAACACCTGAGACTCCTTTTTGTAATTTTTTTCCACAAGAGTTCTGCATGCTACTGTGGGTGCACAGGTAAAAGGATCTGACACTGAGGACTCCACTGTACAGGAGTCACTGGATGTGATAGGTAAGAACATGCTTTGCTTTGGTTTAGGTCCTGTGGAAAATGCAAATGGAGACAAAGTGCTTTCATTGCAGAATTCTTGGCCTTTACAACTTTGGTTGTAGGATTATACAAATTGACTTGGAATAATTCAGGAAAGATACCACTGACTTTTTCTCTGCAGCCAGAAAGGAAAGTAGATATATCCCCCCCATAAGAGAAGTAACAACTGTATTTTCTAGGAAGCAGAGAATTGCAGCATTTTTTTGTAGCTCTCCACACTTCCTAATAAACCCTGTATTTATAGTTGAAACAAAACTGTTGCAGTAGCTCATGAAAGAAGACATTCTTAGCTACTTACAGAAGTGAAGATTGCAAGGTCTTTGAGCCTTATAACAAAATCACTAAGGGAAATACTAAACTTTGCATTTTAAAGAAGGGACACTGAATATTCTTGGACTCTGCAGTAATATCAGCAACATTCCACATAAGGAGGAGCACGCAGAAATCTCCTGTGTATTCCCTAATTTTCTCCTTTGTTTCCTGCCTTGTAGATGAGGTATTTGGAATCATGGGGGCTCTTTGGAGGAATTGCTGTTTCTCAGGTTTGCCAGTTGCACAGAAGATACGTTATGTGGCCATATTTCTCCCAACCAAAGGCACTCATCCAATGCAATGTGCTATTGTGAAGGTGCTCAGATGCAAAAAATAGCTGTCCCAGGGTAGCCTAGCACTTTCCTGGGAGGAGAAGAGAACATGTCTACAGGCTTCTAGCGCTTGACTCTTACTGGGTAGAACAGATCAAAAGGCAAACCACAGCTGACATGTTCTAGGGTGAGGCATCTCTCCCCATGGCAGGGGGGTTGGAACTACATGATCTTAAGGTCTTTTCCAGCCCTAACCATTCTGTGATATTTTTCTGTTTTCTGCACAGGAGCTAGAAAACACTGAGGCATTTTTAATGCCTACATAAAAATGTAGGCATTTTTAGCCATTATTAATCTATGCAATTGTAACTTTCATAATTTTCTCCCTTCAAAGTGTGAAGACAGTGAAATAACAGCCTAAGCAGGTTTGGAAATTGGGAGTTGGCATTTAAAGCCTAGTTAGCTTGCATTGCATTGTGTAGTAATTGCTAGTTAATGTAGTAGCAAAACCATTACGGTGACAAAATCTTAAGAGTGTATTTCTCTTTTGATGTGTAAATTAAGTTTGTCAGAAAGCAGTCCCAATATGAAATAGGCCCCCCTCATGCATTCTAGTTTGAAAACACTTTGCTTAATCACTGGCAGCATATATATACTCTTTTGCTTGTGTCTGCCATGTTCACCAGTATCATCTTTTATTGCAGACCAAAGGAGAAAGATTTATAGTGGCTATGAAATGTTTCAGAGGTCTTCAGGCTTGAACAAGTTTTCTGTTGGGGACAAAGCAGCAGTGACTTTTAATTCAAATTCTGCTAATGCCTTTGTAATAAACTATGCAAAATCCAAGCTTCTTAAGCCTGAATATTTTGGTACATCATTTATTTTCAAGTAACAGTGCAGGATTAAAGAAGTTCAGGAAAGAGAATGTTTTCAGGGAATTGGGAGAGAATTTTTGAGGTAGGCTGCTGGCCTATTTGTAGAAATTACAGAGGGTTCAATAAATCTGAAATGGCAACCCTTTGTTTCTTCCATTCTGTAAATCTTAATGGTTTTTATTATGGTACAGACATCAAAATAGAATTCTCTATTTTTAGCTAGCACATAAAAATGGCAAAAGAAATGTTCCCATAATGCTTTCCTCACTTTAGCAGAATTATTCATAGGTGTATTTTTCTCCTGAAGATCTCAAGCAGTTTTGTGAATTACCAATAGAATGTCATTGTAGTATTTCCTCGTGGAAGAGTGAAATATTAATGATGCTATGGCTGTTCCCCCTCACATGCATGGTTGAAAAATCTTTGTGGTCTCACCTCCTCCTCTCCCATTCCAGTCAAACTTTAAAAATAATAATCACGGCTCAGTAGCAGTGAATCTGCTGTAAATTGTGCCTCTTTAATTAGGATGTAGTGAGGACCTTGGAATGATTGGTGGTACTGTGACCCATTTCAGTGTCACTCGCCTAGCTCCTCATCCTTTATATTTGTCCTTCCTTCTTTATTTTTGTTTTCTCCTCTGGCCAAGTAGAGGTTGCAGACTAATTCTGGGGCAGCTTCCATAGGTTTATGTACTCTTCCTAAACTGTTCTTGTGAAATAGTAGTTTGGTGGGATTCATGTGTGCTGAAATCATGAATCCACTCTAGGGAAGGGAGGGGGGAAAAACCCAAACAAGCCTAAACCAAAACTCTGCACTGCATTACACTGCAGTACATTTACCAAAGCCAGCAAGCTTGCAATATTAATAGTTCAATGCCATGAAGGAAATAAGCAATTAAACAGCTAATTGCTTGTCACATCAAGCAAGCGACTTCAGCTGGTATTAGCAAAGAAGATGGGAATTGCTGCTCATTCTTCTCCCACAGCACATCTCTGCTTTGCCACTCTGAAGGCTGTGTTGGAAGAAACTCGGGACCTCAGCATTGACCCAGGGAGTGTCTTACTTATAGTGAGGTATACATCTTGCCTTCCGACATGCTTCCAGGAAGGGCCTCTATGGCCACAGTGTGACAGCTACAGAGCCACTCTTTAAATGCGGTGTGTTACCTCATGGTTGTATGTAAATTTCCTTCCGATCAAAAGGCGAAGATGTGAAGTTCTTTTTCCCCCAGTGGTTTCACTGCATTTGGATGAACTCTTTCCTCTGCTCTGCATTAAGGATGAACGGTAGTTTGTCATCATTGTGTTGCTTAATGTTGAGGACTGTTTCTAGTGGCCTTTTGATCAATGTATGCAAGGTAATAACTGTGAGGCAATTAAAGTTGGGGGGGGGAAGCCACTTTGAAGTTGCTGACAGAAAAAGGAATTCTTCCTCAGAGACGTCTTTCTTAATACTTTATTCTGTCCAGTAGAGGAAGTTAAAATTGGCATAATAATTATTATGTTAATATAATGGTATTTAGAAGGCCTTTTCTCCTACTTGCAAATGAACAAGGTCTGACCTGCTCTGTACTTTTGATATGCAAAAAAAAAACCCAATAAAATTAATTTATTTCTCTTCCATTAAAAAGAAAGCAAAAGTACTCTTAAAATTCCAGTAAACCTGCAGTCCTGTAACTTGTAAATTAAACAACGGAAATGTAAATTTAAGCACCTAGCGAATTCCTCAAAACATTGAGAAGGAACCTCAGAAATATTCATGACAAAAATGAAAGGGAAATTGTTCGCTGGTATTTTGGGGTGTGGATTGGTTTGTGTTTTTTTTTTTTTTCCTCTCCCTTACTTGATTTAGCAGAAGAAATATATGTCATAGTTTGAAGATCCATAATGATATCTAAAGAAGAATTTCTTAGGAAAAAAAACTTGAGTTTGTTTCTTAAACCAAGAGTCTGACATCTTGGAAGGGAAACCTAAAGCCTTCCTTATAAAGATGGGAAAAGATGGGTTGTTTTCAGTACTGCTCTTCAGTTTTGACACGTGACTAAGGATGGCAGGTACATACCTCCCTTCCCTGGCAACTTTTTGCTTGAAGCAGTCGGGAGATACTGATAGCCTTCACAGCCATTCTCAAGCAATGGCCTTTCCCTTTTCCTCCCTGGCTTGATGTGTTTTTCTGCTTTAGTAGGTAAACTGAGTTTTGGTCATTGAGAATATATTCTGGACAACAAGTGCCTCATGCTGTTTAAGATGACTCTTTGGTGACTTGGTATTGCTGAACTTAAGGCTTGTTACAAACAGTATGGAATAATCTGGTGCAAAAAGCATTTCTTCTGGCCTGACCAGCTGAGCAAAGGAAACCATTTATTTCATGTTGATTTTGGCCTCCACCCCAACCTCCATGTCCCTTTCCTAAATGCTCAGAACCTTTATTAGTTTACCTAAGAAACTTGGTATAATAGGAGGCAATTGCAGAAGAAATAACTTGATTCTAATAAAAGAGTGAATAAAAGCACTCAAAGTAATTACTCAGACTTGCTTTCATTTCTTCTACTACTCCAGTAGATGAATTTGACATGCTTTTATTTTCTGTTTTTGTAGCAGCTTTGTCAGCCTAGTGCTGAAATTTGATAATGGGTAGGCATTAAGAGGCAAGTACTTTTCAACTCTGAACTCTGTTAAAAGACTGTAAAAAGTAAATTATCATGACATAAAAGGATTTAGGAAATACCCAGGAGGCTGCATTGCTGTTTACTAAAGCCTGTGCTAACAATACCCTAAATGTGTGAAGTTGCTCCCTTTCAGCAACTTATCTCACTGACCTGTAATCAGGCTACTTTACTGACTGTATCTTCATTGTTCTGTAGCTGCACTTTATATCATGGTACCACATTTAGTCTCATCAGTACTTATTTCTCAGATCTTTGTCCTGAGCACAGGTTTTTGTGTTCCCTTTCAGGGACTGGAGGGGTAAGAGTGTTTGTCTGTCCATGTGTGTGCTTGGCCATCAAGTCTGTACTTGACTCTGAACATTTTGCAAAGTGCTTCTTTTAGTGCTTCTTTTAGTGCTTCTGCAAATAAGGAAGAAGGACTTTGTTGGTGTTTTTTAGTTGTTGTTGGTTGTTGCTTTTTGGTTTGTTTTTTTTTTTCTTTTTTTCCAAAATAAACCACACAATCTCCTTCCCCTCAACCAAAATCCCAGACCTTTACTTAGTAGTTTCACCCCTCTGCACATGTACTGCTATGTATAAGCTATCTAGTTCCAAATACTTTGAAGCTGTGACACTTGTGGTTTCTAAATCCTGTTCATTCCCACCTGGTAGCTGAACCAATCTTGACAGTCCTTGGCCAGAGTATTTTACTGGAGTTTAATCTGTTTAGTACCATATTTTCTGGGACAGTCCGATGTGAACTGTTAAACTACTAAATCATTGGAAAGAGCTGTCCTTTAATGGTGTATTAGTGTCACATGTCATGATGGTGAAAAGCAAGGTAAGAAATGTTATGCAAAATATGGTGCCTTCTATGGAATGAAAGTAAAAAAAAAAAACCCAAACCCCAAAACCAGCACACCACCACCACCAACAGCAACAAAACCCCTGCAAAAACCCCAAAACCAAACAAACAAAACCAACCCTTCCCTCCCACCCAGTCTCCCCAAAGCCCCCAACCCGAAACCAGACAACTCTATTCTAAATTGGTCTTCAGTGACAGTCAGGCTGATTTTACTTTACCAGTCATATAGCACATGGAATGTAGCATTACTGTATTTGAGTGCTGTAAGTAAAGTAAGAGAAATATTATCAGGTTGTGTTTTGTTTTAAATGCAACAGATTTTTTTTCCTGTTGTGTTTTAGACAGGTTCCCTAGAACAAGTGTGCAGGGTATGACTGGATACATAAGCAGCTTGATCTGGTTTGGCCTACTGGTACAGGTATTATTTTACTGTGGGAGAGGGGATTCTGCATATCAGTTTTCCCTTGCAACCAACAGCGGGCTTTGAAGGGTTTCCATTCCTGCGTGTTTTCTGCCAGGAGGTTTTGCAGTTCCTTTTACTTAACTCATAGCAAAGCTCTCATGTGAGATATGAGAGACAAGCCAGAACCACTGGCAGTATCTTCCCAGTGGACTGCAGACTATTGCAGTTATGAGGAATGAACACCTCAGAAATTTGCTATCTCAGGCTTTTAGTTGCTCTTGAATGAGTCTTGTCTATGTTCTTCAATTTCCTGCAATGGAAACCTTAGTGCCAGAAGTTCTGGAGTAACGTAAGATTGCTGGTTGGTGCTCGCTGGGGAGTGTGCAACTGTTGTGAAGGATGTAGTTCAGCCCTCTGCTTTGGCAGATTTTTTTTCATGTCACTTAGCCACGTGTCTGTAAAATTTTGGTTTCTAAAAGTCTTCTAGGCTTTGTGGTTCCAGTGCTGCTCCTTTGAGCCTTGTGACTTTTCTCTGGGTGTTTTCTGAAGTGCTAGAAGCAGGGGGGGTTGGGGTGGAGAGGAAAGCAAGTGTTTTTTCTTAAGTTGTTGTTGGCTTTCTTTTTTCCTATATATTTATGATAAAAAAAGTCAGTCTTCCTTTCAACAAATGAAATACACCTGCTGTCAGGGATTTATCAGAATCTTGGGTATCTTTTGCATGTATCTGACAAAGGTTGCAGCAGCTTTGTTTCCATATGGCCTCTAGAGAATTGTGTGACTTCCTGTTGTGATTTTTCTATTGACGCTGTTCCAACACTGGACTGCAGAGTGCAGTGATCTAACAAAATATTGTGGAAAGGTAGGTTGGCTGAAGTCTAGGAAAAAAAAACAGTCTGATTTGACTTAATAGTTCAGTACTTCCCTTATAGCTAATAGTTACTGTAGTATGTTGTGCTCATAATACAAATATCCACTAGACCTGCATGTGATTTTAAGCGTTGTATCCACCCATGTTTCTGGCAGCAATTCTTGTTCCTTTCATCTTTTTTTATTTTTTGTACAGTAAAAGGATATATGAACTCATGGTGTCTGCTTGTAAATCACTGCTTTAATCCAGATAGCTACATCCTGATATAACTAACCCTGTGATTGTTGTATAATGTATACTCTTCCATCTGCTTAGGCCTGTGAAAGTGGAGAGGAGCTGTCTTTAACCATAACCCAGCTGTTGGGACAGAGAGTGATGGCTATTAATGTACATGTATAGTAACACATGTAAATAAATGCACTGATCACAAATGTGTGATTTAGGAAGTTTTGAAGGAAGATAATCAAATTCTAATGGATAACTTAAAATTACTATGGCTATAAAAACCAAAGAATCCTAGTGTCAAGTAATGAATCAAAAACTTATGCACAATTAAAACACTTAGAAATTTGAAATTGTTAAAAATGACTTTTACTATGTTATTTGCAATGGCTCCCTCTCCCCTTTAGCTTTAGAAATGCAGACTGATAGTTAAAAAGGAAGAATAAGGAAGTAAGAATATATGATTATGCTTATTAGCAAAAATAGTCAGAACTGATTAGTGTAGGAGGAATTAATTATTAAATCTACCCATGCTCTCTTTTAAATTTTTTGCTATTCAATTATGTATCAGTAAATGTTATCATGCAATCACTGGTAAGGTGGTAATTAGTATTTATGATTTGAAGCTTATTTCTGACCTTTTGATAACTTCCTCTTGAGGAGATGGTTTTAGGTATACAGTGATATCGGATAACTGTATGTCTCTCCCCGCTCTCATTCTGAATATTTGATACACTATTGCAGTGGCAGTGATTTAAAATCCCCTTTTATTTTTGCTTATAAAAATGGAAGTTTTAATGCACAGAAAGTTGCCCCTTTAAGTCACTGTATTACAAGAAAACAATTTTAAGTTAGGTAAGGAAATGTGTATGAATGATCAGTGAAAAGAACTGTAAAAGGTATTCAACTTCTAAAATTAAACTTATCTAGGTGCCTAAATTGGATTTAGATGCCTATGTTTAACCAGACACTTACAAAGGTTTTATTTTTTAGTTACTTATAAACCCTTTAACATAGCAGAGGTCACTGGTGTTATCTTTGCCAGCTAATTATACCCGCCAATATGACTTCATTCTGAGGAAAAAAAAAACAAAACATTTTTACCTGTTCTGAAACAGAAATCACATGTTCCTAATCTCCCAGTTTTGTAAATGTCCTGAGGTGAGTAAAGGGGATTGTGGGAGTGAGTGGTATCACAGCTGATCAAACTAACTGAGGGGAATGAGGTGCTACTCACAGTGCTGCTCAAAAACTTATCCAAATGAGGGCTTCCACCATGGAAGAAAACCACATTACTACTTTGATTTCTACCCTGTCCTGCTGACATGCTTCTTCTGGGATGAATGTTTCTGTGGGTGCAACTATGCCAGGATCTGTTTAAATCTTCTTCACTTGAGAGAGAAGGGGAAAAAAGCCAACCAAAGAAGGTGAATGGGGAAATGCGGTTTGGATTAAAACTGAGAACTGAAAAGAGGACTCCGTTACGTATACGCAAAATTGCACATTTGTGTGTTATCTTAGATTTGTTTGAAGTGTTTGGCTTTAATATTAAGCACCCTTTCTTGATGCTGAGAATTCATTGCTTATTGGAGCACTCCACTGTCCCTCATGGGCAAAATTTCAGGGCAGTTGTTCTCTTGAGGAAATAAGCTTGTCTGAATAAGAATTGCTGAATCCTAAAGTTGAATTACCATGACTCATGTGTTTTTCAAGTTATATTACTTGCCTACAAGACAGCAGATTGCTTTCTAGTAGGCTGATTTAAAGCCAGTTAAGGCACGGAAAGATTGGAGGATGGAGGTGGCAAAGGTAAGAGCAGCTTTGATACAAGAAAATTCAATCTGATCAAAATGAGTTAAGTCTCTCTGATCACACAGTATAACGTAATCCTCTTTAAGACTGCTTGGTTGCCTTGTGTTCTAAAAGTAGTATGCTGTTTTCATAATGTCCATTCTCAATGAGTAGCCTAAGTGGAATAAGCAAGCCATGGCTAGGGTGTTTTGTGGGTTTTATGACTTAGTTAAAGTTGGATATTTGCATATAGCCTTGTGCCATCCAATGCAAATACACCCTTGTCCCCATTTTTCCCCCCACTTGAACAGTATAAAGTAACTTTGTGGAGTTGATAAATATTAAATATTCCATTATGTTTTAGATGTAAAATTAAAGTCAAGGACAAATATTTTATAATACTGTGGATTTTTTTTTTCATGTCTGCAAGTTGTTTTGAAATTTATTGAGTCATAAAGGTGCTCTAGCCAGGCAGTAACTTGGCCACTGAAACTGGGTATGGAGAAGAAAACACACTGAATTCTTTTGCCTTTTTTCCAATGAGGCTTTGAACAACCTGGTCTAGAGGAAAGGGTCCCTGCTTGTGGCAGGGGGTTGGAACTGAATGGTCTTTAATGACCCTTCCAATCCACACCATTCTGTAATTCCTTTAAAAATATAGAAGTCTGGCAAAACAAAGTTATATTAGTGTTATAGTAATGTGATTTAACTAAGTGCAACAACAGTTCTTTGAACAACAACATAAATAAAGACTCTGATTTTACTTAACTAAAAAGTACCTATGAGTAAAATAGGTAATTTTAAGTCTCCAGGTAAAAAATTGGTCTTACTTTGTTTCTGATAAAACAAGTACGGTTTCCATTGCTAGTTATGTTGCATTAATGAATAGTCATTGTTCAGCAAAACAAATGGAGAGATTCGTTAAAGCAGCAGTAAAAAGAGCAACATCTTAGAACAGTTATGTTTTCTTTCAGAACCTCTCCCTTCTGATTTGAATTTGAGTTTATTCTTGGGTTCTCCCTCTTTTGCTACCTTAGTATCTGTTGGTTTGTATCTTTTATATACTGTCTAAATACAGCTACTGAAATTATAAAATGTAATTTGGTGTTTGTGAGATGAGTTTTTTGTGTCCAGTTTAATTTTGTGATCATAAGCAGGGAAAACCACAATCATCTTCAAAACTTTTGGTTTTTAAATTTCCCTTCAGGTCAGTCTGCATTTGTTTAAGTTTCTTCTACTTTCATGAGAATTTGAATGTAAAACTGCTCAAAGAAGTTCTGTTAAAAACCAATTTCTGTGTGCACATACAAAGCCAAAGATTTTTTTCTCTCCCCCCCACCCCGTATTTAAGCAGAACATAACATTTGTATAATTTCAGAGTGTTCAGTCCCTAATGTAATCGAGCCACCTTAGCTGGGAGCTGAACTGTGATCCTTAATGAACAGAGAGACATAGCTGAAGTCAATACTTCTTGCATCTGGAAAAGAACAAAGTAATACTAGGGAGTTGTAGAAAGAGATATAAAGGTGCCCTTTATGAATGATTTATGCAAGTTCATGCTTTTTCACACACAACCAAAATAGATCTACACTTTGATCTTCAGAACTTTTGGAGTAGTATTGTCTCACTAAATGTTACATTAATAAGTGGAAATTTAAAAATACTTAAGTCATTTTTGGCTATATTAGGAGAACAGTCTGTTTGAGTAGGGGACACTGTATACATAACCATCTTGATTTCTGTATTCACTGTTTAAAAATCCTAAAATGAAGTCTGTACTTCTTCTGTAGAGTATTTTAATTTCTTGACCAGCCTTTTTCTTCATTAGACTTTTGCAAACCACCATACAATGATCTCCAAGACTTCGGTTCCAAAACATAGTAGGACAAATAGGTCTTGGCATTCTGGAAGTCAATTGCTTTTGCATGAACTGCTTCCTGAAGTTTGTATTTATAGGTTGACGAGAACGGACTCTTTTTGCGTTCAGCCCCACTATCTTCCATGCATATCTCAAGATATGATGATAAACTAGTCTCACTAACTAATGTTGATTGTGTAACAGTGGTATCCCTCTGTTGGTAATTTTCCCTGAAACACTAAAGCAAGATAAGGAATCTTATTGACTATTTTTTCGTTGCATTTTTCAGATGCTCTATAATAGTTCTGCTACTCTGTGATGCTCTGGAAGCTATACATCTGAGATGTGCCCCTGCTGTTTCTCATGATCTGTAGTTGGCACCTGTCAACAAAGAACTGCTAGTTGCCACTTCACCTGAAAGAAACACAGTCAAAAGGAAATGCTTCTCAAGGTAAGAGAGCTTACTCTTTTTTTCCCTCCCCATTCTTTCCTTTGTAATGATGAATTCTTCCCATTTGTATCTGTGCAGTTGTGTGAACTGAAAATTGTTGCTGGAAAGGAGGAAAAAAAAAGTAGAAAGGAAGAGAACTCTTCAGCCTTGGGTTTTGAATTTATACTCTAAGGTTTATTTTCAGTTTTCAAAGACAGATTTTGCTGTAGTTAGGGTGTCTGTTTCTGTTTGCTAGAGAATTTGTATGGGGCTCTTTCTCTTACATTCAGAAAATGGAAAGGTAGGACCTGAGAGCTGAAAGGCTTCTCATATACCTTCTGATGCTACAAAAGTCTAATCAGCAAATTAATATACATTTCCAGGTTATGCCCCTTTCCAGTTTATGGAAGCTAGCCACTTTCACATCCTTTTATGATAAAGCAGTTGAGAAGGCAGTAAAATACATCTTGAATTCATGCCTGTTGGGAAGTAGAGACTAGAAAGGAACTATGAGCAACGTGTAGATGAGACTGCTTTAAAGAGGTTTCACAGGGGAAGCTGACAACAGGCTTTGCTGTGGACGCTTTAGGATGTCTCTTGCTCTATTGCTGTGCAAAGTCCTTGTTACAGCCATTTATATTAAGCTGCACCCTGGAGTGCTTAGTCTTCTGTGAATGGGCAAGAGAGAGATGACTGTTGTATATGGCTGTAATAAAAAGACTCAATGTTTGGAGGAAAATTTCATGGATTGGATTTGACCTTTGCAGGAGATGAGGTGTGGAAGTTCTTTGGAACTCTCACCCAGAAAAACAAACTGTGCATTTCCCTCATCAAATGAGCTTCAGCAGATTAACTTACTTTTCTGTTGCTGTAAGGGCAAAAGCCCTTCTGTATCCATGCTTCTTGATCTTGCTGTTTATTATTTCTTAATAGTTTCAGCTGAGGCAAGATGCACTTGTTATGCTTGGCCTTATAATTTTCTTCCTGAGTATGAATATAGTGAAAAATATTAGACAAAGGAGTGGGAGAGGAGGGAAAAGCTTTCAGAGTTGTACATGTTGGCTTTAGCTAGAACCCTGTAGATGAGTTAATTAGCTTGGTAAGAGCCTGCCTGCCAGGATTATTAGTATGTAACATTTTACTATTGGTGTTTTGATAATGCTCTTGAATTGAAGGCTGCTCACAGAGCAGGAAGATGCTATATTGTCTGTACATCTTGTTGCAGCATTTCATCCTTCTGTGAGACTGCTAACAGTGAGTTCATGCTGTTGCTGTGATATTTTTTCTTTTTTAAACATAATTATCTCAAAAACTACAAACAAAAGTCTGAAAAGTCAGGAAGCTGAAGGCAAGAAGGGCTCATCTGTTTCATAACTGAAACCTGCCTTTAAAACCTTTGTTGCAATCCACACTTTGACTCTTAGAGATCTCTGAGTTAATTTGTAGAAGTTTGAGTCTTTACTGATCAGTTTCTAGTATGTTTTGAGACTGATCAGTAACTTATTTCTCTAAAATCTAATGGTATAGTAGGTGCAGGGCAAAAGGCTCTGTCTTTCAGTTTCTGCCTCATAGGTCTGTAACAATTTGTGTGTTTTGCCTTTCTGTTGTAGGATATCCTCTCCTGAAGTAAAAGCAGCAAAAATGGCATGTCATTGACTTGGTAACAGCCTACTGGCTTGTACTCCACCAGCTAAATCTATAAATGACTGTGATGTTGAAAATGTTTTTCCCTTCCTTAGTGAGCAGTATAAAGCAGGGAGTAATATGAGGGCATAACTTGCTCACAGATGTCAGATGACAAAGTTGCTCAAACCTGTAACTTAGATGATCTGGCAAAGATTTCAGATTCTGGGAAGGTCTTTTGGGATCTTTCTATTACCTGAGCTTTTTCCAAAGTCTCTATAATGGTTGCACAGAGAACAGATCTGTCTGTACTGTCTGAATCTCATTTACTTCCAGCTATTAAATCAGGACAACAGGTCATAATATTTTAATAAAAATTTGACACTTTCATCCATAATGCTTTTCTCTCCCAATCCTTTGTGTATGGATTTGTAGTGTAATGTTGAGGTAAAGTACAGAGTCTTTATAATACAAATTCATCTATGCAAATCTGCCAACTTCTGATGAGTATGCTGGGAGAAGTTTACTCATTCATAGCAAATACCAAGAGCTATGTCAAAAAAAAGCAAAAAGATCTTGCCACAGGTGGAGTTGTAGTTTAATCTTTTACGCAAGTAAGGTAGATGTGATGTTAAAAGTAAACAGAAAGGTGAGATGAAATAATAATAAAAGGTATTGGATAAGATTAATATTGTGAGCTCTAAGAATTTATGAAAAAGCAAAGAGTTTTACCTAGTGTTCTTTAGCATCTGATACAGACTTTTAAGTATTTACATATAAATAAAAAGCATTAGCTGTTAATATTCAGGCAGTTAGCTTCTGAAATATTTTGTCCTTTTGCTAAATTTAAAATACTAATGAATGATTAGGCTTCACTAACAGACTGCCTAATTTCACTTGCAGCGATTTAACAGAAGTGTTTTCCATTTGGGAGATACTAGAAAACAAACAACTCTTAATTTTTTGGCAACAGATTTGTTAATTTATTGTTCTTTCTGAGGTTGCATTATGATGGAGTCTGTAAAGGGAGTTGTTGGTTGTTTCTGGACCCAGAAAAATACATTTGGGTAATGTTGTTAGAAGAGGAAAAATTTATCCAGAAGACTATGTGAACACATTCTCTACAGGTTTTTCTTTTGAAGCAGAGATTATCATAGTCTTCAAAGCAAAGAATCAGAACTTTAAGAGGGGATATTCAAAACTTTGAGGCTTATTTCTAGAGTAGTGATTAGGAAATTCTGAGAGCCTGCTGCAAAGCTCCAATAAATCCATCCATATGTTATATAGCAAAATCTAAAAGGAAATATGTTATGGATGTTTGTATTGAAAATACTTTGTAACTAACTAAAAGTACATTTACAACGTATTTCTGTGGTTTCTTAGAGCACGTAATTCTCATAATGCAATATAATACAACTTTTGAGTTGACAGAACCAGACAGAAGGTAGGACTTTTTTCATTCAGTATGTACTTTCTATTTCAATAGAATAGTGTGTGATGTTGGCTGGAATTTTCAGCATGTCCTTAAAAGCTATATTCCTTCTCCCTCCTTCACCCTTTTCGTTCTGTTCCAGATAACTTCTCCCCCTCCCCCACCCCGGTTAATTTCCTTGTGAGCTGTAAAGCTTGCCGTTTCCTAAGTTAAGGTTGGACAGGGCCTTGGGTGGCATGGTTTAGTGTGAGGTGTCCCTGACTGTGGCAGGGGTTTGGAACTAGAGAATCTTAAGGTCCTTTCCAACCCTAACTATTCTATGATTCTAAGTTAGCTGTTGTGGAGATGTGAACAGATAGACTAGTGTTTGGTCTGTGCAAATACAAATAGTTTTTATTTTTTTTTGTTGTTGTTGTTGTGATTTATGAACTAGAAGCAGAATAGAAACGTGCAATTCAGGCATCCTAGGTAATGGAGAAAGCTAAGAATAGTTTTGCTACCAGTGTCTCTATTAACTGCTCAGGGAGAAAGCGATACCTACTGGAATATTTTCATCCCTTTTGCATAAAGAAGATTCCATGCTTTATGAACTTGATCTGCTAATGTGCTCATAGAGTGCTGTCTAGCCAGCACGAATGTGAATGTAAACTGTTTACGCAGGAAATTCCATTAATCTTTACTATGGCTATGCATGCATTTAGAGCTATATATGTCCTTGGATCATGGTCACTCTATTCAGAACCTTGTAGCATCAAACCCCCAGTCTTTGAAACGTATAGATTATATTAATGCAGTTCTATCTTGTTCATTGGCATACTCAAAGTAACAGCAGCAATTCATTGTTGTGTATGAATGTGTTCTAGGAATGACGAAGGATGCTCGCTAGAAATTACAAAACGTGCAGAAGAAAAAGGTTTGTATGTCATGGTGTGTGTCATTGTGGTGAATGTCACTTATAAAACTGAAGGGAGGGGCTTTTCTCATAATTGGATTGTTGTTATAGACATAGTACAGATTTATGTTTTTTGTCATGTGCTATAGAATTGTTGTACTTATTTTTTAATAATGTTGGCAGCCTCCTAAGTTTTCCTAAATGGAAGTTTAAAAATACAAAATAACTAGAGGCCAGTAGTGTTGCTACTCTAGGAATCTATGAAGTGAAAATAAATTCCTGTTGACTACCTAAGATCAGACAATAAATGACTTCTGTATCAGTGGTTCTTTACCCTTATTGAACTTAAGTAATGACCCCCTTATTTTATTTCTCCCCTTTAAATCTTAAAGGGGGGAGGAGGGAGAAAAGAAATCGGGAGGAAGAAGAAAAAAGGTTCTTCTCCCTGGCGTTAACTAAGCTGCAGTAACTTTGGTTTTACGGCCACCTTGTTCTGTGCTGCAGTGCAGAAAAGTGACTTAGATCTGAATCATCATATTGTGTAAGGTTTAAATGCTAATTTTCTGTTCTCCCATGCTAGAGAGGAATGCTAGCACATTCATGTCACTTGCCAGATTTAATTGATCCTTATGTGAAAATATCATATTAAAATTAATTCAAATACAAGTGTAAATATTAGTAAGCATGAATTGCTATTATGAAGTTTTGTAGTTATTTCTTAAGGGGTTAGGTCTTGGGTTTATTTATTTTTGTTTTATACAAGGTTATTAGATTCGTTTGCATCTTTTTTCACCCAGTGTAAGGACTTGTTTATTTAGGTAATGTAACAATGTAACGCTAATTAGGAAATTGTACAATGAAAGAAAACCCACCATTAAAGAAAATGCTATTCCTTAAGGATTCTACATGCTGGATGTAAGTTAATGTTGTTTTCATTAAAAGCTTTCATTGAGTTCCATCTGTTTGAATGTACAACAAGCATGAATTATTAATATTCAGTCCTGTCAGTTCTTTACTGACAGAAAACAGCATTTGGTTTGATACAGGAAATTAAATCACTTTATGCTTGTGAGTCTTGTTAATTATATCTGAAATAAAGAATTTTAATTTATCTCAATACTTGCTGTACAAAGTAATTTTCTTCATTTGAACATGAAAGACTGCATATCCATTTTTTTCCTGGTTTTATCTTTAGTATTGGTTTAAGCTTTTTTAAACACAAAAATAAACAAAACCACAACCCCTGAACTCCAAAGTCTTTTTCAACAGCTGATAGCAATTTGGTACAAACATAACTTGCCATCTATTCAACTTTTCAGTAAATGGAAAAGAACCAACTGCAGTCCTTAACTTGTTGTTCATTAATCTCTAGACAGCCTTCATATACACTTGTGCCATGTTAGTTTTGCAGCCTCTCTCTGAGGCTTGGACAATGGGTTTCTCTTCCCCTCAATGGAGAATGCTTGGGGAGCATCTTGGGCAGCAGAGTACCTGAACCTCTTCACAGTGCTAAGTAGTAATGTTGCTGAAGGCATTAGATGCATGTTACTGGCAGCTGCCTCGGGGAGTGGCAGTCCTTGGTTCCCTGATGCCCCTTTTTGACAGGTTTCATGCTTGCACAGCTAAAATCAGCTTTCTGATAGCTTTGTATAGAAAGTCCTGAGGATTTTTGTGACTGCTGCTGGACAAAAAGACAGGCCTCTTTGAGGGCAGAACAAGTCCTTGCCTCACTAAATCACTTGGATTTTTTCGTTCCATATAAATAAATAATTTGAAAATTAAAAGAATGTAAAAGAACATTGATGGTTTTAAATGTGATACTGCAATTTCATTTTTACTTAGCAAATCAGACAAGTTTTTAGAGTTTGTTACTTACGTCAACGCACAAGGTAGAGAAAAGTATCAATGATTGGAATTCTTCAAATTACAAAATCCATTTAGAGCTGGAAACCTTGAAGCAAGGAAATAGGTTGTACCAATCTGTTGGGATATCAAAATTAGTTGATAGTCTGTCCCCGCAATGATGGCTCCCCATACTGACTTCTACTGTGATGTGTCTGGTTCACAAGGAACTTCTGTGCTATTCCTTATGCCGGTTGCAATTTTGGAAGTGTTTCCTCTGGTTTAGACCTCTGTGTGTGATAACTTCAGCTTTCTAAAGACTTGAGATACTACATTTCAGTTCAGCTATTCTAAGAGATTTTACAGAGATAATGGCTAGGTAACGACTAGGTATAGTAATAGCCCAAATTGTCCATTTAAACCATTTCATTTCAGTTCTCTTGTTGAGGTGGCTGACTGATCCTGGAGGGAGGAGGGAGAGAGGCCAAGAGGAAAGTTCCTCTGTTCTTCCTCTGTTTTCAGTCTCAGTCCAAAATGTGAAGTTTTCTGCATGTCTTCTGTTCATCTCATCTACTGACCAGGCAGTAGATACATTTGATTCTTGTCCCTTGAATCTCTTAATGCATCTTATTATTTCCAGTCCCTTGCCTCATGTGACTACAATATAGTTTTTGTAATTACTAAGCTTTAGAATGCATAAATTTAGCCTCAGTGAGCCAAATAGTTGTGGAAATGTGAGCCTTTGCCTTTTTAACCAGCATAGCGCAGACAGTGGTTTCTTTTTATCATCGGTTTCTGTCAATATATTTAATGAGTGCATTGAATAGGCTCTTAAATGCTATATGGCATATGTGATATTTACCAAGATACCTTAGGAAGGTTGAATATTTAAATCCAAATGACAGGTCTGGCTATAAAATGAAAAAAAATAAAAATTTGTGATTTGGGGATGATGGCCAGGATGGAAATAGGAAGCACAGTAGAAGGAAATAATGAGTATTACCTCTGCTGTTTTCTTATCTGCTTGTGTTCAGAGTGGAGCATGTTTCAAGGCAATTGAGTGCTGGAGGCATTCATTCCTACTATGTCCTCCTCATCTACGTTTATAGCACAGATGGAACCTTATTTACCAATCAGAAGCACAAATGAAGGAGTTGATGGAGCCCAATTTTTGAGGATTAAAAGATGTGCAGTCAATTTCAAATGCTGTTGGGAAAAAAAAACGGAAGTGTAGTTAAATTACTTGTGTTAGAAAAAGTTCTATCCACTTTATATTTCTTTTATCAAACACTTTCATATATTTTGCTTTCATCAAAACTCAAGTCTTTGCCTAAAAGATACTGGCAGGAAGTTTCCATCCAATGTAAACATGAGTTTGTCTGCATGTTTGTGGTTGTTGAAGATTAAGGGGCACTGGAATATGACAAATAGCCATATGGATGTGTTTTTTGTCACATATGTTTCCTTACTCCTGTCCTCTTCCACAGTCAGGATCAGTACACATAGGGTAGTGTAGGGGACAGGATTATTTTCTTCTGTTGCATGAATGTTTTGAAACTCTTCTGATCTGGGTATTGAGTAGCTAAATCCAGTTATGTGTTTCAGATGTGTTCTGTCTTAGTCAGCCTTCCTATGATATCAGTTTATGTGCTCTGGTAGAAAAAGAAAGCTGAGGTATTTAGCAAGAGTCTGAAACTCTGCAAAGAGCCAAGTGAGAATTTTTTGCCAAACTGGATGCTTATTACTCTGACAGGAATCTGAGAAACTTCTAGAGATACTGGACATCTGTTTTCCCACCATGATAGAAAAGAGCTGACAGCTGCAAAAAGGGAACAATTGAAAAATGATTGTAGGGAATGACTCTTAAGAGGAAAAATTTTATTAAACAGGATTTCTGTTTTTGTATGAATTTAACACAGTTAATAAGAGGAAAATGTGGCACAGTACACGATATGGGGGAAAAAACTACTGATGTGCATTTATCAGGAGTGAAGGGAGTAATCTTTGCAGGAGTTACATAAGGAAAATTGAACTCTCTGCTGAAAGGTTAGTAAGCTGTTCTACACATTTGAGTAGATGTGTTTTATAAGAAGGGATGAAATCAGAAAAACCTTTGCTCTGTAGGAATCCCCAGACATTTAGTGTGTAGCTTTAATAAAAAAAAAGCAAACCCAGCTTAATGACATGAATAAGATGTAATATTTCATGTAAGTAATGAAATCTCTTATGAGATTGCAAAGTTCTGCGTCTGTGTTATAAACTTATGGTAAAAAGGAAATGCCTATGTTGTGTTCTCCCAGCAGAAATGACTCTGTATTAACTGATCAATTTAACACCAGTTGTAAAAACCTGTTATTGCAGTAGAAGATGCAATGGTTTAGGTCTTCAGTACACTACAATTTTGGGCATAACCAGCAATTCCACTAAAAAGCATATTACAATTTTTTCCTTTAAGCTTGTAAACTTTAAAAAGTAGAGCTATGTCCTGCTAACTGCAAAGACAGCTTCCTGAAGCATGTGATGGTGAGAACTGTGATGGACTAAAAACCCCAGCTGTTTTTGTTTTGTTTTTTTTTTTTTTAATTTAGAGTTGCATAAATTATATATTTCTATACAGAAATGTATAGATTTTTTTTTGTAGAAAACTTATAGAAATCCGTAAATAAAATTATAGAAATACTTAAGAATTACTATAGAAGAGGAAAATGTGCATAAGGGCTCAAGATACACAAAGGAACATGATTTAAATATATAGGGATGGGACATAAAATCAGGGATGCAAAAGCAGGAACAGCATAGACAAATGGAGGAAATGGATTTTGGAATGGATCATTCTTCCACAATCTTTCAGCTGTTTGATCTGTGTGACTGAATACTTTTCCATCACCCTGTTTGTTTGCCCTTCTTAGATGAACTATGCGAGATCTTTCGTCTTCTGTTGACAGAGGAGAGGGGAGTGTGTGTGTGATAGTAGTTTGTAGAAGGGTACTGATTGATTAGTGATGAAAGTCTAAAACTGTGGACAGAAAAATGATGGTAATGTGAGGTTGTGTATACTCTACGGAAAAAATCCGTAAGCCCAGTTGTAAGCACTGAAATGAAAGCGTATGATTGTGTGGTGACCTGGCATGTGCTTGTTGTAATGGTGATTCCTAAATGTGAAACTTAGGATATCTAGTCTTTTTTCTTGAAAGGAACCTGGGGGCAGCGAAGTGTCCATGGAGGACAAATGAGGGTTTCTTGTCCCTGTGTCATATGTGTGTCCCTCCAGTTGCCAGCAATGACAGTGCTGTGATCGTATTTACCCTTGCCTTCTTTCAACTTGCTTTTTACTTTCTTCTTCCAACAAGGTGCACACACCACTGATTTAACAGTCATTGTTGTTCTGTGTTTGAAAGTTAATACAGCAAACCTGAGCTATGAAAGTGGGTTTGGTTTTTTGTTTTTGCTTTTTTTTCCCCTGTGGTGGAATGTCATCTGCATGATTGTTAATGTTACTTTGATTGAAACTAGGATCATACAATATTAATAGGTACTGTGTGGTTGGGAATCAGTGTTTAACATGCTTATCCTATCAGTTCCCTAGCACAAATGCTGCATTTAGTTTTTTTATTCTTAGCAAAAAGAAATGGAACATTACTCAGAATTGACAGGTAAAAGCTGCCTTCCAGTGATTTATAATGTACTTGTGCGCTGATGCCCCAAGTAATTTCAGGCGCACAACATACATTGAGTTGAAGTAGGTCTTTGCTGAGAAACAGACAAAATACAATTTAAAAAGTGAGATGAAAAATGCCCTGTGCATTTTGTTCCATGTAGAACAATCAGTTAACTTTGAGTGGGCCCTGCGGAATTTCACTGTTGAGCATGAAATTGGTGGCAAAGCCAGTTTGCCCAGCTGTAAACCTGAGTGCCTCCTGTGCAATTAGCAGACTATCGCCTATAAGCTGGACATTAAGACGGAATTGTGGCATTGAACAAACTGATGAGGCGCACCAGTTTCTGTTTTTTCTTGTTGTGATTTCACGTAACTATGCTTTTAAATCTTCACAGGGAAAAAAAGATTTCCCAGTGAAATGTATCCTTGAAGGATCATTCTCAAATATCTGTTTGGCCATTTCAGCTCTTCTCTGATGATAATGACTTGCAAAACCGTGCTTTTTTTTTTGTGCCATTGAAGGTTCAGAATCTCCAAGGGTAATATCTAAACTTCTAATGTAACAACCAAGAGGAAAATAGTGTTGTTAAATGTAAATGGCTGTTAATATTTAAAAGTATCAACATAAATCATTATTTGGGAGCAGTGAATAAAATTTAAAGGACAACACAACAGCTATTTTGATCATGGGTATTTGTCCTCTGTTACTCTATCACAGATGAGAATAAACAATCAAAATAAATGTTTGAAGGATTTGTTTTGTAGTGGTCTTGTCTAGACTGAAGATGTATGCTGTCTGTACTTCCTTATTACAGTAGGCCCTGTGTGATGTTTCTTGGTATAAAATAATGCAGTAAGTGAATCTTTGTCTCATGGGTTCAAGTATTTGTGATTTAGTTTAATTTAATGGCATGCCTATGTCAGTAAGCTCTCCAAAGTCTGTTGAGATCATATGAGCTAAAGTCTGGCAGACAAAACTTTTGCTGTAAATTTAGTTTGGAGGAAAAAAAAGCAGGCCTGTGTATATCTTTTGGAATCTTCTGCGTTGGATGTATAGCAACTGTCATGAGCCATAAAGACCAGCACCATAATTTGTATTTTAATTTTTTGGCAAGCTGACAAATCTGCTATTCTGAAAAATTGGTACTAACCCCTAAAATAATTGCTTATAATGCCACTTCAGAAAGTATTAAATTATTTTCAAATAGTTTTGCAGTCAGGTATTAAGAAAAATATGCAAGTATTTCAGTACCCTGATATATATATCCTATAGATCCTTGGTATATATGCAGTTTTCAGACTTCACTTGTGACTTGCCATGTATTGACTTTACAGTATGCCTTAAACTGAGGGAAAGAAGTTATTTTTCTTAAGCCTTTGTAAAAACATGTTTGCCAGAGTTTTGTTTCAAATCAAAGCATTACTGAACCAATTCAGGTGTTGTGGCATTAACTTTTAAAGCAATAGATTTAAAATAACAAAAGATATAATTATTTCTGTTGCAATGAAGTTTGGTTTATAAAAACTATGAAGAAATCACCTGTTGTTTTTGCAACTAAAGTAGCATCACCAGAGCAATTTGGTTTATGATAATTACAAAAACAGATACCATGAGAAGCAGATGTTTTGAGAAAGCTGAAAAATTGAGTTAAGTTTTAATGAGAGCTATTGTTGTGGTTAAATAATACATACCTCCAGCTACATAGATGGTTACATTTAAAGATAATAAAATCTTATGTTCCAGTGTGGGTACAATTAAAATTTCTTTTTGTTACCAATTTAAATAATGCTTGAAAACTAACGATTTCAAGTGTCTTCCCTGAAGCAAGAAACTATTCAATAACAATGGCTTACTACTCCCTGTTGTGCTGCTACGTTTTGCAGCAATAGCTTTTAGAAAAGAACTAACCTTCAACAACCTGAATTGCTGAAAGCTGGGAATCAAGGATGTTATCTGGAACAGGGAGAATGCGAAGGTAATAAGCATTTCATGGAACCACTTTACAGTATATACTGTTCAAATAGTAGTCTTTCATACAGTGTTTTTTGTTCCAAGCTGAGTTTAATGACCTCATTTGCACCTCTTCTCACAATCAACTCTTCCCTTTAGTGTTCACATGATTTACTAGATATGCTAGAAATTTTATTTGGTTTAAGTGAATTTTGGATTCTCAGGAAGTCCCTTCTGGAGAAAGTGGATAAAGGGCTGTGAGGCAGGGGGTGTGATGCAGTAAAACGTGTTTCTGCTTCCTGTTTCAGGCATGGGCCTGTCTGCCCTACCCCACTGACGTGCTAATCTTGGTCTTTCGACACCCTTCAAACCCTACCCCAAGTACTTGCTTTACCAGGCAAGTCCCAGGCTTCTCAGTTTTCTTGTATTACTCCAAGATTTCTTTTTCCTGCAGTTTGTAATTTTGTGACGCATCCTAGTTTTTCATTGAGCAGTTTATTCTTTTGACCTGACTTTGGAGAGGACCCTTGCTTTTCCTGTAGAAGATCAAAGGGAAATCATTATTCCCAAACCATCACTGCAAAAGCAAGCCTGACTCCCCACAGGCAAATGTATGTCCAAAGCAGAGCAAATCTTTGCTGTTTCCTAAGAAGACCCAAGTATAATGAATATTAAGTCTCACAATAATGTTTTTGTCTTGAAGCTTTTCAAATAAAGGATGTTTGGGGTTTTTTTGTGTCTTTTAAAAGCAAAAGTGTGCAACTAGTGTATGTCTCCAAAACAGCTGAACGTGTATGAAAATATCCGGTAAAATAGCAGATGGATGAGGCTGTGTTAATCATAAGCAAATCTTCAAGCTGTACTCCAGCACAGTAAATTCACTCAGATCATAGATTTATGAAGAATGGGGAAATAATTCAAACATCCTTGTTATAAATTATTTTTTTAAAAGACTTCAATAAATACAGTTACATGTCTTAATAACCAGGAAGTTTACTGTAAGCAATATTTAAGGATGGGATGTGTACCTGAAGTATGGTGTTTGCTTAGAGGTCTGTGTAAAGAAGTTAGAAGTAGTTATCAGAATGATATTTTAACATTTTTTGGAATCCTCAAGGCACGTCACTGTGCTCTGCTGCACTGTATGTACCATTATTTACCTGGGTTGCTCTGCTCTGTCCTTTTCTGTCTTCTAATGTCTATCACAGAAGTCTTGGTGGAAAAAGACCACAGTAAAGATCATATTTTTGTATACAGTTAATTAGAAGGAAAAAATGCAGAACTTCATAACTGTCTGTTAAAGCCAGCAATTCTTAAGGGACAGTGAGGTTAATTTCCTTTCTTTGTATTTTGTACGCATATTGCTGTTAATAATAGAGATCATAAGCTAAACATTGCTGAAAATGTGCTAGTTAAATACAGCTGGCTTATGATATACTTCATAAGAAATCTTGGGAGAGCTAAAGATTTCGCCTTGCATAACAAACTGTTAGCATTTTTTTCTGAATATGCTTTTGAAATAGAGCAAAGGCTTAGAGCACGCAGTCAGACCTTTATAGGGCCTTGAAAAATTAGGTGCCCGTTCTTATTCCTTAGTATGAATTTTATTTATTAATTGCGCTATCTTAAAAGTCTGTCTTAACATACTATTAGTGACCTGGTTACTGATGAAACATTGTAACTTCTTTGCTGGCTGCAGATTTGGGAGTTGGGTGGTTCTAGGTCAGTTGTCTGGTGTTTGATTCTGATCTAGAAAGAGAGTAAAGCATTTTGGTACGGGACTGGCACTGCAGTAACAGTTTGGGTTTTAAAAAACAGTTAGGCCCAAACCAAGGAGTGGTCATCTGTGAGGATGGAGGCAGGCACCCAGAGGTAGAGTGCAAGCTGGATCGTTTATTGAAAAGATTACACAATATTTATATGCTTCCAAGCAATTAGCTAAGCACATCTGTGTTTGCCTTGCGGTTACATCAGGTGAAAGGTCTATCTGATTTTCCTATCGACATCCTCTTTCCAGTTCTGACATCCTTGTTCCTTGTCAGTTCCAACATCTTCCAAGTACCAGTCAGGGACAGGTCACTCTTAATTACCTACTATAGTTCCTCCTTCCCATGGCTACTCTTAATTGCCAGCTTTGATACATTCCAACCCCCCCAGTCATCTGTGTGTTTGACAAGTCTGTTATGTAACTCAGCATTTTACAACTCTGAAGAATCCTGATATCAGACTCAGTAACTGAATTATTGTTAGATGTAACAGTCTTATGTGAATTATTTTTACTGCCTAATATGCCTGCCTCAATATTTTGTAATGTCCTCTGGATTCATTCATCAGTCTAATTGTGACTGAAGAGGTCGCAGAAGTGTGGATGCTGAAGGTCTAAGCTGTATTGCAGCTCATAGTTTCTGATTATCTACAAGAAAACAGAAACAGAAAATGCACCAGATGAGACTTTCCAAATGAAAATAAAAAAGTGCTTTCTCCAGCACAAGCACTTATGACATACCTTGACAATGCAATTGCTTTCAGTCTGCTAACATTAGACGTACTTAAGCATTTTGACCAACATCTAGCTGTTCTTTTTCCCTGTGTAATTCTTCTCGTTCTCAAAATTAGCAGTTGTATCTTAGTTTAACCGTAATTAGTTTATTAATAAGTAAATCATCTTCAAGCTAGAAAATAAACATCAGTTTAATGAGCTGTTCCTATATGCCTGCAGACCTTGAATTGCTGCTGAAGTCCAATTATTCCCTTGCCAAAAAGGAAGGTTATGACAAGCTTTCTTATCAGCTGCAGAAGAGAACAAGATACACCTGTGTAGTCAGAGGCAGATTTTTTTTCTTTTGTTAATTCATAATAACCACCCAGTTAGTATAACCATTGTGCTACGTTACACCAGATACAGTTAATCTGGTGACAGTGTGAGCTGGTTGACATTCTGGTTCCTTTTTAAGAGCCTGTTAGCCAAAAGGGTTTTGAGGTGAATCTGAGACTTTCACAGTGAATTTCCTGAAGAAGGTCAGATATAATTAACTGTAAAATAAAATCCAAGTAACTAGAAAAGGCAGTGTGATATGCCAACTGCTTGAGCTGAACTAAAACAGTGAAAATGAGGAATATCAGAGTTATTTTCCATAAGATCCTGCTGCTTAAAATACTGCTGTAGAAATGAAAGTACTCATCTTCAGTCTCTAGGGAGAAGATAATGGCTTGAAATACCAGCTGGTTATTTCTGCCCTCTTGGGTGTAGTGGTTGGTGTCTGCTGTGAAAAGGTTGCATAAAATTTTCATTAGGACAGGAAGAAAAGGCATGGGAAGCACTCTATATAGCCTGACAATGTCCTGCACAAGTTCTCAGGTCACAGAAATGCTATTTCCCTCCTACTAACAAGGCAGAAAATGAACGCTGCTTACTAAACCAAGAGCAATCAAGTGGTAGCTTCTCATTTACTTTGTGAGACTGAAAAATAAATGAAGCTGTTTAAAGCAGAGTAGAAAGCTTTGCTCAACTAGGAAAGACAGCTTTTCACTCTTCTTGTGAAAGAAAAGTGGGGAAAAAAAGTTGTAGTTGCTCTGAAATGCATGTCTTTGGCATCTCTACCCTGACTGGTGGTTTTGTTTTTTTTTTGTTTGGTTGGTTTTGTTTGTTTGGTTTTTTGTTTTATTTGTTTGTTTTAGGATTTTTTTTTTTTTAGCTTTTTCAGGTTTTTCTTCATACCCTGCTTGAAAGATCTCCTTTAGTAAGCCATTACTCTTACTGAGGAGGACTAGCCCTTAGATCTGTAACACTGCTAGTACTGACCATGTATCTCCTCTTCCCTAAGGTACTAAAGATTATAAAAAGCTTTGAAAGGCCAGAGCTTTCCCTTAGTTTAGCTTCCTTAAAAACCTAGATTTTCTAAACCTACTTACACTCTTAGTTCATGCAGTTTTGAGAATTTGTCTTCTTCATTAAAAATAGATCACTCTTGTGCAACTGTGTCATGCATGACTTCATGCTATGTTTGTTTACATAAAAAAGGCTTAAGGAAAGAGAAAAGGATGATACTGATTCTGAATTTAAATAATTATCTTAATTATGGTTGCAATTTCTTTTTGTATTTGAAATGAATGTTTTAGCTACTATACTTTTTGCTGAAACAAAAGCCCCACACTTCTTAGGAAGGCTGTAAAAATTCAATGGGAGGTTCCAGAAAATTGAATTGTTAATGTAACTTTTCCATTTTAATGTCATTTTGTGATTGACAGTAAATATGGAATAGAAACACGTCATTTTTGCTGTTCAAAAATTGTTGGTAGTGTTAGTCCTATTTTCAGTGATGTTGTAGGACTTCTGGGCTGTACCTCACTGCGCCAAAGCCTGTGTAAATCTTCCTGTGTTGTCTCCAGCAACTGAGGATGTTATCAATATTGTAGCCAATTTCGGTTTAAAGTATAAATTTTATTAAACTGAGTAAGCGATAGCAGATAAAACAGGGCTGGGTGCACGGGGGAGTCCTCCGCTCTGCCCAAGACGCACATGCGGTCTCTGGGAGGTGATCCTTTATTCTTTTCGGTTCAAGGCCCCAGCCAATCCTGTCGCCCCTCCTCACTCGGATGTTGACATGGCTCTTCCCCATTGCTTCCCTTTGTTGCAGGGGTCTCATCGCCGAGAAGTTTCGGGAAGTTTTGAGAAGCTCCCAGAGGCTTCGAGCAGCGTCCACTGCCAGCCTCCTCACCGTCGCAGCCCCCGCCCCTCAAACGTTGCAACAAGACACCACTTCGAGCCACCCAACCCCCCTTTTCTCCCTCACAATCCTGTGCAACAATACAGCTGACCTCCCCCCCCCCATTACTTACAGAGTACAAGAGTTGCAGAATCAAAAAGGAATATTGTTTCACATAACGACAGCCACAGAGAGCCTCCCTCCCCCCAAACTTCTTGATGAACAAACCCCACATGTTACAATTTCCCCCCTTTTTCTTTTCATCAGTTTTGTTCATCAAATCGTTGTAACACATCTTGGCTTAACAGCAATGAATTTTCTTCTTCTACAGGTTCATATTTTGTTCCTATCAGCATTAGGTGAGCTGCTTCGAGTCTACCTCGTGCAATTTCTAATATTTTATTAAAAATACATGGTCCAAATGTTAATCCCAATATAACTAATATCAGGGGACCTGCTATTGTTGACAGTAAGGTTGTAAGCCAGGGGGATTGACTAAACCAAGATTCATGGCAACTGCGTTGTGCCTCTCGTTCTTTTCGTCTTTTTTGCAATCCTTCTTGTAATTTGGTCATAGTATCCCGTACCGCCCCTGTGTGAGCTGCATACACACAGCACTCTTCCTTAAGTGCTGCGCATACCCCTCCTTGTTGTAAATACATTAAATCTAGTCCTCTTCGGTTTTGTAAGACCACTTCTGACAGCGACCTAACAGATTTCTCTAAAGCCGTTATTGATTGTTCAATTCTTACCAGGTCCTCGTCTACTGCTATCCTCAGTGCTTTAAATTCTTGGCTTTGTTGTATCAATGAGGTTACTCCTGTGCCTACTCCCACACCCCCCAAGATCATTAAAGTGGCTATTGTTAATGCTGTGAATGGCTCTCCTTCAGTCAGGTGGTGTCCCTGAGTAATGTATGAATCGTAAATAAAGTTCTCAGGGTGATAAAAAATTTTAGGGACTATTGTTACTTGAACACAAAAGTCTGAGGATTCATTAAAATGTTTTAAGGACAGGCAAGGTGTAAGTCCTATAGCGGAGCAAACCCACTTGGTGTTATCAGCTGGTACTAACCATTTTGCAGGTTTCTTGGGTCTTTTTGACCCTATTTTATCAGTATTGGCACATAACCTCTTTTTGTGTTCTGGAATTTTTCCTATACACAGGCCTTTTCCTGTCACTTGGGTTAAGGTGCTTCCTGTTTTTTCTGTGTCCCACATACTCTGTGCCAGATTAGTACCATTTAGGCGTTTAGGTTTCTTAGTTACTCCAACAGCCTCATAAAAGGGTGATTTCACCCCATAACACAACCAACAGTGTTCCGCAAAATTTGGATTGGTTTTGTTCAACACCAAGTAACTAGCGTGCATTAACTTCCAAAGGGGATTAATTTCAGGGGTTTTGTTAGGGGTTGGGTTATTCCCAAGGGTTTCATCAGGAGTTTGGGTGATTCGAGTAATCTTCATTTCAGGAGTTATCATTATATTGTCTATTTTAGGAATTCTTGTTGTACTATCCATTGTTCCTTCAGCCAAATCATCAGTTAATATCTGGTTAGGGCCTACTGGCAGTGGATCATTTGGGACTACTTCCTTTTTTATGAGAATTAAACTGCCCTTATCTGTCCCTGGTTCAGTATACCTCACTCCCCACACTCTTCCAATTATCCATCCTTATGCATATTTGGAGTCTGTATATATCGTGCCCCATCTATTCTTCAATAGTTTTAAGGCCTGTAATACTGCATATAGCTCACATGCCTGCGCGGACCAACTAGGGTTTAGGGGTCCCGACTGAACAACACTAAAGTTTTTCCCGTCTATAATGGCATATCCTGACTTCCTTTTCCCTTCTATCACTCTTGAAGAACCATCTACAAAGAATTTTTTGCCTCCTATTAATTCTTGTTCCTCCAAATCTAGGCTTATTTTTACTTCTTCCTCTATATTACGTATACAGTCATGATAATTCTTGAGTAGGTTCCCCATATCAAAATTGGGCGGGGTTTTGGAGGCTTGTGCTTTCTAATTCCAATTTAGGAGAAGAAACTAGAATTCCTTCGTATTTGAGGAGCCTAGTATCAGTAATCCATTTGTCAGCCTTCTGCTGTAGTACTCCCCGAATGTTATGGGGTGATAATGCCTTTAATTCCCCCCCAAATGTGATTTTTCTGGCTTCTTCTACCAGAAGTGCAGTAGCCACCACAGCTTGTAAGCAGGTCAGCCACCCTCTACTGACTGGATCTAACAATTTTGATAGATATCCTATAGGTTTTTTCCATCTGGCCCAATCCTGCACCAAAACCCCATACCCAGTACCCTCGTCTACATTTACAGACAAATAAAAAGGTGTTTTTAGATCAGGTAAACTTAGGACAGGTGCATTAACTAAGTCCTCTTTCAGTTCCTGTAACTGAGCCTCGTCTGATTCGGTCCATTTTAATGGGCCATCCTTGGTTAATTTTGCATATAAAAACTTAACCATTTTACTATAGTCTTCTATCCACTGCCTACAATAACCAAGTAAGCCAAGCAATTGCCGTACCTGTCTCTTAGTAGTTGGGGCTTTTAGAGATAATATACCAGTAACTCTCTCTGGATCTAGTTTCTTTGTTCCTTTGCTGAGCCAGTGTCTCAGATATTTTACTTCCTCCTCCACAAACTGTAATTTTGATTCAGATACTTTCAACCCTTGTAAACTTAAAAAATTTAATAATCTAATACTTTCTCGCCAAACATCCTCCTCTTGTGCTCCCGCTAATAACAGATCATCAACATATTGTATTAATGTCACACTACTCCCCTTTTTGTATTTTTGTAATATCTGCTCTAAGGCTTGTCCAAATAGGTTAGGGGATTCTGTGAAGCCCTGAGGGAGAACTGTCCACCTTAATTGCTGCTTCCGATGTGTCTCAGGGTCTTCCCATTCAAAAGCAAAGAAATCTCTACAATCCTCCTGTAAGGGACAAGCCCAAAACGCATCTTTTAGATCTATTACACTATACCAACAATCTTTGGGATTTATTTTGCTCAGGATTGTATATGGATTTGCTACTACAGGGAATCTAGAAACTGTTCTTTTATTTATTTCTCTCAAGTCGTGGACCAACCTGTATTTTCCATCTGCCTTTTCCAGGTAAGATTGGAGTATTAAAAGGGGACATACAGGGCTCCAACAGTCCCTTTTTGAGTAAACGATCTATTTCAGGTTTTAATCCCCATCGTCCCTCTTCCGAGAGAGGATATTGTTTGATCCTGACAGGTTTATCCGGGTCTCTAATTATTACCAAAAAGGGTTCGATATCCAATTTTCCTACTGTGTCAGGATTATACCATACTTCCGGATTTATCTTTTTTCAGTCTGCTAATTGAAGGGGACATAATTTTACTTGCAGTTCCTCATTTTGAACTTCTAGACTAATTCCTAATTCTACCATTAAATCTCTTCCCAAAAGATTGTAGTCTGCCTCAGGTACGAGTAGCAGTGACCCCATCCCAATTTTAGAACTTGTTTCAAACATCACATCTTTAATTACAGGCACCCCAAAGGGTTCCCCTTTTGCCCCTATAACTTGTACAACTTCTGAAGATTTTTTACAGCCCCAAGGAAGTCTTTGAACGGTCGATCACTCTGCCCCTGAGTCCATGAGGAGCTCAGTTTCTTGCTGCTGGGGACCCACTTTAAGTTTTATCAAGGGCTCTTTGGTCTCTCGATTCCCCAGCAAATAGAGCCCCTGACCTCCTCAGTCCTCCTTCCACATTTTCTCGTCAGCTATACGCTTCCTACACTCACGTCTCATGTGGCCTTTACCCCCACAATAGAATCAGTTGTTCCCTCTCTCTTTCTCTGGGAGGGCCTTTGAATTCTCGATCCTGCTTATACTCAGGCTTCCTCCCAGATATTCCACTTCCAAATTCCTTTTGTCCCTCTAACAGCCGCCACTGTCTCCTACGGGTTTCTTCTAACACTCTGGCCTGTCTCTTATTTGCCTCTTCTTCTCGTCTTACATATACCTTCTGAGCCTCTCTCAATAATTCATCAAGCCCTCTAGACTGCCAATCATCTAACTTTTCCAATTTTTTCCTAATGTCGATCCATGAACTAGCTACAAATTGGGCCTTAATCAATTCTTGCCCAACCGGCGTGTCGGGGTGTACTCCGGAATATAGCTGGAAACTCTTTCGCAAACACTCCAGCCATTCTGTGGGAGTTTCATCCTTTTTTTGATGTTTGCTAAAAGCCTTGTTGATATTCTGGCCTCTGGGGACCGAGTCTCTTATCCCTTGGATTATTATAGTCCTCAGGTCTTGCATATGACCCCTGTGTATTTCATTTTGGTTATTCCAGTTAGGTCTCTGTAGAGGCCATTTTATATCAGCTGCGGGACCCTGTTGGTGTTGTTGGTCCCATATTCTCATACCGGCTCTCCTGATCATATCCCTCTCTTCAGCTGTAAACAGAATCCCCAGTATTGGCTGCAACTCCTCCCAAGTATATATATTAGGTCCTAGGAATTGATCCACTCTCTCTGCAACCCCCAAGGGATCTTCCAGCAAAGTCCCCATTTCTTTCTTAAATTCCCTAGCATCTACTGAATTCAAGGGTACTGAAACATATCCCATTTCTGGGTGTGCCCCTCCCATTGATATTTCCCTTAAAGGGTATAGCGGGGCTTCAATCTGTTTCTTACTTTTACTTTGTGTGACCGGTCCCTCAGTCTCAAAAGTATCGGGGGTGCCTCTGGGTCCTCACACGGAGCACTTGGAACGTTAGAGGGAGTCTCGGGTGGGGGCGAAGGCTGAGGTGGAGGAGGAGGAGGTATATATGGTGGGGGCGACATGGGAACCTCCTCCTCTGGCCTAGTCTTTTTTCATCCCCCTTTTTCTTTTAAGGGGTATAGATTGGCTCTAGTCTCTGATCCTATCCACAATGGGGCATATTCACTTTCTTCCAAATCAAAAGGCTCTTTCGAATTGACATAGATATTCAGGGCCTGACATATCCAATTTTCAAAAGACCCATATACTGGCCAATATAGATGATCAGTCCTAATCTGTTTACCTCCCCATACTTCCATACAATAATGTATCATTTTTGCCCTGTCTTTCCCTTTTCTAGAGGGATAATCATTCCAATACTTAATCATTAGACCTAAAGGACTATCTGGAGGTACCTGAGGTAACTTTAATCTCTCCTTAGAACCTCCCATGGGATCAGAACCCTTAGTCTTTTTCTGTCCCATCTTCCGGTGTGCCTTGTTTTTCACTCAATCTTTCGTATGCCCTCTCCTCGTGGCCCAGTCCCTCGCGGGAGATGGGAACCGCACTACTAAGAGGTCCACACTCGCTTCGTCCGTACCTGGACGTCTCACTCATGCACACACCGGGATCCCAACCCCAACCGAACGGATCTCAGTTTCGCAGTATACTCACATCCTCATTTCTGTCCTCTTCGTTCGGGCTTCGTGCACAAAATTAAGGGGTTGCCGGCTTCACCTTTTATCTGCTATCGAATTTTAGGTTCGTCGGTGGAGAAGCTGGCGGAATGAACCACAAACAGGGGGCCACTCCTGTGAGTGGGGCGCCCCCCCCTAGAATGTGAGTCCCGTCAGAATTTCTCCATCCGAGTCACGGCACCAATTTGTTATCAATGATTTAGCCAATGTCGGTTTAAAGTATAAATTTTATTAAACTGAGTAAGCGATAGCAGATAAAACAGCGCTGGGTGCACCGGGGAGTCCTCCGCTCTGCCCAAGACGCACACGCGGTCTCTGGGAGGTGATCCTTTATTCTTTTCGGTTCAAGGCCCCAGCCAATCCTGTCGCCCCTCCTCACTCAGATGTTGACATGGCTCTTCCCCATTGCTTCCCTTTGTTGCAGGGGTCTCATCGCCAAGAAATTTCGAGAAGCTCCCAGAGGCTTCGAGCAGCGTCCACTGCCAGCCTCCTCACCGTCGCAGCCCCCGCCCCTCAAACACCACTTCGAGTCACCCAACCCCCCTCTTTTCTCCCTCACAATCCTGTGCAATAATACAACTGACCTCCCCCCCCATAACTTACAGAGTACAAGGATACCAGTGAAGGAATAAATGAATACTAATTGTATGGGAACCTAGCTAAGGAAGGTGGTTCATGTATTCTCTTAAGCTGGGCAGTGCCTAGCAGGACTGGGTTTAAAATATTCAGAACTGCATTTTAAGACACAGAAGTAAATGGATGAATTGTCAGTGGCAAGCTTCACTGAAAAAGAAGGTATTAATAGTGAAATACGAAATTTCACTTTAAATCCACTATAGAGTATTTTGGAGAAAAACTAATGATGTTCTTTATCGGCCAGAAAAGCAACATGCAAGGTCTCTCATTCTCTATTGTAACTCTTTCTTCAGCAGCAGTTAGTAGATACAGTGAAAAATGCTATTCTATGGAAAGGATATATTAAAAGCATATATTAAACTTTGATCATTTAAATGCAATTTCTATCTTGTAAATGCCCCTTAAAAGTCCAGGAATTGAGTTAAATTATTTTAGTGGAGCTTAGCATCTAAATAATTTTATGAATCCAGTCTGTTATTGTTTTGGTACAGTTATGACAGGTATTTGTTCTGAATAGTTCAAAATTAAAGGGAAAGTTTTTATTAATAAAAAAAAAGACTCCTAAAGAATAATCAATGAAAAGCCTGAAGGGTTTCATGTACTGTACAAACTGAGGTGTCAGTTTGCATTTAGATCTGCTGCTAGAAGTTTATCTGTTGTCAGGTAATATGGCATTTTAGACCATTTTTTTTAACTTGCTGGTTTTGCAAAACTGGTGTATTGTTGTATTACACAGATTGCTTCCATTGCTGCTAAATTTTAGTTTTCCTGATAAGAAACATGGAGAATGCCAGAGAATACCCAGTGTGCTGCCAAAGCCAGTTCAAGACAACAAAGAACATTTTGTCATGTAGAGGAGTTTTGCTTCATCTGATCTCTAGCATTTCAGGTTGTACTTGAGGTACAGGGATGGAGGGGAACCTCATAATTTATATTTTTTCCATCCCATCAGTATGGGATGTATCCTAAGTATTCTATTGACTGAGTTAGGGAATAATGAAGATACAGTAACGGAGGTTAGGCTTTGCTGGGGGAATATTTGCGTTTAGCCTAATTTATTTCAGATGTCGGGATGCAGTTGACAGTCACCTAGACTATGTGGTGAAAGCATACTGGTGCTAACAAGTCCTGGCACTGTGCTGTTTATGAGATCTGATGAAATGACAGCATGAGTTAATATGGTTTCAGTATGTAAATGACACACTATATTAATCAAACTGAAGTTTACAGGTCTTGAGTTGTTCATGTAAAATTTAACCAACTTTTAAAACCAAAAGGTAAATAACACTGTGATCTGTCTCCAAGATTTACTTATACCAAGCCCAGCAATTTTTACCTTTATAGGAAGCCACAATTCAACTGTGCCATCCTTCATAGCAAAAATGCTATTCCAGACATCACAAATGACATTTCCCTTTGAGCTTGGCTGCAGATGAAGAAGCACCAATACCTGTTCAGAACCTGATTTAGAGTTAACAGGGGAATAATTTTACTATGCTACAGTCCTGCACTGACAACACTTTGTAGCTGGTCACAGTGCTGATAAATATATTTTATGGAATATCTGCTTGTAATGTGCAGATAGAGGCAGGAGAATTCTCCATTTTATTTTGGTTTATTTTATTTTGTCATTGTAATATGATTTAGAATAAGCCTGGTAGGCCATTAAGAACTAGGAGATATACTTAGCTTTTAGTTACACTGATGTGAAATACAGTTTGATGTCTTGGTAATGTTATTTCACACTTATAGAACAATTTGCAGGTTGTAGCTATGCCTTATGGCATTACAGAGATGTAAAATCAGAGCAAATGAAATAACCATCTAATCCTTCCTGGAAGTTTTTTTTTTTTTTAAATCTTGCATTAAAAAAAAAAAAGAACCACTATAAAACAACAACAAACCTTCTATGTAAGATCTTTGTATTTGTACCATGCTTTTACATCTGGAATAACAAAAATCTCTTCTGATTAAAAGCAATTTAAGTTTTAGCATTGAATTTATAGGATTTGGTTTACTTACGTCTGTTTGCTTTTCCTGCAGAGTGCACCGCAGGATAATCAGTCTTAGCAAAAAATCTTGCAGTTCTTCCTCTTGCTGCCCCAAATTGGCAATGCTGTATCTTAACAAGTCTAGTTTATCTAGACATTCATTAGACACTCGGGTTTTCTGGAGAGAAACCAGTATACTATACCAGTATAGTGGTGATGTGTATGTATGTGTGTGTGGATTTTAAAAGCAACAGAAAATGAAGTGCAGATTTAATATTAGCTAAGCTGCATCTGTGCTACAAACAAAAATGCATGTTTCTTCCTTTGAAATATGCCTATTTTGCCTTAACATTTTCCTGTCTCTCTTGTACACATCTGTCTAGCCCCACAGTCTAATCTCATATGGTTCTCATAAACAAGATTCAGAATGTGCCAACAAGGTTAAAATATATTAATATGAATTCATGAATTTGAAGCACACTCTGGATCCCACCCCAGGGTCTTTCTTTCACTGCTCTCTGTTTACAGGTGCTAAGATGGATGACTGTGAATTCAGCAGTATACATCCGACTGCCGTTGTGCTTTATTATGCTAGCATGATAGACCACATAAGCTAGAAATAAATCTCTGCAGATTACAGAGCAAGAACTAAAGATACACAACTGTGACATCTGGCTTTAGCATTGTCCCTTAAGAGCCCTTAGACGTGAGCTTGTCGAGTGTTAGTTTTTTGACATATGTGGTAGCTGGAGAGTCTGCCGTGTTACTGCAGCTAACAGTTATGGTTTTGTATGCCTTCATGAATATGTCTTTGCTGTGATGACTGTTTTCCATATCTGAGTGTTTACAGGGTCTCTGTATTGGTAACCACACTGTGAAACTGTATTTTAACAGTGTTATCACCAATTTTGCCTGACTGGGCTTTAAGTGAGTGCTTTGCACAGGCTTTGGTTTTAGTTTTCTTCTGAAAAAAGCTGAGCCACACAAATGTTTCTCACATAAATTGTGGGAGAAGTCCTACATCCTCCTAGTAACGGTAGAATAATTATGGTCAGATAGTGAGGGTCTATGTGCTTTTTACTTTCTTGCAGACTCACCTGGCTAGCAGTCCAAACTGGAGGTGTTATCTGAGCCAGGCAGTTGAGTTAAAAGCACCACTGATTTCAGGTCAAATAGTTCTGTGTTTTGGTAGGGAAGAGGGTCAGGAACAATTACTGTGGAAGAGTCTGGATTAACTATGGTGTATATACAAATACTAGTCAGTAATAACACAAAGGCAGACAGTTTCTTTAAGTGGGCAACTGAAAACAAAGCCTGCAACTTGACAGAGATTTTGCTAGTTTTGCATTGGTATTGCATTTGTATTGGATTTGTATTTCAAAAGTTATGTTACATTAATCTTGTACTTACTGTACAAACCTTTTGCAAACCTTAGTAAAAGAAAAAGCAGGGTCCTCATCAGTATAAAAACCAGTTTTTGTAATTGGGTGTGCTTGTGCTGATTTGAAAGTAATGCCACTGCAGTTAACCCCACTGAGTTACAGGAACTCTAATTACTGGTATTTGTTGCTATCTTTGTTCCTCACAGCATAAAGATGACTGTAGTACCCACTCTTGCTGTTTACCTGGCTCTGTTGTGCTCTCCTTAGAGTTCTTTTTCTTTCTTTTGAGATACTTGCAGCCAGTTCAGGTCTGAATATTTAAATCACTATAATACCACTTCTGTTGGGCACCTTGCATCTGACATCTTCTCTTCCATCAGGAAGAAACAAAAATTAAAATAATTTCATTTGCTTTCTTCAATGATCACACATGTGAACCGACAGAGAAAGGTGTGGGAAAACAAAACATATGAAGGCATGTGCTGAATCACACTCTTAAAGCTATGGTATTCAAGAACCATTATGGTACACATGAATATGAAGGCTTTTCCTGCTGTGGTCTGAAGAAACTCTTTTAATGACCCTTGCAAAGTAGTCGTTGTATTTCAAAAATATTCCTTTAAACAGAGCTGATATTTCACTGTAGGTTTTTCTACCAGAAATATTCTATGGTTGCTGTGTAATGATGCAATAAATTCCTGTAATGATGCAATAAATTCCAGGAGCTTGTTACAGTTAATAACCTGTAAAGGGCAAAGGTATTTGGACAATGCACATTAAATTAGACCTGTATCAATTACTAATAGTGTAAGTTATTTCTTCTTTTGTCCTTCAAGCAAATGTCATTTTGTGGAAGAAAAAGAGGTCAATTTATTTTCTATGTTTAATTTTTACAGCCAGTGACTTCTTTGTGAATAAATAGTATGCCTTGTTCAGAAGACAAGTATCAACTCTGAACAATTATCAAAGACATTAGGATACAATGCTAATGTATTTCATGCTTCAAAAGCTACAGCTGCCAGAAATTCACAGCAATCAATCAACATTTTTTGTGCTGTTTTTTGTATATTAGCAACCCACCAGGGGTAATAATTATGACCCTGGCTACCCCTACTCTTTTAGATAGGTTTACTGGTTATATTTATTTACTTAATGTTCCTCTGTGGCTATTTCATAAGCAGGTACCATTTCAGAAGACAAGCAGCATCTTATTTCCCTTTCTCTGTAGAATGCTCATTTCATTTTTTTTCAGACAATTTAACACATTTCTTTGTTTGAATTAAATTACCTTTTCTACTACTGTAATCTGTAAATTAGAAAGCTGAACAAAAGAGCTGCAGTAGATAAAGGTCTTTCATAGCCTGTCAAGTCAATCTTTGATTCTTTAATAAACTAAGTCTGGTGATCACAGTGCAAGCTCTAGTGTAAAGTAGTCAGAGAACTATATTAATTTGGAACAAATGTTTGTGTGGTTGAGGTCAGAAAGGTCTTTGGTAAATTCTTGCATATAGGCTGAATTGCTTCACAACCTGGCAAACTATAGATGAAGGGGTTTTCTAGGTCAAAGCTTATACTGTTGGCAGAAGAATTTGTATTAAAGGAATTTGCATTTTGTGCAGTCTCCATTTAAAAAACTTAAGTTTCCAATCCTGTCTCCCATGCTTGACCTTCACCCAGAACAGACTGTAATAAAAATTATTTTTATAAGTCACAAAAAGGAAGCACAGGCACTGCAGCTAGAACAATGTAAGATTACCTGTGGATTTATGAGTAGGGAATGTTGCTTCCTTGCTTATAGCAATGAATCTCACTTCTGCTAATAAGCAGTATTGTTTCTGCCCTACCAGCGCTGAGGCAAAGTCATTGAGATGCTCTCAGCCAGAGCTAGCTGTGCACTGTGGCAATTAGCTCTGTTTTCTGTCTTTCACCCTGGATAAAAATTAAATCTATTGCAAAGAGGAAAATAGAAATTACAAAATGCCTATTCATAACTTTGCCATGGTGGATTTTTTTTTGGTAATTTTTTCCCTCTACCCTAAATTACTGCATCTACAAGTCATTTCAAAATTAGTTTCTCAGAAAAGGAGCCCTCATCTTTCATGGTTACTCCCCTGCCATTTGTCGCTGTTATTTAGATAGCCAAGCAAAACCTACCTGAATAAGCATTCCCCCTCGGATGTGAAACTAGCAGCACAGAGCTGCCTTTTTGCATCTGCTTTTATTTTGTGGGTGAAATCTGGTTTGAGAGGTGCCCTGGTATCTCCTATTTATGAAAGGAGGATGAGAGGAATGGAAGACTATTGGGCTGAAACAGTGTGATATGTCTCCTATTGGCTTTATGCTCTGTGAAATGAAGGAGTGATAGATGAGGTAAAATTGTATGTAGAGAAATTAAAATAGCCTGTTGCAAGTAGAAACTGTGTTGTTAAAGTTATGCTCTGAAATGCAATATTATTTATGTGATATTATATTCTATTCTAATTTTGCTGTTATTGCTGTAGAAATTGCAGGCAAGATATACTTGTGTGTATATTTTCCTAGATTTTAAAAATACTTCAAAGCTATTTTAACAGTTGACTACTTCTGAAAGATTGGTAAAAATATGCTGTAGATTTTGAAATTTGGCCTGTGATATTGATAACGTAACTGAATTGGTTTGGGTTTGTTTCTGATGCTAAAGAAGAAAGGGAAAAATCTAGTTTATGGTGCTTTAGTTCCGCAGTAATAAAAGGAGTGGAGTCACTTATTTTTATATAAAATCACAGGATCTCACTTCTGAGTGCTTCAAATAGCTTGTAATTTGCAACTACAGTGAGGAAGAAAACAAATCTGAGACTGTTACTATTAGACTGTTTGTGTTATTATTGTGTTTCTGTGTATGTATATTTGTAACTACTTTTCTACAAAAACAAAGACAAATCCCAGTGTCTGAAACACTTGCTTTCAGTTTTAGGGTACCTCAGGTGTCTGCTTACTGAAATATGGTAATTGTGTTGTAGGTAGATCTGTTGGTTATGTACATAGGGCTATGTTCAGTGAGGTTTGACTTCATATGCCTGGTTCCTTAAGTTAATAGCATTTTCCAGAAAGATATCTAAACTTTCTTTTACAAAGTGCTTGGTGAATATTTTATTGCCAATTTACTATAACATTGCTGTCTGTGATGGCTGGTGAGCAATGCACCAGCTGTGCCCACATTCAGGAAATGTGAAATGTCTCCATGTGCTTTGAGCAATGAGAAATGATCTGTTTATTTGCTTATCTGAAGTAACAACTCCATGCTAAAAAGTAGTGGAAATAAATCCCCCTAACAGCTGTATTGAGGCAGTTAACTACACTTAAAAAAATACCAAACCACCATCAACCAAAACCGCAACAGATTAGATTTAATATAAAACTAATGAAGATGGAGGAGTTCTTGACTTCCATTTCATAACTGCCTTGAAGGTCATGCTTCCTCAGAGATAAAAGTATGTAAACAACAGTATTCATTAATCTTTATACTGTGACAAGGAAAGTGAGATGAAATAAAAAGTCCTAAATATTTTTACTGCTCCTGAGAGAAAATAGCACTGTGTTAAATACTTAGGAGGCTACGCTGAGTCCTATTGTCCATAATAATGAAAAAGATTCTGCTTCCCTTCTGCATATGAGATGATGAAACAGAAAAGATGCAGGGATGACTTCAAATCATGTATTGACCCTTTATTTATTAAAAAAGGGCGGATATGTGCAGTTTATGTAAATTACTAGTGTTCTCCTTGAGATTGCAGAGTTATGCCTGTGTGTAGGACTACTCATGCAAAGTTAAAGCCAAATAATTTTTCCAAAGCTTTTTCCTCTTTGAATTTGTGGGTTTCTGGCAGATGCACTTTCCTAAGGACTAGAGTGGAAAATAACATTTAAAAATCTGTCAATCTCCATTGAATCATCAGTTACCTTGTAAGTTTTAGCCTTTTATAAAAGGTGAGAGCTATGGACTGCCAAAAGCTTTGGTGACTCAGCAGTGCTTAGCGTTAGGCCCATTTTTACTTTATCTTCATTTCCAGAGTAAAGCTTTTTGTTTATCTGCATGAATAGGTCTGCAATGGATCGTAAGTTTACTGAAATGAAAGCAATATTTAATATGAGGGAGGGGTGTGTGTGCCTCCCTGATCTTTAATTTGTTTTTGTTTCTATCTGCTTATCTCTTAAGGTATCTTGGGACAGGGAAAAGTAATTTTCTAATGGTAAACTGGGGGTGCGTGTTAGTTAATGGAAAATTAACCATACATTCTTCTGGGATGTGTTACAAATGGGAATCACAGCTGTGACAGGAACAAAGATAACTTTTTCACCTGAGTGTTGGTAAGCACTACTTCTTTTGGCGCTGCATTTCAAGAAAGACGTGGACCAAGGACAACAGGAGAGATGCAGGAATAATCTCAGGTTTGCCAATTTGACATAAAAATTTGAAAGAAGTATGTTTAATCTAAGAAAGAAGGTTAAAACTTCACTGTGAAGGCCAAGACAGTAATCCATGATGTTATGTCACAGCAGCAAGGCTGTCCAAGGATCCACATACTTGCACAGACTGTAGCAACTAGTTGTATGACTGTGAGGCTTTTGTGCTCAGGACTAGGGTATGTTGTAGTTTGAAACAGCTTGTTGTGCCTCTTGTGTTGTCGGTAGTGTGGTTTGGACTACCTGGCCCAGCCATGAAGGGTATTTCTGTCTACAAAGATAATCAGGCAGCAAAGTGCAGGTTATCCATCACACATAGTTTAAGGAACAAGGTAGAAAAACGTGTCAAATATTTTAATATCTGATGTGTTTTGAGATGGTAAATGGATCAAATGATCTCTTAAGATGCTGTATGACTTTCCTGAGATTTATAAATGCTAGATATTTTTTGCAGAGTCCTTTAAGCCTAAGGTTGGTCATAATTACAGTGGTGGTGTGATTTTGGTATAGCTGCTTTGCAATTTATCTCACAGTCTTGCTGATTTCCTCTTTTATGGCTCAGATTTTCTGTCTGAAAGCAGTCTTAATGAGAAGCCTAATGACTGCCTGTGGTGGGTTAAAAGACAGTAGAGTATGCTTACAGCAGGGAGGTATAATAAAAAAAGCAACAAAAAAGCCAGTATTTGGAGCAGTGCTTATAGCTTGCATTTTATTTTTTATTTTTAATATATATTGCAGTGTGATTATGTCAAAACATCTGGCTTTTATTTTTTAGTGAAACTGTCTCTTTTTTGGTGTTGGGTTTGTTGTTAGGGGTGTTTTTTTTAATTATTTAGTTTTTTGTTTGTTTTTTTTCCAAAAGCATTAGCAGCATTCTTTGTTTTGTGCTCTTCATTCTTTGTACTTGCCTCTTACCTTTGGTAGGTTTTTTTTTTCTACTAGCTGGTAGAAGGACAATAAAGTGAAAGGATAACCAAAGAGGAGATGAAGAAAGGTGAGATAAAGGTAATGGAGGCAGTGCAGTTGTCAACTAAAAAAAAAAGTACTTGTGGAAAAAGTACAGAAAAAATGTGACCAAGGGCAGAGAACAAAGACACAGACATACAGTCAAATACAGAAGATGCAGTCAGTAATTGTGTCTGATTCCACACCCTCCCATTCCTTTTATATGGTCACAGTGAAGCAATATAGGCTTTTAAATAAAAAGCACACCTCTCATATAGAGTCCTCGAGTTCTGTGTTCTCAATGATAAATGCACTTTTATCTAAAAAGTACAAAGGGCTGTACTGAAGCCTTCCAGTCTATCTAAGAAAGTACATAGCTGCTTTGCCTTCAGCTCACAGCTGGAGTTAAACTACTTGATTTCCTTTGTTCCATGGAAAATACTATTTAATGGGTGCTTTCTGTATGTGGGCATAGCTGGACTGGCTGTGGTGGTGGAGAAGCTGGATTCTGATTTGCCCACAGGATTTTTCTTGAATCCCATTGTGGCTGGCCGTGGTGCATTCCTGTGAGACCTAGCCCTGCTCCTGGTAGCCAGTCTGCTAGGGATAACGTATCCTGAAGTCAGGTTGGTGGTTCATGGTTTAAATAAAGGGCATAAAGAAATTAATTCCTTTTCTGGTTGACCCCCTCCTGCATGCCCATAATAGGTTGGGGTTGATTTTCTGGGAGGTGGGAGGAGAGGGCCTTGAGGTTGTGGGTTGGGAGTGTTAATTTTCTGGTTTTTAATTTGTGTGTTTTTTTATAAAATGAGCTGCAAGCTTGGTAAAGATCCATTTGCCTTGCTCTTCTGAAATTAAAATTATCACTGTAAGAAGTTCAGTAGTTGCTGTTTTGCAGTTACTTAAACCTTCTCCAGCATTGTAATTTAGAAGGGGAAGGAAGGAACTCACAGTTCTCTACAAACCCCTATAAAATAACCCGCAAACAATACACCTCCCCACCCCCTACCCCCAGCAAGGTCCTTATAGTGAAGAACTAGCATTCTATTCCTGCTTTGGTACTGAGACTTACATTTTTGAGCCATCATTTCAGCAGGTTTGAGTAATTTCAACACAATTAGAAGCGTAAACAAGACATAAGAGGAATATAAGTACTGCCACCTTACTTAGAGGGCAGTTCTTAGAGTGCTTGACTAAGTCAGTGACACTTTGCTAGGACTAGCATGCTCAGTGGGAGCATACAGCTCTAAAGGTAGTCTTTCAGAAAACGTCATTCTTGGAAGCAAAACACAAAATAGATTTTTTTTTTTTTTTTTTATTCTCCTCCTCACCTCCCAAGCTCTGCTTATATGGGTCAAACCCCATTGCCTTTATTACTGTTATATGTAATTATTATGCAATTTAATAACACAGTGAGTTTTACAGGCTTATGCATATTATATGATATGGCATTATTACTATTATCTCTGTAGCTTTCTTCTGATCTTACTTCAAAATCTTTTACCTTGTTCATTTCTTCTTTCTTTTCCATACATTTCACAACAACTAAATAAACTAAAATTTGGTAAAATACTACTCCTTTTCATCCCATTTTATTCCATAGTGCCCCCCATAGTTTCTGTTACATCACATGTAAGAGTGGACTCTCTGGTATGTATTATTTTAATAAATTCTATGCAAGATTTTTTTGTGTGTGCAAGTACCATCTGCTGATATTTAAAATACAGGTTAATTGCTACAACAATAAAGACAAAAAGGAAACAATAAACACAGAAATGTATGTCTGTGCTAGTACTACAAAATAGTTGAGTGTAATCTTATATTTTATATGCCATCTGAACCATCTCACTGTATTTATATGCTTGTAATTTAGCCTAACCTGTACTTTCTGCATTCATTAATATAAGAGGAACCCAGTGAATGAGTACCTATTACATGCAAAATCTGTGGCCTGGGGACAATTTTATTTTACTCATAAATTTTAATATCTTTTCTCTACTACTGTGAAAATAATGAGCCTGTAGTGGTTTTGCCCATCATTACAGAGAATGTTTTTAAAAGCTGTAAAAAGGAGTTGTGACTGATTGGCATTGACCCACAAATCTGAGACTAGGCTTTTTCTTGTTTTTGTTTTTTTTTTTGTCAAATGCCAAACTGGCTTTGCCTGTTACTAGCTTTTAAGTGGGCATGAGAATGATCTTGCTTTTTCCCATTCATCATAATTTCTTGATACTTTGTTATAAAAGGAAAGGATAGCATCATTTTTTTTTTTTTTTTCCCTTGAAGAGCAAAATACCATTTTGGTTTTGCTCTTAAAAAATAAGTTGGAATTTTTAGCTTATTTTTGATCATGAATTCCATTAAAAATTGTATTCTTAGGATCATTAGCAATCAACCTAATTGCTGATTTATTGACTGGTAGATTTTGGTTCAGTTTTGTTGACAAACCATGTTAGACTCCTCTGAAACTCTAAATCATAATTTTCTCATGATCACTTGTGGAAGCTAATTGTGGCTTTCAGTTTTATCCAATCCACATGAATTTACAAATGGAAGATCCAGCGGGGGTTTGCAATCACAAAAATTCAGTAGTTTAGACTGTGTTAAGTCTGCAGGATCATCTGCCAAAATTCTGTGTATGTGTATTCGCTAGATAAACACAGAAAAGCAAACATGCTTCTCTTAATGGAAAACATCTATTGGTCTAGATGAAACTGGTCAATGAGCGCAGTCCTCAGGTCTCCAAAACCTGTCGTTTACATCAATACTGACAATTTAGCTCCCAAGTTTTGAAACACTACTCATATTCTATTCCATGTTTGAAAAGAAAGCTCAAGCTGTAACAAATTTAGTGCTCAGATTGTGGATACAAATCAATTTGTGTGTGTGTGTGTGTATTTCAAACAATGTATTTAAAAGAAAAAAAGAAGATTGTATAGTAGAAGGCAAATCAGGAAAAGCACTAGACTTTTTCGAAATTAGAAGTGAATTTTCATACAACATTGCATAGGTTAAATCCTGATACTGCGTGTTACGTAAGTGTACCTCGCAGAAGGATAGTATTTTATCTGCTAAAAAAAAGCTTTCCTAACGATTCACAAATCTTGCTTTCCTATTTTTTATGAAATTTCAAGATTAATGTTATCTTCCAACCTCAATCTTTTTCTTTATATAGATATATCACTCTAGGGTTTATATTGTATTGAATCCAGAAATGATAATTCCTTCTGCCATGTCATGAAACATCTGTCTGAGGGATGGGGATGATCAGGAAATCACACGAATCACTGTAATTGAATCTCAGATAGGTGTTCTTAAAGTTTGGCCCAGTCTTCTTTCACTGTAGTCTGATTTTTTTAAACTTATTGGCATGCTTCAGCAGTTCTTTCAGCAGCGTACTATGCCCAAAGGGAAGTGTAAAGAAAGTGGTGGGTTGTTTTTTTGTTTTTTTTCAGTGAAAGGTAGTGTTTTTGACTAGCCTTAATCTCCTGAGTCTCAGTTAGGGACCGCTGAGAGTATGCCCATATACAGACTTGCTTCCTGAGCTTCTGTAGACAATTATTTCTTATTGAAATTAGTTATTTTTTTGAGATGATACTCTTTATTTCCTGACAAACTTTCCTTTTCATTCAAGTTTTGTAAATTATTTTGTTTTCTCATCTTGCTGTACCTCCCCTGACTTTGATCTCTTTTGTATTTCTGAATTCAAATTCATGGTCAGTCTGGTCATATGGGTGCTCCCACCAGTTGTTCTGGCTCTTAATTGTCACAGGTTTAATTAGTGTGCTTCCCCAGTGCCAGCTTAAATTTAACAATGGAAGTGGTCTTGCACCAGTGGGCAGGCTGTTGAGGATCAGGGCCAGAAAGCACATTTCAGTGTTATACATTAATAGTTTGCTCCTGAGCCTTGTATTATGCTTTAAACAAACATATCGAGACAGTGTCTCAGATTTTGACATGTGTGCACTTTCCTAACCCATCAGTGCTGTACTTCTTACCCTAATTGACACATTGCTTTCTGTTCACATTGCTTTTTGTCACTACTCATGCAACTGATAGGTGCTGATGCTCTTCTTTGTTCATAATTTTTGTGAAGGTCACTTTCTGTGGAAAGACGTGCCTGCAGCTGCTCTATCAGTGCCCCCAGTTTGTGGTTCAAACACCTATTTCTGTCTTGTTTCATCAATGGAAAGAAAACAAAAAAATATGATTCTTAGTAAGTGTTGCTTCTAGATCTTTAAATATCAGTCAGGATTGGAAAACCCAATTATCTCGCTATATGTGATAAGGGCCACTGGTTTAACATCTGTAATTATTCATTTTAATAACTAAGATGATTAGTTAATGTTATATAGGTCATATTGCTCAGTATATTACATTAAATTGCAAAAATATCGCAACTGGCATATGATTCCCAAATGACATAAAATTATTCTGTTTGCAAACACCACCCCCAGCCCACCAGTCAACCTCATATTTTGCAAAGTATCACAGCAGTGTTCTTAATTATCATTTTCCACTTAGAGGCAGCATATGAATCTGCTTTTACTTTCTTTTCCTGACAGGCCTGTTTTTTTTTTTAAGGGAATTTTAGCTTAGCTAGTCAAATTCTTAAACTTTATTATGGATTGCAGTAAGTCATTTGAAGTTTGAGGTTTACATTAGCGGTCAGTTTTCTCTGATTTCTTTGGCCTCTGTGCTTTCGCTCTTAATCAGAACTTCTCTTGCCAGTAGGAATGCTTAAGTTTAAAGTAAACAAAAAAAGCCTCTCAATTTTAAATAAGAAAAGTGGAAAAAAGATGAATGAATTCTGACAAACTTGATTTTTTTACTGTTACATTTTTTGCAATATACCTTATGTTTGAAAATGAACTTGCACTAAAGCATTGAAAAATTCCAGTTGTAATGTTTAAGCTGAAAACAATAAAAAATATTACAACTTTTTAGGAAATACTTTGAAAATAAAAAGGGTATCTTTTATAAACTGTTTCAGTAATTGAATTGATTTAATGAATAATACTGATAATAAAAAACCTACTAAATTCTCAGTTGAGGTTCATGAGGGTGATTTTTAATACGGGTCATTCTTCCAGTAAAAGATTCCTAATTGTTGGCCATTTAGTGGGTGAAGTGATTCTTTTGGGACCTTGATTTATGCTGTTTCCTCATTGAGGATAGGGGGAGAAACTCCCAACAAAACAGAAAAAAAGCCAGTCATTCTGTCAGCTGAAGGTGAGCAATAATGAATGCATCTGTCTTTTAGGATAGTATAATACAGACCACTGGAGCAGTCAATATTAGCAGGCAGCTCAGAGGCCCCAGCAGCAGCTGTGATGTGTTTAAGCGTGTTCTGTATTATCTCCAGAGCAACCTGTTATTTCTTATAACTGCTGGAGCTGTTGTGAATTTTTTCTTTCATGCCTTGTCAGAAATCTCTAAGCCAGGTATTATAGAAGTTGTAGATGGATATCATTAAATAGCATTCATTATATGGAATCTTTGTTATATGTGTTATTTCTGTTATACTACAGTACTTTAGCTTCTGGTTACAATAGTAATTCCTAGTGAAAGTTGTGTGATTGGTGGTATTGTATAGAAGCATACAGGGGAGCTAAGTTGAAGAGCTCAAGGAATACAGTCAAATTTTCCTTTTAATCCTGTTCCCCAATGATTTTGAGAGTGAGAATTTGTCCAGGCATTGCTGCTTTCTGCTGCCCTGCCTTTTCTGGGGAAAGGAGAACCAAACAAAGCACCCAACAAAAACAAAGAGGGACAATGGGAAGCATCTGGCAGAATTAATAGCTGAAGAAATAATGCTCTTGTGCTCACCATGTGTTCCTCTTCTCTTCCTCATTAGGGAAAGGGAAATAACTAACTGGATTTTGAGATACATGATTAACAGCTGGTCAGCCTCAGCTTGGAGAGGGAGGACTGTGTGAAATCTACCTCTGTGAAAGCTGGGGTATGACTTCGTGCTCTTTGTGGCTCAGATGGTGAAAGGACCACAGGAAATAGAAGGACTAGCAACCAAGTCCTGGCCTTTGGATAATACTGTACTCCCTGGCAGCTCTTGGGACCCAGTAATTTTGAAAGTCTGATTCCAGGTCTTTATTTTGGTGCCATGTTTTTTGTGGGGTGGATTGTAGCTGGGTACAGGAAAGTGTTAGTGCACAGAAAAGTGGTTTTAATAAGATTGCATGCAGTCTTAGGGAGAAGTTTGACTATTTTTATTAATTTAGGAAATTAGTTCTAAACTTCAGTGTATTTTCTGTTTCAAATAGCTGTTCTGTTTCCAGAACAAAGTATAGTAGGTCAAATGTTCAGTAACGGAAAAATTTCTTGTGACATTTGCACCACTAATCATTCTCCTTGCTGTTGTTGGTTATAGACACAGTTGAGTGATCATTGTGCTCTTTCGAGAGAATTTTAATATGTAACATTTGAATTACATTGAATAACCTTAAATACAAAACTGCAGTGAAAGGTGATGATTTTATATTCTATATATATCTTCTTAATGACTGCTTTTACAGAGAAGTTGGCTTCTTTCTGACAAGGGCGTGCCATGCTGCTGCTGCTGCTGTTCATGCTCTTGGAATGGGGTAATTTTATGTTAAATTAACAAAAGTGGTAGGAGCTTACTATTTGGTTGCAGTAGGCCTGAGATTTCTCTCTTGGGATTGTAATTTTACTTCAACCCATCTACAGTCACCAGAGTATTTGCTCTTTTTCTGATTTCACTTCTAGGAACAATTATGGCACTGAAGTAATTGGAATTCTAGACAGTATTCCAGATATTACTTATATCTCTAAATTATAGAAAAGATGAAAGTCAAGCCAGATTGCTCTTGTGGACTATCGCAGTGGTTTTATTCTTTTATCTCATCCTATTAAAAAGCCTGTTTCCCCTTTTACTTTATTATATTATGCTGTTGGCAAAGATACACAAACATGCATTTTAAACAGTCTTGTAAGATCAGGAAAAATACTCCAATACACCAAAAGTGGATCAATAGAAGCTTTTAGTGGATATATACAAACCAGATATTTGGAAGTAAAAGCTGTCATTTCTATTCAGTCCCTAGCAGTGTAGTAAATTAAGCTTATGTCTTTCAGGCTAATATGAGTTATGTTCAGACAAAATTAGGTAAAAGAATATTAAAAATGTGTGCGTCCAAATTAGCAGAAGTATTTCTCTGTTGCCGATTAAGTGCTGCTTGAAGATTCCAAAGATTATTATTTAAAGTACTTCAGAGTTGTTTTCAAGCAGTTAAATAACCCTTCATTGCCAACATTTTTGTAACTGAACCTCTACGAGTACAAAGACTTTTAATAGTAGTGTTTAAGACCATTTCATTGATTTAAATACTTCTGCTTTATGCAGCCTGAATCATGCACCTGCTCTAGTCTTTTACAACTGCTGTAATGAAAATCTGTAGTATTTTATATCTTTTTATGTTTTTTTTCACTTTCTCCTCACTTTAACTTTTCTCATGTACTTTTTTTTTTTTATAGTGTCTCCTTTTCCTGTCTTCTGGTATTTTATGAAAAGTGTACTAAAGTAGTCATGAGACCATTTATTTTCCTGGGACTTCAGTGAAAGGAAGCAGCAGGAGGTTTGTATCCCTTAAATTAATTCTATCCTTTTTAATTCCAACAGTTCTGGAAATGCACTCAGTAAGTAGTTCCCTTTTCCTCCCCCCCGTACTTTCAGATACATTTAAAAAATGCTTTTTTAGTGTCAAAATAAAAGTATCATTTTTGAAATCTTTCGGGGAATGAAGAATGATAACTCATTTATCCATCCTCCAGGGGATATTAAACCCCTTGCCAGTTACTGTTGAGGGAGACCTCTGCCCAGATCATTTTGTTAGATGGGTTTTCAACTAGACACAGACTGGAATTGGAAGAGCAGTCTTGTCAGTATCGCAGATGTACCTGATCAACTTCATAAATTAATCCAAATTCCCTTTGAAAGCAAAGGTGGAATTACCTGTTTCACTCTTTCTTTGGAAGACTACAAGCAATCATTTTCTCATGAAACTTTTTGGCTGCAAAGTCATTCTCCGCTGCCCCTATCTTTTTTCATAGCTCAGTGTAGCAGAATAAACATTTAAGGAGGACGTTTCTCTAAGGTTTCTTCTGTGATTAAAATATTTTACTGATAAAACTGGTGCCATGGCATACAAGGCCTATGGAATTAATGGAGTCTGTAAATGGCGTAAGCTAATTACATTGTAAATAAAAACAAAAAAACAACCTAGAACTATGCAGTGGGAGCTGGGTGAGCTGTGACTAGCTATGCGTTTCTCTTAAGGAAATGGATTATTGTTGGAGAGTTAGCAGAAAAATTAATCTACACAAGAAGATAATACATATGCGTAGTAAGTGTGTCCTGAAGCTTTGAACTTTAAGACTTACAGAAAAAGAATAAATTGATGCAGTATGAGACCTGGAGGAGATGTTTCACTGATCACAGGAAAACCTTCTGAAGTATGCTGGTGCACTGATACATTGAACTTGCATATTCTTTCTGCGGTGCATCACAGTTTCAGGATTGTTTTTGGGCAACACGTTGCACTTCTGCAAGGTAAATGATTGATGTACAAAGCAAGATAAATGTGATGATTTTTTTTTTTTTTTTAAACCTGACTAAGTGGGGGGTAATCAAAATAAATTTTAAAAGCATTAGATATGCAAATTATTAATACAGAATTGTCATTTGCGTTTTTAAGTTTTCAGCTTATCTCTTGAGAGCAGATTTATCTGTCACTTTCTAAGGGAAAAAAAAACCAAACCAACCAAAAACCCAAACCAAAACAACAAACAGAAAAACCCCAACAACAACAAAAACAAATCTCTCTAGCATTTTTCTTGGTGGTTCTGCAGGTACTTTTGCCAATCTACAGAGCGGGTGGTGAGGCACAGGCTAAGACACATTTTGTATTAAGCTGTTCAGTTATATCTCTCTTCAGTTCTTAACTTTACTCAAATACGCTTAATTGCTTGTAAAGGCATTATTGTTTCTTGCACAAGTTGCTCTAATTTGAACCAATTAGAATATAATTACACTATTTTATGCTTAATTAGACTCTCGAGTAGCTTCTTCAGACTAAGGTTGTCCCCTTGACTCTGTATTTTGAGATTTCTCTTGGCTCCACTGAAGACTTGGGTAAAACAAGAGGGTCTCTAAACTCCAGAAGCACTGCTACTTTGAAGTTCATTAAATTACTGTTCAGGAACTTTTCTATTCCATAGTTCATTTCTTCCAGAACATTGGAACAAGATCCATATGGTGGCAATTCATTGCGCTTCCATTTCTCAGGTTGCTCTATTATTTCCTTCTTGAAGTATTCAATCTCTGTTAAGGCCACTCTGCGAATTCCTATCAGAAATGCCCTTGGAATAGAAATTTCCTCATTGTCCCTTATGATAAAGGTTTGTGCCAAAAAATAATTTCATTTCACTGCTGTCTCATTGTTATTTTTAATTCCTTACACGTCCCTACTCCAAAAAGGGCTTGGAATTGGTCACACATTCACCTTGATATTAAAACATTTAGATACTTCCATGATACAGAAATCTTAAACCCATAAAGTGATGCTGAATTTTAAAATATTAATGGTTGTGAGCCAACTGTGGACCATTTTCATATATTTTTAAAGGTAATTTTTTGTGTGAAGAATTCTGCAAAAGGAAATAATTAAAAAACATTTTCACTAAAAATCAGGAGAAAAGAACAAAAGACATGGCTAGGGAATATTGAGGTTTAAGTATTTCTCTGTGGTAATTCCAGTGGAATTACATCAACAGTTCATTTGCTCCCATACCGTCAGTCTGGATTTGTGTGGCTTTGATGTTACAGATGTAACCTGTGAAGTTACTTATTATTAAGATAGTTTTGTTCAATGTTTACTCATGAAAATGACATGCTTCATCATCTTCATATGAGTCATTTACTCACAAAACGTTTACTAAGACTATATATTCAATATGCTCAATTAAATCAGACATGGTGTACTTTAGACTTCTGTGTAGTGATCGGGTATATAAAGAAAAAGAAATATACTACTATATATAGTCATGAATATTGAGTAGATATTTGAGATTATTTTTAGTATATATCACTGCTACTGTAGTTATTTTGTGGGGAAGAAGTGCAGCAGTGAATAAAACTATTTATGGCAGTATGCTAATCCTAAACAGTCTTATTGTCTGTATTGTGGAAAGATGAGAAAGAGATTAGAAGTCCGATACATTTATTTAATGTTTCATTTAACTAATCACAGATATCTCTCCTTTCCATCTTTTCAAGATGCAGGGCAGCTACCTGGTTTTATTTTCATCCTGTGTTATTCAGAGGGACATTTGCAGTGATGAAGAGTCTACCTTGCCTTAGGATTAGAGTTTGCTAGTTTTTCCCTGGAATTACACATATAATAAACCAGGCAATAATCTAAATTATTATACCATAAAGTATAAGTGTCCTGGGTTCAGCAGTAGCAGTCATGTTTCTCCTTCGTGGTAGCTGGTGCAGTGCTGTGTTTTTTGACTTTCGGCTCGGGAACAGAGCTGATAACAATGGTGTTTTGGTTTGGGCAAGGACTTTGTGAGCCTCATGCTCTGCCAGGGAGGAGGGGAAGCTGGGAGGAAGCAGAGACAGGACACCTGACCCAAACTGACCAAAGAGGTATTCCATACCACAGCACGTCATGCCCAGGAGGTAACTGGGAGTTACCCGGAAGGGCTGGGAGACTGCGGGGTCGGAGGAGGTATGGGTCGGTGCTTGGTCGGGCTGGGGGGGGCGAGTTATCGGTCGGATGGTGGTGAGGTGTTGTATTCTCTTCCCTTGTTATTTTCTTTATCATTATTATCATTGGTGGTAGCAGTAGTGATTTGTGGTATACCTTAGTTACTAAACTGTTCTTATCTCAACCTGTGGGAGTTGCATTTTTTTTGACTCTCCTCTCCATCCCTCCAGGAGTACGGGGAGGGCAAGAAGGGGGGGGGGAGTGAGTGAACGAGTTGTCTGGTTTGGTTTAAACCACGACAATAAGTGAAAGTTATTTATGAAAAAATGAATGTGTCTACTTTAGGAAAAGCAATATAAAGATTTTTAGTTAATAGTTAATAAATTTTAAACAGAAAAATTGATGACATTGAGACCAGACAAAATGTCGTATAACAGATAAAAATACATACAACAGATTAGAGTTTTATCAGAATTACAGCAAAAGAACATCATATAAAAGAGTGAGGATGTATATTTTGGAAATAAGAAGTCTTGATATCTTATATATTCAATACAAACCACAGTACAAACATCATAGTTACAGCAAAACTTCTGTTCTCTCAGATGTTGAATAAAACTTACAAAATTTAGTGATGCTGACATCCATGTGGTAGTAGCTTGGTGCCTAGGGCACTTGTTCAACAGACGGATGAATGACAGATAAATGACTATTTCTTTAGGCGAGAAGAGGGATGCAGCTGGTTGGATGTCTGCAGAGGGTGGGAAAAAATCCCACATTTGTTCTGAAATATGTTTTGAAATTCCAGTGTTTTTCAGATGAGTGTAGTTTGCTGTTCAGATCCTAACCTTGTCAGGGCCAGCGGTGTGCTATTGAGACTGCTAGGGTAGGAGGCTATTGTGTTGTATCAGAAAAGCATAATTTCTTCTATCAACTTAATTCTACAGGCCTAGTTTGAACCAGGGTTGCTTAAAGATCTTTTGTTATACAGATTTAACCTACATCAGTGCTATTCTCATTTCACATATCTATGTGCATTTAAATATCACCGTTTCTCCAGTGGTGATGGATATACTAGCACTGCTTGCTTCTCTGTAACTGCACCAGAGGAGCTGTGAGAGGTCTGCAGTGGATTATTTTATATTCTTCTCTGGCAAAGCCCTGTTCAAGAGATAGTTTGTAATGTTTAGAAAGAGAAGACAGAAACTTTCACCTCCTAATGATAAATGCATATATCAAGTATCAGTATTAAAGTTGAATACTTGAACTTCTGAAGAGCTCACATCGTGTAAAGGAAAAAGGCTTCTTCTCTCTCACTGGGTACTTTTGTAACAGTGGCATAATGAATCACCGTCCTTATGATTAACTGAATTGGAGATTTAAATGTACAGACACTCACTTAAACAGGGGCCTGAGGTTCACCCAGATGGGCTGACACATAAAGTAGCAGGAAATTGCACCAATTTGTGACTGCCCATACTCTAAGTACATCTGCTGTACGTTCTTTAGTGTTACAAATCTCAAATCCTTGACAGAATAACACTTTCTGAAACAGCTTTTCACTGACAACTAATGCAATGTGTAATTCCACCTGTTTGGAATCTATTCTTCAGGGTTCATATCCCCTGCAGGTGGTAGAGAGATGCTGCAATACTGCAGATGTCCAAGAATCCATGCAGATCCCTGTGAGTTTATCGTGTAGCAGCTGCTGATGGAGACTAATGGCACCCAACTATTTATATGCCCAGCTATTATATTTTCTAATTCACTGATTTTTAGCAGCAGGAAAAAAAGTGATCTCTCTAGCTGCCTAGGGCTTTGAAACCTCGAAACTTGCTCATTGCAATACTTGACCAGAAGTGCTAGAAAATAAAACAAAGCCTTGGAATGAAAAGGTTTATGACCTGCTGTACTAATATTTTTTGTCGTGAAGTTGCTTTACAGACATAAAGGGAGAATTCTGGTTGCAAATACTAGAATCATATATGAAACTGTTGATATAAAGTAGGATCTGTAGGGCTAGTTTTTGCTTCCCTTTCTTTGTAAGAATTTCAAAACCTAGTGTCAATATACATAATGTCCCTATATGGTGTTAATTCCATATATAAGATCTGGGAATACTTTTTTATTTTCCCTTCAAAAAAATCCCAAACTGTCTCTAGTCATTCTGACAACTGTCTGCTCGGTTTGACTGTCTACACTTTCTTTTTTATTCTTCATACTACACATGGATTTTTCTCAAATTTAGTTATCTTCATTTCTTTATACTTTCCTGACACATCATTCTTCTACTTAATCTTATTAGTTAAGTCCTAATTCTGCCTTCGACAATGTTACCTGCATTTTTATGTCAAGAAGTGTTGACCTTTCCTCCGAGATTAGTGCTTCTAATGCAGAAATATAGAGAGGATTTTAAAGTACTTCTGGGCAAGTGAATGAAAGTGTTTTAATTGGGAAATGCAGTCGTGAAGCAAAATTAAACAAGGCAAGTATAGATATATTAAACCTAGATCAATTACAACATTTCTAAAAATGTAAGTATGTACATGTAGCCTACATGGAAAGAACAAGCAATATTGTTTCCCACTGTATGTGTGCTGATACAGAAAATGAAAAGTTAACACGAGAAACCCTTGTCTATTTTCAACTCTGCAAATTATAATATTAGAGCTTTGTTTAGCATGAGATTGAATTAATGCAAAGTTTTTGTTAGGTTTTCTTTTGTAAAAACACAATAAACAAGCAGCTTTCAAAGAAATATAACAGATACTTTTGTGTAAATCAGAACTAATCAAACATTCATGACTTTTTTTGTGTACTGGGTGGTCTGGGTAAATGGAAGAGAACAAAAAAGAGCTTAAGTTGACACTTCCCTCTGCTTCCCTGCTTTCAGCCGTTCATCATTGATGTGTCTCCTGGATGTTTAGCAATCCTTTTCTAAACCCCTCAGATGAGAACAAAGTGGATGTAACACTTTTCACCTGTTTTTTTTCTTGAACAGATGCTTTATCTGCAATGCATGTATACATCTGATTTGTTTCAGAAAGCTTGTGTACTTTTGCTGTATGGTTTGAGTATTTTTTCCTTTAGGGGATATGTGTGTGCACTAGTAAGTGAACAGCTTGTATTAGAAATAACATAGCATAGCATTGTTTCAGTAAATGTTACAGTACTAAAATGAATTAGGACTAGTCATATAAAGGATAATGTAGAAGAAGCATCTCCGAAGGCCTGGAGAGTGTGTTTACACAATCGAGTCACTGGGATAAGGTTTGTGGTTAACATTCAGTTATTCTAATTTCTCCTGTCATCCTTTGGAACTTCCCTTTAGTTTTAGGTAATGTTTTCAAACAGAATAGTGTTAGCTAATGTTTGCAAACAAGAGGCAGTGTTTTGCGTTCTGCATTTATCTCAGTGCTGTGTGAGGTTTTGGAGAAAATTGAGCTCAGATAATCCAAGAGTGACGTGGGAATTAATAAGGCTGAATTTCTGTGAAGAGTGGTTGGTAACCAGTTCTGGCTTTCAGATATCACAAAAAGGTAAGGAAGATTCTTGGGGCTGTGTTCAGCACTGCACCACTGTCTGGCAGTGTTATGAGAACTTCCGTCTTCCCTCCAGTCATTCCTAGTGCCCACTGGAAAGATGGACTGGCCAGCGAGTAGCAGTGTGTCACAAGAACAAGCAGCCTCTGTCTTGTGTCTATTGCTTCACAGCCAAGCAAATACGGTTAGACAGAAAGCTTGCTGAGGTTGCTTTCATACTATGGAATTTGAAATTGAAGTAGTTAAAAGTTTCCAAATGTGACATTGGTAGTTTAGCTGTGTTTTTACACTGCTTATGTTTTCCCCAGGCATTTGAATGCTACAGTTCAAAAGCAGAATGAAGCCTGCTTAGCAGTAGTGAAGTTAGGTGTTTGAGTAGATACAAGATTCCAGTAGATGAAGTCAGGGTGCCTAATAAGATGTATGCCGCATTTTGCACAAAGGGAGACTAGATATGAAAACATGCAGTTTTCCTGCATGCTACATGTTGTGGTCTGTTTTTTGGTGGTGGTGGTTGGGTTTTTAGGGTTGGTTTGTTGTTTTTTTTAATTTCTTCAGAAAGAATCAATAAATGTCCATTGCATTTTTATTCTTTTTTTTTTAATGGGCAGAGCGCACCACATGGAGTTGGTGCCTCATTCACACCCCACTGAATTACAGAATGTTACTGAGTGTCCTGAGAAATATTATAATTCTTGATCTCTCTCTCCCTCTTGGTCAGAGAGACTTGGAGTAGTCAGACTGCCAACGACTAAGTACTCCCAATTTCTCTGAAATCCATGAATCGAAATGACTCAAATACAAGAATATGCCACTAATTGTTACACTTTTTTAACCTCATCCAACTAAAATTAAAATGGTTGCTTTTGTCTTTGTGTCCCTGCTATGCATGTGTCATCCTTGAGCCTTGGCTCAGTGTGGCTTTTATGTTGGATTAGAGAGTATACTCCCAAGATACTGTCAGCCTTATCAATACATCAGAATTTTAATTCAGTATCTATCACTTTTTCAGTTGCCAAATGAAAGGCTAATGGAGGAAGCACAAGTGTGAACTGTGTGATACCTGCCTCTTGGGTGCCATCCAAAAGTGTAACTCTACAAGAAATTGAGATTAGGTTTCTGCATACAAAGAAAGCATTCAGACCTATACTGGGTAAGCTCTTCACTGAAAATTAAACTGTGTGTGGATACTTTTGGAGCGCCTATAGACTCATGGGCTCGCCGAGTACCAAAGGTCAGAACAGGGCCATAAATGTATGGGAAAATGAAGTTTATGTCACATCATCTTGATATTTTTAATATTATTGATCAGTGAAGAAGCAGTACAGTTCCCTCTGTGGCATGTTATGATGCTGACATATCAACATTATCTAAGAACATCTCTTGAAGCATTTCTGCTAGAAATGTATGGAATATTACATAACATTGTCACAATAAGATGCAAACTATTTTTTCCTCTGTAGCAGCTTGTAAGGCTTTCATCGTTTGTGAATATTGAAAATTAAATTACACTCAGGATCATAGAAACTATATATTAATCTATTAATAACAAGTACAGATTCAAGAACAGTGTGTAACTGAAACAATTTTTTGTTTTATCAGAAATTCATGCTTGGGAATTACACATTATTTCAACTAACTAGCAATTTTGAATGCAAGTTCCTTTCTTTGATGGCTGCTTAGGTGATATTTTTTGTGTAATTTCTGAGAAAGTACAAAAATGATCTTGAATGAAAAACATATGTAAGTATAACAGTCTAGTGAAATCAAGGCTCTTATATCCCGAGTGTTCCAAACAGAAATCAGAAGCATTCATTTAGCAGTAGGAGTAATGGTTCTTGGGGTTTTAAGGATAGTATTTAGTACCTTAGTGAAATAGTAGAATTTGTTTGATGAAATCACAGTCATTTGGCCTTGGGAAACACAAAGACTCATGAGCATGCAGTATGCTAAGTATTTGAGACTCATCACTTTAATCATCCACAGCTGAAATGCTTGTATAGAAAGTAAGTTAATCTTTTGAGATGAGTCTCTCTGCTCTTGCCATACTTCTTGCCAAAAGTCCGCACAGGGGAGTGTGCCAAAGTTCCAGTCCAATTATGTACCCCAGACAAATTGCTTGGACAATTCCTGCCTTTACTTGAGACTTGGAAATTGATTTCATGAACACTTTTATATTGCTTGTTACCTGGGAGAAGAGACCAACATCTACCTCACTACATCCTCCTTCCAGGTAGTTGTAGAGAGTGGTAAGGTCTCCCTGAGCCTCTTTTTCTCCAGGCTAAGCTACTCCAGATCCTTCAGCCATTTTAAAGACTACAGTCTCAGTGCAACTGAAGGGTTGATCTGCACAGCAAAGGTACAAAATGTTAGTATCAGTAGTTACATTGGGAATGAATTCAGGCTTCAGACCTAGGCTGCATAGCTGTGTGTCGCAGTCCTCTGACTGCTGTTGGAGACAGTTAAATTCAGTTTTACCTGGTTGGAACATAAACCTATGTGTTTGTTGGTTGGGTTTGGGTTTGGGTTTTTTTGTTTGTTTTGGCTTGTTTGTTTTTTTTTTTTTGTGGTGTTGTTTTATTTGAGTTTTTGTTGTGTTTTTTTTTTTTTTTGGGGGGGGGGTTGTACTATTATTATTCTTTTCAACCTGGATACATCAGTCTGGTTTGCAGCTATTCAGAAGTCATTTTCAGTTCTGATGTATTGTTCTACTCTCTTGCCATCTTCTTCCAGATATTCATAGATGTTGGACTTTGCCCCCAGAATGTCCCCTTTCACAGCAGCAAACTGAGCAGCATTAATTTCTCTTACAGTAGATAATGCTTAAAGAATAAACTTCAGAAAGCAAAAAAGGGGATAGTGACAGAAATAACGGGCTGGAACCTTTTTGCTTAGTTTCTTCCATGTATAACAGTAGAGAGATTGTGACAGCAGCATTGTTAACTGTGGTATTCTTATTTTGTGCAACAATTTATGTTGAAGCATATAATTACAAATTTTTTAAAACCTATTTTGAATATTTTCTATTTAAGCAAGTTTTCATATGGAATACTTGTCACATTTCAATACATTTTACATGACTTGCAGTACAGATTTGTTGTAAGTTTCCTACCAAAGTTCTCTAATGCAAGTCTCTTCAGTTGAAGGCTTGCATCACTTTACACCTTTAGTCAAGGCTTTTTTTAATGCTGCTGTAATATTGTTGGAATCATGTGGAACTGCTTAAGTGAACATTGAGACAGCAGTGTTTAATAATAAAACTGTATACTGAACAAGGTAAAACCACTTAAAAAATAGTAAACCAAGACAAATTGTTTAAATCAATGCTTTTTATTTAACCTAGTTTTGTAAAAAGATTAGAGCATTAGACAAAACTTCTATTTTAATGAAAGGCAAAACTGAGTATTGCATTGGAGTACTCAACACTGAGACAGCCTTCTGAAGGGCTTGTGCTTGCTTTCCTCAACAGTCTGGAGAAAGGTATTAACCTCTGGAACCTTGGATTACTAAACAGGGATATACCTATTGAAGAACTTCCTCAGAGACAAATATATTTTATAGTGGGAGTCAGGCAACTAGTATTTTATTCATGTTGTTGGTATATGGGTGACTATGGGAAAACTGTTTCACATCCTGTCTGAAATTTTTGTGTCTATAAAATGAAGTAATTTTAATTTACTAAATAAAATGGTAAAGGGTATAAAGTAATTTTAATATACCAAAAAAAGGGTATAAAAGCCAGGGATGTTATTCTGTTGTTCTGCAAAAATCTCTACCACACTGATACAGTTTGTTTACCCATCTGAATGTTGTGTTTAGGTTTCTAGGATTTATGGTTCTTCCTTTTTGGTGCTGTTTTTGTGTTTTTTTTTTTTTTTTTTTGTAGTTGTTGTCTCCCCTGCCCTCATAATTTGAGGAGTGGCTTAAAAATGAGGATCACTGCAGAAAGGCTTTTCTTCTAGAAGATTTGCTCTAGACTAGATTAGCTCCCAGTCTCGTTAGATTTGACACAGGAATTACTGGGTAAAACTTTTTTTTTTTAATATAAGTAACAGAAATAAATGCAGAAAACTATAATGGATCTGGTGCATCCTATGCTTGAAACCCTGTGATTCAGTCGCTGCACAATGTTCACTAATGAAAATCTGCAAGTCTTTTCAGATGAAGTCTAACAAAATACTCTTTAACACCTGATACTTCGTTTCACTTTCAGAGCCCACCACTGTTCCACAAGGAGCTGCTGCTGTCTCCCTCAAAAAAAACCCATAGTTTTTCTTTCTTTTGTTCTTCATAATGAAAAAAAAAATCAGCTCAGTAACTATAGGAAGAGGCAGGCTGGTCAGACTAAGAATGAAGAAAAGATTAGAAATAAAAAAAAACCAAGTAATGCAAACCAATAAATCAGATACTCTAATTATGGGTAAGATATAATGGAAACCAAATTAAAAAAAAACCTGAAAGTTTAGTATTCTGAATGCTCATCTGGCGAGTATCCTTTCCATGTGGGGTGCTTCACCTCTGTAATCAATAATATGAACAAATAATTGTTTGACAGCACTTTACCACTGTAATCATCAACTGTTGGATCGATAAAGAACATTGAACAGTCTCTAAAAAGAGCTACACATCTGTTAATACCCCTGAATTGGCCTATATACTTGTTTGATTCAGCAGTCTGCTAAGAGATAACCCAACAAAAATATCAGGGGACCAAAGAAAGGTTTTCATTATGACTTCTCTTAAACCAAGTAGGTGTGCTTCCATAAAAGTATCAGCAAGTACAACAGAATGCAGATGAAAGTATTTAAGTTTTTCTGTTTGTTCAGATGCAGTTGCAGCAAGTTCAGAGGAGATTTTTCTGGCATGGGGGTGAAGTTGCTTAAAGAGGAACTGCCTTTTCTTAGTACCATGGTGCTGAGGACTTTTCCTCTGATCTCCATATAGAGTGCTGAGCCTAGCAGTGGCATATCAGAAGGCAGTGTTTCAGAGGTTTTTTTCTGCCTCCCACAATTGAGAATCTGGAAATGGAAAAAGAGGCATCAGAAGTTCATAAGAAAAACATTTAACAGGGTGCTTATTGTCACGTGTTTGTTTTTTTTTTTTGTTATTGTTTCCTTTATATAAGTTTGGAATAGATGTGTGGTGGCAATGGCCTAAGTTGGTGTGTTTTCCTGGATGTGATTGCTTCATTGCTACCCTTCAAAATCATAGCTGTGTCCATTTTGTTTCCACACAGTAGCTGGTGTAGAACATACCTGAAAGCTGATATTTTATGTTTTTCTAGTAATATAAAATTCATGTTTTTATATGAAACACAAGGTCCAGTGAATGAAGTATTGAGCACTGATGTCTAACTATTCCTAACTAAGCCTTGTAGTTATATACAGGAAGAAAAATAGAGATCTAACCATCCTAATTTTGGGAGAAGTTATGTGTTGTTTCCTTTCAGTCACCTTTTTCATATCTGTTTTGCATAGCTGTAAACAAATGTATTTTAGTCTGTCTTGACTTAAAGTTGATTACAGGGTACCTGGCTAAGAAGGGAACATCGTCCTTGCTATTGCAGTGGTCCTTACATTTGGCTATGGGGATTACCAGTAGCTGCCTTCACTGAGCTTTACTGACTGCTCTGGGAAAGGCTCTTGAAGTTGTATGGGTGGACATAATATTTTCCAGTGGTTATTGTTGACAAAGCTGCCAAGTACTATGGCTGCTGGAAGCTAGGGAGGATGCCTTGCCATGATGATCAAGAGGGAAATTATGAAATCTTTGTGATTATCTTAATTAAAAAGATGTAAAGGTCTGGTAAGAACTACAGATGTTGAAATTGTCTGTGTATACTTAAAAACAAGCAAGCCCTCTGATTATCTTCCTGAAATAATGATTTAATCTAAAGTAAGTTCAAACTTAACTGAGAATAAAGGTAAAGTAATAGGTGTGTGCATGTTTGGATTTATGATAAATTTACACATGCACAGCGGAGTACTTTACTATGAATTTTAGAATATTATTTCAAGATGCTTTCGGTAGTCTGGGATGTTTTGATGTAACTTGATGTTAGTTCCTTGGCATGCATCCATCCTTTTGAAACTAGTTGGGGGATAGTCCTGAAACCATATTGTACTCATAAAACATCCCGTAAAGCTGCATGACATTTTACCTTGGAAAACACAGAATTGAAGAAGAAGTGAAAGAGGCTTGGATTCAGAGTTACGTCATTGTATGCTGCTGTTACTCTTTTCATTGTGTGAAGTCAGGAGATTTCAGGATTCTGGATTAAAGTGGCTCATTAGCCAGAAGGCCCAAATTTTATAAGTGGAAAATGGGACTAATATTAGCTCTGGCAGCTAAACTAAATTACTTAGGTTCTAGGTTATCAGCTTCAGTGCTTTTATTAAGATTGATAACATGGGAGCACTTCACAACTCTGGTCAGCGGAGACTGGAAAAACCCTTAAAATCATCAGGGTTGCCATAAATAACAGAATAGGACACTCTGGTCAATTGTATAGATAGCTTAAATAGCAATTTGAATCCTGCATTGAGGCTACTGAAGTGACTGTCAGGTTCATGAGCAGCATGTGGCCATTCAGTACTGCATCAGGAACTTTGATGTGGGTAATAGCAAAACCAAACCAATCTTTATTCCCAGGCTGCAGATCCTCTGAATGGCGCCTCTTTGGTGTTTCCAGTTCTTTCTAAAATCTAAGGAGATGGGCTGGTAGAGGCTGCTGCTCCTTCACAATGCAGGAGGCAGCATTGCTTCGTGCTTCTCTCAGAAGAAAGATGGAGTGACCCAGACCTCAGGGAGGGAGCTGATTGTTTTCCCCACCTCCTCTCTGTGGGCATAGCAGTGCCTTTGTCTCAGAGGTGAAGCTTCTAGTGGACCTTAAAGGTCTATCAGCTTGGGAAGGATCAACTGCGTTAATGCATACATCTTTTAGCAGTTATAATGAAACTAAGGAACTCCTGTAATGTGTGGGGTTTGTTCATCAAGAAGTTTGGGGGGAGGGAGGCTCTCTGTGGCTGTCGTTATGTGAAACAATATTCCTTTTTGATTCTGTACCTGTTGTACTCTGTAAGTTATGGCGGGGGGAGGTCAGTTGTATTATTGCACAGGATTGTGAGGGAGAAAAGGGGCGTTGGGTGGCTCAAAGTGGTGTCTTGTTGCAACGTTTGAGGGGCGGGGGCTGCGATGGTGAGGAGGCTGGCAGTGGACGCTGCTCGAAGCCTCTGGGAGCTTCTCGAAACTTCTTGGCGATGAGACCCCTGCAACAAAGGGAACCAATGGGGAAGAGCCATGTCAACATCCGAGTGAGGAGGGGCGACAGGATTGGCTGGGGCCTTGAACCGAAAAGAATAAAGGATCACCTCCCAGAGACCGCATGTGCGTCTTGGGCAGAGCGGAGGACACCCGGTGCACCCAGCGCTATTTTATCTGCTATCACTTACTCAGTTTAATAAAATTTATACTTTAAACCGACATTGGCTACAATATTGGTAACACTACCAACCTTGTTGTCCGCAATGAATGCAGTTATTCCTACTTAGTAGCTTGTGTTGCAATGGTACTTTTTGGTTGTTGTATCCCAAAGGTCAGTGTCTCTCTGGGTTTGTGGTTTGTTTTGTTTTGTTTTGCTTTCTCTTGATATGGGGAGTTGAAAAAAAGGGGGATTGGAGGGGAGAAAAATTAAAAAATTGACAAAATATTTCAGTTGTATATTTTCTAAATTAAACTTCTTCATTTAAGGTGGTAAGGTTTGTTGTAGGTAGAGAGAAGAATTAGATAAAATCTGCTTTGACTGGACCAGAATAGTTGGTTTTTTTCCCCTGAATACTTTTCACTTTAGTCCTTTATCTAATGAAAAACTTCTGTATAAAATGGGGCCTGATTACTGTCCCTGAATTTAGTTCTAACATATTCTAGCAAATTGGTAGATGTGATCAGATTCATGTGCTTATTGAGACAAGCTTGACTGTAAATTCCAAAAGTGGCTAAAGAATAAAAGCATCTGACAGAGCAAACATCTGACATCTGGTACATTGTTAAAGCCACAGAATGGTTTTTATGGATCCAGCTTAGTAATGAATATAGTTTAATGAGCCATAGAATACTGCATTGTATAATATTAAAGCGCATCTGTTTACATTTTATTTTACTATGTTACATAATAATATTTCAATTTGCCCAGTTGAAGTAGGTAACTATTTGCAGGTTTTCATGAAAGTAAACAAACAATTTCAGAAGAAAGGTCAAGAAATTCCTTATAATAGTAAGATCTGTATGTAGTGTAAGCACTGGTAAAATCAGCCTCAGCTTCATTCGGAAATCTTACTCAGTTTCTACCAAAAGACTAGCCATAAAATTTTTTGTTTGTGAAATGTAGCAGAATGCAAGATCAAAGCAGACTTTTTTGCTAGCCTTCTGTGTTATGTGGGTAAAGTGATTTTTAAACATACAAAATTGAAATCACAGCAGTTTTGGTTGTTTTTTTTTTTTTATTTTAAAAGACTAAATCATGCCACAGAGTATTTCATTAATGTTGTACTATTGCATAGTTTGTTCCTACAGAAGCAAGAAAATGCCATTTTAAAAAAAAAGTACTGTATATCCCCCAGTGCCTCATCAGTGTAAACATCAAGAAGCATGTGATGAAAAAGTCTAAAAATATTTATTACAATAGATGGTGTAAATTTACTTCTTTGATACATATATTTTGTTGGTTTCGTTGATAAAACTCCACCACAAGAGCTCTAAGTTTGTTGTCTTTGATCTAGTTGAATAGCAAAACCAAACAAAAAAAAAAAGCCCCGAAGAGCGCAACTTAATTTGTTACGTGCTTGTATGTGGAACTGTTCTGTCACTGTTATGAATCTACATACTTGACGTAGCCTAGAACACCAAGCAATCTGATAATTGGCTGTTGCACTCAAATATGCAAACGTTATTCAAGAGAAGACTTTTTTCAGCACCTTAAATAATTTGATTTTCTACGGGGTGTATTTATTTTTTTGACTCTGTTGATCCCAAGCTGATGTGCAAATAATCTCTGAGACAGCCTTTATTAAGGTTTCAATTTTTACATCAATTTTAGAAAGATTTTCTGCTTCTGTTGTCATGTGTACCCTTGGAATACTCTTACCTCTAGAAAACATTTTAAGTTAGAATTTACTGCTTGCTGCCTGAAACTTTTCACCTATAGAATCTATAATCTTGATTATATTATTTTTCATGAGAACATAAAATCTTTACAGGCTCATATCAAGGTATTATGTGGCTTGAGGGTACGTATCTAGGGGAAGCTGCAGGAACAGAGCATATCTGTACTGATACTTTACTATGATACTCTTTCAGTAAACAATTTACTGCTGAGAGGTCTCCTGAGCCAAAGGTGATCTCTTTGTTTAGTAATTGTTAGCATTTTTTTTTTTTTCACCCGTGCATGTTTCATTCTCCTGTTTTACCACCTGGACTACTCCAGAGTAATAAGTTCCACAGCTTATTCATGGGTTTTGTGAAGAGCCATTTTTTTCAGTTTATTCTGAAACTTCACCTTGCAAGCATACAGTGGTGCTTCCAGCCCAGCTCTGTGATTTGCACTTCAGGCACCGCATGACATTTTTGCCCTGAAACATTCTCGATTGGTTTATTTTAAGTGAATTTGCATAACTACTTTTCTTAAACAAAGTTGGGAATTCTGCTTTACTGCACTTTCAAGTCAATATTTACAAGCAAGATTTGTGATCCTGAAATTAATAGTCTCATCTAAACCATTTTGGCTTTTCACTGCCTTGGTGTTCAATTACACTGTGATCTGATCCAATTTGCTCTGAAACTGCCAGCTGCTGGGGAACTCTGATGCTTCTGGGATTCCCTGCTGAGTGACAGTGAGGTCTTATTCCTGATACTTGTAGCTGAAGCATCTGGAGTGTTAAGTACAGCATCCAATTCCTCCCATTCCTTGTTGTAAAACAGAGAATACTCCCCACAGAATGGTTCTTTTCCATTCTAACAAATCAAAGCAATACTGAGAACACACTACTTGCTGGAAGTCACAAATAGAGTCAGTAAACATAAAATATTATCATGAGCAATAATGTATCCCATGGTGTACCCACTGTGACCATACTGTTTTTTAAGGCAGTGGTATCAACTTCATGATGCAGATTTCTGTGCTTTCATAAAGCTGGCCTTAAAGGGAAACTACCCAAATCTGGTGGCTTGTAATGGTGAGGCTCACAAAAGTATGTTAGGGCACTATAAGAAGGATTGCTCCCTGCACATACTGGGAGTTTTGCTTTACAAATTTCACTGCATGGAATTATTGCATAAATTATCTGAACTTATAAGAATTGAGGTAGTATGAGTTTCTTTCAAGAGAAGCTTTAGCGAGGAGTGACTTGTGTGGGTGTATGTTTGTATTTATATGTATGAATGTATGTATATATTTTAATTGTGATTCATATGGCTATGAAAGATTCAGTTCTCTAGTATAGCCAGAAGTACACGAGGTTGCCCTAAATTAGGAAACTAGTTTTTTTCATCCTCTTGTCACTGTAGTATTTATAATCAGATTTTTGCTCATACATCTTTGATACTCAGCCTACACACTCCGGTTTATAACTTTAATCTATTTTTGCCACTTAGTACAGTAGTACAGTTGCATCCTTGAATGTTGGCTTACAGCAATATGAACTATTATCAGCTTCTCATGCCTCCTTCTTCCCAATCATATGTGTCTACCTCTGAGGTCAGAATTGTGACAGTATGACACTAAACTGTGAAATTTGGATTAGCTCCTGATTGTCTTACTGCATCCGATATAGGCTCAGTCATTCTGAAACTGATTGGGTGTTGCATGTGAATCATGACTCTTTTGCGTCTTCAGGGTTGTTTAGGGAATGGGAGTACCTGTACTGCATAGTTTTCAAACTTCACCTGTGCTCTGACCCATCACTGTTGCTTTTAAAGTGAAACAGAGTTTGAGGACTTAGCTTTTTTCTCTCCTTTCCCTTTATTTCCAATATTATTTTGTTATGAGCTTTGGGCCAAATGATGTTCAATCAAGCAATAATGACAGTGTCAGAATGAGCTGAGAATTTAGGAGAATGTAGGTGCCAACTTCCATTCATAACTTAGTTCCATCCCAAATAACTGTAGATAGGGCAGGAAGGGAATAAACTTAAGTTGCTCTTTTCTTCAATAAGTACTGACTAGAAGAACAAACCTCTTTGTATTTATGCCAGTGGTGAAGTAGCCAATATATGACTAGGATTTATAGGAAATAGCTTACAAAAACCTACTTCTTGTTACCCCAGGCTGATTACAGAAGAGCAGATGTAAAAGTGCAGTAACATGCTTATGGAAAGTAAAGCTACACTGGGTAACTTTTAAAAGCTTCTAAAGTTTTATGTATGTATGTTTTTTCTCTTTTTTTTTTTTTTCTTCCACAGAATGTGTGCCACAAGAATCAGTGCTGCAGACACCTCTTTTGCAGGCAAATGTATATGAAAAATAGGATCCATAAAATTCAAAACTCCATAGTAAAAAAAAAAACTGCTGAAAAATCATTTTTCTATAAAATATGTAGTATGTAGAGAAGTCTGGGTGGTGTGGTGACATAAGTGTTATACAGGATGTCACAACATCCTGTAATTTATGTTATCTGTGTGCATATGTATGTTTATTAATAGTTCTGATCAGTTACAGGTTATATGTGCCACTGTTCCCCATCTCATGTCAAAAATTCAGTGATCCATGTTATCCTCTTACCTTCCTCATAGATGATCCTTGCAAGCCACCCTTTTGGCCAGGTTAGATGTAAAGGAATGAGGCAAAAATTTTTGTTTACAAATGTAAAAGTGTGACTGGAAGATGATTGCCTCTGTGGGTTGATAGGAATGTGTTTTTCTGTAGTTCAGTTATTTTTCTGAAACTGTTGCAGTTCAAGGGACTTTTTTGGGGCCTGAATTTCTTCATTTGTTTGTGAATTCTGGGTAGAAAAGCAAAATTTGGTCAAGATATTAGGAAAGTGATAAGTACATTATATATCAAAATTACAAAGAAAATATTTTTTATAATTAACTAGCTAAGATTAATCTTCAAAATGATGTTACATATTTAGGGTACCAGGAATTTATATTGACTTTCCAATATGTGCCATGTGCTGTGAAAATATCTGAAGTTTAGAACAGGAATGTTCTGTGTTGATATCTCTAAATGATGCTGGAAACAGAATAAAAATACGTCAGGAGAGACAGGGGTGAAAAGAACAACAAAATCAGTTTCTCTTCTATTTTTTGGAACATAGAGTTCCATTTACTAAGTCTTATCCCAAAGATCTTCCTTCTGTAAAAAATTCAGAACTGTGTTCACAGCAAGCCAATGCTGAGACACCCTCAAAGTATCTCTGTAGTATTCTGTTCTATTAGAAGAAAGGTAGGATGTTATTTTCTTGGTTTTTGCCATCCCTCTAGAATGCTGTGCCTCAGTTTCTCTATTGGGAAATTTCCCAATGCACATGAAATCATACCAAAGTCTACTAGAAAACTGTGTGCGTTTGCCACCTTCTTCGCAATGTGATCCTGTCACGTGAAAGGAAAAAACAAGTGTGTCAGTGTAATTCTGACTTGTTTGTTGGCATATGTTTGGGAATTACTGCAATAGGAATAATTGCAAATGGGAGTAACTGCCTCGTGTCTTAAACTGCAGTGCTGGGTTTTATTCACTTATTTATTTATTTTTTATTTGGTTGTTTTTTTTATTTCCAACTTGCCTGCTGACAAAAGTCAGCAAAGAAATAGAAGGGCTGAAAAATGGTTATTGACACACAGTGATACATAAAGAGAAGCAAAAGGAAGTAATTGAATGCATAAACGCCAAATGCCTAGCAGAACCCAGGAAAGTCAATGGTAACAGGTTTCACATGGATACAAAGTTGAAAGAGATTCAGTCAATTGCACTTCAGAAGGTGTATGCCAGAAGAACAATACGACCTCAACCACTTTACAACAAATTTCAAATCCTTGTCATGTAAAAAATTGTGTCACCTGTCCTCACTCTGTCTTTATCTTTTGGTAGTTCGTGAACAGTTTTAATTGACTCCTCTCTGCACCATGTCACTGCAGAGGAAACACATCCCCACTATCCCTGCTTGAAATAATCTAAGTAAATCAAAATTGCTGTGCCATTTTATAACCATTATGGCACTTTTTAAAAGTTAAACTTGAGAATGTTCACCGTATCAATTCCTGATTCATATTAAAGCCACTGGGCTAATTAGCACGATGCATATGCAAATGTAATTAGGAAGGACATGCATGCAAATAATTAAAAATTCATCTTGATAAGTATTTCACTAATTCCACAAGGATGACATTTGATCAGGAAGCAATTTCTTAAAGCTGCTTTAATTGAAATGCCACAAATATTTGAAGAGCAATGTCTCAGTGTATATAAGATCTGCCCTCAGGGAAAAGAGGATGAGTGCTAAGTTCAGTCCTTCTTTAAAAATAAGACTGGAAATTAATTTTAAATGTGCACAGTTTGATCCAGGTTTTGAAGATTTCCACTGCTACCCAGTTGCCAGGAGTTTTTAAAGACAGCGTTCAGCCTCTGTGTGACTGGACAGTGAGCAGAGAGCTGTGTGTGACACAACAGTAGTAAAATCAATAGGACTCTAATTATGACAGCCTGAAGCTGTTTATAATTATAATACTTAATTAGGTGAGGCACAAACAAGGAGAGAGTTTATTTGGTCAATGTTCCCTACAGTACTGTGTTCTGGTGGGAAAGAAAATCTCTGTACCAACCAAGTAATCAAAACAAAATTTTAAACTTTTTATAGCCTTTGGCAAAATTAAGCGCTGTAATTGTGATATTTTGTGAAAAAAATCTGATAAAATTTTACCCCTTTAAAAATGAAAATCTACCTGTAAAGAGTAACAGTTCTTGAGAATAGTCAGATGTGCTCCTTCCCAAGCCACACTTTTCCTGTTTGAAAACTGAAATATGTTGCTATGGAAAAGCTGCTGGGGTATCTAATTGGTTGTGTATGGCATCGTGTAATCTCTTGGATAGGGAAGGTGATATTATTTGATTGAAATGTTTTTGCCAGAAATGCAGTGTGACAGAAAAATGTTTGCAGAAAAATTTTGTCAAGTTGCTCTAATTAAAAAAGGGGAACATGAAAATTTCAGAAAACTTCTGAAGGACATTGTGACTTAAAAGTACCTGAGTCCAAAAAATGAACACCAGTGCATTCAAACCCAACAAAACATTTTGCTGGAGCTGATCTTCGTTTGTAGAAGGGGAAAAAAAAACAAACCAACCAGCCCAGTTTTGTTGGGTCTGTGCTTAATGGTCACTGGTCGCTAGTATCTGTTTTGAAAGCACAGCAGTGGGTAGAATGTAAAATTGAAGTTGTACAAGCAGTGCAAAAAAAAAAACAAAAAAAGACCCCAAAACAGCCAACTGGAAAACTGTGTTGTTTTTTTTTTTTTCCCCTCATTCTGGGATTCAGTCTATCAGACTTATGTAACAAATTATTTTACTAAACTAAGAATTAATTCGATCATTTATCTTAAATCTCAAAGAATGGTTCATTACTATTTGTAATTGTGTGGCCATTACAACTGTAGAGTAAGTTAAAATGACTTACGATGCTGAGTATTAATTTTTTACTAACAAGTTTTAATGGTCACTCCTGTGCTTCAGGGATTGTTTCTTGTTTAATGCAATTAGCATTTTTATGCTGAAGGAGGCACATTCTTACTCAAGCTGTAAATTATTAAGCAACACTAAATAAAAAATCTGGAGTACGCATGTACGCGTTTCTCTATGTTTCTTCGGGCAATTAATTTTTAATTTAACAATGTCATATATTGGCAGTAACTTTTAGCACAGTAAGGTTGTTTTATCCATTTTATTTTCCTTTAGTAAATCAACTGTAGGTTACATACATAAGCAAGTACTTTTTGAGCAAGGGTGTTGAATTGCATTATTTTATATTTCTGTACACTTTCCAGAAAATAAGCATAAATTGGAATGATAAACATGACTCAGAATAAATCATGTTAAAATGAGAAAGCAGAATGTGTTGAAAGATTATTTAATAGAGTTCCTGAACATCAGTCTTGGAACCAATATTGTTTAATGTTTTCAGTAATAGCTTTGGCAGAAAAAGTGTGGTAGTCTGTTGAAATTTACTAAAGATTCAAAGTTAGGTGGCATTGTCAACAGAGGAGGCAGATTGATCTGTTGAGCTTTTCTCTTGTTTTTTTCTGTTGTGTTTTTTTTTAAGGTGCCCCTAAACCTCAACTCCCCTATGCTGGTTTTGGCTGGGAGAGACTTAATTTTTTTTTTATAGTAACTGGTATGGACTATGTTTTGGACTTGTGCTGGAAACAGTTCTCGTAAGAGATGTTTTAATTGTTGCTGAGCAGTACTTACACAGAGGCAAGGCCTTTCTGCTCCTCCCACCACCTCACCAGCAAATAGTATGGGGATGCACAAGAATTTGTGAGGGAACACACCTGGGACCCCAACTGACCAAAGAGGTATCCCATACCATATGATGTCATGCTCTGCATATACAGCTGGGAAAAGAAGAAACTCTAAACTTCAGAGTGATGGTGTTTGTCTTCCCAAGTAATGGTTATGTGTGATGGAGCCCTGCTTAACCGGAGATGGCTGAACACTTGCCTGCCCATAGGAAGTGTGAATTAATTCCTTGGTTTGCTTTGATTGCACATGTGGTTTTTGCTTTATCTATTAAACAGTCTTTATCTCAACCTATGAGTTTTCTCGCTTTTGCTCTTTTAGATTCTCTCACCCAGCAAGAGGACTGAGCAGTGGCTGTGGTTGCTTCAGATTAAACCATTACACACACCCCCAAAAAAAGAAAGATTAAATTCCGTAGTATAAACCAGAAAATAATGCACCTGGGGAACAAACTAAAGATATTTCACATTAGTCTAACTAACCATCCTTTTGGGGTAAGAAAGAGTTTGAAATATAAATGGATCCAGATAGGACTGTGAGTTGCCAATGTGATGCAACTGGAGAGAGGAAAAGGAAATTCAGCTGCAGATTGCATCATTCAAGATCCTTCCAGTAGAGCTACTGGGGTGTTGGACCCCTGTGCAAATCCCTATTACTCTATAGGGGGTTATACACACTCTACTCTGTAGGGGGATCATATCCTCTTGATTAAAACCCATGAATTATTATAGATGAGGACTGAACTTCACACTAATTTTGGGCATTTTATATCATAGTATATGCAATTTCTGTATATTAAGTATCATGTAAGAGGCAAGTGGAGCCCTATAATTTAATAGTTAAATCCTTAGAATTCATACTTGCATGTGAGAAATAGAAGTGACCTGGAGTGCTTTGGCTTTGCAATGAATAGTTTTTGATGCATTATTTGATTTTCCTTTCTGAAAATGACTTCAAATTTCATGATTTTAGAATACATAAATTGAAGAAATATAAAATAATAAATTGTGTCATTTCTGAAAATATGTACTTAAGAAAAATTAGCCTGTTCTTCACTGGATGATAAATATATTTCATTCCTTTGCATTTCAGAACGGCATTACTAATATTTTTTTAACATTATAGATAATTTTCGATAAATACTTTCCTATGATGTTATAGAGTCACTTGTATTTAAAGACTAAAATTACTCATTGTAAATTAAGACATGTATCTTAATATTTTGGTTATATCAGAAAGGAATCATAGAATAGAATCATAGAATAGTTAGGGTTGGAAAGGACCTTAAGATCATCTAGTTCCACCCCCCCGCCATGGGCAGGAACACCTCAGGCTAAACCATGCCACCCAAGGCTTTGTCCAACCTGGCCTTGAACACCGCCAGGGATGGAGCATTCACAACCTCCCTGGGCAACCCATTCCAGTGCCTCACCACCCTAACAGGAAAGAACTTCTTCCTTATATCCAATCTAAACTTCCCCTGTTTAAGTTTTAACCCATTACCCCTTGTCCTGTCACTACAGTCCCTAATGAAGAGTCCCTCCCCAGCATCCCTATAGGCCCCCTTCAGATACTGGAAGGCTGCTATGAGGTCTCCACGCAGTCTTCTCTTCTCCAGGCTGAACAGCCCCAACTTTCTCAACCTGTCTTCATATGGGAGCTGCTCCAGTCCCCTGATCATCCTCATGGCCCTTCTCTGGACTTGTTCCAACAGTTCCATGTCCTTTTTATGTTGAGGACACCAGAACTGCACACAATACTCCAGGTGAGGTCTCACAAGAGCAGAGTAGAGGGGCAGGATCACCTCCTTCGACCTGCTGGTCATGCTCCTGTTGATGCAGCCCAGGATATGGTTGGCTTTCTGGGCTGCAAGCGCACACTGAAGCTGGCTCCTGTTCATTTTCTCATCAACCAACACCCCCAAGTCCTTCTCTTCAGGGCTGCTCTGAATCTCTTCTCTTCCCAACCTGCAGCTATGCCTGGGATTGCTCTGCCCCAGGTGTAGGACCTTGCACTTGTTATGGTTAAACTTCATGAAGTTGGCATCAGCCCACCTCACAAGCATGTCAAGGTCCCTCTGGATGGCATTCCTTCCCTCCAGCGTATCAACCATACCACACAGCTTGGTGTCACTGGCAAACTTGCTGAGGGCGCACTCAATCCCACTGTCCATCTCACCAACAAAGATGTTAAACAAGACCAGTCCCAACACCAATCCCTGAGGGACACCACTCATTTACTGGTCTCCAGCCGGACATTGAGCCATTGATAACAACTCTTTGTGTGCAGCCATCTAGCCAGTTCTTTATCCTCCAAGTGGTCCATCCACCAAATTGATGTCTCTCCAATTAGAGACAAGGATGTTGTGTGGGACAGTGTCGAATGCTTTGCACAAGTCCAGGTGGATGACATCAACTGCTTTACCCCTGTCCATCAGTTCTGTAGCCCCATCATAGAAGGCCACCAGATTGGTCAGGCAGGATTTCCCCTTAGTGAAGCCATGCTGGCTGTCACCAAGCACCTTGTTGATTTTCATGTGCCTTAGCATGCCTTCCAGGAGAATCTGCTCCAAGATTTTGCCAGGCACAGAGGTGAGACTGACTGGTCTGTAATTCCCTGGGTCATCCATTTTCCCCTTCTTGAAAATGGGGGTTATATTTCCCTTTTTCCAGTCATCGGGAACTTCACCCGTCTGCCATGATTTTTCACATATGATGGCCAGTGGCTTAGCAACTTCATTCGCCAGCTCCTTCAGGACCTGCGGATGGATTTCATCAGGTCCCATGGACTTGTGTATGTTCAGGTTCTTAAGATGGTCGCCAACCAGATCCTCACCTACAGTGGGTCCAAGGTCTTCATTCTCACAGTCCCTGCATCTGCCTTCCAAGACTTGGGTGGTTTGGTCAGAGCCTTTGCCAGTGAAGACCGAAGCAAAGAAGTCATTCAGAACCTCAGCCTTCTCCAAATCCTGTGTAGCCAGTTCTCCTGATAGTTTCTGGAGCGGGCCTACATTGTCCCTAGTCTGTTTTTTATTCGCTACGTACCTATAGAATCCCTTCCTGTTATCCTTAACATCCTTAACCAAGTTTAATTCTAACTGGGCCTTAGCTGTCCTAACCTGATCCCTAGCTTTCCAGACAACATCCCTGTATTCATCCCAGGCTGCCTGTCCTTACTTCCACCTTTTATAAGCCTCTTTTTCATTTGAATTTTCCTCAGCAGCTCCTTATCCATCCAAGGAGGTCTCCTGGCCCTCCTGCTGCACTTCCTTCTAGTTGGGATGCAACACTCCTGAGCTTGCAGCAGGTGATCCTTGAATATCAACCAGGCATCTTGGGCCCCCCTGCCCTCTAGGGCTGTATCCCATGGAACCTTCCTAAGCAGGTTCCTGAAGAGGCCAAAGTCCGCTCTTTTGAAGTCCAGGGCAGTGAGCTTGCTGCACGCTCTTCTAACTGTCCTGAGGATCTCAAATTCGAGCATCTCGTGATCGCTGCATCCAAGGCTGCCCTGGAGAGTCACATTTCCAACGAGCCCTTCCCTGTTGGTGAGCACGAGGTCAAGCACAGCACCTCTCCTTGTCGGCTCCTCTATGACTTGCAGATGGAAGTTGTCTTCCACACAATCGAGGAACCTCCTGGATTGCTTGTGCCGGGCCGTACCATCGCTCCAACAGGTGTCAGGGTCATTGAAGTCCCCCATGAGAACAAGGGCCTGTGAGCGTGAGTCTTTTCCTCTCTGTCTATAGAGTGCTTCATCCACAGAGACTTCTTGATCAGGTGGAAATCTCTCCTGTTGCTGTTCTCCGTTTAGCCCTGACTTTAACCCCAACCCACAAACTCTCTGTGGACTGCTCATCTGTCCCCAGACAGAGTTCCATATTCTCCAGCCTATCCCTAACATAAAGGGCAACTCCCCCTCCCCGCCTGCCAGGCCTGTCTTTCCTAAAGAGCCTGTAACCTTCCATTCCAACACTCCAGTCATAGGAGCCATCCCACCATGTTTCTGCGATGCCTGTTATATCATACCCCTGTAGACATGCACACATCTCTATAAATAAATAAATAAAGCTATTCATTGTAAATAGAAACATAATGTTCAATATATAATGTTTTTAGGTAAAGAAAACTGGAGCATTAAGCAATGGAATAGTCACAAGTGGGGATTTACAGACATTAACATCTGCTGTGTTATTTGAATGCTGAGGAAATATGCTGCAGAGTGCAAATAAAAATAACTGCACATTAGTGGACAAGATCCAGATTGAGTCTGTTTACATATATACCACTGCTATAGTTTACAAATATTGAGTGCTATAAAGTCCTTATATGTCATAATTTTCATATCAGTAAAAGTTGCTGTAGCCATATTGACCATATTCACTGTTCCTCAAGCCCTGTTATAGAAAGCTTTTTGTAGCTTGAAATTGACTTCTTATAGGTTGACTTGTCAGTCATGAAATTTAGGAGCTAGTGATGGTGTATGTCCCGAGGAAAGACAGTGATGAGGGGAAAGGTGAAAATCTTCTGGAGACCAGACACATGTCCAAGCATATTCTATTTCAAAAAAAGAAGAGACTTGCTATGGCTTAGGATCTGTTTTCTTCAGTGCCACAATATTTCCTTCTGATAAGGCTGTAATAGATTTTTGGTTGGGTGTTTTTTATTTTTGGTTTTCGGTTGTTTGTTTTTTTTTGTGAGTGTATTTTTTTTTTGTTTGTTTTTTTTTTCTTTCTGTCTTTCTTACTTTTCTTTTACTGCTCTTTTATTCGGGATAGACCCACCATGGATATTGTTTGAACTCTTGACTTATCAAACAAATATTTAGATGTTTATAAAGGTATTGCTTTAATATATAGGATTTTTCAAAGAGTTTTACTCTCCAAGACCTTTGGGCTTGTATTTCTACTTCTGTGTTTCCAGCTTGTTAAAATGGAAATGTCTTGGGCAAAGCAATCATGAAATGATTGAATTTTCAATCCTTGGAAAAGTCAGGAAGAAGGTCAGCAAAACTTCCACCGTAGACTTCTGAAGGGGTGACTTTGGCCTGTTTAGGATGTTGGCTGGCAAAATTCCTTGGGAAACATTACTGAAGGACAAAGGGGTCCAGGAAGGCTAGACGCACTTCAAGAGTGAAATCGTTAAAGTGCAGGAGCAGGTGCCGAAAATCAAGGTGCAGGGAGGATGACCAGCATGGCTGAACAGGGAGATACTGCTGGAACTCAGGAAAACTAAAAGAAAATGTATCACTTGGGGAAGTAGAGGCTGTCACCCCATGGAAAGTACAAGGATGTTGTTAAGGGCATGTTTTCGTGTGATCAGCTACATAATATTCTAAGAATGCTTGTTTTATTTCAGGGACTGCAAAAAGAGCTACACACTTCCATGTTGGTTCAGTGATCTAAGTTCACCACAAAATGAATAAAAATCATAGGGAATGGTTTAAATGTGCCTTGCCTTTTTGTACTTGAACGTTTCATAACAGAAGTTTTGCTGGTGGGAATGGGATCAGGAATTCACTCTATATGTGTTTATATTGGTGCTAGTGTTTTGTTAAAGGGACTCTGGGTAAGTCCAGGATAAGCAATGAAAGCCAAATTTTGTTATGGTCACGCCAGGTTTGATAGGGCTTTGGGCAAACCGGTCTGGTGGAAGATGCCTCTGCCCATGGCGAGGGAACTAAATGGTCTTGAAGGTCCCTTCCAATCCAAACTATTCTATGGTCTATAATTCTGTGATTTAATGGGGTCATGAAGAATAAATACTGCTAATCCAAGGAACGTGGCCTTATAATTTGTAATACAGGAAAAAAACTAAAGGAAGCTATTTTTTTCCCAGCTTCCTTAGTTTGCCTAGGAGTCTACTTTCCTTGCAGACCTTGGCCTCCTGAATACCAGTACTTCAGGTTTCATCTATAACCAGTCCTGTGATCTGTGGGTTCAGGAATACTTAGCTGAAATAGAAACAAAAACTGTTTTTAAGCTTTTGTAAAGATGGAATTTTGATT